>NC_060070.1:129617928-130222303 GCF_922984935.1 Meles meles
AGGACTAGAAGGAAACTCTAGGGCAAGGAAGTAAGATGAATATGTGTGAAAATATGATGATTATCTTTAGTGTTTTTGCCATGAAATATAACAATGGCTGCTAGTTTGTGGCAAAAAAAAATTACCTTAAGAAGACATTTTTCTCCTATTTTACTAAAAGTTGTTTTTTTCAATCAGGGATTGAATTAAAATTTTGTCTACGCCACTTCAATTTTCACTTTAGAATATTCAGAGACCTGCTCTCTCCAATAATTTAATAATAACTAGTACTGGTTAACACAATTCAAAAAGAAAACAAAATAATAGATAAATGCACTGAAAAGGAAAAGGCAAGAGTATTGTTCTGACAACAATTCTTTGACACCACCAGCTCGGTGTCTCATAATTAATTCAGTTCTGACACCAACTAACCAGGATTAGTATCAGACACCACAGGCTAAGGGAAAAGTCCTCCACAAGACTGCCCCACACCATCCTCAAGTCTGAGGGGCCAGCTGCACTCCTGAGGGGTTCTCATGACTCTCTCATTTTTGGATAATTCACTAGAACAAATCACAGAATTCACTGAAAGCACTCTACATACAATCACAATTTTTTTAGCGAGGGATACACATAATGCAATGTCTGGGAGGGTACCAGATGCAGAGCTTCCATGCCTCTCCCTTGGAGACAAGGCTCATTACTCTCTCTGCCCATCAGTATGCTCACCAACCAAGCATAAAGAAGCTCAACTGGGCCTTGGTATCCAAAGCTTTCACTGGAGTTTCATTATATAGGCATGATTGATTAGATCACTAGCCATGTGACTGAACTCAATCTCTAATGTCCCTCTCACCCCCCAGGTTGGTATGAAGTTCTAATTGTGTGGGTGGTCTTTCTAGTGACCAGCCACCTGTTTGAGGCTATGTTAAGAACCTATCAGAGGCAACCTGATTGGCATAATACTCTACTGTCACTCAGTAGAGTCCAAAGGTTTCTGAAGCTCTGTGTCAGGAACCAGGGACAAAGTTCAGATATATTATTTTTAGATTATATCAATAGAAAAATCACTTAAAACCAATAAAAGAGTTCTAAAAAAGCCAAATATGAAATAAATTAATAAAAAGTCAATACATTTCTTTTATACCTACAAGACCAGTAAGAAAATAGAACACTCGGAAGACCTTATTACAATATCAAGAAAAAGTACACAACCTATTAGAATAAACTGAATAAAAAATGTGGATTAGATTCCAGAAGATACAGGGGAATGTCAGGAAAGAAAGGAACATGAGGTTAGGTTAGGGAGAGGAATCACAAAGCTGAAAGGAGAACAGATAATCATAGGGCTCACTTCTAGGATGGTGACTAAAGATGTCAGGGATTAAATGGACTCAAGACGTCCATTTTCATTCTCCATCATACGTCCATTATGCATACTCAAGCATAACTTGGGTATGAATATGAGGCGGCAAGATGATGTCTGGAGGTTCAATAATACTTGTGGTTACTGACCAGAGGGCTTATTTGAGTTACCCACTGAACACATCATTCCCAAACTGACTCTGGGGAAGGAGAACTAAGAAGATATTTACGCGGCTCAGAGTAAACTGCAAGGCCAGTTGAAAACAATCAGCGGGTTATTTAAAAAGAAAATTTAAGCCTGGATTTTGCTGCTTTAAAATAGTTTCATTTCCTGCAACCTTATCATATGGTTTAAATTTATTTGTATTTAGCTGATTTTTAAAAGAAAGTTTAAATTTGGTTAGAAAAATCAGTATGGTAGATTCACTTTATTTTTCTACCATCACCATCTAGTGGAGAAAACTTCAAACTTCAGGCAGAACGAGCTAGGGTTCAGAAATAAAATAGAGGCATTGTTGGGTTGGGCACTACGCTACACACTTCACGTTTATAAGGTCATTTGCTTCTCACAGCAGATCATGTAGTGCCTCATGGAGGTAGGCACTGTTGTTCCTCTTTTAGGTTTGGGAAAGTGAGTCTGAGAAGTTGAGTATCTTGCCCAAGGTCACACTGTGGCCAACTCAAATCCAGATTCCTGAAGTCCGTGTCAAATGCCATTCTCACCTCACAGTACATCCAAATACCTCAACTTTACTCGTGAATATGACCATGGATGCAAAATATACATACATATATGAAGATTTTTCTCTTTTTATATTTTTCCCTTTTTCTTATTTCTTATATATTATATATATGAGCAAAGCACATGTATTAAAAAGAAAATACTCTATAGTTTTGTATTCTAATTTTTACTCCATATTATGTAAATACTTTCCCATTATAATAAATACTTTTGATTTACTCATATATACATATACATATTAGGTAACAATAAAGACAGCTATAGAATTACATTTATATGTAAATATACAGTGTAATCCCAAAATGCATTTTGAAAAACTGGAAGAAGCTGCTAAAATATTAACTTTGCTGATTTCTGAGTAGATTTTCCAAAATAACATGTATTATTTCTAAAAATATATATATTTTAAGCCTTATATTTACCAAAAGAAAAGACATTCAAGAAACTTCACCATTGTTTGATTTGTTGTAATTATTTAAAAATAATTTGTTTGTGTTAGGGGTGATCATAGGGGTGATCTACTTCTATAATAGTTTAAAATTAATATAGCACATTACATTCCCATATTTAGTAACATTTTCCTTCACAACCTGTTTTGAGGACAGTCCTAGAACCTGAAGAGTACCAGAATTTACCACACCAAAATATACTACTTTTGCATAAGGATTAAAATTGACCCTTAAACAACACCAATTTGAACTGGGTGAGTCCATTCACACATGAATTTTTATCAATAAATACAGTCCTGGGTTGGGGTACCTGGTTGGCTCAATGGGTTAAGCCTCTGCCTTTGGCCTCAGGTCATGATCTCAGTGTCCTGGGTTCGAGCCCCGCATCAGGCTCTCTGCTCAGGGGGAAGCCTGCTTCCCGCCCCCCCTCTGGCTGCGTCTCTACCTCGTTGTGACCTCTCTATCAAATAAATAAATAAAATCCTTAAAAAAAAAAAAGTACTGGGCACCTGGTTGGCTCAGTTGGCTAAGAGATTGCCTTCAGCTCAGGTCATGATCCGGGAGTCTCAGGATGGAATCCCACAATGGGCTTCCTGCTCAGCAGGGAGTCTGCTTCTCCCTCTGACCTTCTCCCCTCTCATGCTCTCTCTCTCTTTCATTCTCTCTCTCACATAAATAATAAATAAAATCTAAAAAAACACAAACAAGCAGTACTGATATGTGGAATTTAAGAAACAAAACAAACAAAGGGGAGGGGAAAGAGAGAGAGAGAGAGAAAGCAAGCCAAAAACAGACTCTTAACTAAACAAACTGGTGGTAACCAGAGGGGAGGCAGGTGGGGCGAAGTGTTAAATAGGTGATGGGGATTAAACAGTGTACTTGTCCTGAGGAGCACCGGATGGCATATGGAAGTGTTGAATCACTATATTGTACACTTGAAACTAATATCATACTATATGTTAACTAACTGGAATTTAAATAAAAACTTAAAAATAAAATATTTAAGACTGCTAAAAAATAAAAATAAAAACAGTGCTGTGCTGTAAATGGATTTCCTCTTCTATATGATTTTTCTCAGTAACATTTTCTTTTCTCTAACTTACTTCAAACACAGTATATAACATATACAACATATAAAATATGTACTAATCAACTGCTTATGTAATGGGTACGGCTTCCCATCAACAGCAGGCTATTAGTAGTTAATTTGGGGGGGAGTCAAATGTTATATACAGATTTTCAACCGAGTGTTGGGAGGAGATCACTGCTCCTAACACCACAATTGTTTGAGGGTCAACTAACTATATTTTGAGCTGAAGACAATTAAGAAGCAGCAGATATAAGAAAAGCTCTCTGCTCTCTCCCATTTGCTTAAAAGGAGAACATCAATTTGTAAAGAGTCCCTCCTCCTCTCACTACCAGAAAGGACAGAAGTTAATAACCAGGGGGAATCTGGGTGGCTCCGTCTGTTACGCCTCTGACTCTCTCTGATTTCAACTCAGGTCAAGCATCTGACTTTTGATTTCAGTTCAGGTCATGATCTCAGGGTAGTGGGATCAAACCCCACATCAGGCTCCACATTCATCATGGAGTCTGCTTGAGATTCTTTCTCTCTCTTCCCTTCTCCCCCTCCCCAGCTTGCACTCACTCACTAAATAAATAAATAAATAAATAAATAAATAAAATCTTTTAAAAAAAGTAGTTAGTTACCAGAGACAACTCTAGACCCTTTTCAGCCCCCAGATGGTACCAGAGGAATCAGGAACTTAACTGGCCCTTATCTTCCATTAGTTTCCCATATATTTACCTTTCCATAATTTGTCACTCTTGAAACTCGGTCTTTTTCCTTTGTCTTATCACTTCTCTACAGATTTATTATTCTTCTGCTAAGATGTAGTAAGCTCACACTCATCACTAAGCACTTCCATGTGTATGAGTGCCTTACGTGTTAATGTTTTTTTTCTTAACTTGTTTTCTCTTTTAGTCTGTCTTTTGCAAATTTGATTCACAAGGACCAATAAACTTAAGATGGGTAGGGGGAAAAGGCTTTTTCTCTCCCAAACAAACCTCTTCTCAAAGTACTTGCTTCTGTGATGTTCTGTGATGGTTACTCTGGGAGATAGGTTGTTCTGGGGGATAGATTGCTCTGGGGGATAGGGAAGTCATGCTCCTTCATTTTTGCACAATTTCAGATTATGATGACCAAAGAATAAAAATTTTTAACTCATTTTTACATACTTCTTCTATTAATTTTATTTTTGAGCCTGACATATCTAGTCAGAAAATCATGAAAAAAAACCACATCTCACATCTTTTCACAACTACCAGGAGGCTGGGCCACACACTTCACATCCAGTTATCAACTGAAACAATGCTTCCTTTACCTGAGCTTTTTTTTTTTTTTAATATTTTATTTATCTGACAGAGAGAAATCACAACTAGGCAGGCAGAGAGAGAGGAGGAAGCAGGCTCCCCGCGGAACAGAGAGCCCGATGTGGGGCTCAATCCCAGGACCCTGGGATCATGACCTGAACCGAAGGCAGAGGCTTTGACCCACTGAGCCACCCAGGCGCCCCTACCTGAGCTTTTGATTACTATTGTTTATCTAATTCTACTTCCTTGTGAGTCTTTCCCCTTTTTGTAAAATCATCTTAATAAAGAGACTTACAAAATCCTCAGCATTTGCTTTGGGATAAGTTTCATGGAGATGTTCTTGTACAGATTAAATAAAAATCTCATTCTTGTCAACTTCCAGAAAAATTCGTTCTTTCCTAAAATTCAGTTTTTTCATTTTCACTCTCCCTCAATTTTCTTCCAAAATACCAAAAAAATAATAGTAATAATAATGCATCCTTACATTTTTGAAGGAGAGGTTTACAGAAAAGTAGAAAATAAAATTGCACACAATAGTAATCCTATCATTCGAAGATGTATAATACCACACTTTTTAATCTCATTTGTTTTTTCATTTATGGCGGCATTATCTGTCACTGCCTATAACGCTGTTTGACTGATTGCCTAATATTTTATTGCTATGGGGATAAATACACCTGACTTGGATTACCCTCATTTAGAATTAAGTCTGCTTTTGAATGTTTAACTATTAAACAGCAGACTGAGACAAGCATCTAAGTTTGTTAAGTAAAAAGCCGTTAGGTGAAAAGGCCAAAAAGCTAAAAGGGGGTGAGCTGAGGATATTTTCTCTTTATTTGCGTTTTCTGACGTAAACAATTTTTTCAGACGTGTAGTTGCTTGCATTGTTTTCTTTTGTTCAGGTCCTTTGTCCAGTTTTCTTCTGCAGGGTTTGGGGGTTTTCCCCATTTTCCTTTAATTAGATACAACCTGCCATGGGCCTCCTCTCTTCCCCACACGCCCGCTGAGTTCCCTGGGTGTGAAAAGCCGCTTTCCCAGGTGCAATCTCGGCGCGTAGTCACTGACTCCTCCTCTGTCACCGGCCTGCAAGGGTGCGGAAGGTGCGCCGTTTTCGCCTCCGCGGCTCCTGCGCACGCGCAATCCGCCGGCCTCCGGGCCCCTCACAAAGGTGGCTCTCGGGGCCGGCCGGAAGTGGACGCGCAGCAGCCAGGGCTGTATAGTGTGCACTACAGTTCCCGAAAGGCTAAGGGGCGCGATGCCAGCGGTGGCTGGGTTGAACCGCCGCGGACTACACTTCCCGACGCGACACGCGAGGCGTTGCCAGCGGCGGCTGAGGTAAACGGCTGCGGACTACTCTTCCCGACGCGCCGCGCGAGGCGCTGCCGGCGGCCGACCGAGGGCGGGCCGACGCGGGAAGCTCCGGACGTGAGGCATGAGCGGCGCCCTCCCCCGGCCCGCGCGCGTCCTGCTGCCTCCCCGAGAGAGGGTCGCGCAGCGCGGGGCCTAGCAGCGGGTATCTCGAGCACTCGGCGTGCGCAGGGGCTGCTGCGGCCGCGCCGGGCGCCGGCGAGGGCGGCGGCCACCATGGAGGTGAGCGGGCCGGAAGACGACCCCTTCCTGTCGCAGCTGCACCAGGTGCAGTGCCCCGTGTGCCAGCTGATGATGCCCGCCGCGCACATCAACTCGCACCTGGACCGCTGTCTGCTGCTCAACCCCGCGGGGCACGCGGAGCCCACGGCCGGGCCGCACCGCGCCGGCGAGCGGGCCAAGGGGCTCTCGCCGCCCAGCGCCAAGAGGCGGCGGCTCTCCGAGAGCTCGGCGCTGAAGCAGCCGGCCACCCCGACGGCGGCCGAGAGCAGCGAGGGCGAGGGCGAGGAGGGCGACGACGGCGGCGAGACCGAGAGCCGGGAGAGCTACGACGCGCCGCCCACGCCTAGCGGCGCCCGCCTCATCCCCGACTTCCCAGTGGCCCGCTCCAGCAGTCCCGGGAGGAAGGGCTCGGGAAAGAGGCCGGCAGCCGCGGCCGCGGCGGCGGGCAGCGCGTCTCCGCGGAGCTGGGACGAGGCGGAGGCGCAAGAGGAGGAAGAGGCTGTGGGCGATGGCGACGGGGACGCCGATGCGGACGGCGAGGACGACCCGGGCCACTGGGATGCGGACGCCGCCGACGCCGCCGCCTTCGGGGCCAGCGGTGGGGGCCGCCCGCACGCCCGGGCGCTGGCGGCGGAGGAGATTCGGCAGATGCTGGAGGGCAAGCCGCTGGCGGACAAGATGCGTCCCGACACGCTGCAGGACTACATCGGGCAGAGCAGAGCCGTGGGGCAGGAGACTCTGCTCCGGTCCCTCCTGGAGACGAACGAAATCCCCTCCCTCATCCTGTGGGGACCGCCGGGCTGCGGCAAGGTGAGTGCCGCCGTGGCTGGAGGGTTCCGAGTGTTGATCTCTACGGGTCGGGCCGAGGCGGAGGCGGTCGCCGAAGAATCCACGCGTCCACCCTGGATGTTGAGGCCTGAGGGCAGGGCCTCAGATACCATCTGAGCCGGGGCCGCGCCTGGTCCACAGGTGGAGTTAGTGATGGGTGTGAAAAAGACACACCCCGCCAGATTTGTAAGACACGTTTTCCGGTCATTTGCAAAATGAAGATGTCCGAATTCATAGGTTTGCAAAAATATCTGGACTCTTAGATTTGAGCTATCTCTGTGTTCCAACGTGTGCCTCGACCCTCCCATTAATGACCCAATTCTCAAGGAAATGACATGCTGCAAATTGCAGAGGAACATTTGTATATTCAATTTGTAGGTATATGGGTTTAGCTTTGGGGGGGGGGGTCAAAAATTTTTCTATTTCGATTGTGTTTCTCTTCCATCCCTCTAGCTGTTGGTTTATTTTTAACAGACTGGTGTTTATTTATCCTTGAGAATATATTTATTTACCAAGTCTAATATGAAAACTCCTTTCCCTTTCCAAGTCGTTTTATCTAGCATTTCCATAACTGTTCTCACTGTGCTTTCTGCTTTAGAGAAGAAACATCAATGCATTTTGGTGTCCAATTGTATGTACCTTGTTAGGAATTAGCATATGTCCAGAGAAAGGTGGTTCAGATATTGGGGTCTAGAAAAGGTGTCATTGGAGAACACTTGAGAAACAGAGGCAGAGTTAAGCAAAACAGAGAAGGCTAAGAGGTGTTTAAATATATGATTTTTTTTTTCTATCCACAGGAAGAGAGAGGAGGATGAGCAGCAGTGAGTGAAAGGCAAAATTCAGTATCAGAATGTAAAGGAGTGATTCACACTCCTTAGTATGCAAGGGCTTTAATGATTTTTCCCAGTTTTTCTTTCCGACTTCATCTCCAACTTAATCACACCTTCCTTTGCTATGGTTCCTGGAATGCATATTGCTCATTTTGTGCCTTATTGTTCACATCTATCCCAAATAATTTACCCCGGGGGTAGATTTAGTTGCTACCCTATTTAGGAGATTGAGCAAGAGCATTATTAATAATTGTTTGTGAAATCTTTACGTAAGGTCATGAGGATGGCTAATCAGCTGTTGGCTGACTAGATGGCAAGAAAAACCTCCCGAGGAAAATGAGTAGGGTGAACTAATAAAAGACGCCATGCAGAAGATGTGATGGGCTGCTCAGCATAGTAGTTGGTGGTCACAAGCCTAGGCATATGTGGTGTGGAAGCCCGTAGGCTGGGATTTGATGAAGCAGCAGCCACAGTAGCTTAATGATACACTACAAATTTTAGAAAATAAAATGTACCTTCCCATTCATTCAGTATTGAATTTGTCCCTCTCATTAAACACTTTTTCTTTATTTTCATTCTTATTATTATATTTTTCTGTGAACAATAATAATGATGTTAATAACAGTATATGCAGTTTTATGGAACACCTGGTACGTGCCAGGCACTAAGCAGTGGTTTCCTTGGATCTCTCCATTATCTTCTCATAACTACTAACATGATCAAAGTGCTATTGTTTAATCTACTTCCAAAGCAGACATTCAGAGGTGGCAGTATGCAGTCATCATTAATGCTAGGTTGTTGTCATTGGTCTTTCAGTTCAAAGGCTCACTCCTTTCCCAAGCTGCACTGATGAGCCTCCAGTTGTAGAATTGATTGATTCTGTGGTTCTGCACTCCATTTCTACAACTAGTCCTTCAACAGTAGTGCTTTCTTGGCTGGAAGAGGTCACAGCTGTCATTCGGGCTCTGCTAAATCAAGACAGCCGCTCTTTATGGGAATTCCAAAGATCTTAGAGTCCCCAAAAAAGGAATCAAACAGGGTTAGGTATAAAGGAGAAAAGGTCAGGCTTAGCCTAAGGTTTAGCTACTTTCCTGTTTTATTTTTAACATCTTTTTTTTCATTTTTAAAAATGTGCTCTGGTATTTCAGATTGCATCTGTGCTGCTGAGCATTCTTTAGAGTTCAAGTTGCTTGGTAAATAGTGCTGATGCTGCTTGTGTTAGTACCCATGGGTGCTTTTCTCTCTGTGTCTGATCAGCTTTCCAAACTCTGTGTGTCATATTTTCTAGACCACTCTGGCTCACATCATAGCCAACAACAGCAAGAAACATAGCATAAGATTTGTGACATTGTCTGCAACAAATGCCAAGACAAACGATGTGCGAGATGTCATAAAACAAGCTCAAAATGAGAAGAGCTTTTTCAAAAGGAAAACCATCCTTTTTATTGATGAGATTCATCGGTTCAATAAATCTCAGCAGGTATATTAACTTCCTTCTACCTTTTGGTCATTGTGAACATTACAGGGAATATTAAGTATGTGAGATTACTTTGAAAAGCATAAAGCACTATGCAAATATAAGGACTATTGTTATCATTAATTTTCTGTGCATAAAAAGGTATAGATTGTCATCCCATCTCCTCTGAGCCTTTTTCCCCACTTTTTCTTAGTGTTTTTTGGTGACAAGAAAATGCTTTCTCTGTCTGACAAAGCAAATTATTAATATGGTCCTGAGCTATACTGTATCAGAAAAACAGTTTATCAGGTTTCTTATTTTAATATTTTTAAAGTTCTCCCCTATACAATGTTACTTTTTTATTTTCAAAATTAAAGAGTGTTTTCTGTGACCTCAGGCTTTCAGCCAGGTGAATGTTACAAGATCTAATCACCACTACTTATTTAATGGCTTTCTGAGATAAAAGTAAGAGTACAGTTTGTTTGTATAAACAAAGCCAAGCCACTGTTGTATTCTTATAAGTAAACATTAACTTTTTTCTTCCAGTACACTTTTTTCTCTGATATATTTTGTTAAAGCTTTTTAATCAGAGACAGAAATATTTTACAAAACCTTACTAAGCTCTTGTTCCTGATCTGAATCTCTTATTTTTTAATTTTTTTAAAATCTGAATCTCTTTTTAAATAGACTCTTCAGAGTTCTGACAGGATGTTATATTGCTTTCAGTTTCATTAGACCATTAACTCATCTTAGCATTTCTTCCCTATAAGACAATGTCCAGTGGTTACATATTCACCAATGCGTATTTACCAAGTTTGTTAGGAAGAATGGCTGTTATGACCGAGTACTCCAGAGGAAAATTTTACAAATACTAATGTTTTTGTGTTTTCTTAAACTTGAATAGCCATCTGCCAGTTGGGATAGAAGCCTTAGGATAGAAGATAATTTTCTAAGTAAAAAAATCAATTATCTTGAAACTACATTAGAATTATACTTTGAGGTTTAGTGTACCAGCAAGGGGCCAGGTTTAGACATTCACATTGCAAAAGGTGTGTTTTTGGCTTAAAAGGCGTGAGTTGCACTCTCCCAACAGTGCATCCACATCCAATGAATATAAAGCTGTTGTTCCTGAACTCAAAACTAGGAAAAGGAAGGAATGGCCAACTTACATAGGATTCTGCAGGTTGTTGACTGGAATCAATTTCTTCTGTTTTCCTCCCATGATTAGGACACTTTCCTTCCTCACGTGGAATGTGGGACGATCACTCTGATTGGGGCAACCACGGAGAACCCTTCCTTCCAGGTCAATGCTGCTCTCCTAAGCCGCTGTCGGGTTATTGTTCTTGAGAAGCTTCCCGTAGAGGCAATGGTGACTATTTTAATGCGAGCAATCAACTCACTGGGAATCCACGTCCTAGACTCCAGCCGTCCCACTGACCCTCTGAGCCACAGCAGTAACAGCAGTTCAGAGTAAGTTGACTGTGGGCAGTATCCTGGGGGCACACACCGTTCAGAGAATCCCCTGGCAGAGAGCCAGAAAGGGCTGGACGGCAGTAAGGAGAGGGCGGGGACAGAGAAGAAATGTTGATCTAGTAATGAAAACACTTTACTCCAGTAAAGTGCTCAATTGTACCAAGTGTTATCTCTGCAAACGTTTCCTTTCTTTTAAGATGGATTTTATAGCCCTATAGGGGTGCATCTAATTTTTCAAACTTTAACGTTGTTTTACGCGTTTTTTCGTCCTTGGGTGTTTTCGTTTGTGCTTAGGGATTTTTTTTCCTAACACACTTTTTTTTTAATAAGGCTTAGAAGACTATGGGAAGCCTTACTGATTACTTTCTTTCATCAAATAGGCTTGACCTACAAATCTTTCTCAAGAGTTATATTCAGATTCCCAATTTCTTTTTTCCTGAAGTTTACTCCTCTTTTAGAAATATTAACTATAGATTAATGTGAATGTTACCATAACAATTTTTAAATCTTTTTAAAATTACTTTTGCACATTTTAAAAGTCAAGCTCAATTCTGTAAAAGTAAAGAAACTTCACCTGAAAATGACATCTTAAAAGCTCTCTCTTTCCTTTGCATTCTGTTTCTGTATCATGAGTACCGTGTAAGTTCATTAATACCAGAGTATATATAAAGTTATATGTAATCAATTAGATTACTTGGGTTAGAGGTTTTTCTTTATATTCAGATATATTCTTCAGATGTCGTTTATTCATGTGTCAACTGAAATAATGCAGTGGAACATAATCTGGTGTGATGAGAGACTAATGCCTGCCTCTTCACGCTGTGGACCCTGCAGCTGCTGGTGCCTGCCCCGAGGCCAAGTTCTGGAGCCACTCTTCTGTGAGGATTAAAGTACAAGACATAGTTTTAGGTTCAGGGTTTAGGTTTCAAAAGTCTCTCCCTATATGTCTGGCCTCTCCCATTTGCCCCTGTCTCATGTAGGAGGAATTATGCTGTGGCTCATGAAAGCCTTGAAACATGGCCAAGGACTCCCAGGTGCAACGGAGTCACATCAGTTTAGGGTAGAGTTGTGATGGCATAGCCATCAAAATTGTGGCTTAAAAGAAATACGGAACCTACTGGTATCAGTTAAGTGTATTCATACTTAGAGCCCTTTGTGTGCTGGACACTTGTCGGGGTCAAAAGAGGCTACATACAGCCAGCCCTCACATCTAGTATAACTGTCCTGTAAACAACATTTTCACTACAAAACTCATATAACCAAGTGATAAAAATGGAAAGAGAGAGGAACAACTATCCTAGTATATTTTTGTGTATTTTTATTTCTGTGTACTAGTTATCATAATATATCTACTACATATTCTGCATTTTTATTAATCTAGGGTAGTTTTAATTGATTTCAGTCATGTCATGATTTCATGGAATTGTTATTAAGATATGCTCAGGTTTTTTCTCTCCAATCACTGCCATGCCAAAATTAGGTGAAATGAGAAAGACAGTGGAAGAACTCATCTTAAAAGGCTTTCTGCATTTTAACCTGATCTCCGAATCATTTGCATGCATATTAAAATTTGAGTGGATAAGTGAAAGAATTAAGATTTCTCTATTACTGAGACTTCGAGCCTGATACAAAAATGAGCCAATGATTCTTAATCTACTAAAATTGCATTTCAGTCAAGAGAAAACCTGCCATGTACAATAGATTGTTTGCTTTTTCCACTATCACTCATTTGAAGTTGATTCTAATTATAGCTTATTTTTATTCATTTGTTTCCTTTCTAATTCCCATCCTCCCCCCCCCTTCCTGGGAGGGCTAAGAGGATAAGAACTTGTCCTCCTTATTCATATTCCCAGCACAGTGCCTAGTATATACATGCTTAGTAAATGGTTTGTGAATGAATAAATTCTAACTTTCCATTTGAGAGAAATAGCTTAATTTTATTTTTGGATAATTCAGCATAAGGGATGATTGCCTCACTGCCTGGGTATCAAGAACCTTTTTATTTAATACTACTGCCTCAGCAAACAATGAAATTAAAGATTATGAAGCTTAGTTAATTGATTTACTTGTTAGCAATTCTGAAAAGAAAGTTAAGTTGGGAGATGCCATAGGCCACAGAAAGAACTCTTATAAGTGATTTCCTAACAGAAGCACCTGACCACCCCAGTGGAGAATTAAAAACAGGTGTTGTTTTCTTTCAATTTTAGGTAAAATTGTACTTTCATATCTATTCACTGGCTTCAAATGTATATACATTCTTGTGAACATAAATTGGGTTTGGTAACACTAATCTAGCTGGAAGGAAAGACTTTAAACCCCAAATAATTACTTCTCTAGGAAGCCCTGAGTGCATTTGTAGTCTTGTGTTTTGGTGCCCTAGTTTACAGAGAAATCTAGACTACCATTGTGCATGAGAATAGCTGAGCAAATACTGGTCTGGAAACCAGTGGAGCTGATTGCTAGACCATTGTTGGTTTTTCTTAAATTGTGAATTCTCATCTAGTATATGTTTGTACATGACAGATTCCTGTGAGAGTGAGATAGAATGTTCTTTTTAAATTTTTCCTTCCGTATTTATTTGTTCAGCATTAATTGAAGTCCCCACATATACTAGGCATTGGCTGAGTGTTGAAAAGTGCATTCCTGTCCATTAGAGAGCTTAGTATGTGATAAGGAGATAAGGTGAGTAAATGGGCTTCCAGGGACATGCTGTGATTGAGTTATGACCAAAGAGTAGTAGGGGATAGAGAAGAGGCATGTAGAATATTTGAAATCAGATATCTCACCTGATACATGAGGATGCTGAGTTGAATTTTGAAGAATAAGCAGAATTTAACTAGATGAAATGGAAAGTTCATTGGCAAGGGAATATAGCGCCTGAAAGTCAAGGTGGTAATAAATAGTATGATCCATTCATTACAGCTGAGTGGAAGAGTGGGCCTGGGGAAGTGATGGGCAGTGAAGCCAGGGAGGAAGGCAGAGCCAGATTATGAAAGACCTGTGTGCTACGGTAAGGTGAGTGATGTGGAGAGCTATGGGAAACCATAGAAAGATTTTAAGCAAGAGAGTGACATAGCTCTACATTTTAGGAAGAAGAGAATAGCACTGGAGAGATGGTAGGTTGGGGGGAGTCAAGTCCCATCTTCCCTGCCCCTCACCAGAAATCAGGAAGATCAGTTCGGAAGCTGTTGCAGTGGTGCTGAAGATAAGTGACAAATGCAAGTGACTTGAACAAAAGCCAAAGCTGCTCAGAGAGGTTGGAAAATCAGGTTGATAGGCCTGGGTGTGAGGAGGGAGGAAAAAGCATTGTCTAAAATGACTCTCATACCAGGTAACTAGGCAAATAATTACACTTCTGGCAAGAACGGTATGAGGAAGAGGAGCAGAGGACGTGTGGAGTTCAGTTGGGGACTTATTCAGCTTGTGGGGCCTCTGGATGATTCATATGGAGAGGTTTTCTAGGCAGTTAGATAAAGAACTCAGGAGAGCAGCAGAGTTGTTTGAGTCTGAGACTTGGAAGCCACCAGCACCTCAGAGAACATATAGTCCATATGTTTGAATAGGAGAGCTAAAGGGAGCCAGGAAGTAAGGGTAGTAAGTTGGAGACCTGTCAGCATTTGTTGTGTAGGAGAAAAACAAAAGTTTAGAAAGGTAGGTAAACCAGAAGGGTGCTCCACAGAGAAGAGCTTCAGCAAGCCAGGAGTAGTCAACATTTTTGAGCCAAACTTAGGTTTCAGTTTGGCTGCATATATTGGGAAAAAAATCAAATTAACTGGCATAAACAAGATAGAACTTTCCTTTTCATGTTTAAGAGTCTGAAGATAGACAAGTGTAAAAAATGCAGCTGCTAGCCAGCTTCATGGTATTATCAGGGACCCAGACCCTTTTCTTTTTGCTCTACCACCTTCAGCACATGGCTTCTACCTCATGCCCCAAGGTGGCTGCTGGAGCTCTAGCCATCATATTTGCATTGCAGGAAACAGGAAGGAAGAAGAGCCAAAGAACAGCGTCTTCCCCATCCCCACTCCCCTGTTTACCACCTCACAGCTTTAGTGAGACATTTGCAAAGTGTAATACTCTGTACTCAATTGTGATTTTATATTGTGAAGAGAAAGCTGGTAATTTATGTTGAATTATCCATACCATAGTTCTTTTGGTCTGTTTGGGGAATCGGCAGTTTTATTTTATTTTACTAAGTACCATGATCACATGGTACAAACAGTGAAGCATGTTTTCTATGCCCTGGATTAATTTTGGAGACCAAGGTGGGGGGGGGGGGGGGAGAAAAATCCATGGTCTGTCATCCAGTGAACTTGTGCTGCTGGTAATGAGAAAGTGAACTAGTGTTAAGTCACTCTGAGAACTTGCTGCTTTGAAGGATTATAGATTCCACATAAGACATATGCGTATTCAGAAACCCCCTAAAGAATCCATTGTTTTTGGGCTAGATAACAGTGCATTTATTTTTGGATATGAGGAGAATAAAGTGAGGAGCCATGATTGCCCTGTCACTGTCTGATGAGGCAGTTCCAACAGTTGCTTGGAAGTTAAAATGGCTCTGTCCTTCCGAAATAAGGGTGCTGTGGCTTGACTCTGAGACTGGGGCTTTTCTGTAATTACCAGGAGAGGAGAGCCCACCAAGCTGGCTGTAGGTTTGTTGGGCTGGGTTTTACTAATTAATATTATTAATATTATTGCCTGCCTTTCATAAATAATCTTTTCTAATACTGAATGGAGAGAAAGGTAGTGGACCACCAGAATAGAAAGTACCGATCAGAATGAGGTGTGGATTTAGTTAAGAGTGGATTTTAATAATTCTCCTTTAAAATGGTTTGGTATAAAGAAAAAAAGGTATAAAAGCATATGTTATGGAAATGATGACAAAAATAATGAAAATAATGGCAACTGGAAACACCGATCCATCTCATTGATCTTGTATCTGTTTCCTGTTACTGCCATCACAAATTATGGGTATCCCCGACTTTTTGAAAGTTCGCATTATACCACTTTACATTCACAATAGACCTACATTAGTAGGTCATGAAAGAAATCAAAAGAAGATTTTCCCTCTTACCAAAGGGGCAAAAAGCAAAAACAGCATTCTGCACTTGTTTTTCAGTGAGTCATTTAAAGAGGCAGTACCCACTAGCAAGTAGAGTGCCACTACCCAGCTCCTTCCCTGGGAACTACACTCAGCCTTTCGAATCAGGCCACCATAGCTTTGGACCATGTCTGTGAGCATATGCTTTTTATCTTAATTTATTTTGTGCACCTGTTAGCAAGATGTGTCCTAAGATCTCAGAAAAGCCTGAGAGAGGTCACTTTTTGGATCTGGAAACACTAAAAAAAAAAGAAACAAACAAAAAAACTCCATTGTAAATTAATTAATGTTAATTGCCTTTTCACTTTATGCTATTTTGGCTTGCAAAAGGTTATAAGGGAACCCTCTATTTTCAGATAATGAGGAAAACCTGTATCATAGACTAAGTGGCTTACAACAATAGACATTTATTCTCTCACAGTGATGGAGGCTCTCAGTCTGAAATCTAGCTGTCAGCAGGCCACATTCCCTCTGAAGGCTCTAGGATAGAGTCTGTCCTTCCAGCTTCTGGTGGCTTCTGGCATTCCTTGGTTTGTGGCAGGATCACTCCAGTGTCTGCCTCCATCTTCACGTGGCTGTCTCTGTGCCTCTGTTTTCTCTTACTGTCTCCTATGAGAACATTTAGGATTAAGGTTCACACTAAATCCAGTGTGATCTCATCTTGAAATCCTTAATGTGGCTAAATTCACAGTTTCAGGGACTAGGATTTAGGTATATCTTTGGAGGCCAGTGTTCACCCCACCATTCTCTACCAGGTGTAAGGTATGGTGTAATTAGAAAATATGTGTGCTGCCATGGGATTAAACACAAACAGAGCATCATCTGTGAAGTTGATGTTCTCTCTTTTTGGGGAAAATAGTTTTGTTTTAGTTTGTGTTATTTTTAGTCTGGTTATCCTGGAGGCAGTAGAATTGAGAGCTCTGCCTTGAAGATTTGCAGTTCTAGAGAGTATGCTGCTGAAGAGGCTAATTAGGATGATTCTCTTCGATATAGGTATCCTTACCTACTTTTATTAGATGAGGAAATCTGAGGCACAAAAAGGTGTCACAATATGTTCAAGCCCACCCAGCTTGACTATAGGAGGGCTGGATTCTGAGGCACGTTTCTTTTCTTTTTTTTTCCAATTTTTAAAAATTTTTTATTTATTATTTTTTTATAAACATATAATGTATTTTTATCCCCAGGGGTACAGGTCTGTGAATCTCCAGGTTTACACACTTCACAGCACTCACGATAGCACATACCCTCCCCAATGTCCATAACCCCCTTCCCCTCTCCCAACCCCCCTCCCCCCAGCAACCCTCAGTTTGTTTTGTGAGATTAAGAGTCACTTATGGTTTGTCTCCCTCCCAATCCCATCTTGTTTCATTTATTCTTCTGCTATCCCCCTAACCCCCCATGTTGCATCTCCACGTCCTCATATCAGGGAGATCATATGATAGTTGTCTTTCTCCGATTGACTTATTTCACTAAGCATGATACCCTCTAGTTCCATCCACGTTGTCGCAAATGGCGAGATTTCATTTCTTTTGATGGCTGCATAGTATACCACATCTTCTTTATCCATTCATCTGTTGATGGACATCTAGGTTCTTTCCATAGTTTGGCTATTGTGGACATTGCTGCTATAAACATTCGGGTGCACGTGCCCCTTCGGATCACTACGTTTGTATCTTTAGGGTAAATATCCAGTAGTGCAATTGCTGGGTCATAGGGTAGTTCTATTTTCAACATTTTGAGGAACCTCCATGCTGTTTTCCAGAGAGGTTGCACCAGCTTGCATTCCCACCAACAGTGTAGGAGGGTTCCCCTTTCTCCGCATCCTCGCCAGCATCTGTCATTTCCTAACTTGTTAATTTGAGCCATTCTGACTGGTGTGAGGTGATATCTCATTGTGGTTTTGATTTGTATTTCCCTGATGCCAAGTGATGTGGAGCACTTTTTCATGTGTCTCTTGGCCACCTGGATGTCTTCTTTGCAGAAATGTCTGTTCATGTCCTCTGCCCATTTCTTGATTGGATTGTTTGTTCTTTGGGTGTTGAGTTTGCTAAGTTCTTTATAGATTTTGGACACTAGCCCTTTATCTGATATGTCATTTGCAAATATCTTTTCCCATTCTGTCAGTTGTCTTTTGGTTTTGTTTTTTTTTTTTTGTTTTTTTATTTATTTATTTATTTATTTGACAGAGAGAGACCACAAGTAGATAGAGAGGCAGGCAGAGAGAGAGAGAGAGAGGGAAGCAGGCTCGCCGCTGAGCAGAAAGCCCAATGCGGGACTCGATCCCAGGACCCCGAGATCATGACCTGAGCCGAAGGCAGCGGCTTAACCCACTAAGCCACCCAGGCGCCCCGTCTTTTGGTTTTGTTAACTGTTTCCTTTGCTGTGCAAAAGCTTTGATCTTAATGAAATCCTAATAGTTCATTTTTGCCCTTGCTTCCTTTGCTGAGGCACGTTTCTAACCACAGGCATACCTCAGACATAATTTGGGTTTGGTTCTACACCATTGCAATAAAGTGAGTCATATGAGTTTTGGTTTCCCAGTGAATATAAAAATTATGTTTACACTGTAGTGTGTTAAATATGCAATAGCATTATGTCTAAAAAATCAACGTGCATATCTTAATTTAAAAATAACTTTACTGTTAAAAAATGCTAACATCATTTGAACGTCTGCAAGTCTTGATCTTTTTGCTGGTGGATGGTCTTGCCTTGATATTGATGGCTGCTGACTTATCAGGGTGGTGGTTGCTGAAGGTTGAGTTGCTGTGGCAAACTTGTTAGAATAAACAACAGTGAAGTTTGCCACATCATTTGTTCTTTTCACAATTTCTCTGTAGCTTGTGATGCTGTCTGATAGCATTTTACCTACAGTAGAACTTCTTCCAAAACTAGAGTCCGTCCTCTTACCCCCTGCCACTGCTTGATCAACTAAGTTATGTCATATTCTGTATCCTCTGTTGTCATCTCAACAGTCTTCATGGTCTCTTCACCAGGAGTATGTGCCATCTCAGGAAACCACTTTCTTTGCTCATCCAAAAGAAGGAACTCCTCAGCATTCAAGTTTTATCTCAAGATTGCAACAATTTAGTCACATCTTTAGACTCCACTTTTAAGTCTAGTTCTCTTGTTTTTGCCACCACATCTGCAGTACCCCCAGTGAAGTCCTGAACCACTCTAAGTCATCCACAAGGACTGGAATCGGCTACTCCCAGTGTCCTGTTCATGTTGATATTTTTATCTCTTCCCATGAATCGTAGATGTTCTTAATGGCATCTGGAATGATAAAACCTTTCCAGAAGGTTTTCAGTGGACTGTGTCTAGATGCATCAGAGGCTCTATCTAGCCTTACAAGATGTATTTCTTAAATAATAAGACTTGAAAGTTGAAATGACTCCTTGATCCATTAGTCACAGAATGGATGTTGTGTTGGCAGGCATTAAACTCTTTATACATCTCCATCATAACTTTAGGAAGACCAGGTGCATTGTCAACAAGCAGGAATATTTTGAAAGGAATCTTTTTTTCTGAGCAGTAGGTCTCCACAGTGGGCTTAAAATACTCAGTAAACCAAATTGTCAACAGACATGTGGTCTTCTAGGCTTTGTTCTTCCATGTATGAAGCACAGGCAGAGTAGATTTAGTGTAATTCTTAAGGGCCATGGGATTTTCAGAAGAATAAAGGACCATTGCCATCAACTTCTGCTGCATTGGCCCCTACCAGGCGAGTCAAACCACCCTGGCTTTAAAGGCAGGCTTTGGCTTCTCCTCTCTAGCTACGAAAGTCCTAGATGATCCCCTCTTCTAATAGAAAATGGTTTTGTTTACATTGAAAATATGCTGTTTAGTGCCGCCTCCTTCGTCAGTGACCCTAGCTAGATCTTCTGGATGGTTTGCTGCAGCTTCTCCATCAGCACTGGCTGCTTCACCTTGTGCTCTGATGTCATGGAGACGGCTTCATGCCTTAAACCTCAGGAACCAACCTGTGCTAGCTTCAGATTTTCCTTCTTCAGCTTCCTCACTCTCAGCCTTCACAGAACTGAAGAGAGTTTCCTTTGCATTCTTAACTTGGCTCTTTGGTGCAAGAGGCCTAGCTTTTGGCCTGTCTTGACTTTCACTGTGCCTTCCTCACGAAGCTTAATCATTTCCAGTTTTTAAAATGCCAGACATGCAACTCTCCTTTTCACTTGAATGTTGAGAGGCCACTGTAGGGTTATTAATTGGTCTGATTTCAATATCGTTGTATCTCAGGGAATAGAGGAACCTGAGGCGGGGGGCGGGGATGGGAATAGTTGGTTGATAAAGCAGTCAGAACACAAATATTTATCAATCAATAAGAGTTCTCTGTTTTGTGGTTTGCAGTGCCCCAAAAGAATTAGAATAGTAACATCAAGGATCACTGATCATAGTTCATCATAACAAATAATGAAAGTTTAACGTGTTTTAAGAATTACCAAAACGTGACCTAGAGACACAAAATGAGCAAATGCTATTGGAAAAACGGCACTGATAGATTTGCTTACTGCAGGCTTGCCACAGACCTTCAATTTGTAAAAAATATAGTGTCTGTGAATTGCAATAAAACAAAGCAAGGTAAGGGAGATGTGCCTATTCTCAGTTTAGAAGGGATCTAGGTACCAAGTTAAGTGAGTTACTCACTTTCACATAGAACCAGGTTAAAATGCTACTGGGAAAGATTTAACATTGGACTCTTTCTCTTTGTTTCTTCATTAAGGACAATATTTTTAATTTGTAAAGGATTAGGAACAAAAGATTCCCATCTATAGCAGTATTGCCTTTTAACCACATTTGCACATCACATTTTACCAGGAATACATTTTGAAAATATAGTTGACCCATGAACAACATGGGTTGGAACTGGCGGGTCCACTTATACACAGATTTCTTACAGAACAGTACTGTAAATGGATTTTCTCTTCCTTATTTTCTTGATAACTTTTCTTTAGCTTATTAAGATTATAGCATGTAGTAGAGGTAACATACAAAATATGTGTTAATTGAATGTTGGTATTGGTAAGGTTCTGTCAATAGTAGGCTATTGATGATAGTTATGTTTTAGGGGAGTCAGAAGTTTTATGTGAATTTTTGACTGTGTTGGGGGTCATTGCCCTTAACCCCCACATTGTGGAAGGGTCAGATCTACAGGTACCCAGAGTCTGTCCCTGGAGGTTTTAGGATCAGTAAATCTGTGATTAGATATAAACATCTATATTTTAGGATAATTCTCTGTAATCTGATACATATCCTTGGTTGAGGACCACGGTTAGGCAGTTGTTACCCTGACCATGGAGTATTCCTTTTCTTTAGTGAAAGAGATTCACAGAGTATAGTTTTTGTAATTTATGGAGAGAGAATTTAATTGAGCCATACATATTTTTTTATTCTGCTATGAAATAACAAGTACATTTTCACTTATTTTCACTCCTCTTCCAACTTAAACAGCTCACCATATAAAAAGAATTCTCCAAATCCCAGTATCCTCCACCACAAAAACAGTGTGCAGAAGGATTCAAGCCCTTGGAAATAAAAAGGAAAGGAGGAAGTTGTCTTTACAGCATGCTTCCCATATTCCTGCTAAGACCAGAGCCTTTCTATTCAATTGGAGAAACAAGGCTAAGTCTTTGATTTCTTCATCTGTTAACTGGGAATATGATCTTTTCAAATGCACTTATTTTAACTACTTTTTAATTTTCTATAGTTTATGCTTAAATTTCAAAATAATGTCTCTGGACTAGGAGCGCTCTTCCAAGATAATTTGTGCAATAGTTACTGTTTGCTGAGGGGTTTTGCAAATATCAGTATAATATTCCTTGTTTTATTGCTGTTGGCATGAATACTCATGTGCTCCCTCTTCTAAGATCTCAAGATACTTTAACACATTTTATTACTTTTCAGAACCGAGATAGTGTAAATTTGGGTTCAGGATATGTTGGAGAATAGATAACCTTTTGAACATCCTGTACAGTGTTTTTAATAGCAAAGTTTCATTTGGTAAGTTGCTTGTGTGACCATTGTGAGGGCCATCAGCAGTCACCTTTTATTACTTGAACAGGGTTGCTGACAGATTCATCTGTTTAAAAATACTCAATTTTGGACAGGGTTGAAATTTGTTATGTGGATCATATCAAGGGGGAGGAAGAATGGAACATTGGGAACTTAGGTGAGAGCTCTCAGCTCTGGTTTTATTGTGGTAGCTCTCCCACTCCCTGTGACTCCAAACCTGATTAAAAAGGACAACAATAGAATAATTCAGACCTTGGTTAAGAGTTTAAAAATTGAAGGAAAGATCCTTTTTTCTGACCCATAAAATACCCACTTAAAGACTCATTTAAATTTATATTTACTTAAATTTATAAACATTGTGCTGTTTATAAGTCTGTGGCGTGGTCTGCTAGTTCTGCTAATTCTCTCAGATATTAAGGCCTACTCACTGAGGACCGACGGAAATGAGGGCATAGAGTCAATGCTAGGGTGTATAGGGACACCTGTCTTTTTTCTGTTCCAAAAGCACTTCATGCTGCTAAATATTTACAGTGGACAAGTTCATAGAAAGGGGATATATGCCAAAATACTGACATTAAGGAAGTACAACAGTAGGTGATTTTTGCCCCCCTATGTGTCTATTTTCCAAATTTTATATAATGTACACTTTGTTTAAAAAAGTAACATTCAGAGAGTTCTGAATATTATTTAATTGTTAAGGATGCAAACTATGTATAGTGTGATCCAAATTTTGTTTTAAAAATTAGATGTAAGGTTGATGGTTCCATGGTTGGCTGGATCATAAAGGAAATTCAACAAATGACCTAGTAGCTATTGTTATCTTTAGGTGGCACAGAGAATGATTTCTTCTTGTTTTTTTTTAATGTTTTCCCATATGTTATAATTATTAAAAAATAAACATTTCACTGAGATTGTGGAGAGAATTGAAATTAGTCCATTCATTGTACAGATACCAAATGCCTATTCTGTCCCAGGCACTAGGGATATAAAAAAGGAATAAAACATAATTCCTGTTTTTGAGGCCTCCACATTTAGTGGGGATGGATGGAGAGATGACAAATTTGATGAACAGATGGCCCCACTCCTGTGATGGCTCAGTCAGTTAGGATTGATTAGGTCTCCTACTTTACTCCTTTTTTCTTCCTGCAAATGATCCCATAGGGTCTTTGTTGCTAGGAAGCTTTCCAAGGAGATGGAAGGCTTAGCTTTTATTAGTTCTGGAGCTGAAATGAGGTGTTCAGGCAATTTTGGTTTTCTCTACCCACCTCCACCCTCCCCATACACACATATGTGTGTACACACATGCATACAACTCAGAGATAACATACGGTAACCAAGCCCCAGGAGTGCCCTTCCCTTTCAGGCACATCAGTTGCTACCGCACCCCCTCTGATGTTAGTCCCTCCTAATACATTTTCTTGAGTATGTGTTATCTGTCATTTTCTTCCAAATCATCTAGAATCTGCTAAACAGTATATGTTCGAGAAATGCTTCATCAGCTTTACATAGTGCCAGTGATGTCGGTTTGGTGTGTGTTCTGAGTATCTATCTGGTCAAGAAGGGAGGAGGATGGGCTTCTAAACTGTAACCATGGTTTTTGGGACCTAGGCAGCTGTCAGGAGGAGTGTGATAAGAGAGTCATTCATTATCGGCTATGACAAAACAGGTGCCTTATGTGTAGTAATAGATGAGAAACTCGAAGTCTTGGCTTTGGTAAATAAGGGGCGGGATAAGGCAGTTTTTAAGACGTTAAAAACAAGAGGCACCTGGGTGGTTCAGTCAGTTAAGCCTCTGGCTTCTGCTCAGGTCATGATCTCAGGGTGCTGGGATCAAGCCCCACGTCCGGCTAATGCTCAGCCGGGAGTCTTTTTCTCTGTTTCCCTCTGACACCCCCACCCACCTTCTTGTGCTCATCTTTCTCTATCTCAAATAAATAAAATCTTTTTTTAAAAAAAGAAAGATGTTAGAAACAAATCTGTTAGTGAATGAAAAGCAGATTGGTGTTATTCAAGTTACTCACTAAAGCCGAGTAGCGGGTGGGTGTATGGTATGGAATTATGCAGAGACAGGCCGGGGTCCCCTTCATGGACTGGACCCCCACCACCCTGCCTTGACCCAACACCATTGGTGCCTGTGCTTTGTTTTCTAGGTAGCTGATGTGGACAGTCCCAATCAGCTTACTAATTAATAGAGACATTTTCAGCTGAAGGTTGGCAATGACTTGGGTGAGCTTAACTCTGAAGAATTATATTTTGCTTTGCGAATGTGCAGCTAGCTGCTAGACAAGAATAGTAAGACACCTCTAAGTAACTATATGTGTGAGATATTTTATCTAACTAGACTAGAAATAGAAAAGTTTGCTGAATTAGACTTGAGAACAATCCTAATTAGACCTTTATGAAGGTCCACATTTGGAAACGTGATGGTAGGTGACTTATCTCAGGTCTTACAGCCAAGTCAGAGTCTTCTAAGGACTTAGTCTTCTAGTGACCTCTCCACTACTCTGTGCAGCCTCTATGTGATTAATACCTTCTTGGAAGCATGCCTCAGGCCAAAATCCCAGAAGCTTGCCCCATGTGTCCAGAGTAACTGGGGACCCAGGTTGTTTGAAAAATGAGGGACATGAATTGCATGATGCAATCCTGGCCCTTTCCTGTTTGGGAAGTGGTCTTGAGCGTACCTATCTCGTCAGGATGTGCCCTGTTTGACGTATGTTTTCTGTATACTGTAATGAAGCCCAGGTATTTCTGTAGTTTTCACTCTAGTAGGATAGAACCAGAGAAGCCATGTATCTTTCCATGCCTTCTTCATGCATGCTTAAGGGTGTGTGCTTATACAGCGGAATAATCTTGTGACTCTCAAAATAATCTCATGACTCCCAGTCTTGATAATGCTTCACCATATTGACAACATGAGTTAGGGAGAAAGGGTAGAAGCCTTGAACCTAAGGTAGCTTTTTAGTGACCTTGCTCAGAGCTATTCTGTAAAAGTGCTACAGAGCAAGAAGTGTCAGACATGAAAGTGGTGGTAACTAACCCTGTTTGTGTTACAGGCCGTCCGTGTTCATAGAGGATAAAGCAGTAGACACTCTGGCTTATCTTAGTGATGGGGATGCTCGAACTGGATTGAATGGACTACAGCTGGCAGTGCTGGCCAGGTTAAGCTCTAGGAAGATGTTCTGTAAGAAAAGTGGGCAAACCTATTCTCCCAGTAGAGTTCTGATCACTGAAAATGATGTGAAGGAAGGACTCCAGCAATCTCATATTTTATATGACCGAGCAGGTAAGTAACAGAAAGCAAAAAGTGGGGAACTTTAATGAAATAAGTTGTATCTAACCATTCCCATCCTAGACTTCTGGCTTCCAGCTGAGTTCAGAACATGAACCTCATTCTCATTTGGATCTCCATATTGGTAATTGAATTAAACCTCCAACTCAGAGCCTGATTTCAAAGACCTAACTTCCTGATCGATCTTTCTTGTGAGAGGCACAGAGCAGAAGCTATCCTGATGAGAACTGAGAGGAGTTTTCGTGTTTAAAATTGCAGGCTTCGGGGGCACCTGGGTGGCTCAGTGGGTTAAAGCCTCTGCTTTCGGCTCAGGTCATGATCCCAGGGTCCTGGGATCAAGCCCTGCATCTGGCTCTCTGCTCAGCGGGGAGCCTGCTTCCCTTCCTCTCTCTCTGGCTGCCTCTCTGCCTACCTGTGATCTCTGTCTGTCAAATAAATAAATAAAATTAAAAAAAAAAAATTGCAGGCTTCAGACCTGCCTTGTGAGGTAGGTAGGAATTTTTTTCCATTACTCTCTCTAGTGCCTTTTAAGAGAAAAATGTTTTGAAAGCCCCTACATTCACAGTTGACAGTAATCTTTGTGATCGTTTATAATGCAATAATAGCAAGACTTTTGCAGTAAGTGACTTAGTTCTATTAGTTTAATGAGAAGTAAAGTCCATAATTTCTAGAGTCCCAACTAAAAATGAAGTTTATGTGGATCTGGATGTGATGTTTTTGGTTGTGATAGCTTTTTTAAACAATTTTTCTGCATATACTTACGTACTTTTGTAGAACTGCATTTACAGATAACAGATTTAAAACAGACTCTTACTAGATCTGTGACCTGGCAGTATTAAATGTTAATTATTAATTATTAATCATAAGCACAGCACAGTTGTATCTTTTTATAAAAGGGGTGGGTGGTGAAGATTAGCATATAGTAGATTAGACTGGACTCTGGGGGTTGAGTATTTGTGATTCTGGATAGAGAATCTGCAGTAACTGGAACTCCGTACCTTTAAAAGTTACGCAAGAAAAGGAAGCTGATCATTGAACATTCCAGATATCACAGAGGCGGTACCTTGGCTACAATATTCTGAAATGCTTTTTGATGATGGAGAATAGGTCTTACTGGTTAGAGCAGCGGGGTGGAGGAGCTTAAGAATGACTTTGGGTTCTGGACACTGCCTCCTGATGAGCAGAACACTGTTACTTTGGGCAAGTGGCAGAAGCTCTTCAGCCTTAGTATGCCTCAACTGATTGGGAGTTGGGTGCGTGGGAATACTAATAAGTACTATGGACACATTAGTTAGGGACTCATTAGAGGCATTTAACAAATAGTCCTGTCTCCTCTCTGATGTGAACATGCCTTTTGGCAAGACCTCTCCTAGCACAACCCAAAGATCTCCGGTGGCCAGCTGTCTGCGCTCCTGAATGTCATGGGAATGCTGGGAAAGTCTGAAAAGTAAAGTATTCTAGACATAGAGCTTTGCTTTCTTTTGGCCAAATACAAGAATGGGGGATATGAACAATTTAAAATTTTAAGAGGTAAAAATATTCCCACATGCTGGGTCCTCCATCATTTTGGGGGGTTCCAGCAATAGATATCTCTCTCCCTTATACTTGACCTAAAGGAGACTCTTCATTTTGACTAGATGAACTGGAACTGTTCTTTCACATTTTATCAGACTGTCATTTAAAAATCAAAAGGCTACCATTTAACATAACATTAGGTAACATTGAATATTGGAGCATTTTATATATGTTGTCCTTTTTTTTTTAAGTCTTAAAATAACCTTAGGAGGTAGTTATTAATAGTATCTCCATTTTACAGGTAAAAAGCTTGCCTTAGTTCACAAAGCAAGTGATAAAACTCATTCTCAACCACAGGTATAAGACTAGTTCCTAGGACTATGTCCTTCCCCACTGGTGGTGCTGCCTCCTTGTCAGCCCCGGCCTGACATCACCAGTTTCCCGCTAGAGCGTGTTCATTCACACACAGTAACACACACTCACATGAGTACACTCACAGACACCCATATGCACAGAGTGGATGTCAGACATGTCTAGTCCTAGGATTTCTACTTCTCAAGGCTCACGTTCCATCCAAGAGAGCCATGCACAGTGGGGATCACTTTCTCTATAGCTCTGCACTGCCCCGGGAAGAGCTGGGGACAGTGGAGGCTGCCTGGTGTCAGAACTTGAGAACCCACACATTCTACAAGTCCTACACTTACTCCCCACTGGAGTGTAGCAGCACAACCGTGAATCTGTAGACACTCATAAATACAGTTCAGATCTTAGAGAATTGTTCTTTTCCAAGCTGTGTTCCATAAATAGGGATGATAGAAGCATTGCCCTGGAAATCTGCTAGCTTATACTCCTGGGCCTTTTTATAACTCTGGTGAGACAAAAATCCCCAGGCCCAAGATCTTAATTATTTCATGTCTTCTAATATAGTTACCCACTTCTAGGATCCAGTAACTAGCTCACATATTTCTGTATCAGAGTGAAGAAATTTCTAAATGAGCACAGGTTTTCTGCCTTGCATTGAGGTCAGGGTTCTACATAAATAATGTTGAAATTTTAAGTTAAAAAATTTTATATGATCAAAGCAAAAATGGAAGCCAGTGTAGAGTAACATCTAACACTTCCATGTTTCTGTAGTGCTTACTCCATACCGGGCATACATTATTTAAGACTCAGAATCGTAAAAGCCAGCTAGCCTTTAAACCCCATTTTACAAATGAGCTGCCTGAGTCAGAGAGAGGATCAGTAACATGTTCTTAGTCACGTGGCTAATAAGTTTGGTGCTCACATCCAGGCTACCTGGCTTTAGAGTCCATGCTCTTCCCTGTTATTCGCCTCTCATCTTTGACCTGCCGTAAAGGTACGAATCATTGAGTAAGTTTGTGAGGGAGATTCATTGCTACCTCATTTACATTTCACAGAAAGTGGTGCGAAGCAGCTTCTTTCATCTCCCACATATCTGCAAGGTGGCCTGGCCTGTGACTGGGGCCAGGACCTTGTGGGTTTCACCCAGATCCCTTTCCCACCCAGTCTCCTTGGCAATGTGACTTAGCTAGGAAACCTAGAGATAGATAAGTCCATTTGTCCACAGGAATCTGCTGACTGGACTAAAGACCACTGATCTGCCCTCTTCCTGAATGGGAGGTGTTTGGGCCCCTACAGTCAGCCTCCTGGGTCTTTCCTCCCTGGCAAGCCAGCATCTTGTCTCATGCTATCTTCAGAGGAAGGCCAAGGGTGGTCGTACCGGCATGGTCAGCTGGTGGAGGACTTGCCCCTGGGGCCCCAGTGCTGTGCAATGCAAGTTATGGTTTCTCTGTTCACCTTGGTGCTTCCCTGGAAGGACTAATGCAAATAAGAATTCCCGGCTTTTTTTATGAAGTGACTATTCTCTCCTCAAACTTAGGGAAAAGTTGATGGTCAGAAAATCCTGAAATTTCTCGTCTTAAATGTGTTTTTTAAAGCACATTTCACTGATTCGTTTACATGTGAATCCTGGGTGAAAAGTGGGGGGAAACCCAAGTCATGAGTCGGGGGCTATAGTGCTTTCAAGGTGAGAGCTCTTAGTTCATGTGTCAGCCCTTCTGAGATCCTGCCACATGATTGTTCCTGTACCAGATTTAAGTGACCACAGCCTTCAGATACCAGAAAGACAGCTGGAAAGGACACTGAGGAACAGATGGGCCATCTGTAACAGCTGTCCTTGTCATTGTCCATCCTCATGGCTCCAACCAGTCCCAGGGACAGTTTCCTCAAAATGACAGTGGGGGCACATAGAAACAGAATATCAGATTAGTTCCCTCCACCTCTCGTTGTGGCAATCCACAGAGGTCCACATGAGAGCTCTCCATGTGCTGCTCTCCTTATCCCCAACCCAGGTTCTGCTCATGTTCAGCACAGGCAGCACAGATGCTCCAGCAGCCTCCTGCCCTGAGGCTGACCGGGTTACAAGACAAGCCCACAGGCCCCAGAGGGAGCTCCTCTGGTCTCCAGCGTCCCGCACTGGTCCATTGCACCCTCCTGCTGAGCAGCTTGAAGATAGCCATCAGACTTCGCTCTCCGTGGGCTTTCCTAGATCCCTTATTCAGGCTTCCTTAAAATCAACCAAGTGGAACAAACCTCTGGCTTAGATGACCCTCCTATGGGCTCTATGGATTTCCTCTTCTGCCCATAATCGAGCACATGCTTCTTGTGTTATCTAGGAGAAGAGCATTACAACTGCATCTCTGCGCTTCATAAGTCAATGCGGGGCTCAGACCAGAGTGCCTCCCTCTACTGGCTCGCGCGCATGCTCGAAGGAGGAGAGGACCCGCTGTATGTGGCAAGGAGGCTGGTGAGGTTTGCCAGTGAGGACATAGGTGAGTGTTCTGGGAAGGACCAGACCCTGGTGTTCACCAGAGTGTGGCTTTTTGTGTGTGTGTGGGGGGGGGGGGAGGCAGAAATGCTGACCACTTTGGGGCCTAGGAATTTCCTGGGACCATGTGGACAGGTAAGGAGAAGAGAAGACAAATAGGAACTGACTGGTTTATTTCTTGGCATCGTGTATGTGCTTTTGAGTGGTTATATTCTGAAGAAGTCATCATTATCTGTTTCCTCTTCAGGAGTGCTTTTCCTAACATGGGTATTGAAATAAAAGAAATGTTTTAAATGCTTTGCAGTCATGTTCAGGTTTTCATTGGACAGCTCCTGAAATAGAATGGGAAGATTCTGGACACTGTGTAATGAAAAACATTAGGAAAACATTTATTTGATATAGTAAATGTTTTGTTTTTAATGTATCTGTCCTTGTGACTGTCTGTATGGCTTTAGCCCCTCATGTTTGTCATTCATACTCTCGTATTTTTCCTACTAGATGTGGTTTTTATCCATGAAGAAATAATTCTTGACACTACTCAGTAAATATTTCTCAAATAAGCTAATGATATCAGAGGAGAGTCCATTCTGATAAATGGGATTTTTCTGGTCAGTAACATCTACAGGCAGTGGTGATCTCTGGTCGCATCAGCTCATAGACAGGTCTGGGTGGGAGTGTGCATTATGACTTAAACTTTCCTTTGTCTTTCCGTGTGTGTGACAGGTCTGGCAGACCCTTCTGCATTAACACAAGCAGTTGCTGCCTACCAAGGCTGTCATTTTATAGGCATGCCCGAATGTGAGGTAAAGTAATCAGCTCAGTTCTTTGCAAATCACTTCCTTTCTCTTGTGCCATGTCCCTTTGTGGATTTGAACATATGTCCTGCCATCACCTTTAATGTACAGGCCCACCAAAGAAGCTGCCTGGCATTTCAACTCCCTTTTTAGAAGCTTAGACTCTAGAAGGGAGACCTTACGTATAAACAAGGTCATGTTTTGAAACTTTTCTATAGTTGTGGTTTCAAAGGAAGTGCTCAGCCCTTTCCTGGGGCAGAAGTATTGAAAGCGCTGAACAGGAAGTTTCTCTAAGTTCACCCATAACCAGCAGCTTCATATTTATGTTTTACATGTTGGGGTTTTAAGAAAAAAAATCATTTAATAAAAATTCTTCTCTTTAACAAAAAAAAAGAAAAATCTTTTTCAACCTCTTACCTCCTGTAGGAATTTCTTCTCTCCATCACAACTGGTTATTTTGGCTGTAGGTAGAGTGCTGGCTTCGGCAGCACATACACTAAAATTGGCTGTAGGTAGAAAAGGAGGACAATAAAAGCATAGTGAGAATCTTTTCAGAATTAAGTAGGGATGTCATAAAATATTCTACAGGACAGAAGCTTTCTGGCACCTTCAGTAATGTTTTCTTTTTGTCCTAGGTTCTTCTGGCCCAGTGTGTAGTCTATTTTGCCAGAGCCCCGAAGTCCATTGAGGTGTACAGCGCCTACAACAACGTCAAAGCATGCCTGCGAAACCACCAGGGGCCCCTGCCCCCTGTCCCACTGCACCTAAGGAATGCGCCCACCAGGCTGATGAAGGATTTGGGCTACGGCAAGGGCTACAAGTACAATCCCATGTACAGTGAGCCTGTGGATCAGGAATACCTGCCAGAGGAATTGAGAGGAGTCGACTTCTTTAAGCAAAGGCGATGCTGACTCTCGTAGGCTTTGACAGCAGAGGGATGTGTCTGTTTTTTAAGGAGAGCAAGAGTAACAGAGTTGTGGAGTCGGTTGCCCAGTGGAAGTTAAACGAGACCAACATTTTGTGCCAGAAATGTCGGAGTTCCTTAGGTGGAGGCACACGTACTTCAGCTAAATGTGTAACATTGAAATTGTGTTCATTTGCACTCTGTGCAATGGTTATGCTTATGAAAATATCTGGCAGCTTTGTGCAATGAATTAATGTTATAAGGAATTATCTATTTTGTCATAGTATTTAAGTCATAATGTCATTTCAGAATTCAGTTCTGTAGGATTTTTTTTTCTTTAAAAGATGTATATTCAGGGTAGTTTGAATTGGTAAAAAAAAAAATGTAATTGTGATTTAATACTGCATAGTGTTTTGGGTATTTTTTTTATATGCAAAGGTCTTATGAGCCAATAAAACTATTTCAAAGTACTCTTCAGTTCTTTCACGTCTTTCCCACCTGGGATCCTAGCTACCAATATCTGTCACCCTCACATGCTGGTAGGTAAATACTGTGAAAGAAAAATGCCCATAGGTGAGAAGGTTGGAAAGCTTAATGAGAAGCCTGTGGATCTTCGTAAAAATCCATTTTAAGTTTTAAAGGAGTACATTTTAAAGACTTTTAAATGGCTTATAAAAGAATCCAGTAGTCTCTTCTTCCTCCAATTTCTTCTTGCAGCTCCGTGTTTCTAAATGATGCACTCCTATTTTACTTTTGTGTTCCTAAACGTAAATACCACACATGTGCATACACACACATACATACACACACAGCTTTGATTCCTTTGCAGCTATTTCTAATTCTTCCCAAACTACTTAATAGTCATCCACAAGAATCGTCCCTTCAAGTAATCTGTCACTTCTGTTTCCCTCTCCCTCTCCCCCAACCTGGTGCGATCCCTCCAGGAACGCACTTCCTTCTGTCCAAGCGCTGCACAGCTGATGCTCGGGGACTCCGCTGCCTTTCTTCTACACGAGGATTCCTGTTTTCTCCATAGTACAGCCGTCTTGGCTCATCCCAGTGTTTCTGTACAACATATGCTTTACTAGTTTGAGCAGGCTAGAGCAACAGTGACCTCGCACTCAATAGGCCTGGTGTGTGAACTCCCCTCCTTGGTCTGGGCATTTTCTTTGTCCTGCCTCACGTGTTCTGGTTGCGGGGTCCAATGCTTGCCTTTTTCTCCTGAGGGGATCCACATGCTTTAAGAGCTTTATGGAACAAGGATGCATGGGAGGCAAAATACTTCTAGCTCCTAAGAGTCTAAAAATACCTTTATTCTACCTTCAGACTTACCTGATAGTTTGGGAATAAATTCTAGATTGGACAACTTGTCAGTTGTCTTCCTCTTTCCCATGTTGCTATCGAGAAATTTGAAGATACTCTGATTTGTGACCTCAGCAAGCTGATAGAATCTTCTCTCTTTGTTCCTAGTTTTTGAAAAGCTCACAGTGATTTTACCGGGTGCTGGGTGGACGCTTTCAGTCTAGAAATTCATGTCTTTCAGTTTTGAGAAAGTTTCTTTCTTTATTCATTTACTAAGTATTGGGTACTTGCCTCATGCTAAGCACTCTTGTTGGGAACACATCAGCCAAGGAAAAATAACATCCTGTGCTCATGAAAAAGATAGTATGAAAAATCGTATTTTAATATGTCTGCTCATGATGAGTGCCACAAAGGAAATAATCGGGGAACTGAGCTAGAAAGGGGGAGGAGATGTCATGATTTTATTTGGAGTAGCCAAGGTAGACTTTGTCAAGAAGAGAATATTTGAGTCAAGAACTGGAGGAAGTGGTTAGGCCATTCAAGGATAAGGGAGAGCATTCCAAGCAGAGGGAACAGCAAGTACAAAGGCCCTGAAGAAGGAAGGTGCCTGGCTGGCTCAGTGCTACAGAGGAGGTGAGTCTAATTGGGATGGGAAGAAGGAAGTGGGAGTGGAGAAGAAATGATGGCGGTTTGGATTAATGTGGTGCCTTTCTTGGGAAAGACTGGCTTTTACTCAATGATTCTAGCAAAGGAGTGTCACAGTGGCACATATAGTTTGTAAGGATAGCACTCGCTGCGTGTGCGTTGTTGAGGGAAAGCAGGGCAAAGCAAGGAGAAGGGGCATCAGAATTTGCAGTGCTCCAGTGGAGGAGGTGACAGGATTGGTGGGAGCAGGCATGGTGAGGAGTGGTGTGATTAGGAATATGCGTGAAGGGAGAGTGCACTTCCTCACCTCCATTTTCCCTGAGACTGGCCCTCTTGAACTGGTGTTTGTCTTCCCTCCTTGTTTCTCACCCTTTTGTCTTTTTGCTCTACTTCCTGGGAAATTCCGAAAATTTACTTTCATCCCTTCATTTTTACCATCATCACATTTTAAATTTCCAAGAGCTCACTTTTAATGTTCCCCTTTGTTTTGCAGGGAGTAGCCTATGTTTGCTTACTCATTCGTGTGATGACTACTTATCTCCCTAAGGATATTAAATTTGTTTTTAATTTTCTCCCTCCATACTCTCCTCCGTGTTATTTTCTGTTTGTTTTGGTCTCTTTCAGACTGAAAGCTCTGAGCCCTAGGTGGGAGTGGACTTCGATCCTTACTGAGCCATTTGTTGGAAATCGTTGAAGTCCGCATCTTTAGGCTTGTTAGGGTCCTGGAGAAACTCTTCTCCCGCTGAGTAGATCAAGATTGGCTCCCTGCATTCTGGGTGCCACATAGGTAGTCATCATACAGCAATCAGTATGTTTATGTCCCCTTGATCTCTGAATATGAATCAGTAGCCAGCAACCCCCCCCCCCCCAACTCTCTTTGGGTCTAGTTCAGAGATTCCCCAATCTCCTGGAGTAACAGAGCATACCTGCCACTGCCCAAGCTTTTGAGACATCTGCCACATGGATCAGGTGGGTTCTTGCCTTTCCAGGCAAGATCACCAGGATCTCTCAAGTCAGTTACCATTTGCCCGTTGTCTTCACAACCTCCAACACTGTGTTGCCATTATCACTTGTTCTCTACCATTTTAACAGCTGATGACTTTTAAAGATTACCGTAGTTTTTGGAGGGAGTAGGGGTCCTTGAGAAAAAAATTAGATGTGGGTTCAATCCATCATCTTTATGGATATTTGGATATTTAATTTAATAAAACTATTTACAGCTTACAACCACAGGAAGCAATTCCAACTCAAGACCTGAGGAGGCAAGGGGAGAGAGCTCAGGGGAAGCACTAGGACTGCCTTCTGACCAGGATGCTGTCTGTACATAGAAGCGGAAGAGCCCGGCAGCTACTGTACCTCTTGGCAGAAATAGGGGAGCAAAATACAGGAAAGGGAAATGAATAGCTTAACCCCTCTCCTGCCCTCTGATCTCTTGCTGGTGCCTCCCATTGGCAGAACCTACCGAAGTTTTCCTGGTTAAGAAGCAGCACAAGACGGGTGGAGAGTCTATTTAAGGGAATAAGTGATGAACACTTAGAATGGCCGAATCTCTGAAATAAGAGATAACTACTTTATTTGAAAAGAAAATTCTGCATGATTTTATATATATGCCTTGAGAACCAGAAAGAATAGTTTGAAAAATTAACAATGGAGTCTAGGAAAATGGTTCCATGTTAACAATACATGGAAATTAGTAGATTCTGGGCAACTAACTGTTGTCAGAAAATATACCAAGAAAAATGTCCCATTCTCAGTAACAGCCTTAGTCTCTGAGGAGCAGGACGAGAGTGAAGAAACTGCCGTACTATTGAGATTGAGAAAAGTTGAACAATAGGAGAGGCAACATAATTTTATTATAAATATAACTTATAAACACTACTTAAACTTGTTTTCATATTCCCATCATGCTTGGCATTTAGAATGTGAACAGCACAAATTTGTTGAATGATAAATGAGTGAATAAAAAAACTTTCACCTAGTTGTTTATGTGTCTTCAACTAGAGGTCTGTCCATGATACTTCTGTCCACCAGGAGTCAGACTTCGGCTGTGACAGATGAGCCCATGTTTCAGTACTTCCTCCCAGCTCCCCTGGGACTGGCACAGGTGAGCTCACTGTTTAATAGCCTCATACACTAGTAAACAGGTTTTAAAAGAACTTATTTGTCTGATTATAAAAGTAGCCATGGATCACTGCAAAAAAGATACAGGAGGGGAGACAACAACAGCAAACAAACAAAAAAACATAACACAGGCACAGAGAAAAAATTGTAAAAATCAACTTTAATCTTTGTTCAGGGATAACTGGTGTTAACATTTTAGTAGACACCCTCTGGGTATTTTCCAGTGTGTGTATGTGTGTGTGTGTTTGCGCACACGTGTGAGAACTGGGAGCATACGCCATCTGCTCTACAGCTTGCTTTTTCTCACCTCACCATATGATTTTTCACATCCCGAAATTAGTCTCTTAGCATCTAACTTTTCATGGCTGCCCACAGAGCCCCCCGGGGGCCACACATGCCTTGTGCAGCACGACACCAGCTGTACCATCCACACAGGCTGTGACACAGTGGGCACCTCAGAAAGGGGATCTAGCAACCACCGGAGAAAACTATTCTCTGGGCCTCGAGCCACTTCCTTGGTGTCCCTTGCCAGCCCTGGACTGTCTGTCCTGGGGCCTTCCCCGGACCTCAGCACGCTCCTTCCTCTGTGCTCCGGGCTGTGCAGTCCAGCGAGAGAGGAAGGAAGGAGGGCAACCGTCTGATCCCGTGCCCTCTGCCCCTCCTGCCTGGTGCTTGCAATCCTGCCCCGCTGTTTCTCTGCTCTCGGTGTGAAAACAAGTCCATGGCCTGAGCCCGACCTCCTCCCCAGCTCCACTCCCCCACACTCCTGTCCCAGTAGCCCCTGCCCCAGGTTCCTTCTGCAACTCCACCAGCAACACAGGGTGAAGAGCGTGGCCCAGAGTCCTGTCTGCTTGGGTTCGAATTCTACCCGGGGCCAATTCTCCACTCTGTGACCTGGGTTTTCAACCTTTTCACTTTTCTCCTCTGTAAAATAGGGATGCAAATATTACCTAATTAGGATGGGGATCACCTGATTTAAACAACATATTGCTGAGAGCAATGGTGGGTGTCACAAAGAGCTAGATAGGAGAGTCACTCGTTCTATCTCAGCTAATACATCGCTGTCTTTGGAAGGCCCTTAGATCCCGCAGGCGGGTGAGGTCTCTGAGATGCTCCCACTGCCCAGGAACTTTCACCCGTCGCTCTGTGAGCACGTGTGCTTTTCCAGGGCTGCCGCGGGCCAGCTGGACATCGCTCTGTTCCTCTGGGCATGCAACATGAGCAACTGGGGCCCAGGCCACTGGCATCCTCTTTAATTCTTCCCTGAGGGGCCCTCCCTCAGCTAGGGAGACTAGCCCAGGGGCAGGGCAGGGTTGCAGTCTTACAAGGACACTTGACACTTATTTTTGGCTGGTGTCAATAATTGCAAACATGTGTACTGACTGCTATGTGTTGGACACTATTCAGAGTGTTTTACATTTATGATCTCAATTTCCAAAATAACTATCTGAACTAGTATTGTTATTGCGTCTATTTTAAATATAGAAGAGGACTTTGTGCCGGGGGCTGAAGTAGCTCAGTCAGTTAAGCATCTGCCTTCAGTTCAGGTCATGTTTCCACGTTCCTGGGATTGAGCCCCCGCATCAGGCTCCCTGCTCAGCAGGGAGTCTGCTCCCACTGACCCTCCTCCTTCTCATGCTCCCTCTCCCTCGCAAATAAAAATAAAATCAGAAAGGAAGGGAAGGGAGGAGAGGAAAGGAAGGAAGGAAGGAGAAGAGGACTTTGGGTGGGTAAGTGACGGGAGAGTGACAGATCTCGGCTTGGAACCCATGTGGTCTGGCCAGCTGCTTGACTCTCGTGTGCCTCAGAAGAGCCATTTGCTGTTCTTGTTTAAATCCCAGAATTTCTAATTCCATCAGTCTGCGATGAGCCCTAAGAATCTGTTCCTAATGAGTTCCCCAGCGATGCTGTTGCTGCTGGTCCGTGCTGACCACACTTGGACAGTCACTGCACTATGCCACATTCCCAGCCATCAATACTCTAGAAAGAGGGTTTTCAATGGCAAACACACTTTTTTCAGACTGAGGGTAAAATTGCCATGTTTGCCTTCCCCCAACCCATACCCATTGTCTTGACTCTGTTGCTCTAGTCAGTGACTTATGAAGCCATGAGGCCTGTCCAAAGTCCCCATGCCACTGGGCCTGCCTCCCTTCCCTCTCCCCACTTTTCCCTCAGCTCTTTCATATAGCCAGTGTGGCTGGGTTAAGTCCTCCACACTTGAAATCGGTATGTGAGTGGGGAAACAGGGCTGCTGTGCGTCATGCCAGCCTGGCAGGCCCAGGGGCAGGGCAGCTGAAATCCAGAGGAAAGGGTCTCCGTTTCTGATTCTCAGGGAGGCACCACATGGGCTGGCAAGGCTCTTGAGGGAAGATGGATTTGGGAACAAGACGATTGCTGTGTTTCTTGCCTATCTTGATAAACTTTTAGCTTCTACTGAAAACACGGTTTTTCTGTGACTTGGCTCCTTCCTGAGGAATGAGGTGTATGGACTTGATCTTGTAACCAGGAAGTTCCCTACTCGGCCGGGCACCTCCTCACTATTATAACGAGCCAAAACAGATATTGTGATAAGAGAGTTTCTCACTGGGCCGAGAGCATGGAGATAGAACGGAAGCACGGATATAGGAAGTGAGCACAGGCGGAAGGGGCCTTGTGCCTCAGGTGGGGTTATGCCCCAGTTAAAAGCAGCTCTGAGGAAACCAGTATCCATGTGGCCATCTGCTTGGGCAACCTGCAAAGTTGCAGGGCTGGTGTTGCTTTACTGTGAGTGGAAGTTATGTAACCAGCAGCCTATGACCACACAATTATTTTCTGAAGCGGCTAGCCTTTGAGTTGGAATCCTACATCTCTTCCATTAATTTTTTTGAAATCTTGCCCCAAGATCCATCAAAAACATGAAGTCCTCGTTAAACCAACCAGTGAGAATCCACTGCTCTTTCCTCTGCTTACATCATACCCGCCCTCCAACATTGCCTACAGTCTGTCTTTTGGGTGATGGATGAGAAGCCTGCTGAGGGCAGTCAGAGTGCTGGTCGTGTTAGCCTCACAACATCTGGCCGGCTCCTAGCAGGCTTTTGCCTAGCATCTATTTAGTTGACTTTCTTGCTAGAGAAGATGGTGATGTCCAAGAGGAGGCATCTTCCCGTCGCCGATGGTGCGGGTATGAACTTGCCCTAGCTCAGGGCAATGCATCTGGCTTGCTGGGCTCCTGTAAATGCCTGGGAGGGATGCTGTCCTTTAGGATAAGGTATGAATTTTACATTTCTGCACTAAAAACAGAGTCCATGTCCCTCTTGCAATATCTTTACTGAAGCAATAACCTGATTGCAAAGTCAGTGTTCTTGACCTTTCTGTGATGTCTTAATGGGGCAGAATAAAACTATAAAATTAATGCAATTGAGGTGGTAATTCATAAAACACATTTGGATGACTTCCGGAATCACAGAATATTAATCAGCCTCTCTAAACCTCTATCTCCTTATCTCTTGAAGGAGGGTAGATTATATTATAATAATTTCTAAAAACTCAGGCAGTTTGCAGATACGTGCTTGTTAGTCACATCATAAAACCACTTAAAGGAAAGCTCCTCTTTTGCTGATGAGTCACTCAAAGTGTACATTTTAGATCTTTCTAGAATTCTTCAATGGAAGACAAATGAGATTTGGAGACAAAGCCATTGTGCAGTCCCTGGCAGTCACATGCATTCTTTGGGCCTCTGTTTTCTCAGCTGTAGAGTGCGCACAGCAGTGGCTACTGTGCTCATTTTGACTGTGGACAATTCTCATGCAGGTCATTAAGACAACACAGTTCATGTAGGTACTTTATCAACTGTTGATGAAGACAAAAATTGAGGGACTATTTTTTTTGTCCATTCATAGATAAAAGTGTTAAGAAATATTAGCAAGTTTCAGAGGTCTATTGCCATGAGAGATATTTTTCATCAGCATGCTTAAAGGAATGGAAGGAACTCCAGAAAACTAATACGCCCCCCACTCTCACCTCCCAGGCTCCTTGTCACCCTGCGGTCTCGACCACTTCCTCTCCCCTAACGGCCCTGAGCAGCCAAAGCCACAGATGGGAATGAATTTCTGCTCTTCTTTGTCCTTGTCTCCCTTGGCAACATGAGCAGAATCTCTCCTTTGCCCATTTGCCTCCACCTTCCCTTTCCCAGAATCAGAACCTGGTGATGGTGTGGAACTCAGGAAGATGAGACCTGAGCATCGTATCAGGAACCTCTCTTCTAGTTTCTCCTGTCCTATGAGTGTCCCAGCAGCACAGGGGGCAGAACGGGGAAGAAACCGGCGTTGTTACAACATTTGATGTTTAGGAAATCTTTGCCAACATTTTCCCAAGTCATGCTTGAAATGGGAGTGTCATCTGACTCTGGAGTGGATAACGAGTCTTATAGGATTCTGCGGGACAACCAGCATTGTCTTCTTGGTCAGTGCTACGCAAAGTGGGGTTCCCTGAACTCAGCAGCAGCCCCACAAACGTGTGAGAAATTCAGGGTGTGAGCCAAAAGGCTAAGGTCCAAGAGTCTGTATTTTAACAAAATCTCAACTAATTTTTGTGTCGGCTAAATTTTAAGAAACAATGTTCTAAGTTATTCTCAGAGACTTCGGTCCCATAATACTAGAGAAAGGGACTGTGACTCAGGAACAGTCAGGTAATATCAAATAGCCAATCAGATTCTCCAAATTCTTCCCTAATTTCTCAGGAACCTCCAGGGAACTTCCCTTTTCAGTCTGCCTAGAACCCAGAGATCTTGCTCATTTCCCCACAGTTCCAGAACGCATGCAGGGCTGCTCTGGAAGCCCTAAAGGGCAGGGAGAAGGAGAGGACAGATGGCTCCACCGCCCACCCCACACCCACCTCCAATCACCGGCCAGAAACCTGGCAGATCCTCTCTTGTCTCATCCCTCCTTTTCCACAACCTCAAATCTCTTCCATATGATATGTCTGGGCCACACCAAGGCTGGATGTCCCTCAACAGTAAGAACCTCACTCAGATGTTAGTATGTCTAAAGCTCACTCTGTTACTTACAGTGGCCCACCTGTTCCTTCTGGGACAGCTCCCGTGCTGGCCCCATGAGTCTGGCATGGGGCTGGCTGTGCCTGCAGGACCGAGCACCAGAGGGAGCTCAGTTGGTTGTGGCCATTAGTGGTATTTGTGAATTGAGAAAATGTCCCTGTAAGGAGAAAAAAGGAGGTGAGAGGAGGCAGGCCAGGTGTGACTCTCGGGCCCTAAGGCCCAGAAGCTCAACACTCAACCCAGTCCGGCAACTTTGCAGACATTGCTTAACCCTGGCCCCCTTTATCCACAAGCTCATTCTCTACGTCACAGAAGTCCCCCCGAAGCTCCTTATGCTGGTGAGGGTGGGAGAGAAGGGATTGGCCCCCAGTGATGGAGTGAGCCAAAACATGTCCCTGGAACCGCATGTTGGGACCAAGAATGAATGTGTCCTCAGTTCGTCCCTTCCGTCCTCTGCCGTCCCCACCCCAAGCAGCCCGCAGGGAAGTTCCCACAAGCAGCACCCTCCGTGGCTTGGTTCCTAGTGCCCAGCGCCCCTGGAAACCCCCAGGGGACAATCTACACCAAGGGAGCAGGGAGGATTCGCTCAGATTTACACAAAGAATCCACTTGAACCCACGGCACACATTCCAGTCATCACTCAATTTTATCAAAGGCAGGATGTCCTCTTCTGTTCCTTCCAGTGTTGCTGCAGGCAATTCTGGGAGAAGTGAAGGGACCTGTGTTTCCTTTAAAATCAGATTCCAGGGGCGGCTGGGTGGCTGGTCGGTTAAGTGGCCAGCTCTTGATTTCTGCTCATGTCATGGTCTCAGGGTCCTGGGATCAAGCCCCGGGTTGGGCTCTGTGTTCAGCAGGGAGTCTATTTCAGGATTCTCTCTTTCTCTCTCTCTCTTTCTTTCTCTCTCTCTCCTCTCCATTCTCTCTCTCTCTCTCCCAAAAGTAAATAAATAAATCTTTTTTTAAAAATCAGATTCCACTGAGATTTCAAGCTGATGTGTCTCACTTTCTTCAAATGAACCCCTCCTCTGCATCTAAATTTGTTTAAATACCCTCATTCAGCTTTTCCAGCATCAGAAAGATACTTTTAAATAGATCTTTGTAAATCTGTAAGGATACACTTGTGAGATAGTGCATAAGTAAGTAATATTTTGAACATAAAATTCCTGTAAAATTCTGGATTGGCTTTTAACCCTTGAGTATAAAGAGTTGCGGTATGGATAGCTACCGCCCGCATTTCCAACCTGCGCCCCCTCTCCCAGGCGGTGCCCAGAAGACACTGGCGGAGGTTTTCTTGGGCAGTGACTGTGAACACCTAGAATCTTGTCCAGACCAGCCATAGCTTTCTTTGGGGACATTCTGCTCCTCCGCTTGGAGTGTGTATCGTGAAGGGAAGTTACGGCTTCCACGCCCGCCCCGGCCCAGGAGCCAAGCTCCGCGCACTTGGCTTCACTGGGTGCCTGACTTTCAGGGCCTGACCGCCAGGTCCCGGTTCTTCCCGGAGACCAGAGAGGTGAGTCCCCCGTTCTTCCTCGGCCATGACACTCAGAGGTGTGAAAATGGGCTTCCTGCTTTGTGAAGAAACTCAGTATGAGGAAACCAGGGTGACACAGGGAAAGACAGGAACAGGGACAAGCCCAGAGCCTTGGAAGCCCCGTTGAGTATGTTCCTGAGGGCAGCCACACCTCTGTCATTTCTGGGGTTGAAACTGCCAGTAATCCCCACTTTCTCTCCTCTTTATCCGGTTCAGGTCGCGCTTCTATAACCTGCTGACTCACGGACACCTCGGGCTCAAGAGCTGAGCTGGGGAGGATGTACCGAGGAGTGGAGGCCTTACTCAGCTCTGACTCAGTCGCTGTCAGAAGGCAGTGGGTGACGGGTGGGTCGAGGGCGGCTCTCGAAACCTCACACCCATTTTTATTGGTAACTTGCTTGCTATTTCGGATTTCCTATTGAAAAAGCTCCAACTTTATTCTGAAATGGAGGCAAAGTGTCTTCAAGACCTACCAAACTCTGGTAGGAACATCCTTGGCCTTTATAATTCTTTGAGATCAAAAGCAGCCAAGGGTATCTGCTACTCCCCTCTTACACCTGTCCGTCTTCGCCCCAGGCCTGTCCATCTGTCCCTACCCTATGCCCTGTTACCACAGTTGTTTGCTGAGAGGTGCAGAGGGGTGAGTGAGGAGAGTCTGGGGTTTGAAGTCAAGCTTGGTTCAAAGTCTGGCTCATTAGACCTACAGTCTGGACCTTGGTCTCTTCACTGGTATAAATGAGCGAATGATGCACTTACTTCTGTGACCAGAGAGAAGTCAAAGTCATGACTATAACGTGCCAGGCATATAGAAGGTGTTTTGTTATCAATCTTGAAAAACCCTTATGTAACACACTTTCTGAAAGTAAAGATTTTTTTTTTCCTGCTCCTGGGTATTTTCAAAAGTGGCCAGTATTGTTTCCATGTGCTGGGACCAGTCCAGATATGATTTTTCCCTTTGACCTGTGAAGCCAGGTGTGTCCGACATTCCCTCTGTGATTTACTTCTGGGAATCCTTTTCTTTGTGTTGTTAGAACAAATAAATCAAGCTGCATTTCAGTCTCTGTTTCAGCCCTAAGAATAGATCACTTATAAGGACGCCTGGGGGGCTCAGTCAGTTAAGCATCTACCTTCAGCTCTGGTCATGATGTTGGGGTCCTGGGATCAAGCCCTGTGTCAGGCTCCCTGCTCGGCAGAGAGCCTGCTTCTTCCTCTACTCCTCCTCCCTCCTGCCCCTTTGTGCTCTCTCTCTCTGTCAAATAAATACAATATCTTTTTTTAAAAGGATAAATCACTTACAGATAATCAATGCTGTCTCACATAGCATCATAAGACTGTAAAGGAACTTCTGAGTCATTTAATACAGGTCCTACTGCCCATGTGACAGACACTTGACTGTGGTAGAAAAAGAAAAGATCAAAATCAGTCATTTTGATGGATCGTTTGTTCAATCATAACTCTTCCATTAATATACCTAGTAAACACCATTCCCTAATCAGTCATCGTGATAATACTTGTGCCTGCAAACAAAATAGAGCACATTAAAAAAAAATAATAAGATCAGGCTGTCATGGAGAATTTTACTTGAGACCGGACTCCTTTCAGTGAGTATGTGCTTAACAGGCCAAGTTAACCCCAGCAGGGCTCTGTGCACTTAGACAAATGCCCATGACATCATTCCGTTTCTCCAGTTTCTATGCATGTTCCAGGTTTGCTGGAGAATAGTCTAGAAAGGTTTCCTCTGAACTGAACATAAAAGGAAGAAGTGGGAGCTCAGCAGGTCATTTCAGAAGCTCCACCTGACAACAGTGTACCATCTCCATTTAAATCTGTCCGATCACTGGACATGGGCACCTGATTGTATGCATTCATTCCCTCATTCATTCATTCATTCATTTCCTCCCTCACTGGTTTAACACAGATTCGGTGTAGGGAATATAAGTCAGTGAGAGAACCTCCAAGCTAAGCTGGCAGGATAAATACACACACAATGGAATTACTTTCACGTATCACTGTAAAAGAGTTGCTACTTTGTGTCAGACAGTTTGCTAGTAACAGGCAAGTTTCATTGGATTTGATCTCCTGGAAGTCTCTGCGGAGGCCAAGAAAAACAAGGCTGTACCCACCTCGAATCTGGCCCTGACATAAGTACAGCCATCTTGACAAAGCAAAAGCTGGCACCTTGCACCCCCTCTCCACCCGCTCCCCTCCCCTCGGTAGTATGTGTGAACAAATAGTTAATTTGCAGAAATCACAATCCTGCCCGACGGGAGTCTTCCTCGGTTTATGAATGTCCCAATGCTAAATCTCACTAACAAGGACGCTTGATAGAAGAAATGTGACATTCCACCATGAAACTCCCAACTGTCTTTATGATAGTGCCTCATTAGAGGGGAAAACGGCCTTGGCTTGATAGTAACCAGGCCTCCAATATCCTGACAGTCTTCTTCACCCTGATAGCCCTTCTGAACAATCCCCTTTGTCCTCACCCACCGCCGAGTCCACCCCTACTCTGCCTTTAAAAACTCTGACTGTAATCTGGTTGGGGGTCCAAGTCCCTACTCCGCTGCATCGGGTATACTTGGGCCCAAGCTTCAGCTTGCTGAATAAACCCTTGTGTGATTGCATCGGTGCTTGGCTCCTTGGTGGTCTCTCGGACGTGAAAACTCGGGCATTATATCTCTCCGTCTGAAACAATCTTTCTCTTCTTCACACTCCAACAGGGCTGTACAGCATCTTTGGTGTGATAGTGGTTCCTGGGGTTTGTTTTATGTATTAGCCAAATTACTATGATCTGAAGAAGAGAAAAAGAAATAAGCAGGAAGTGGGTCTTTGCTCTCAAGGAGTTTATAGTCTATTAGCCACTTTCAGACTGGGCACCAGCAATCATTCCAAGACATACCTGGTAAGTTTTAAAGGAGGTCCACACAAAGAGCAATGAAGAAGATGTAAACAAGAACACGGCATCACCAGGGAAGGATTCAGGTGGCAAAGGGAGTGGTGACAGGCGACTTGAAGGTTAAGTAGTATTTCAGCTGGTACATAGAGTAAAAATCAGCATTCCAGAAAGAGAAAGAGGCACTCACAGTTTTTCTCCCGGGATTCTCAACCTCAGCTCTATTGACATTTGGAGTCAGACAACTCTTTGTTGCGGGGGGGCTGTCCTGTGCAGATGGGACGTTTGGCAGCCATCACTGGCCTCCCGCTACTCCATTCCAGTAACACCTCCCCCGAGTCAAGAATGTGTCCAGATATTGCCACATATCCCTGGGGATGGGGAGCAAAATCATCTCTGTTGAGAACCCTGATACATAAATTCTATACCACGCAGGTGCACACATCCATACATACATTTACAGCTTTTATCCTGTGCTGCCGTTTGAACTGAGTCACATCCTTTGACTTGTCTGAAAGTGGGAATGAAGGTAATAATGTTTGCATTAAAAGATTATTGTAGGGACTAAATAATGTATGTCAAGTCTTTGGCACATAGTTATTATTGTTCTTTAAGTCAGTTGGTCATGGGATTTTAGAGCAGAAGTTAGTAGGTTCTTAGCTGAATTTTTTTTTTTAATCTTTTAACATCAAAGAATGGGTTGGTTGGAGGGTACTAAGCAGGGAGAACTCTGAAGGTGTAACTGTAGAGCAGGCAAAATATAATAAGGGCCTGACCATAGGTGGTGGTGGTGGGAGTGGGAAAGAAGGAACGGCTGTAGGAGAGAGACTTTAAACAACTTTATTGAGTTGAGTTACATTGACATACAATAAATGGCACTTACATAAAGGGTATAATTTGCTGAGTTTGACACACATAGACACTTGGGAAATCACCATCACAATCAAGATAGTGAATGTATCCCTTAGTCTCCCAAATGTCATCATTTTTTCTGCAATCTCCCTCCCTAACCCTAGTCCTGTCCCCAGGCAAACACCGATCTGCTTTCTGTCACTTTTGATCAGTTTACAATTACTAGAATGTTATAGAAACAGAACCATGCAGAGTGTGCTTTTTTTTTTTTTTGCCTTTTGTAAATTTATTTATTTTTTTTCAGCGTAACAGTATTCATTGTTTTTGCACAACACCCAGTGCTCCATGCAATACGTGCCCTCCCTATTACCCACCACCTGGTTCCCCCAACCTCCCACCCCTGACCCTTCAAAACCCTCAGGTTGTTTTTCAGAGTCCATAGTCTCTTATGGTTCGCCTCCCCTTCCAATTTTTTTTTTTATAAACATATAATGTATTTTTATCCCCAGGGGTACAGGTCTGTGAATCGCCAGGTTTACATACTTCACAGCACTCACGATAGCAAATACCCTCCCCAATGTCCATAACCCCCTCCCCCTTCTCCCAACCCCATTTCCCCCCAGCAACCCCCAGAATGCAAGCTGGTGCAACCACTCTGGAAAACAGCATGGAGGTTCCTCAAAATGTTGAAAATAGAACTACCCTATGACCCAGCAATTGCACTACTGGGTATTTACCCTAAAGATACAAACGCAGTGATCCGAAGGGGCACGTGTACCCGAATGTTTATAGCAGCAATGTCTACAATAGCCAAACTATGGAAAGAACCTAGATGTCCATCAACAGATGAATGGATAAAGAAGAGGTGGTATATATACACAATGGAATACTATGCAGCCATCAAAAGAAATGAAATCTTGCCATTTGCGACGATGTGGATGGAACTAGAGGGTATCATGCTTAGTGAAATAAGTCAATTGGAGAAAGACAACTATCATATGATCTCCCTGATATGAGGACATGGAGATGCAACATGGGGGGTTAGGGGGATAGGAGAAGAATAAATGAAACAAGATGGGATTGGGAGGAAGACAAACCATAAATGACTCTTAATCTCACAGAGTGTGCTTTGATTTTCGTCTGGCTTCTTTCACTCAACAGAGTCATTTTGAGACTCATGCACATTACAGAATGTATCGATAATTTGATACTTTTTTGCGGAGTAGTATTCTGTCATATGGATATGCCACAACTTGTAAGTTCATCTGTCTGTCGATTGACATCTGGGCTGTTTTCAGGTTTTGATTATTACAAATAAAACTGCTATGGACTTTTGCATATACTCTTTGTGTGGACATGTGCTTTCTTTTCTGGTAAGTACCTAGAAGTGGAAAGGCTGGGTCCTATGTTAGGTACATATTTAACCTTTTGAGAAATTGTTTTCCAGAATGGTGTCATGTTTATGCCACCACTAGTAGTGTATACTTAGTATGATGAATCTTCTTCACTTAACCAATCTACGGGATCTGTGTCTCATTGTGGTTTAAATCTGCATTTCCCTAATGACTGATGACATTGAACATCTTTTCATGTGCTTTTTGGCATCCATATATCTTCTTCGCACAGTAGCTATATAAATCTTTCATTTTAGAAAATTGAATTTTTGTCTTGTTATTATGCGCTAAGTATTCCTTATATATTCTAGATTATGTCTTTTGTCAAATATGTATCTTACAAATATTTTCTCCTGGTCTGTGGCTTGCTTTTGAAAAGCAAGTATTTTTCTGTTTTGTTTTGTTTTGGTAAGATCCAGTATATTAATTTTTTCTTTTATACTTTGATCTTTTTATGTATTTTTAAAGATACTTTACCAAACTTAATGTCATACAATGTCACTAATATTTTCTCCTATGTCTTATTCTAGATGTTATATATTTTATATATATATATAGCTCTTACATCCAGGTCTGTGTTTCTCTTTGTAATTAAAGTTTGCATATTAAAATTACATAGGAGAGGAATGACATTAGCATCATAGCAGTATAAACCAACACTCATTTTGTCTCCCTCTCAACAACAAAAAATCAGCATCTATTCACAAACAAAAGTGGCTTTTTTGGAGCTTTGGGATCCAGGACCATACTCAAGGGACCAGGAAAAGTCCCACCCATCTGTTAGTTAAGGAATAGGCAGCAAGACCTTGGTCCCTACTGCAGACCCTGAAATGGCCCATGAACCACCTCCAGCCCTTCTTGGCCATGGCCCAGGAGCCCCTCAAAAACACTGTCTTAGACCAATCACCCACAGACGAGACTGGAAGTTTTCACTGCTGGGTTCTACCAAATATTTAAAGAACTAAAGCAAATTCTTCTGAAACTCTTCCCAAAAAATTGAAGAGGAGGAAACGCTCCCAAACTCATTTTAATGAGCAAGCATTACCCTAATGCCACGGCCTGATAAAAACACTATAGGAAAGAAGAACTACAGGGGCGCCTGGGTTGCTCAGTCAGTTAGTGTCTGCCTTCAGCTCAGGTCATGACCCAGGGTTCTGAGATCAAGCCCAATATGGTCTCTGCTCAGTGCCGAGCCTGCTTCTCCCTCTGCCTCTGCTGCTCCGCCTCCATGTGATCTTGCTATTTCCTTCTGTCAAATAATTAAATAAAATCTTTTTTAAAAATTATAGAAAAGAGAACTACAGACCAATATCTCTGGTGAACATAGATGTGAATATCCTAACAATATATCAGCAAACCAAATTCAATATCATAGTAAAAGGATCATACACTATGATCAAGTAGATTTTATGTCTGGGGTAAAGAGGGATAACATCAGCAAATCAATAAATGTGATATACCACATTAATAGAATCAAAGGTAAAAATCATATGATCATCTCAATAGATGCAAAAAAAAGGATTTAACAAAATACAGCATCCTTTCATAATAAAGACAGTCAATAATTGTGTATAGAAGGAACACAACTTCACCTCAACATATTTCAACAACTTCAATATCTTCAACACACTTAGATATTCAACTAATAAGCACCGTGTAGGAAGCCCATAGCTAACATCACTCTTAATGGTGAAAGGTTAAAATATCTTCCTCTAAGATCAGGAACAAGACAAGAGTGTCCACTCTCAGTATCTCGTATTCAATGTATTACTGGAAAGTCCTAGACAGAGCAACAAGACAAGAAAAAAAAAGTCATCCAAATCAGAAAAGAAGGAAAATTATACTTATCTGTAGGTGATATGATCTTATATAGAGAAAATCCTAAAGACTCAACAAAAAAACTGTTAGAACCAATCAATGACAACAGTCAAGTTACAGGATAAAAAATCAACATACAGAAACCAGCTGTATTTCTATACACTAACAACAGAGTATCTGAAGAGGAAATAAAACAATCCCACTCACAGTGGCATCAAAAACAATAAAATACTTGGGGATAAATTTAATCAAGGAGGTGAAAGATCTGTACAATGAAAACTACAGGATTTTAATGAAAAAAAGTGGGAGACATAAATAAGTGGAAAGATATTCATGTTCATGGATCAGAAGAATTTATATAGTGCAATCGGTTGATCATACTAGCCAAGCCATCCATAGATTTAATCATTGGAGTTATCAAAATTCAATATTCCAATGGCATATTTCACAGAAATAGGGAAAAAAAAACAGAAAAAAATATGTTTGGGACCACAAAAGACCCTGAATTGCCAAAGTAGTCCTGACAAATAAGAACAAATATGGACATATCATACTTCCTGGTTTCAAATTATACTACAAAGATGTAATAATCCAAACAGTATGGTACTGGCATAAAAATAGACCTATAGACCAATGAAGCAGAATCAAGAGCCCAGAAACAAGCCCTTGCATATACAGTCAACTAATATTTGACAAGATAGCCAAGAATACTCAATGAAGAAAGGCTAGTCTCTTCAATAAATGGTACTGGGAAAACTGGGTAATCAAAGGCAGAACAATGAAATTGGACCCCTAACTTACACCACTCACAAAAATCAACTCAGAATAGATTTGAACACTTAAACATAAGACCTGAAACCATAAAATTCCTAGGAGAAAACTTAGGGGGAAATCTCTTTGACATTGGCCTCTGCAGAGATTTCCTGGGTATGACACCAAAGCACAAGCAACAAAAGCAAAAATAAATAAGTGGGACTACACAGAAGTAAAAAGTCTGTACAGGAAAAGAAACAACAATATGGAAAGGCAACCTGAGGAATGAGAGACAATGTTTGAAAAATCATATATCTGATATATCTAAAATATATGATAATATATTAAAATATTTAAAATATATTAAAATATATTTTAAAAACTCAAGTCCATTAAGCATCTGCCTTTGGCTCAGGTCATGTTCCCAGGGTCCTGGGATCTGGCTCCCTGCTCACCAGGGGAGTTTGCTTCTTCTCTTCCTCTGCTGTGCTCTCTCTCTCTTTCAAATAAACAAATAAAATTTTTAAAAAAATACACAAGCAGTTCAATACCAAACACAATCTAATTTAAAAATGGGTGGGGAAAATGGGGCACCTGGGTGGCTCAGTGGGTTAAGCTTCTGCCTTCGGCTCAGGTCATGATCTTGGGGTCCTCAGATAGAGCCCCACATCGGGCTCTCTGCTCAGTGGGGAGCCTGCTTCCCCCTCCTCCCCCCGCCTGCCTCTCTGCCTACTTGTGATTTCTCTCTGTCAAATAAATAAATAAATAAAATCTTTAAAAAAAAAAATGGGTGGAGAGGGCACCTGGGTGGCTCAGTGTGTTAAAGCCTCTGGTTTCGGCTCGGGTCATGATCCCAGAGTCCTGGGATTGAGCCCTGCATGGGGCTCTCTGCTTGGCAGGGAGCCTGCTTCCCTTCTTCTCTCTCTGCCTACCTGTAATCTCTGTCTGCGAAATAAATAAATAAATAAATAAATAAAAATCTTTAAAAAAAAATGGGTGGAGAAACTGAGTAGACATTTAAAACACACACACACACACACACACACACACACACATATAAATGGCCAAATAGGTTCATGAAAAGGTGCTCTGAATCACTTAATCATCAGGGAAATCCAAATCAAAACCAGGAGATAATCACCTCACACCTGTTAGAGTGGCTGTCATCAAAAAGACAAGAGATAACAAGTGTTAGTAAGGATGTGGAGAAAAAGGAACACTTGTACACTGTTGGTGGGAATGCAAACTGGTGCAGCCACTCTGGAAAACCGTGTGGAGTTTCCTTAAAATATTAAAAATAGAACTACCTTATGATCCAGCAATTTCACTTCTTAGTATATATCCAAAGGAAGTGAAAACAGGATCTTGAAGAAATATCTGTATGTCCATGTTTACTGTAGGATTATTCACAATAGCCAAGATACGGAAACAACCTAAGTGTCAGTCAAAAGATGAATGGATAAAGAAAACGTGAGATATCATCTATCTATCTATCTAGGAATATTATTCAGTCACAATAAAGAAGAGTTATCCTGCCATTTAAGAAAACACGGATTGAATTTGAAGACATTAGTCTAATTGAAATAAGTCCGAGAAAGATAAATACTGTATGATATCAATTTTATGTAGAACCTAAAAAAGCTCAACTCAAAGAAACAGAAAGCAGAGAGGTTGTTACCAGGACCTGGGGTTTGGGGGGATGGGAAATGCTGTTTAAAAGATACACGCTTCTAGTTATAAGATAAATAATTTCTGGGGATCAAATGAATGACTTGGTGATTATAGTTAGTAATTCTGTATAATATACTTATAGTTATTAATTCTGTATAATATACTTGAAAATTGCTAAGACTAGGTCTTAATGGTTCTCACCTCAAAAAAGAAATGGTAATTATGTGATGCGGAGATGTTAACCAGCTCTCCTGTGGTAATCATTTTACAATATGTGAGTGTATCAGATCCACACATTGTGTACTTTAAATTTAACACGACGTTACATTCAATTACATCTCAATAAAGCTGAAAAGTATATATAAGAAAGACATAAGTATTGAGATTCTTATCTTTCAATATGATTGTCAAGTTGTTCCAGCATAATTTGTTGAAGTGATTGTACTTTTCCCATGGAATGCTTTGGCACGTCTGTTGAAAGTCAAATGATCATATGTGTGTGTGTGTGTGTGTGTGTGTGTGTATTTTTGGACTCTATTCTGTTTTATATATGTGTATAATGTAAACATGATATATGTCATATAATGTTATTTATTTATATGTATTAGATACATATATATAGGTATGATATATATATATATGATATAAATAAAAATTTTTTTCTCTTTGATCTCAACACCCCATTTTCTTGATTATTACTGGGGCTTTATTACATCTTAAAGTAAGGTAGTTTAAATTCTCCAACTTTGTACTTCTTTTTCAAAGTTATTTTGGCTATCTTAGGTCCTTTGCATCTCAATATAAATTTTGGCTAGCTTTTCAAACAAGGAAACCTTCTGGGTTTTTATTGGGATTGTATTGAATCAATAAATCAATCTGGGGGAAATTGACATGTTAGCAATATTGAATCTGCTGATCCCCAAGCACAGTAGGTCTCCCAATTGATTTTTGGTTTTCTTTAATTTCTTTGAGCCTTGTTTTGTAGTTTTCAGTATACAGATCTTTCACATATTTTGTCAAATTTATCCATACGTAATTTGTATTAGTTATTGTAAGTGGCATTTTAAATATTTTCTATTTTCAATTGTTCAATGTGAATATATAGAAATGCAATTGATTTTTGTGTATTGCCCTTGTACCCTGAAATTTTGCTATGTATTAGTTCCAAGTAGATTTTGCATACTCCTTAGGATTTTCTACAGAGATAGTTATATTGTCTGTAAAGACTATTTTAATCTTTAATGTCTCATTTGGAAGCTTTTATTTCTTTTTCTTGCTTTATTGCATAGCTTAAAACCTTTGGTAAAATGTTTAATAGAAGTGATTAAAAACAGGCATCCTTGTCTTATTCTCAATGTTAGGGTGAAAGCATTCACTCTTTCACCATTAAGCATATTAGATGTACTGGTTTTGGTTTTTGTTTTTGTAGATGCCCTTTATCAGGTTGAAGGTTTTCTTCCATTTCTATTTTTCTGAGAGTTGTGTGTTATTATAAATAGATATTTAATTTTAAATGTTTTTTTCTGTATCTATTGAGATGATCACAAACTTAGTATTTTGTTTTTAATCTGATAATATGGTGAATTACATTGTTTTTTATTATGCATTAATCAATTTTTTTTTAATTTGACAGAGATCACAAGTAGGCAGAGAGGCAGGCAGAGAGAGAGGAGGAAGCAGTCTCCCTGCCCAGCAGAGAGCCCAACGCGGGGCTCAATCCCAGGACCCTGAGATCATGACCTGAGCAGAAGGCAGAGGCTTTAACCCACGGAGCCACCCAGGTGCCCCGAATTGATCAATAGCTCCTTAAGTAAGCATTTTTACTATAAAGAGGACTTAAATGTTCACAGTAACAGAAATAATAGCTTAGTCACGGAATTTCAGACATTAATCAGAAGATAAGCGAAGTCTGTGGAGCAGAGGAGCTGGGATCCTCAGGGAGCAGCTGTAGACTCTCAGCATTTCTACTTGGCTTCCACCAGCCTGGTTTCGGGTACAGTGAGTGCTAAGTGTTTTCCAAGTTTGAATTACAACGATTTAAGAATCTTCCTCTGTTCTTACACTAAAAAAGGGAACATGTCTCATTGCTTTGTGTTCAAGGTACCACGCTCTTCCTGCTCTCCAGGAAAGTCCAGTTCTGACCAAATTCTTTACAACATAGGAACCTGAATCTCAAGTTTTTCACCTTTGCTTTCCGCCCATATAACCGCATGCTCTGCCACAGGCCTCACAGGTGGTATTTTTAAAATCCAACAGTAATTTGTCCCATAATACTTCAAATGCAAACCAAAGTTGAGATGCAATTATAGCACTGAAACACCCAGCCCCTTATCTTACAATAAACCCTGATGATCTATCACTCTATTTCTGCTGCCTGGTAATTCGGGAACATAAAGGGACTTTATTCTGTGTAGGAGGGAAAAAAATAGGGATAGATTTGCTGAAGTTACAGAAACAATGATAAGAGGAGATATGAAATCAACAAGGAAATGGTTGCCAGGCAACATGCTTGGTTGTCAAAGAGATAGAAAGAGATAGAGCATTCTTCAATAATAACCCATGAGCAATCTTCAATAATGGCTCATAAATCTCTCAGCTAGAAAACGTCTATGTCATGAGTGGGTTACAGCAAACACTTTTCCAAAGAACCAAAGCACCCAGCTATCCCATTCCATTCCATAATAAGAACCATGCTGTAAATATACGGCCCTGGGGTGATGCATGTTTGAGGACTGTAGGGTCCTTGCTAAATGGAACATTCTGTAGCTTTTTTCTATGGTTGTATCCCCAGCTGTATGTACTATTTTTACTCAGCACAATGAACTGCAGTCCCAAGATGCACCCAAATTGTGCCCAATATCTTGTTTTGCAAGCCTGGTAAAGTCTTGCTGGTTTGATCACCAACATATGGCCTCTGAGTCTCATTTGTAAACAGGACTGTGACCAGGTGTGAAGACTGCAGGATGTTAAGATTTAAAGGAAACTTATAAGACATTGGGACTGCTTTCTTCACTTCCCAGGTGAGGAATGTGGCTTCTATGATTGATATATTAATGGCCAACTCCTTTTGCTATTTGAGTCTACCATTCCAAATAGAACCTGGTCTTTAAGCTTGGAGTCTTCTGCAGCTGTGCTCATTCTGTCATTTTTTCCTCCATGAAAAGACTCTTTGACAGAGAATTCTACTCTACTCATCCCTGGTCACCGGCCACTGTCACAGCACATTAACACATCACTTCACAGGAGTATTAATATATCAACCTGAGCAATGATCTTCAAGACAGGGAGTTAATTATAATGCAATACTGTGGCTAAGAACACACACTCTGGCACCATACTGTCTAGGTTGAAACTTGGCTCTTTTTGAACCTTGACAACGTGACTCTGTGCTTTGGTTTTGCCATCAGTAAACCGAGGATATTGGTTATACCTAAATTCATCAGACCGTTGAGAGGATTAAACAAGCTCTAAGCAAACAGGTAAGTTTAGAAAAAGTTCCTGGCACATAAGCATTTTGTAGTATGAGAATATTATCTTCTTTTTTTGAGTTGGATATATGTCGGTATCATTGTTGAATTTGCAAAGCAAATTCTCCTAGAGTTAGGGATTGGAACTAGGAAGGGCTGTGCCCATGGGCAAGGTGCAGGGTTGGGAGAGATGATGGTAGGAAGGAAAGAACCTTTCCTTTCCTTTCCTTTCCTTTTCCTTAGCATTTTTAATTTACTACATGAGCCACTTGATTGCTGGGTTGGTGATTCTTAGCAATATAAATTAAGTGATTATCTGGCTTTTCCTCACAGGATCTTCCATGTCAATGTTGATTTTAATTTACTTTTATTACTTCTAAAGAGTAGCCAGCAAATAAGTTTACCAAGAATTGTACTCATTGTTGTAACAAAACTGGTTAACTGCTCAGAAAAAGAAAGCTTTCCTGCTTAATCGGTGACAAGTTTGCTTATATTTATAAGGCTTTCTTGACATACAAAAGAAAAGAGCAGGCTAGAGAAAGAAAAATACAAATAGGGTGAGAATTCTTTATTATCACTTGGACACATAAAAACCAAACACAGAGCTTCAGTCCTAAGAGATGTTGCTTTCTTCACAAGATAATTTGATCATTCAAAATGGATTTATCAGGGTGCCTGGGTGGCTCAGTTGGTTAAATGTCTGCCTTTGGCTCAGGTCATGATCTCAGGGTCGTGGGATGGAGCCTGGAGTCCTGTCATTGGGCTCCCTGCTCAGAGGAGAGTCTGCTTCTCCCTCTCCCTTTACCCCTACCCTCTGCTCTTGCTTGCACGCTTTCTCTCTCTTTCAACTAAATAAAAAGTAAGTAAAAAAATAAAACATTCATTAATTTTAGCACATGTCATTTATCAAAATATAGATTTTTCAAAGAGTTTTAGAAGTTTTATAAAGTCAAATAAAGGTGATCCCTAGTTAGGAAATTTGATGGTTGATTGAAAAACAACAACAACAAATATTATCTAAAAGAGAACTGAATGGTAATGTGTGGGTAAAACACTCAGTTCCAGGATTAACTGACCTCGCCTCCCCCTCTTCCTTTCTGCCCCCTTGGGCAAAGTAAGTCACTTTTTTTTTTTAAAGATTTTATTTATTTATTTGACAGACAGAGATCACAAGTAGGCGGAGAGGCAGGCAGAGAGAGAGGGAGAAGCAGGTTCCCCGCCGAGCAGAGAGCCGGATGCGGGGCTCGATCCCAGGATCCTGGGATCATGATCTGAGCCAAAGGCAGAGGCTTTAACCCACCGAGCCACCCAGGCGCCCCAGTAAGTCACTTCTTTCTTTGAAAATGCTTAGTCCCTGCCTCTGTCCTGTACCTCTCATGCTTTATTGTGATAATTTGCTTCTGGTACTTGTCTTCCAAAATAGTCACCATCCAAAAGAATCATTTTGTCTCAGTTACCTTTTAATCTTTAGCACCTAAGGCCATGAGAAGCACACACACCTGGCTCATTTTCCACCTGTCGAAGGGCTGTGAGGACAGAGGACTTTCCATCTGGGCCCTGGTTGGGAACTTTCCAGTTCCTAGGCCTGGAATCCTGTAGAATCCTCGTACCACAGAGCCAATGGCACCTTAGAAGTCATCCACCCAGCCTCTCTCCCTGACGCCCGGACACACAACTACCTCTCATGGCGCACATCTTAGGGTTACTATGCCCTGGTCATATATGTTGCAAATATTTTCTACAGGTAGAAAAAATTTATGAAATGAAATATGTAAATCTCTACTTTATGACTCTGGTCATTTGTTTATGAAGCCCTTTCTCACTCAAGGATTTTAAATATGTTCTCTGAGGTTTTAATCCAGTACTTTTATTACTTTATCTTCTTAATTTATAGCTTTATTTTTTCAGTTTAGGTCTTTAATCTATGTGAGATTCCTTCAGGGTATGAAGTGGAGATATTTTTTTTCCCCCAAAAGTCAGCCGATTGCCCCAACCCCCACTTAGTCCATTCACATTAATTATTTAACAAACTCCCATATATTCACACAGATTCATCATTAGACACTCTGTTTTCTTCTGTTGATTGATTTGTCTATTCTGAGTGAGAGCCACACTGCTTACATTATTATAGTTTGAGTTTTCTTTCATTTTCCCCTCTTTTTAAAAGAATTTTTCCTGTTTTACTCATTTATGCCTCCAGGAAAACCTTTAATTAGTTTATCAAATTGGGTTTCAATCGGAATTATGTTAGAATTATAGATGAATTTGGGGCAATTCTTGCATTGACCACATTGGTTCTGTCCTGTAATATGGTTGCTGTAAGTCATCATTTCCCTGTTTTTCACTCAAGTTTCATGGTTTCCTTTCTTCTCTTGCACTTCTATTAATTCCTAGATATTTTCTAATTTTATTGATAAGGTAAATGGAATCTTTTGAAAAATTTTTAAAGATTATATTTATTTATTTGACAGAGAGAGCGAGCACAGGGAGGGGGAGCAGGAGAGAGAGAGAGAAGCTGACTCCCCCCTGAGCAGGAATCCTAGGCAGTACTCAATCCAAGAACCCGGGATCAGGACTGGAACCAGACAGATGCTTAACCAACTGAGCCACCCAGGCATCCCAGTAAATGGGATTTTTATTACAATTTCTAACTTATTATCATGTTAAATAGAGACCTATTAATTTTTGTAAATTCATCTGGAATCTTGCTATCCTGTTGGTCTCATTATAACCAATAAGTTATAATAGTTTGCTAATCGATTCTCTAATTCTCTAGATATTTTCTTTGTCTTTCCCCAATCCTCATATTTTAGTTCTCCTTCTTGAGCCATTTCACTATCTGGAATTTCTAGAAAAATGTACAATAACATGTGTGATAAGAGGTCTTGCTTTGGTCTTGACTTTAATGGAAATGCTTGTACTATTTTAATACCAAGCATGATGCTGGTTTCTAGCAGAAACTTATTAACAAGTTAAATGTTCCTAAATGTTTTTCCGCTATTTATTGAAATAAGTATATATATATTTTCTTTTTTGTGATTCTTGTAGGTTTTCTCTTATATTGTTTATTCTTATTTCATTTTATTTTTACTCCATTTCTTCTTATATTGGTTTTCTTCTTGGGATTAGTAGTTGATTACGATATATATTGCTACATTATCGAATGCTGAATTGTTTTTGCTTTCATAAGCATAGATCCACCTTAGTTACGTCTGTTAAAAAATGAGTGGGTAAAAAAAAATGAGTGGGTAATTAAATTGTAGTATATCTATACAATGAAATACTGGTTGACCTTGAAAGGGAATGAATTGATACATGTAGCAACATGGATGAATCCCCAGATCAGGCCAGGGGAAAAGTCAGAGACAAAAAGCACCTGTTGTAGGATTCCATTTATTTCAAATCTTAGAACAGACAAAAGTTATCTATAGTGACATCAAAAAACAAACAAACAAACAAACAGGGGATGCCTGGAGTGACAGAGGTGTTCTATCTATTGATAAGGATAGTGCTTTCATGCATATATACATTTGTCAAAATTCCTTGAGCTTCATGCATTGAGTGGGTGATTATAAACTATACTTCAGTAGGTTGATTAATAAGAAAAAAAATCTATGCTATTGTCACAGTTTTGCAGCCAAAAAGTTGTGCTGCTTTCTCCTTGAGCCACTTCCATTTGGCTTCCATTCTCATCACACATCAACATTCCCTCGCTAAGGTCCCCAGGGACCTCCATGTGGCCAGTCACAAGGGCAGTTCAGTCCTCACCTCCCTTGACCTCTCCTGAACTGGACGCAGTTTGTCTACTTCCTCCTGCTTGAAGCTCTCCCTTCCTGTGGGTCTGCTGACCGCTGCCTCTCCTGTTCATTCCCATCTCATAGGCGCCTTCTCTTAGGCATCCTTTGTTCGCCCTCACTTGCCAGCTGACCCTGAATGCCAGCACCTCTGGGCTCTTACCCCACCCTGGATGCTCCCCTCTCCCTTCCCTTCACACCAGGCATCCTCATCCATGACAAACACGGATTGAACCCCCATGATTAGACTCCAGATAGTTCTCACCAGAAATGCTCTTCCAGGTAGTTTTCACCAGAAATGCCCTTCCTCCCATCTTCCCATCCCTGTCCCTTCTCCCAGTTGCTAGAAAGCTGAAGAAGACTTTGATCACTCATTTTCTCTCACCCTCCACAATTTACCTCCTTTGAAGTGGCTACTTCCAAGTATGTCTCAAATCGATCTCTTGATACCTACCTTCACTGGTCCCTGCTAACAGCCACTCTCATCTCTCACTCCTAGAAGAGCCCCCTAAGTAGCCCTCAGACTCCCACTCCTGGCTACCCTCCAATGTGTCTTCACATTATTATCATGCCAGGCACAGTAAATGTTTCTCATGACCTATTTAAAACACCTCAATAGCCGTGAGGGCATAGCTTTGTCACTCCGTTTTTTAACTGTTTTGTCTTTAGTACCTAAAACAGGGTATGGGACCCACTAGGGTGAATGGAGTAATTGCACTTAAGATAGAAATCCCCAGGACCACCCGGCCTTCAGCGCTCTACATGATCCAGGCTCTCCACTCCCTAGACACATCCCTGTTGTTCTTCCCTTTACTTGTTCATCTCCAATCACACCATCCTGATTTTGTTTCCCTAACCTTGTGTCTTTGATCACATTCTTCCCTTTACAAGGGGAGCACCTGTCTGCTCCTAGATTAGCTGTGCTTTGGGGATTCACAGCTCTGTTTTGACAGTACACCCCGGATAAGTATATCCAGGCGGGGGAGTAGATAGATACCAGCATACAAACACCGATATCAAGGTAAGTACAGACCAACTAATTACCAGTTTACTAAATAACGCAGAAGAAAAAGCCTCCCAGAATGTTGGCACTCTTTCCTTGGGTTGGAATAAAGGAAAAGATAGGAGCAAAAGCACAAGATTAAGATGCCAACAACCATATTGCTACCGTTGTTATCCAATGGGACATTAACCAAATGAGTTATTGGAGAACTAGTTCATGAACTAGACATAAGCTACCTCAGGGCAAGGGTCTCGCTGGACTCATTGTGCATTGTTGCATACTTAGAGCATAGTCCAGAGCTTAGCACATAATATACAGAGAATGAAAGTTAATTAGAAAAATGAGTGGATGAAATTGATTTGAACACTCTTAAGAGATATGTCGTGCCATTGTTGTGGTTAAATGGAAGATGGTGAGCCTTGACTATGAAGGACATTACCTGTTCTAGGCTAACATTTTTTTTTTTCTGGAGTTTCTATATTTTTGCTTAAAAGAAAGCCCACAATGATAAAAAATATTAATTTTTTAAAAATAGTTCAACCAGTAATGTAGGACATGAGTGATAATAACAAATCAATGAGTTTTAAAGGCATAAAACTCCTGGTGTGCCTGGGTGGCTCAGTCAGTTAAACATCCAACTGTTGATTTCAGCTCAGGTCATGATATCAGGGTCATGAAATTGAGCCCCCTGTCCATGCTCAGTGTGGAACCTGCTTAGGATTCTCTCTCTCCCTGACCCTCTGCCCCACCCCTTCCACTTGCACTCTCTTTCTCTAAAACAAACAAACAAGCAAATAAACAAATAAATAAAATAAAAGCATATAAATCCTTATAGTAATATAGTTATGTCATGTGAAAGCAACTGAAAATTTTAATATCTCTTATTTTGCCTTGATTGAAAACACCTGGGTTTACCTGAAAATAGGAAAATCTTACCCAGTTTCCTAAATATCTCAGGCAATGTACCAAATTTTGCATAGAAAACTAAAATTTACAGTGCATATTCCATCTTTGAAAACTGACCTTTTAAAATACTGTACAGCAATCAAATATTTAAGTCATTCATAAACTCATTTATCTGCTGAAACAAAATATCTTATTACAAGGATTTGGTGTAACATAGTTACAAACCAAAGGAAGGGCTTGTGCAAGAACTCTTTGAAAACCTCTTTCAGTAATATCCTCTTGTTCTTGTTATGCATTGCCTTTTTTTTTTTTCCCAATTGTTCCACCTGCATACTAGAAAATCACCTTCGGGGGGCCTGGGTGGCTCAGTGGGTTAAAGCCTCTGCCTTCTGCTCCGGTCATATGCTTGGGTCCTGGGATCCAGCCCCACGTCAGGCTCTCTGCTCCGCAGAGCCTGCTTCCCCTCTTCTCTCCCTGCCTGCCTCTCTGCCTACTTGTGATCTCTGTCTGTCAAATAAAGAAATAAAATCTTTAAAAAAAAAAAAAAAGGAAGGAAAGAAAGAAAAGAAAATCACCTTGGTTCCATGCACACATGTGGTTTTGCACTACAAATTATTCTTGGCAGTCTAATTTTGAACAGATCCATTCACCCCACATCACTCCCTTCACACCCCGTAGACTGGGCCCCTGTCACCGCAGCTACTGACCATTTGATCTTTCCCAGATTGGCAAGTGTCCGATGTCATGTTCAGTCTATATCATTAGAACACTGAGCATTTGGATGAAGAAATGCTTTATAGCTGTACACGTTTATGAGCCAGCCACCTCTCCAAGGTTGAAGTGTAACACATCCTTCTTCAGTGCCCCCAGCTGTTTTTTTTTTTTTAATGACCAATTCTCCTTCCAAAGTATTTCTTGTCCCCAACAAGATCGTATTTTGTAGTGATCTCAGCTTTTGGCAGTGGCATTGGAGGTGAACAGGGTGCAGAATTCGTGCCATGGGAAAATGGTAACTCAGCCCGTTCTACTGAAATGTCCTTTACCTCCTGTCTCTAAGCAATTCCAGGTTATAGTCTTCCTTTCCAAGAGCAAGTTTATTTGAGATTGTAGAATTATTGAAGGTTTCCTTCTCAGTAGCTGAGACTGGCAGCTAAGAGTGGAATTGTAACATTAATATTGAAGGGCAGACTCTCTAAGACTCAGAATGTATTTCTCATCCCTCTGGGTGAGACTCGATGGTGACACTCTGGGGACCTTTCAGCTCATGATGAATCACGGTGATCTCAGCACTGTGGAGCTCTGAGCTGCAATCCCCGTTCTGCTTCTTCTCTGTAGAACAAAGACAGTAACACCCACCTCATGGGGTTGGTGTTAATACAAATGTCACTTATGAAGCACCGAGGCTGCCCTGTGTCATTCTTCATGAAGTCTGAGTGAGTCTCTCCCTGACCTAAACTGAAGTTACAGGCAGATGAGAGTTCTAGTTTACCATCTTATAATTTATTTCTGAGTGAGAAAGAACTGAGAATAGCAAGAACATAGCAGTAATCTGTTTAAGGAAACACACCTATGTAGAAATCGCCTGAGCAATTTGACTTTGGATGATGTTAAAAGCCCTCTTGACTTGGTAGTACCCAACCAGATTCCCCTTCTTTCCCTCCTCGAGATGGGCTACCAGTTTCTTCGGGTAATCAAGATAGCATTTCTTTTTTTCCTTTTTTTAAAGATTTATTTATTTATTTATTTATTTGACAGACAGAGATCACAAGTAGGCAGAGAGGCAGGCAGAGAGAGCAGAAGGGAAACAGGCTCCCCGCTGAGCAGAGAACCCAATGCTGGGCTCCATCCCAGGATCCTGAGATCATGACCTGAGCTGAAGGCAGAGGCTTTAACCCACTGAGCCACCCAGGTGCCCCAAGACAGCGTTTCTGATCTGTAAAAATTCTGAAGATATTTGGAAGCCTGTTCTCCAAAGCTGTACCTTCACAAAGTCTGGCTACCCTAATCATAATTTTTGAGTTCTAGCCTGGGAGATAAAGAGGGAAAGGCTCCAGACTTGGAAACATGCCTTTGGGAACATTCTCTCAGACCACTACGAAGATGTTCCCTCCTTAGGGCACTGGCCTCCGTCAACTAATCTGAGGTTTGTCTTTTCACTCTCAATAGCACATGATACAGGACTGAAGTTCTTAATTTTCGCTTGGCCCAGCTTATCATAAAAAATGTCCAAATGCTTAGAAATAAATTTAACAAAAAAGTGTATGTGTGTGTGTGAAGAAATCACAAGTTCATGAGCATACATTTGTATATGACCTTCTAAAATTTTGTTTTGCTCTCAGAGTTTAAGTCCAGTTGGTATGAATATTTGTTTAGGTTCAAGACAGGAATCAACTTGAATTACTTTCCATACGCATTCCCAAATATCCCAGAACAATTGATTGAAAATTTTCTTCCTTCACTCTCAACTTTGAAGTGCCACGTTTGTTATAGCTATGATGACCATATGACTTATTATCCAAACTGACTCAATTTTCAGAGTAAAAGAGGACATTGATATTAGTTAGAGGAAGCCTCAATTTAATTATGTCCTGTCACCTGGTTCTTCTTCCAAGACTGTATTGGATATTATTGGTCATTTACATTATTGTATAAATACTAGAACCACTTAACAAGTTCCACCAAAAATATCTGTAGCTTATATATATTTCTATGGTATTTGTACCATATATTTTCTCCATTCTTTTCTTTCAAACTCTATTTTTATGTTATAGACGTATTTCCTATAAACACCGGATAGTATTTTTTCCAATCTAACCTAAACATCTTTGTCTTTTAACTGGCACAGTTAGCCAATTTGCATGTTAAGTAGTTACTTAGATATTTGGTGTTTAATAAACCATCTTGGTATTTCTCATGCCTGCTCTATGTACTTTTCTCTCTTCTTTCTTCTTTTTGGATAGTTTATTTTTTGTTATTCCCTTTTTCTCTTTGGTTTTTTTTCACAGTTATAAACCCTTTCTCTCTTCTTCTAGTAGTTACCTTAGACTATACAACATGCCCCCTGACTTATCAAAATAGAGTGTAATTGTAATTATACTTCTATTCTCTTCCAAGACAATGTAAGGACTTTAGAGTTTTTACCTTATTTCCTTCCAGAAGAAGAAAACAAGGAAGGAAAGCTTTCTGACAACAGATTTGCCAAAATGTTTTTTTTTTATTCTGTGGACTTTCATCATGGACATCAGTGCCTTCAGGCCAAGAACTCCGTTTTATTCTTGGCTTGTCTAAGATCCAAGAGAACAAGAAGAGGACTGAGATGAGTCTGGCTTATAGGATCTTAGGAACATTTATTAACCAGCCAACTAGTTTTGTGGGAACAAGAAAATGCAGCATTTCAAGCCTCATTCCAAGGAGTACATGTATATCAATCAGGGTCCACCCCCACTCCCCCCATAGCCTGCAAAAAGCCATCCCATTGCCACAAAAACCAGTATCACATGACTGAAGTCAAGAACCTTCATCAGAAAACATGCAAGAAAACAGTTAACAAGTGAGATCGTGGCACCCCCTCTTTGCTTAACAGTCTCTCCCACTATATTATTCTGTCATTTCTTAGCATCTTTTATGGTAAGACACCTACTTTTTGACTCCATGTAATCCCACACCAATGCCACATCAGGTAGGATAAAGGAGAATGAAAAGGGGAAGGCAGGCTATCACCTGGATAGCCTGGTGGCTCTTTAACAGTTTGAAAGAATAAGAACCACCACCAAAAACACTAATCTTGTAGAATGAGGGATCAGAAATATTGGCCAAGACAATTTTGTATTTGTAACCCAGACCTTGAGGCCCTATATTTCGACTGAACATCCATTTTTAAGCCTCCCTTCTAGAGTATGTGTCTCTCGATTGGGGCTTTCAAAATTCTGTGTGTAAAATAAATTACAGAATTACCATGTTTCCTTTGGTTATCAGGAGAGCATAGCAACTTCATAGACTACTATGTTGTCAAGAATCTACACATCTCATTTCTTGATTTTTTTTAACTTGCATTCAAAAGCAATCACTGGACTTTGTCAATATAAAAAAAAATAGGAAAATAGCTATCTGTGCCAAAGTTCATGGGTGTATGTAAACAGGAAAGAGCTGAACTTACAAGAGAAATTAAAGATCTGCTTAGGGATGGTAGTGGTATTGGCAAAGATGTGTGAAACTTGCCACCATTAAAAGTGCAGCTAACAAAGCTCTAAGCTTGACCTCGTATTTCCAGTCTCTAAGGGGAAGAAAGTCTGCCCAAGAACAGGATGTGAGATGAGGGATTGTGCCGAATGAAGAAAATGAAAGGATGGTCGGCAACAAAGTTCTCCTCGTGCACCACCATGGCGAAGGTGGCAATGCCTGCCGTAGCGGCCGCCGCCTCTGTGCCCTCTTCATTCACTTCCACAAAGGACTTGTGGACAATTTTTGATATGAAAAGATCCCTGGCTCCTGACATGCCAGACAGATCAGCCTTGCGACTAAAGAGATCCTCTATACCCAGGTGGGCTAGGTGGGAGTTCAGGTCATAGCTCTCCTCCAGTTTGAACTTGGGCAAGTAGACGTTGACTTCAACCCAATCCAGATTCTCAGCTTTGGTCCACTCATGCAGTTTTTCCAGAGTCAACTGTTCCTCAATCTGGAATGAGAATGGGCAAAAAGAAGAGGTGAGGACAATTTTATGTAAGCAAACTAGTAAAACATTATTGAAATGAATGGACCTATTATATCAGTTGCTAATTAGTCTCCTCCGTGTCTTGTCCCCAGACAGATTGCATTTGGAAGATGTCATTTCTTTCCAGGGACTGGAGATAATATAATAGAGCTGTTCCCTGACAGTAGCTGAAAATGTAAACTTTGGGCTTTGGAGTAGAATGACAAAGCACTGGAAATGAAAGAACCATCCATAAGCACACACCAAGCACCGGCCACTACCACACAAGGCAGGTAGATACAACCGGAAGAGACACGAAGCATGAAGCTGGGAGCTGTTACCTTCTTGAGACCCGTGGACCCATCCTCAATGTCATCGGGCAGCAGGATAATCATGCTGAGCTCCTTGCCCCGGTAAGGCAGTTCCAGCACACGGCACTGAAGGTCCTGGATGTAGCCAAATGGGAGTTTCTTCTTCTGATACATCATTTTCACGGTTTTTTTGTCTTTCTGAAGAGTTGAAAACAAACGAACGACTCACTCACATTTTTATCCCCATTCTCTTCGAGCCAAGAGTAAGTTTAGGCAGTTACCTCTCTCTTACCTTATTCAGTCGGAACGGGGTATCCGCAGTGCCTTCCTTCCGGAACTCATCCTCCCAGCTGCCTTTGAAATAGATGGCGTTCACCAGCACAAGTTTAGTCATGCTGTCAACCATACCTGCAGCCAACAGTTCTGGAATCTTCCCTAAAAAGATAAAGTTAGCTTTTTTCAAATAAATCCATGTATCAGAATTCCAAATTGGAACTAACATTTGATTAGCACTGAAATGCAATCCAAAAGCACATTTTGTACTTAATTTTCCTTTCACGTGGTATGAAGCCCTATCAGCATGTTCCTAATTTAAATAATCCAAGTAAAGGGCTAATGAGCTAAAACAGGACATTTCTCCTTTTCTGGAGTGTATGGTAAACAATGAGATTTGTTTTGAGAATGACCATTCTTTTTCAGGAAAAAAAAATATCCTGAATGAAAGTATTTTGGGGCATTAGTAAATCACTTTTTCAAATCCTCTAAGTAGAAGCCTACTCTCTCTCTCTCTCTCTCTCACATACACACACACAAAAAGCAAAAGCAAAAGGAAAAAAAAAAAAGCTTTTAGTACATATCCAAAAAGTAGGGCAGTTACTCCACTGAAACACAGGATACATGCTAGACCACTGACAGCGCTGCCCTGAACAACTCATTGTATGGAAGACAGGTGTTCTGCAGGTGCCCTGACTCCTCCCACGACTAAGCCAGAGGCAGCTGTGCTCGACAGTCCCAGCTACCATCCCTGATTTCTTAGACGAGAAGTGGACAAAAATTATTTATGACTACAGTGGTTTGTGAATATTCACTCACAAGTATTAGCATATTTTTTTCCATGTGTATATGAAATAATCCGGACCAGGCTAGATTTCCCTCAAATTTTTTATTCCTTTTATTCTACATTCAAGGTGAGTTTTCATTTTAAAATGGACATTTGGGGGGTGCCTGGGTGGCTCAGTGGGTTAAAGCCTCTGCCTTTGGCTCAGGTCATGATCTCAGGGTCCTGGGATCGAGCCCTGCATCGGGCTCTCTGCTCTGTGGGAAGCCTGCTTCCTCCTCTCTCTCTGCCCGCCTCTCTGTCTACTTGTGATTTCTCTCTGTCAAATAAATAAAATATTTAAAAAATGAACTTTTGGGAACTTATGAGGGAAAATGTATTTAGCTACTTCAGTTAAATCATGCTGACATTTCCTCTGTGAAGAATTTTCTACGTGTGAACACTGTCCAACTGGGTGGTGCAGAGTTCATGCCCAGGATGAACCCCAGGATTCCCAGGGTCAGGATGAGGGAACAGGAAAAAGGGAGAGGCAATTGCATGCAGGTGAGGAAGCTGAAAGAAGAACGTGTGCAATGATTACATTCTGCCCTTTCTCTTACCTTCCGTCTGCCCTTTGACCCACTCATTAATCACATTCCTCGAATCTTCAGAGGCTTGCTGAAAATCCACACTGGCCAATTCAGCACCATACATTTTCTGAGTTGAAGCTAGGAACTCCTGTTTAAAAAAAAAAAGGGGTAATGTCATGAATAACTCCTATTACATACAGAGATAGTTTCCTAAAATCCTTTAAAGCAGAAATGGTCCTAAAGGTACAAATTACATTATTACAACAACAAAAAAATTTCTAACTTTATACTTTTTTTTTATTATGGTTAAAAAAAAAAAACCCACAGAACACTAAATTTTCCACCTTAACCATTTTTTAATGTATAGTTCAGTAGTTTTGGTGTTGCGTAAAATTTACCAATTCTTTTCCAACATTTGGCTGACATTACATAAATAAGCAAATACTGATTGTCCTTGGAAAAGAATTATGGAATTCACTCTTGCTTTAGCAAAACAGCCAGGATCGATCTTTTTCACTGTGAAGACTATAAAATGAAGCCATGTCAACTAATGGGAGTGCTGTCCGTCATACGTTTTCATTCTGTATCATTTTTTCTGAGTTTTTATAAAAGTTAAAACATTTCTATGGCTTGGTTATGCTAGAAAAAAATTTGCGTTGTCTAAGTGAGTTTTTGAACAGGAAGTGCAAAGTACTTACAGGGAGGAAATTGTATGTCTTCTCTCCATATAACCTATTAGCAAGTTTCAGGATATAGGAAGCTCCACGTTTGTTGATATCAGCATTCAGACTCTGAAATCTTGAATGAATCTCTTCAACCATATCAAAATGGAGAGTCTAAAATAAAGAAAACATTCCTTCTATAACATCCTTATTTTGAAATTATAAGGTGATTCCTTGGCATTTGCTTCCACCAAACTAAAGTAATGTGGTTTTTTTTTTTTTTACTGATTATTCATGATCTGCAGCCCAATATTTTATTAATTTCTCATAGGTGAACAAATAATAGAGAATCCAAAACGTACAGCTTTGTGAGATACAATAATTACATCAGAAACTACTTTTATGGGGCGCCTGGGTGGCTCAGTGGGTTAAAACCTCTGCCTTTGGCTCTGGTCATGATCCCAAGGTCCTGGGATCGAGCCCAACATTGGGATCTCTGCTCAGCGGGGAGCCTGCTTCCCTTCCTCTGTCTCTGCCTGCTCTCTGCCTACTTGTGATCTCTGACTGTCAAATAAATAAATAAAATCTTTAAAAAAATAAAAATAAAAATAAACCACTTTTATACTACTTTTTGTTATAATTCTAGTTCTACAGTATGAGTGGTTAATAAACTAAGTGTTTATACAAGTCTTCTTTTTGTCCCAAAGAAAATCATAAATAAATCATGTGCTTATCTTGTATCTAATATAATTTCATTGAACATTCTCAGAAATAAACAGAAAAAATAAGAAACATGACCCAGGCAGGAACTCAAAGTTACTATAGGCAGAGGGGAATTTTTTTTTATTATACTATTAGCATCAGTAACTCACTTAAAAATAACTTCTTTAAACTTAATAATTCGGCAAAAGTTTAGTTCCTCATGTATCAGTTACAAATCAAGAGTCCCTTTATGGTTTTATGAGACTTGGGCTGGTTCTTTGCTTTTAAGACACAAGGAACAAACCTCTACAGTGTACAAAGTCCACTTACTCACCAAGATATGAAATGTTTCCATAGTTGCTGCGATCAAACTGCTTCAGGGGAAATAGGGGTGGGGAGGACCTTGAAACTATTCTTCACTGAAGGCATAAAGAAAGCCTCAAAATAGGAGTTGACAGGGAGCCCCAGAGTGGCTCAGTCTGTTAAATGTCTGCCCTTGGCCTCGGGTTCTGATCCTGGAGTCCGAGGATGGAGCTCCAGGTTGGGCTCCCTGCTCAGCAGGCAGTCAGCTTCCCCCTCTCCTTCTGCTTCTCCTCCTGCTCCTGCTCTGTCTCTCTCACTTACTCTCTCTCAAATAAGTAAAAAATTTTTTAAAATAGAAGCTGGTATTAACCTGCAGGGAATCACTCAAAATTACTACCAGAGGGTAAGAAAAAAAGTGGAGCTTTGAAAACTTTTAAATGCTTTCATAGCTGCACTGATGTAGAGGATTGGTTCTCCATAAAGTATAGTCATAGAGGCTTTGCAGCTGGAACAGACCATAAACTTGAATCCAGGACTGGACCTTTCCTAGCTGCTACGTCAGAAAGCCCTTCCCTCTTGGCACTCCTTTCCCCTAGATTCCAAGGGAAGCCAGGGTTCCCCTCTCGGAATGAAAGAAAACCCATCACAGAAGTGCCCTCCACCCCCACAAAGGACAGGAGGAAGGGCTGGGCATCGGCTTCTCCTCCTGGGAGTGAGAAAGGGACCTGCCACACCCTCCAGGGCTTGGTCCCCCCCACCCCCCAGCCACTCCCTCCCTGCGGGGCCCTCCCAATCACAAAGGCACACTGTGTCACAGCTCACAGAGCCCCACTCAGTGCCAGGCCCAGGGCTAGGCAGAGGCAATACGGAATCACACACTTGCTTTGTCCCCTCGAAAGGATGCCACGGCCAACTTCTCCACTGTGGCACATTTCCTATGTGCGATTATGCTCAAAAGTAACATTACATAAATAGGCTCATCGCATGCAAAGCAGAGAGTGGAAAATCCTCGTCCGGGAAGAGATATTCTGGCTTACAGGAAAGCTGTCATGCAGCAGGCACACCACAGGGCTTTCATCAGCCTTCCTCACTGCCCTGCCCTCAGCCACATAAAAAACAGTGCCTGGCACATAGCAGGTGCCCTGTAAAGACTTGATCATGAAGGATCATGGGGCTTCTTCTGAAATTCCTCACAGTATATGGTGTGTGAACACAGAAATACAGTTTTAAAAACACACCGTTAAGAGGGGTGCCTGATGGGGCGCCTGGGTGGCTCAGTCGGTTAAGCCTCTGACTTCAGCTCAGGTCATGATCCCAGGGTCCTGGGATTGAGTCCCATATCGGGCTGCTTAGCGGGGAGCCTGCTTCCCGGCCCCCCACTCCGCCACCTCACCCCACCCCGTCCCCGTCTGCCTCTCTGCCTACTTGTGATCTCTGTCAAATAAATAAACAAAAATCTTTAATTAAAATAAAAAAGAGGGGTGCCTGAATGGCTCAGTCGGTTAAGCGTCTGCCTTCGGCTCAGGTGGTGATCCCGCAGCTCTGGGATAGAGCCCCTCCTCAGGCTCCCTGCTCAGCAGGAAGTCGGCTTCTCCCTCTGCCCTCCCACCACCCTTCATACTCTCTGTCTCAAATAAATAAAATCTCAAACACATACACACACACTGTAAAAGCTCAAAGGCAAAACCTCTCAATACAGACTTGACATGAGTAAGGAGACTCAAAGGAGGGCGGGCTGGTTTTGTTCGGTTCTGCTGACCTTGGACACCTGTGCTGCAGTATTGCCTCGAGTCCCCAGAAAGATCATGGCCAGGGCTGATGAAATGCTGAGGGGAGAGATGAAGATGTTCCCAGTAGGATTGTCCTTATTCAAAGCGCGGAACAGGTCCAAGGCGAAGTGGGTGTTGGCTGAGCTCAGCTGCTCCATGGTGAAGGCTACAACACAGAACAGAGGGCGCGAGCTGCCCACCGGCCACAGCAGCCACTGAGGCAACCCGCGTTTCCCCAGCTCCTCCTCGGCGGCTGCCAACCACCCTGGAATGTCCTGAAAGGCCCTGGAACTTGTACTTTCTCTTTCTCACTTTATTTTTAGGAGGGCAAGATACTTAACACATGCACACATGTGGGACTGGGGATGACCCCCCCAGGGATTCAGCAGGGACCCAGGACTAGGGCACCCTAAAGGGCTCTGACCTCACAAACAGGTGAGGCTGAGGAGGGGCCCACACCGAGCCTCGCCTACGAAGTTTAGGAGCACACACATTGCTGTGCACCTTTGGTTCAAGTCTCTGATTCATCTGAGCAATGAATCCACTGCTCATATTTACCTGCAATAATGTTTCTACTAGAAAATCATTACTACCTACCTATGCACTAAAACAAATTCCACTGAAGTGAATACAATCGTCCTCATTATTGAGATTTAGTCTAACGCATCCAGAGGTTAAGAATCCCAAGTCTCATAGCTTAGTGTTGGATGTGAGAACTTAAAAACCCAACACAGGTCCCAGGGTGTGGTAGGGCAGCCGGACAGGGAGAAGGTGACAGCCGTCCTCTCTGTCACTCTTGCAACAATTAGGGGCACCTGGCCTTGGGTCTCAGCTCAGCCACTGACTTCTCTCAGAGCCTTAATGTCCCCACAGAGAGGCCAGGAGGACCATCAGCTGTGCTGGCTGCCTAGCGGGTAAGGAATAAGCTACATTACTGTTGCTGATAAATCATCTCTCGGATCTGGCCTCCTTCCTCTTCCTCCTGTGGCAGAAAGGAGAAGCAGGCTCCTCGGGCCCGCGCTGCCTGGAAACTGCCACAAACAGCTCAGGCAAGAAGGGAGAACAGGAAGAAAAACATTCCGATCCTGGGTCCTACGGACTCCAGCCGCCACGCACCGACTTCTGCCCTCGCGGGCCTAGCGACCCGGCGCGGTGCTGGGGGATCCGGGCTCCCGGGGGCGGAGCGCACGGCGTGGGCGGCGGCGTCCGGGGCGCAGGGCAGGGGCCTGCGCAGGGAGCAGTCCGCGCGCAGGGGCGAGGGCTGCGGGGTTCACTAGGCACCCGGGGCTCGGCGCCTGTGGAGCCCCGGCTGGCCTGTCCCGCCCGGCCCTCCTCCCCACGACTCCCCGGCCCCGCCTTACCGGCTCCGCGTTCGGACAGGCTCCGGGTAAAGAAGCGTACGGTCCGAGGCCCTTATAGCTGCGGAAGGGGAGTGTCTCCCAGGCAGGCCCCGGGCGGGCAGTAGGGCAGGGCCTTGGCCCTTCCCCCAGAGGACTTCCTGGGAGCCTGTGCTTGGAGGCTTGGCGTTGTAGAAGCGGAGGTGAATGTGGGCTCGGCGCAGCGTCCTCCTTTCAACCCCTTTCTGAGTTCTAGGCAAAGTCAGATCCCTGGCAAGGATCTGATAGGCTATTTTTTACTAAGATGTGAATGACTGCCATGATTACAGTGTCACCTCTTGGAGGAGAGACTAGCACCGTTGAGTGCCATGCCATCTGTGTATGATATACTCCAAACTTGAAGGTTATTTATTTTTTGGTGGGGGAAGCAAAGTAGGGACCTCTTGTGTAGAACGCAAAAGGGGTTTCCAGAATAAGAGAAAACAACGTCTGTTCCAAACAACATCCTTGCTGCCACTGTCAGGTACCAAAGTGGGCTCCGCTCCAACACTTCCATCACAGGTGATGACCGCATCTGCTGAGTCAACTCACACGCCACACACCATGATAACTCACAGCTGTGAGCAATGAAGGATTGCTTACCCACTAGAGTAAAATGTGGACTCACCAATTTTTCTTCCTGTACTATTAAAATAGAAGGACTGTGGTTGAATAGTAAAGACAATAATTATTTCTGTGGGGTTTTTGTCTGTTAGTTTCTCCTTTTAAAGTCCAGCTATGTAATCTTACCAAAATTTATAGCGCCCAAAGGTGTGGAATAATTCTGTATCCATGAAACTACTCCCCTGCTTTTTTTTTAAAGATTTTATTTATTTGCTATATAGAGATAGATCACAAGTAGATAGAGAGGTAAGTAGAGAGAGAGGGGGAAGCAGGCTCCCTGCTGAGCAGAGAGCCCCACGTGGGGCTCGATCCCAGGACCCTGAGATCATGACCTGAGCTGAAGGCAGAGGTTTAACCCACTGAGCCACCCAGGCGCCCCCCCCCTGCTTTTTTTTTTAAATATCAACATGTAAAGGGGACAAAGGAAAATCCTATTGCTTTATTAGTACAGATAATATAGTTTGAATAGATTAGTAGATCTGTTTCAACTGTAAGAACTTGTTTATACTGAAAGGAAGTAAGAAAGATCACAGTAATGACTAATAAAAATACTGTCCATAGTTATTTTTAAAAAGCAAGGATTTAATAACTGGGATTGTAGAGTGCTTTACAATTTACTAGGATAAAGAAATCAACATTTATGGAAAACCAGTCACAATTAAGTTGAAGCAGTTTGCTCAAATCTGGTAAGCTCTCCACCAATTCTCACAAAACTAGAGAACCATTCAGTAGCTTCTGCAAGAAAGTCAAGAGTACGAAGCTGTGCTGAAAAGTTAAATTAAAATCTGAAGCATGTAAACCAAAAAAAGAAAAGTGTTCTGAATTTTTATTTTTTTCTACTGACATTTTACATTTGTGCTTACCTTGAGTTAGTAGTAATCTGGGTCAGATATAAAATGAAACCATTTCCTAAATCAATACATTTACTGTCTAAGGTCAAGACAAAGTATTTTGTTTAATAACATTGGAGTGTCCTACTTGTGGCTTTAAACTGTGCATGGCCCTCTATCGAAGGTCACACAGAGACGCCCTCACACCCTGGTGATGGCACAGCCAGTTTGGACAATGCTTGGCCCATCTACTGATCTCAAATGCATGCTTACCCTAACTGTGATCCAGCAATTTCACCCCAGGATTATACCCAAGGAAAATGTGTGTGAGCGTGTGCACCTGGAAATACGTACAAGAATGGTTTTAACAACGTTATTTATATGAGACCTGACCTGGAAACCAGCTAAATGCCCATCCACAGAACAGATAAATTACTACAACAGAATGATATACAACAGTGGAAATGAACACACTACAGCAATACACAACAACAGGTCTGAAGGTTACCAACACACCTGAACAAAAGACTTCAGACACTAAAGATTCTGGTTCTAGTTATGAAAAGTTCAAAAACAGAACTACTTCAGGGTGTTTGATGTCAGGAAAGACATTTTCTCTGGGGAGGAATGAGTACTGTACCGAGTCTATTTTCTTGTTTGCTCCGGCATTTGGGGACCTGATCCAGGAGCGTCTGCCCCTACCAGGGCTAGCTAATTCCTAGAGATAGTAAGTGGTTCCCATGATAGCGAAACTTGGGCATACAAACCCCACCAGTTCGGTGACCGTACTCTCGACTATCTTTTTCATCAAACTCTCACACCTCAAGCCAGTACTCCCACTGTCCTAAATCACCCGAGGGCCAGGCACCAAACAGTTAGAGATCACCTGAATAGCCCAGAGCCCAGCAAAATTATATAAAGCTCCCCATCCTAAGTTTTCTTAGTGTACCTACCTTGTCTTGCTATTCCTTCCTGTAAGAACCCCAGTAAAGCCTCGGGGCCACGCTTTGCCCTCTTGCCTTCTGCCTGGGGTGCTTCCCAGGTCCTGCATGGTCTGGCATGGTGTGGTTTGCCTTTTATTTCCAGGGATCTGTGAGTATAAGCCTCCTTCATGACTATCATGTCCATGTCAGCGGTCCTACCATAACTGAAAAAAACATATCTCAGGTTCATTTTTAAACACAGGGGGCATGAGAGGGAGCAGCATGGGACGCGGAGGGCTCTGGGGTGCTGATAATGTGGCATTTCTTGGCATGGGTAGTGGTTACACAGTTGTATTCACTTTGTGAGAATGTGCGGAGTTGTACACATAATTTCTCTACTTCTCTGCTTGTATGTTATACTTTAATAAAAATTATACTTTATATACATACTTTATACTTTAATAAAAATTATTAAAAAGTAGCAACAAAAAATGTTGAATGCTAGTGATTATCTTTTTTCTGTCCCTCCTTTCTCCCCTGCTACAGGGTCAATCAGCTTGAAGCTGGTCAGCATGTCAGCCAGCCTGCCCAACCCTGTCTCCACAGTTTGTGCCCAAGGGACTCAGATGAGCTAGAGAGCCTCCTGTCCTTCCTCTCTCCCAACTCCAGCAACACACAACTCCGAATCAGGTAAGAAGTCCTTCCCATCTATTCCTGCATGTAAGCACACATCAACCACTACTTCAAGGGGCACAATAAAGGAGATGCAGTACAAATTTTTCAAAGACCCACAGCCAGATTTACAAAACCCAGGAGAAAAATCTCAAGCAGCACTGATAGGTGTTTGAGAACTAATTGTGTTTGTTATTGACTTCTAGGTTAATTGCATGGAGGTTAGAGAACATGAATTCTCTATTATTGTCATCTTTAGAAGTGTTTTCAGATTTGCTTTATGGTCCACATTATGGTCAATTTTTGCAAATACTCCTGTGCATAAGAAGAAAAGATATATCTGAAATCCATTAGGGACGGTGTTCTATATATGTGGCCATTAGGATAAGGGCAATTAATCATTTTATTTAGCTCTCTACTTAGCTCTACCAAGCATATTTAGCAAGACAGTCACTAAATGTCAGTATTACTATTGACTAGCGACAGATGGAAAATTAAATTAAAAGAAAGATATCACTTAAAGTAGCCTTAAAAAAATCAAGCAAGTGGAAATATGTCCAGCAAGATATATTTTTAAAAACCTCTATACAGAAAGGTTTTAAATATTATTAAGAGAATTTTTTTAGAAATCTAACTGAATAAAGCAATATCTCATGTTCACTGAGGGGAACTCACTATCGGTAAAGATGGCTGTTTACTTCTAATTGATTTTTTAAATCAATCCCAATCCTAATCAGTATTCCAAAGGAAGTGTGTGTGTGTGCAAGCTGATTATAAAATTTGCACGGTGTTGTAAATGATCAAAACACTCTTTTTTGTTGTTGTTATTTATTATCGATCAAAACACTGTTGAAGGAGAATAAAGCAAGAGGCCATGTTCTGGTATATATCAGAACTTATAAAGCTGTAATAATTAAAACAATACAGTATTGGTGCAGGGAGAGATGACAGGTCAATGAAAGAGAATAGAAGGTCCAGGAACAAAGCTTTGCATATACTGACATTTGATAGAAGTGGCAAGGTGTCAATGGGGAGAGGATACAATACTTAATAGGTGGTAGAGACAATTGAATATCCAAATGCAAAAAGTAAAGAGACAGGTGGGGCTACCTGGCTGGCTCAGTCCATAGAGCATGTGACTCAATCTCAGGATTCTGAATCTGATCCCCCTGTTGGGTGTTGAGATTACTTAAAAATAAAAGTCTTAAAAGAGGAAACGAGAGAAAGAAGAAAAAAATTCCTCACCTTACCCTATACCAAAAAAATCAGTTCCATGGATATTTAAGAGTTATGAAATACCATGTGAAGAATAAAATTAACTAAACTTCTAGAAGAAAATATAGGACATTTTCCCATGAGTTTTCAAAGAAAGCATTTAATATAAAAGAAGCAATTAATAAGTCTGACTACTTTAAAAATAAGAATTTCTGTTTATTACAAAGACAAATTAAGAGAGTTAAAAACGAGTCACACAGTTGGATGAGAATTGAATGGCATATGATGGACAAAGACTGTTATCACAGTGCATGCATATAACTTACACAAATCACATTAAAAATTTTTTAAAAGGCAAACGATTTGAATAAACACTTCAAAAAGCGAAAAGCCAAATGCCTTATAATGTATGAAAAGGTGTTAAATACAAATTTTAATGAGATACTTTATACTCACATTGGCAAAAATTTTAAATTCTGACAGTTCCAAGTGTTGACAAGGATATAGAGCCACCAGTATTCTTTCACTCCTGGGTGGATTATGAACTGATAAAACCACTTTGGAAAATAGTTCAATGTTATTTAAGAATGTTGGCCCAGCAATTCTTCCCTCTCCTAGAGAAATATGTTCACATTTATATCAAAGACATGTACAAGAGGGGCATCTGGGTGGTTCAGGTCATGATCCTGAGATCCTGGGATTGAACCCTGGATTTGGGTTCCCAGCTCAGTGAGTAGCCTGCTTCTCCCAATTCCCCTGCTAGTGCATGTGTATGGGCTCTCTCTCTCTCTCTTTCTTGCATAAATAAAATCTTTTAAAAAAAGACTTGTAAATAATATTCAAGGTAGCTTTATTGGTGAACTGCAAGATCAATAGTAGGAGAATGGATCCGTAAACTGGGATATATCCGTTCAGTGGAATACTATGTAGCAAAGAAAAGAGGCAAATTATTGCTGTGTTCACAACATGGCTGAAATTCCCAAAAATAAGTTGAGCAAAAGAAGCCACATTCTAGCAACTACATTTCCACATTACCTCATTTATATCAATCTCAAAGTCAAGCTAAAGCCAACTATGCTATTTTAGAGAGAAGCAAGAACATGGTTACAAAAGTCAGAAGAGTTCTTACACATTGGGGAATGTGGGGGCTGTGATCTGGAAGGTCACGTGGAGGGGAGAGCATTTGATATTTTGAGCTGCGTTACTTGAGTGCATGCTTTATAATTAGCTGTTCCACAACCCTTATGATCTGTGCAGTACATTTTACAATGAACGAGGTAAAATCATACCAAGTGATCTAACAGACTAACATAGCACCAAATGCCTGAAAAGGTGCTGCATCTGTAATTATAAAGTTAAATTAAGAGAGGAGTAGAACATAGGAGCCAGAGATAAAGGAGTACTGGGCAGGTACGTGAGCAGGTGAGCTGATTCCCATACCAATGCTGCCTCCCTTGACAGCCCTCCCAGGAGATTCCTCCCTTGTGCTCTGTGCTGTGTGGCCCCCTGCTGGAATGTACTGTGACAGGTGCAGCGCTGACAACAGAGGGCTGTAAGGAGTATGTCCCCATGGGACACGCCAGGCTGTGGCAGCGTTGCCAGACCCTGTCCTCTGAGCTGGCTGCCAGCATTGGTAGCTCTATGCAGCAGTAGCTGAATTTTTTTTTTTAACAGACTTTTGATTTTGTTCAGAAGTTTCCAGTTAGATAAAAGCCAGGCTTAAGTAGGGAGAAAGAGCTTGCTATGCACTTGATGGATGAATTGAGAATAAGTACAAACAAATCCGCAAACTTGCCATTCTTTTATTTATTTATTTTTTGTTTTTTTTATTTGACAGACAGAGATCACAAGTAGGCGGGGGGGGGGGGGAAGGGAAGCAGGCTCCCTGCTGAGCAGAGAGCCTGATGTGGGGCTCGATGTGGGGCTCGATCCCAGGACACTGGCATCATGACCTGAGCCGAAGGCAGAGGCTTTAACCCACTGAGCCACCCAGGCGCCCCCAAACTTGCCATTCTTGTAAAGAGTATGGAGACTCATCGATGAAGACAGTCAACCTTGAGTGAAGTCATCTGAAATGCCATGTCACTGCATGAAAGGCTGAGTGCTCCCAACTCAATGCTCCAAAGCCAAACAGACATCCTAAAAAAGGAACTGAGGAAAGTAAAAATCAGATGCTCAAAATGATATGAACTGATTGAAGACATTGTAAGAAAGATACCATCATTGAGACGGAATCAAAGTCTGTCAAACCACATGTGCCTTTTCCATGCAGAATGCAAGGGATAGCTAGCATTCCCATCCACTCCCTGATCAGTTTGTGTTGGAAAGGAGAGCGTCCCCCAGTGTTCACACAGACTGTCTCCAATGCTGTGGGCACCCTCCTTCCTCCCAGTCTAGTCTGAGGACTTATTGCCGGTGGGTGGAAGGGAGCTCTTCCTAAGACCTCCTCTTCATCCCTCTCATCTTGGGCGCTGCCAACATGACTTCCACAAGTTTTCCCAGCCCAGCTTGATCTCCAACAATAAGGAGTATCAGTCCTCCATGGGGTTTTCCTCGTGACCCTCCAGCTGGACTTGAATTATTCCTCCTGCCCCACATCTTGAAAGTAGGAGGGTGTTACGCTTAGGTTTGCCTTGACCTTCAAAACAAGGTGATCACTGATTGTCCAGAACCCCCATAAAAATCTTGATTTTTCTCCCTCTGTTTTCAAAAGCCATTTTGAATTGTTTTGCCATTCAATTTAAGAAACTAATTAAGTGAACTGTTATACTTTTAGTTAACTTGAAGTTTGGCTGAGTTAAATGCCTCACAATTCTGTTTTGTAAATACGTTAAATGTGGTTCTTATAAATAACTTTCCATGTTGTTGTGGTCTCTAGATAAGATATTTTATCTTAGATAATCCCACAAGACATAAACAAAATGTACAATATTCCATGAACATGGAAATATTTTAAGCTTATAAAGTTATTTTTGTAAACCAAGAGCATTATTTACTGTAGTTGAAAGAGAAATATGACAATTACTGGCTATTTACTTAAATAATTTTTCAACTTTTTTCAGTAATTTATTTTTAACCTGCTAAAACAAGAAGAATGACTGAAATCACTCTGTGAATAATGTTTTCCTATAAACAGTGTGTGAGAGTTTTAGGTGAGACACAGTAATTTCATGAAAATGAATAATTTTCGCCCCGGTCAGTGGCTACAAGTGACGAGACAGTCTTGGGAAATTCTATACCAGTTACAGTCTCATATCTTGGGCAGCTTAATGATTGGGGTTATAGAAATGAAGAAAACAACCCCTCAAAGTTTCTTCTAGTCCCTTTATTTTCTGCCAAAAAAAATGGGACAAACTGTTTAAATTTCAGCTGCATATCAGAGTTTCATCCACTAGAGGGCTGAATGTCTTCATTATAAAGTAACAAGGGATCTGATGTCCAAATACCAGTAACCCTCCTGTAGTTCAAACAAGACCAGTCCCCTTTCTAGGATACCTGAAGTTTCCAGAAAATTAATTTCCTCTTACAAATATGCATGTCAGTCAGGGCTTTCCTTTCACCTCACCTCCAACTCTTTCCCCCTCATTTCATAGGGTAGTTTTTTGTTTATAGTATCTCAAATTAGAAGGCCCACTTTCTTCCAAATCTTTGTCCCTGCTACTATTTGGCTGGAGTGACTGACTCCTTTCAAGTTTGGCCTTTGCTCAATGCCGCCTCTGCTGAGACTGACCCTGGCCACTAGGACTCTGTTCTTATTCCAGGTGACTTTGTTTGCTTTCCAGCACCTGTCTCCAGCAGAAATTATCCTGCTTATGAATGAGTTGTCTCTTTCAACAAACTGTCCCATCACAGTGATGGGGCTTTGACCCCGTGTTTCACTGCTACATCCACAGTATCCAGGACAACACCTAATGCATGGTAGATGTTTAGTAAATATTGTTGAAAAATATCTGGGGGTGCCTGGGCGGCTCAGTGGGTTAAGTGTCCCACTCATGGTTTTGGCTCAGGGTCATGAGATCGGGCCCTGTGTGGGACTCCATGCCCAGCAGGGAGTCTGCTTGAGATTCTCTCTCTTCCTCTGCTCCTCCCCCACTGCATTCGCCCCCCCCCATAAATAAATAAATAACCCCCCTTTTTTTTTAATAAAATGTCTCAGTAAATGAATGAAGGTTAAAGCCCAAGGCAAACTGCGCTGTTAAATAACCGGAGAGATGGGTAAGACACATTGTTGAGTTGCTTGGGTTGGGAGATGAGAGTGTGCGAAACCCTCAAAGGGCAATGTCAAGAAACAGAAGTGGGTACTTTCAGAGGAGGCGGGTCCTATCCGGGAAGGACTATGCAGGTGTTGAGGTGGGTTTGCTGTGTGTGGTGTCATAGGTGAGAAGGGCTGAACTGGTCATCTGGGCAGAGCAGCAGAGAATTCAAAGCTGAAAGGGCAGCCAGAGGATACAGAAGAGAGAAGAGGCGACAAGAGGCTAGCTTCTGAGCAGAGAAGAGCGGGGAAAACCCCAAAACCTCAAACACTTCAGCTGCTGTGGCCAAGGAACAGATAAGTCAGGGGCACAGCCCTGTTTCACTCCCTGTTGCCCCCTCCCTACTCCCTTGGCCTCTCTCAGAGGCATCCCCTCCCTCCCCTGACCTTCTGCCACAGCCCCTCCCTGCTCCCTTGACTCTCTCCTGCATTTTCTCCTACCTATTTCTCAGTAAACGAGTGCTACCACTGGCCTTTTGTGTGAGTGAGGGTTTCCTGTTTTAATCCCCAAGAGCAGAAGCGCCTCTCTGACTCCTACACTCCGTATTCTAGGGCTCAGCCGATTCAATCAGTCCTGTGGCTTAAGAGACTCTTCCTATTGACTAATTCAACATAAAGCTATTAGGGTTCTTAATAACATTTTTCAACTATCCCTTCTTCTTCGCCATTTAAAATAGCATAATCGGGGCGCCTGGGTGGCTCAGTGGGTTAAACCTCTACCTTCAGCTCAGGTCATGATCTCAGGGTCCTGGGATCAAGCCTTGCATTGGGCTCTCTGCTTAGTGAGGAGCCTGCTTCCTCCTCTCTCTCTGCCTGCCTCTCTGCCTACCTGTGATATCTCTCTCTGTCAAATAAATAAATAAAATCTTTAAAATAAATTAAAATAGCATAATCATGGGAGTCCTATCCCTCATAGTCACAAGTCCTACCATCATTCAAGGGGAAGGGATTATACAGGGGGTGGAAACGTGGGGCGCCATCTTAGAATTCTGCCCCCTAAATCATCCGAAGCATTTTCAGTCCCTCTCTGTCCTCTCAAAGACACCAGAATTGTTAACATCTATAATCTCTGGGACTCATTGAATATGTAATGACCCTACTCCTTTCCTGCTATACTTTCCTTGTGTCCTGGCAAGTTGGTCACTACTCTTGTTCTTTTTTTTTTTTAATGTTTCATTTAAATTCAATATAGTTAACATATAATATATTATTAGTTTCAGGGGTAGAATTTAGTGATTCATCAGTTGCATGCAACACCCAGTGTTCATTACATCAAGTGCCCTCCTTAATACCCATCACCCAGTTACCTCACCCCCCCACCTCCCCTCCAGCAACCCCCAGTTTGTTTTCTAGTTGAGAGTCTCCTATGGTTTGGCTCCCTCTCTGTTTTCAGCTTATTTTATTTTTGCTTCCTTTCCCCTCTGCTCATCTGTTCTTTCTTAAATTCTGCATATGAATGAAACATATGGTATTTGTCTTTCTTGGAATGACTTATTTCACTTAGCCTAATACCCTCTAGTTCCATCCACGTCACTGCAAATGGCAAGATTTCAGTCTTTTTGATGGCTAAGTAGTATTCCATTGTGTGTGTGTGTGTGTGTGTGTGTGTGTGTGTGTGTGTGTGTACACATACATATGTCACATTTTCTTTATCCATCCATCAGTGGACATCTGGGCTCTTTCCATAGTTTGGCTATTGTGGACATTGCTGCTATAAACACTGAGGTGCACGTGCCCCTTCAGATCACTACATTTGTATCTTTAGGGTAAATGCCCAGTAGTGCAACTGCTGGGTCATAGGGTAGCTCTATTTTCAACTTTCTGAGGAACCTCCATGCTGTTTTCCAGAGTGGTTGCACCAGCTTGCATTCCCACCGACAGTGTAAGAACAATCCCTATCAAAATAGCACCAGTGTTTTTCACAGAGCTGGAACAAACAATTCTAAAATTTGTTCAGAACCATTAAAGACCCCAAATAGCTAAAGTAATTTTGAAAAAGAAAACCAAAGCTGGAGGCATCACAATGCCGAACTTCAAGCTCTATTACAAAGCTATGGTCATCACGACAGTATGGTACTGTCACAAAAACAGACACATAGATCAATGGAAAAGAATGGAGAACCCAGAAATGGACCCTCAACAATATGGTCAACTAATCTTCCACAAAGCAGGAAAGAATACCCAGGGGAAAAAAGGCAGTCTCTTCAACAAATAGTTTTGGGGAAATTGGACAGTTGCATGCAGAAAAAATGAAAATTGGACCACTTTCTTACACCATACACAAAAATAAATTCAAATGGATGAAAGATCTAAATTCACTGCGACAAGAATCCATCAAAATCCTAGAGGAGAACACAGGCAGCAACTTCTTTGACACTGGCTGCAGCAAGTTCCTACTAGACATGCTCCGGAGGCAAGAGAAACAAAAGCAAAAATGAACTATTGGGACTTTATCAAGATAAGTGGCTTCTGCACAGCAAAGGAAAAATTAACGAGAGACTAAAAGGCAATCTCAGGTTCTTAATCTACCACCTGAAGATAATGCAAGCTCTCATGTGCCACAGGGGGTTACTGTAAATTCTCCGTAATTACAGGTTGTTTAATGGTGATGTCTCTTGTAAAAATCCTTATAGTTTCATTAAATGAGTGTGTGTAACGTCCCTGTTCATAATGGACCCAAATGGAAACAATGCAAATTTCTATCAACAGTAAAAGGGACAAATCCAATGTATATTTATACAATGTATATTTTTAAATGGTATAATGCAGTGAGAATCCATTACAAGTGAACTAAAACATAACAGAGGAGTTTCTGTGTCATATATTTAGGGGGAAAACCAACCATAAATTTGTGGAAACTGTAGGATTACATTTAAATAAGAAGTTCCAAAACAGACTAAGCTAACTTACCATGTTCAAAATCAGCATAATGCTGAAGGGAAGAGTTGCAATGATTGGAAGACTGACTCAGTGGTGTGGTTAATGTTCTATTACTTGATCTCAGTATTTTTTTAATCAGTTATTTCAACAAGTAAAAAATCGCTGGACTCTATACTTAGGAATAATATCATTTTCTGCATATAATTTATATTTCAACAAAAAGTTCAATGATATGTAAAGCACATGATAACCACAAGAAAATATATGGAAGTAAACTATCCTCAAATAAGTTACAAACAGAAGGTAAGTAAGATGATCATCCTTCCGAAGGTTATCTTTGTGATAACGTGCTCTGCATGTGCGATGGTACTGACTTTGAAATTATTTTGCAAATTAAGTCGGGTTACAATGAACGTAGAGTTACCTATCAACTCGTACATATTAGAAGATAAGCACATTTTCTGGACTCAAACTATCCCTTTTATTTCCCCACAGATCAGGTAGAAGTTCTGGCCTGAGACTTCTGTGTTGTTACATTCACTTCAGCACAGAGTTTGGAATTAATTTTGGTGGAATTGTTATGTGCCCTCTAGCAAGCATCTCGGCATATTTCAGTGAGCTTGGCACTTTTTTTTGTATATATTATTATTAAGGCACAAAATGTAAATAATTTTTTTAAAAATATATATCCTTGTAGTTTATTTCCAATCACTTGCTTTATGTAGAACAAAATAAACAGCGGCATATCGTATTTAATCCGAGAGTAATCTTCTCAAAAGATGTGAATGAATGACATATGAATGAATGACCTTCCATTGGGTGAGTAAATATCATGAAGACAGATACATGAATATTAATTGTAATATATCTTAGAATGCAGCGATTCTGACTTGAAATCTACATTTCATATTTAACTCTGGAAAATCTTTGTTGGCATAATACAGTCTTTTATCTTGTGTGTGTATCCACTACTAGTGATAGATTTCATTATCTTTGGTAGTTTTGTGTTGAGATCGTTAAATATAGGGCAGTGCAAAGCAGTGGTGTCACAGGTCTATATATTCATACTTTGACTCTCCTGGTTCTTCCTGGACTTTTCATCTTCTCATTTTATTATCTTCCCTAGGTGATCCAGTCCATTGCTCTGCTCTAAAACACTACATCTACACTGCTGACATTTTTTAAAGCTTTTATTTCTTATTCAACAACTCTATACATTACTCAGTGCTTATCATGACGAGTGTACTCTTTAATCCCCATCTCCTATCTCACCCATACCCCCCACCCACCTCGCTTTGGTAATCCATCAGTGTGCTCTCTAGCTTTAAGAGTCTAGAGACTTAAGTGTTTCTTGCTTTGTCTTTCTCTCCCTTTTCCCCCCCTTTTTTTCATTTGTTTTGTTTCTTAAATTCTACATATCAGTGAAATCATATGGTTTTTGTTTTTGTCTGATTGGCTTGTTTGGCTTAGCATTATACTCTCTAGTTCCATCCCTGCTGTGGCAAATGACAAGATTTCATTGTTTTTTATGGCTGAATATATAACATAGGGGTAGATGTATCCCTTTGAATTAGTGTGTTTTTGTATTCTTTGGGTAAATACCGAGTAGTACAATTGCTACTAGTTCCATTTTTAACTTGTTGAAGAACCTTCATACTATTTTCCACAGTGGCCACACTAGCCTGCACTCTCATTCTCACCAACAGAGCGTGAGGATGTGGAGAACATCCTCTCCAATACTTACTGTTTCTTGTGTTTTTTATTTTAGCCATTCTGGCAGGTGTGAGGTGATACCTCATTGTAGTTTTAATTTACGTTTCCCTTATGATGAATGATGTTGAGCATTTTTTCACGGGTCTGTTGGGCAATAGAATGTCTTCTTTGGAGAAATGTCTGTTCATATCTTCTGCTCATGGGGCACCTGGTGGCTCAGTGGGTTAAAGCCTCTGCCTTCGGCTCAGATCATGATCCCAGGGTCCTGGAATTGAGCCCCACATCAGGCTCTCTGCTGGGCAGGAAGCCTGCTTCCTCCTCTCTCTCTGCCTGCCTCTCTGCCTACTTGTGATCTCTGTCTGTCAAATAAATAAATAAAATCTTTAAAAAAATAAAAAAATAACAAAAATGTTGCATGCTAAAGGAAAGCCAATTCTGATTACTATATGGTCTGCTTGGACTCTTGTTCACTCCGTTCTTGGAGCCTTTACAAACCCCTGATTCGGAGAGCGATAATGAGTGTTCAGGAGAAACTAAAAAAAAGGAATCTGAACGTGCCATCCTGGAGGAAAAAGAAATTGCTAAGGTCATTGTAAAGGAATATATAAAGGAGGAATTTCCTCTCCCTCCTCCTCCAATAATAGAACAAAAGGAGGGAACAATTGCTACTGTGCCACGACCCTCTATGAGAAGGCGCCATTTCGTGAAAAGGATGAAAAATCCATGCTATCAGCCACTGAAAAAACCTCATTAAAGCCAAGTGAGCAGGAGACCTAGATACCTTACATTTTAGTTTCCCAGTTACTATTAGAAAATATGTCACTCCAGGATATGATCCCAACAACCCTGATGGTATCTATGAGGCCAGGCATGAGCCATTTTCCTTCAAGTTATTGAAGGAATTAAAGCAGGCAGTACAGAACTATGGAGTTAATTCCCCATATACAACGGGGATCATTCAAGGCATCGAGAAGACAATCGACTTACTCTAACTGGTTATTACTAGCAAAAACAGTCTTATCCTCAAGTGAGTTTTTATAATTTAAAACATGGTGGCAAGATCATGCAGAAACAGCAGCTGCCCATAACAGAGCTATTAATGTTCCTATTTCCATGGAACAGCTCATGGGCGATGGGCCCGAGTACAAGATCAAGTACTAATGAATGATCAAGCTATTGAGCAGCTCCGTCATTGAGAGCGTGGGAGAGAACAGAATCCCAAGGAGAGAACTGCCCTTCTTTTCGAAAGGTGGTACAGGGTCCTACAGAACCCTATACTGATTTTATTGTGAAATTACAAGAAGCTGTTAAAAGACAGGGAAATAGGAGGAGTCAAGATGGCAGAGAAGTAGCAGGCTGAGACTACATCAGGTAGCAGGAGATCAGCTAGATAGCTTATCTAAACATTGCAAACACCTACAAATCCAACAGGAGATTGAAGAGAAGAAGAACAGCAATTCTAGAAACAGAAAATCAACCACTTTCTGAAAGGTAGGACTGGCGGAGAAGTGAATCTAAAACGACGGGAAGATAGACCGCGGGGGGAGGGGCCGGCTCCCGGCAAGCGGTGGAGCAACGGAGCGCAAAATCAGGACTTTTAAAAGTCTGTTCCACTGAGGGACATTGCTCCAGAGGCTAAAGCAGGGTGAAGCCCATGCGGGGTCAGTGTGGCCCCAGGTCCCACAGGGTCACAGAAGGATCAGGGGTGTGGGAGTGTCGCAGAGCTCACAGACTATTAGAACGGAGAAGCCAGCTACAGAGACAGAGCCGAGGGCTGAGCTCTCAGCTCAGGGTTACCTTGAACCGGTCGCAGGCTGGGTGAGCTCAGAGCACAGCTGGAGGCTGGGGATATGGGAGTGATTGGGTGCTGTCCTCTGGGGGCGCACTGAGGAGAGGGACCCTGGGCTCTCGGCTCCTCCGGGCTGGAGACTGGGAAGCTGCCATTTTCATTCCCGTCCTCCGGAACTCTACGGAAAGTGTTCAGGGAACAGAAGCTCCCAAAAGCGAACGCAAGCGGATTACTTAGTCCGGCCCCCATAAGGGCGGTGCAATAACGCCTCGGGCAAAGACACTTGAGAGTCACTACAACAGGCCCCTCCCCCAGAAGATCAACAAAAAATCCAGCCAGGAAGAAGTTCATCTATCAAGGAAAGCAGGTTCAATACCTAGGACAGCAGTGGAATTCCAGAGGTGGAGAAAACAAAGCACGGAACTCATGGCTTTCTCCTCATGATTCTTTAGTCTTGAGGTTAATTTAATTTTTTTTTCAAATTTTTTTCTTTCTTTTTTCTTCTTCTGCTAAATTTTTTTAAACTTTTATCCTTTTCTTTTTTAACATTTTAAAACTCATTTATCTAATATATATATTTTTTCTTTCTTTTTTATATTTTTTCTTTATTTGTTTTCTTTTTTTAATTTTTTTCTTATTTCTGAACCTCTTATTATCTGCTCTCTCCCCCCCATGATTTGGGGTCTCTTCTGATTTGGTTAAAGCTCATTTTTCTGAGGTCTTTGCCACCCTTTTAGTTTTTTACTTGCTTCTTCATATCCTCTTCTCTGGACAAAATGACAAGGCGGAAAAATTCACCACAAAAAAAAAGAACAAGAGGCAGTACCAAAGGCTAGGGACCTAATCAATAAGAGCATTGGTAATATATCAGATCTAGAGTTCAGAATGACAATTCTGAAGGTTCTAGCCGGGCTCGAAAAACGCATGGAAGATATTAGAGAAACCCTCTCTGGAGATATAAAAGCCCTTTCTGGAGAAATAAAAGAACTAAAATCTAACCAAGTTGAAATCAAAAAAGCTATTAATGAGGTGCAATCAAAAATAGAGGCTCTCACTGCTAGGATAAATAAGGCAGAAGAAAGAATTAGTGATATAGAAGACCAAATGACAGAGAATAAAGAAGCCGAGCAAAAGAGGGACAACCAGCTACTGGACCATGAGGGGAGAATACGAGAGATAAGTGACACCATCAGATGAAACAACATTAGAATAATTGGGATTCCAGAAGAAGAAGAAAGAGAGAGGGGAGCAGAAGGTCTATTGGAGAGAATTATTGGAGAGAATTTCCCTAATATGGCAAAGGGAACAAGCATCAAAATCCAGGAGGTGCAGAGAACCCCCCTCAAAATCAACAAGAATAGGTCCACACCCCGTCACCTAATAGTAAAATTTCAAGTCTTAGTGACAAAGAGAAAATCCTGAAAGCAGCCTGGGAAAAGAAGTCTGTAACATACAATGCTAAAAATATTAGATCGGCAGCAGACTTATCCACAGAGACCTGGCAGGCCAGAAAGAGCTGGCATGATATATTCAGAGCACTCAACGAGAAAAACATGCAGCCAAGAATACTCTATCCAGCTAGGCAATCATTGAAAATAGAAGGAGAGATAAAAAGCTTCCAGGACAAACAAAAACTGAAAGAATTTGCAAACACCAAACCAGCTCCACAGGAAATATTGAAATGGGTCCTCCAAGCAAAGAGAGACCCTAAAAGTAGTAGATCAGAAAGGTACAGAGACAGTCACCTTAGAGGCAATATAATGGCACTAAATTCATATCTCTCAATAGTTACCCTGAATGTTAATGGGCTAAATTGCCCCAATCAAAAGACACAGGGTATCAGAATGGATAAAAAAACAAAACCCATCAGTATGTTGCCTACAAGAAACTCATTTTAGACGCGAAGACACCTCCAGATTTAAAGTGAGGGGGTGGAAAACAATTTACCATGCTAATGGGCATCAGAAGAAAGCTGAGGTGGCAATCCTTATATCAGATCAATTAGATTTTAAGCCAAAGACTATAATAAGGGATGAGGAAGGACACTATATCATACTCAAAGGGTCTGTCCAACAAGAAGATCTAACAATTTTAAATATCTATGCCCCTAACGTGGGAGCAGCCAACTATATAAACCAATTAATAACAAAATCAAAGAAACACATCAATAATAATACAATAATAGTATGGGACTATAACACTCCCCTCAAAGAAATGGACAGATCATCCAAGCAAAAGATCAACAAGGAAATAAAGGCCTTAAATGACACACTGGGCCAGATGGACATCACGCATATCTTCAGAACATTTCATCCCAAAGCAACAGAATGCACATTCTTCTCTAGTGCACATGGAACATTCTCCAGAATAAATCACATCCTGGGTCACAAATCAGGTCTCAACCAGTATCAAAAGATTGGGATCATTCCCTGCATATTTTCAGACCACAATGCTCTGAAGCTAGAACTCAATCACAAGAGGACATTTGGAAAGAACCCAAATACATGGAGACTAAACAGCATCCTTCTAAAGAATGAATGGGTCAACCAGGAAATTAAAGAAGAATTGAAAAAATTCATGGAAACAAATGATAATGAAAACACAATTCAAAATCTGTAGGACGCAACAAAGGCAGTCCTGAGAAGAAAATATATAGCGGTACAAGCCTTTCTCAAGAAACAAGAAAGGTCTCAAGTACACAACCTAACCCTACACCTAAAGGAGCTGGAGAAAGAACAAGAAAGAAACCCTAAACCCAGCAGGAGAAGAGAAATCATAAAGATCAGAGCAGAAATCAATGAAATAGAAACCAAAAAAACAATAGAAAAAAATCAATGAAACTAGGAGCTGGTTCTTTGAAAGAATCAATAAGATTGATAAACCCCTGGCCAGATTCACCAAAAAGAAAAGAGAAAGGACCCAAATAAATAAAATCATGAATGAAAGAGGAGAGATCACAACTAACACCAAAGAAATACAGACAATTATAAGAACATACTATGAGCAACTCTACACCAACAAACTTGACAATCTGGAAGAAATGGATGCATTCCTAGAGACATATAAACTACCACAATGGAACCAGGAAGAAATAGAAAACCTGAACAGGCCCATAACCAGTAAGGAGATTGAAACAGTCATCAAAAATCTCCAAACAAACAAAAGCCCAGGGCCAGACGGCTTCCCAGGGGAATTCTACCAAACATTTAAAGAAGAAGTAATTCCTATTCTCCTGAAACTGTTCCAAAAAATAGAAATGGAAGGAAAACTTCCAAACTCATTTTATGAGGCCAGCATCACCTTGATCCCAAAACCAGACAAGGATCCCACCAAAAAAGAACTACAGTCCAATATCCTTGATGAACACAGATGCAAAACTTCTCACCAAAATACTAGCCAATAGGATCCAACAGTATATTAAAAGGATTATTCACCACGACCAAGTGGGATTTATTCCAGGGCTTCAAGGTTGGTTCAACATCCACAAATCAATCAATGTGATACAACACATTAATAAAAGAAAGAACAAGAACCATAGGATACTCTCAATAGATGCTGAAAAAGCATTTAACAAAGTACAGCATCCCTTCCTGATCAAAACTCTTCAAAGTGTAGGGATGGAGGGCACAAACCTCAATATTATCAAAGCCATCTGTGAAAGACCCACCACAAATATCATTCTCAATGGAGAAAAACTGAAAGCTTTTCTGCTAAGGTCAGGGAACACGGCAGGGATGTCCATTATCACCACTGCTATTCAACATAGTACTAGAAGTCCTAGCCTCAGCAATCCGACAACAAAAAGAAATTAAAGGCATCCAAATCAGCAAAGAAGAAGTCAAACTATCACTCTTTGCAGATGATATGATACTATATGTGGAAAACCCAAAAGACTCCACTCCAAAACTGCTAGAACTTGTACAGGAATTCAGTAAAGTGTCAGGATATAAAATCAATGCACAGAAATCAGTTGCATTTCTGTACACCAACAACAAGACAGAAGAAAGAGAAATTAAGGAGTCAATCCCATTTACAATTGCACCCAAAACTATAAGATACCTAGGAATAAACCTAACCAAAGTGGCTAAGAATCTATATGCAGAAAAGTATAAAGTACTCATGAAAGAAATTGAGGAAGACACAAAGAAATGGAAAAATGTTCCATGCTCCTGGATTGGAAGAATAAATATTGTGAAAATGTCTATGCTACCTAGAGCAATCTACACATTTAATGCAATCCCTACCAAAATCCCATCCATTTTTTTTTTCAAAGAAATGGAACAAATAATCCTAAAATTTATATGGAACCAGAAAAGACCTTGAATAGCCAAAGGAATATTGAAAAAGAAAGCCAAAGTTGGTGGCATCACAATTCCGGACTTCAAGCTCTATTACAAAGCTGTCATCATCAAGACAGCATGGTACTGGCACAAAAACAGACACATAGATCAGTTTAACAGAATAGAGAGCCCAGAAATAGACCCTCAACTCTATGGTCAATGAATCTTTGACAAAGCAGGAAAGAATGTCCAATGGAAAAAAGACAGCCTCTTCAATAAATGGTGCTGGGAAAATTGGACAGTCACATGCAGAAAAATGAAATTGGACCACTTCCTTACACCACACATGAAAATAGACTCAAAATGGACGAAGGACCTCAATGTGAGAGAGAAATCCATCAAAATCCTTGAGGAGGAGCGCCTGGGTGGCTCAGTGGGTAAAGCCTCTGCCTTCAGCTCAGGTCATGATCTCAGGGTCCTGGGATCGAGCCCCGCATCAGGCTCTCTGCTCAGCGGGGAGCCTGCTTCCCCTCCCTCTCTCTGCCTGCCTCTATGCCTACTTGTGATCTCTGTCTCTCAAATAAATAAATAAAATCTTAAAAAAAAAATCCTTGAGGAGAACACAGGCAGCAACCTCTTCGACCTCAGCTGCAGCAACATCTTCCTAGGAACATTGGCAAAGGCAAGGGAAGCAAGGGCAAAAATGAACTATTGGGATTTCATCGAGATCAAAAGCTTTTGCACAGCAAAGGAAACTGTTAACAAAACCAAAAGACAACTGACAGAATGGGAGAAGATATTTGCAAATGACATCAGATAAAGGGCTAGTGTCCAAAATCTATAAGGAACTCAGCAAACTCAACACCCAAAGAACAAACAATCCAATCAAGAAATGGGCAGAGTACATGAACAGACATTTCTGCAAAGAAGACATCCAGATGGCCAACAGACACATGAGAAAGTGCTCCACGTCACTCGGCATCAGGGAAATACAAATCAAAACCACAATGAGATATCACCTCACACCAGTCAGAATGGCTAAAATTAACAAGTCAGGAAATGACAGATGCTGGCGAGGATGCGGAGAAAGGGGAACCCTCCTACACTGTTGGTGGGAATGCAAGCTGGTGCAACCTCTCTGGAAAACAGCATGGAGGTTCCTCAAAATGTTGAAAATAGAACTAACCTATGACCCAGCAATTGCACTACTGGGTATTTACCCTAAAGATACAAATGCAGTGATCCAAAGGGGCATGTGCACCCGAATGTTTCTAGTGCAATGTCTACAATAGCCAAACTATGGAAAGAACCTAGATGTCCATCAACAGATGAATGGATAGAGAAGATGTGGTATATATACACAATGGAATACTATGCAGCCATCAAAAGAAATGAAATCTTGCCATTTGCGATGACGTGGATGAAACTAGAGGGTATCATGCTTAGTGAAATAAGTCAATTGGAGAAAGACAACTATCATATGATCTCCCTGATATGAGGACGTGGAGATGCAACATGGGGGGTTAGGGGGATAGGAGAAGAATAAATGAAAGAAGATGGGATTGGGAGGGAGACAAACCATAAGTGACTCTTAATCTCACAAAACAAACTGAGAGTTTCTGGGGGGAGGGGGGTTTGGGATAGGGGGAGGGGCGTTATGGACATTGGGGAGGGTATGTGCTATGGAGAGTGCTGTGAAGTGTGTAAACCTGGCGATTCACAGACCTGTACCCCTGGGGATAGAAATACATCATATGATTATTAAAAAATAAGAAATGAATAAAATATTTTAAAAATAAAAGATAGGGAAATAATCTCAAAGTTGCTAATACTATTCTTCAGCTGCTGGCATATGAAAATGCCAAGGCTGGTTGTAAAAAACTGATTGCACCCTTTAAAGGAAAGGGAACATTAATAGGCTATATTAAGCTATGCCAAAGAATGGGGACAGAGACCTATAAACCTGATTTGTTAGCTCAAGTAATGGCTGCTCTGACCATAGGAAAAGTTGAAGGACAGCGTTTCAACTGTAGGCAGACAGGGCATACTAAATCTCAGTGTAGGCAACAAGGAAAATTCTCTCCGCAAAATGCAAGACATGATCCACCAAGTCTCTATCCCAAATGTAAAAAGGGAATCATTGAGTAAATCAATGTCATTCCAAATTCCACAAAGATGGATCCCCCCCCTTTCAAGGAAACGTACTTTGGGGCAAGCCCTAGCCCCAAAAAACAAGGGGGGCAATTCTCCCATAACACCCATCTATCAGACAAATGTACCATTTTAAATTTACTGCACACTACGCCTGCCTGGTAGTGCTGGACTAGATATCCCCATTCCCAAAGATCATCTCTTAATGCCTTCCAAGATTGCCACTTAAATTGCAACTAATATTTTTGGCCCTTTACTGAAGGGAACCATGGGTTATTTTTGGGACAGTCTGGCCTCACCTCAAAGGGAGTATTAGTCCACACTGGTGTTATTGATTGGGATTCTACTGGTGAAATTTCAGTGATGATTACTACAGTGGCTCCATACTGTTTTCAAAAAGGGGATGCATTGCCCAGTTACTATTTTTATCCTATTTTCAGAGCCAATTTTAAAACATGGGAAGAAACTCTTAATGGGTTTGGAAGCGCTGGGAAAACTGGGCATATTTGACTGAAAAAATTTATATAGATAAACTGATTTTGCCATGTTAAAAATACAAGGAAAGAATTTTCAGGTCTAATTGATACTGGAGCTGATGTCTCAATCATAAGCTCATTACATTGGCCTAAAAATGGGCCATATAGGGGCGCCTGGGTGGCTCAGCGGGTTAAGCCTCTGCCTTCAGCTCAGGTCATGATCCCAGCATCTGAGATCGAGCCCCACATCAGGCTCTCTGCTCAGCAGGGAGCCTGCTTCCCCCTCTCTCTGCCTCTTCCTGCCACTCTGCATCCTTGTGCTCTCTCTCTCTCTCTCTCTGGCAAATAAATAAATAAAATATTTTTTTAGTTTTAAAAAAAGAAAATAAAAGGGCGTATTGAAGAATCTCACAGTCCTTGGAATTCACCTGTCTTTGTTACTAAGAAAAAATCAGGAAGTGGAGACTTTTAACAGACCTGTGCATGGTAAATTCTGTTACAACCAATGGGTCTCTCCAACCCAGATTGCCTTTGCCTAATTCAGTTCCACACCAATGGCCAGTAATTATCAGATTTACAGGATTGCTCTTATACTCACCACTTGCTAAGGAAGATTGTCTCCATTTTGCTTTCACCATTCCCAATGTAAATTTAAAAGAACCAGCCAAATGATAATCAATAGAAAGTTTTACCAAAGGAAATATTAAATAACCCTATTAACTGTCAGGAATTTGTGGCAGAAGTTATACAGCCAGTCAGAGATAAATATCTGCAAATTTATCTTATCCTTTACATGGATGATATATTATGTGCAGCCTCTGATAATGTACAATTGTGGGACACATTTAATATGCTTCAATTACAATTTGAAAAAATACAAACTAATTATAGCTCCAGAAGAGATAAAAACTACCACACCTTTCTCATATTTGGGGTTCATTATGGACAAGACCTCAATTAAACCACAAAAGGTTCAAGTCCGTAGAGATAAGATTATGACCTTAAATAATTTTTGGATAAGACCTAAAATTGGAATTCCCGCTTAAGCTTTACAACATCTATTTGCCTCTCTGAAGGCAGATCCTAACTTAAATAGCCTATCAAAAGAGGCCTTAAAAGAATTACAGTTTGTCGAAAACCAGATTCAGTCAATGCAGACAGATAGAGTCCAACCTAAAATACCCTTAGATCTTATTTTCATACCCCACATTACACCCACTGGGCTAATTATCCAGGAAGAACTAATCATAGAATGGGTTTTTCTTCCAAATAATACTGTTAAAACACTCACTATCTATATAGATCATATTGGTAGCATTATTCAATTGGGAATAAAAAGAACTCATCAGATAACAGGGATATGATCCAAAGGTTATTGTTTTGCCTTTAAATAAAATAATACAAATTGAAATAGCATTCCAGAATAATTTAAATTGGTGAATTTCCCTCAGTGGTTTTACTGGAAGCACATCATCTCATTATCCCTCTTTACCTATTTCATTTCTAAGCTTTTGTGCTTCCTAAAATTACCTCTAAAAATCCAATAACAGATGCCCCTGCTTAACTTTTTTGATGGCCCTGTCAAAAGCAAATCTTGTTATTATGGTCCTACCTCAAAAATCATATCTACTACTGGTCTCTCAGCACAAAGATCAGAATTAATGGCAGTTACTACATTATTTCAAGATGTTTCTTCTGCATTTAATTTGTTATCTGGTTCTCTATATACAGTGTATGTTTTACAGCATATTGAAACTGCTGCTATTTCTACATCTGATGTACTATGCTGGCCCTCATCATGGTAGCCATAAGTCTTCCTGGATATTACACACAAATAGGTAACTTTACTTATTGGGTGTATATACCTAATCCTCCCCTGTTCTGTCCAATAGAGTGGGGAGAAGATGTAACAGCAATTTATGAAAGCCTCCAAATGGGTACCTGGGATATTGAATCCTAGATCGCCATTATTGCCCCAAGAGGAGGTCACAGACATTAATCTTACCTTGGGATATCAAAATAGACCAATATATGTATCGGCGATCATTCCAGTTGTCTTATCCCTGATGATCAAAGAAGGTTGGTGACCTCTCCTATTAATAATAGTCTGATTAAAGTTCATTTATATTTACTTTCTACTAAAGGAGTCCATGTCAATGAATATTGGAGTCCTAGCTATAGCACAGCAGCACCTCTAGTCCCAAATACAATTAAGACAGATGTGGTCCAATAAGGGAATTTGCCCCTTGTGGGAGGATTGTCTCCTTCTCACCCCAGTGTCCTTATCAATGACTCCCTATGGAATTGTATGGTCCCTTAAGGGGCTGGCAGTCACAAATTGCCCTGGAAGACCTTGCTCCTCTCATCGGAAGTTAAAATAGCAAGTTTCTGATCACCGTACCTTACCACAAACCTCTACTTGGGGAAATGTGCCTCTGGTCTGGCATGGGCAAGGACTTTCAGCACCATCCCTTTTGTTGGTTATTATAAAAGACCAAAAAAATTACGGAAGGTCAGCACCACTTTAAATGACCTAAGAGTTTGGAACGGCTCTTGGATTTATCAGTCCAATCATTATGCATTCACCTTTTCCCTGATGAGAGAAGAATGGGTAAGAGCTTGTGCTAGAGATACTTATGTTTTTGTTATCAGAAAAATGACTTTTGATCATAACAAAAGAGAAATATACTGTCCCAAATGCAAAATGTTCACCTGTGTGGATGAGAATGTTTACACAGACAATTCTATCATTGTCACAGCTAGAAGAGGAATAGGAGTCTGTTCACAGGTGAAACACCACTGTGTTTGGGAAAGCTCTCCAGATAATGCATGTACTTTTAACAGTTTTGAAGGGCTGGGTCCGTAGAACAAAAAGGATTCTTGGGCTGCATGTAGCAGCTGTTTTAGGAATTATAGCCATTACTGCAGTGGCTACCACTGCTGGGATGGCCTTGCATCAGACCATACAAACCACACAATTTGTGTAAAAAGGGCACAAGAATGCTAGCAAAGCTTTGAATCAACAAAGATCAAAGATCAAATGAGTCTCTGAGTTAGAATCAGCCATGATGTATATAGGAGATGACCTTCAAAATATAAAGCTTAGGGTCCACCTTTTATGCGATGGGAATATTTCTTCCTTCTGCATTACATCTCACGAATCGGAACTATTATGGTGCAAGATTTCGCTATCAGCAAACATTATGGCAATGATTTGACTTTGGATATTAAACAGCTTCAAGATACTATTCAGAGCATGAGTTGCTCATCATCACAATCGGTTCCAGGAGTGAGTTTCCCACTAAAGGATTAATGATACCCTGTTTGATTTAAACCCTTTCGGTTGAATCAGACAAACTGATCTTGGCATTATAGGTGGAATGATAATTCTTTTTATTGCTATAATCTTTTTATGTTTAGTCCTCAGATGTGCGCAAAAATCCTTCCAGCAACTACTGGATCGAGAAGTTGCAGAATCGACTTTCCTACTTCTACACAAACAAAAAGTGGGAAATCTAAACATCCCTGAGAATAATAATACTGCTTAAAATATAACCAGTGAGGAATTGTACTGGTCACGCAAGCATGCTTAAAGATGACTTTGAGAAAAACCTGTACTAGCAGCGGGCCTCTGGTGGAGAGGATGATACACGTCCTTGAAGCTGAGCATCTGGGGATACCGGCTTGCTCATGGCCAAACACAGCCCGCTTCATGGAAGGGAGCAGCTGGGAATACCATTCCACCGGGTGGAATGACTATTTCCCTTTTTCTTGTCTCCCCTGCCTCAGAGAAAGCCTGCTGTTAAAGTGTGCTTGCTCAACAAATTCGTGCTGCTGGCCCAGACACACTTTACTCCTCTTCCTTGTTTATAAGACTTGCGATCAACATATGATTCACATTCCTTCTTGTTTACCTACAAGACCTATGACTAATAGAATCTCCTTCTTCTCCTTGTTGGTTATTATCTTGCATCTAATAAATATGGGACTGAGGAGTTTTTGGGTTGACAGTCATTTCAGCTGTTGTCCCCTGCCCACTCACTCTCAACAGCTGACTCATTTGTGCCTCATTCTCCCGTGTGCCATTAGGAAGTGACATGTCCCAACCACAGTTGCCGGGTCATATACTAAGTACAGGTCTCACTTTTAAAGAAACTGCCAACTATTTCTAGAGTGTATGTACCCTACCAGTAAAGAAGTCTGAGTGATCCAGTTTCTCCAAATCCTTGCAGCATTTGGTGCTACCACAATTTTTTGTTTTAGTCATTTTAGTAGGTGTGGAGTGATACCACATTATGATTTCAGTGCATTTATGCATTTCCCTAGTGGCTAATGATACCAAGCTTCTTTTCGTGCGTTTATTTGCCATCTATTAATCCTCTCCACTGTAATGCTAATCATGACTTTTGCCCATTTTCTAATTGGACTTCCTTGTTTTGCTGTGAGATTTTATACATCCTAGATACAAGTCATTTGTCACATACATAGTTTGCAAATATTTTCTCCCAGTCTACACCTTGTCTCTTCATTCTCTCCCCCAAGATTCTTTGGCAAAGAAAAATATTTCACCTGTGGTGAAGTCCAATTCACCAAGTTTTTTCCTTTTATGGATTGTACTTTAGTGTCAAGTCTAAGAACTCTGCATTTAACCCTAGGTCCTGAAGATTTTTTTTTTTTTTTTGGTAAAAGTTTTATAGTTTTACATTTCACATACCAGTCCCTAATCCATTTGAGTTAACTTTTGTATTAGATGTGAGAATTAAGTCAAGGTGGTTCTTTTTTTTTTTTTTTTTTTTTTTACTATGGATGTCTGGTGATTGCAGCACCATTTCTTGAAAAGTTTATTCTTATTTCAATTGCTCTTTCATATTTGTCAAAAATCATCTGGGCATATTTGCGTGGGTCTATTTCTGAGTTCTCTAGTTCTCCATTCTGTGCCATTGATCCATGTATCTGACCCCCCACTGATAATGCTGTCCTGATTACTGTAGCCAGACAATAAACCTAAACACTGGGCAGAGTAATTCCTCCCAGTTTAATCTTTTTCAAAACATTTTAAGCTATTCTGTCCTTTGTCTGTCCATACAGATTTTAAAATAAGCTTGTCTACAAAGGGATCTTGATAGGAATCATCCAAAATCTATAGATCATTGAGAACTGACTCTTTTTACTCTCATGAGTCTTCCAATTCATGAACATGGTATATGTGTCTATATTAGATCATCTTCGATTTCTTTCATCAGCATTTTGCAATTTGCATTTTGCCATTTTCAATGCACAGATCCTGTATATGTTTTACTACGCTTATACCTAAATACTCATTTTCTTTTGAGTGACTGTAATTCACTTTGAAGTGACTGAATTCATTAATTAATTCAAGGAGGGGTTTTGTGACTTCATTTAGAGTTACTACATAGGTAATCATGTCATCTATAAAAAACAGTTTTATTCTATTACAATCTAAATGCCCTTTGTTTTCTTATTTCCTCATTACACTGGCTAGAACTAGTATCACTGTTTGTAGTTGTAGTTGATAGGTCTCCCAAATCTCTCCTTAAAAAAAAAAAGTTTTTTAGAATAGTTTTAGATTTACAGAAAAGTTGTAGAGATAGTACAGTTTCCCTTAACATCTTACCTTAATGTACATTTGTCACAACTAATGAATCAATACTGATACATCATTAAAGTCCATAATTCATTCATGTTTTCTTAGTTTTTACCTATTGTTCTTTTTCTATTCCCAGATCCTAGTCAGCACAAAAACATATTTAGTCTGCACATTTAGACATCAGGTTTATCTTAGCTATGACAGTTTTTCAGATTTTCTTTTCTTTCCTTTTGATGACAGGTTATGGACTTTTGGAAGAAAGATCACAGAGTTACCTCTGAGTGCCATTCACATCAAAACATATCAAGGATACATGCTATATCAACACGATATATTATTTTTGATGCTGACCTTGGTCACCTGACCGAGGTAATATTTGTCAGATTTCTGTGCTGTAACTCTCCCACTCCAACAATGAGAAACTTGTTCCCACCATCCACCTACTTAATTGTTCATTAGTAATATTACTTTGAATCAAGAGAGATATGGAGAAAGTCCCTCAGACCCCTTGATACTCAAACCAGGCAACCAATGCCTAGTTACAATTCCTCAAACGAAATCCCCTTGATTTTCCCAGTTTGATTTAATTATCTGAGGCCACTTAGTAACCTCAGAAGTGAGCATACTTACACCTAATGTTGAAATTGGAAAGTTTGTGTGGATGGTAACATTCACATTTTTTGACATTTCCAAAAAATTCACACAATTTCTTGTCCAGTTATAAAAGTCTGAAACTTCAAAGAAATAAAACTGCTCCCTTCCCCCTGTAAAATCACCTTTGTGGTTTCTTATAACTTACAGTCAATTGTGCTTATGTGGGTGTCCAGAGAGCCTAAAATTCCCTTATTTCTTATTCTGTGTAAGGCTATGTTTGAAGATCCCATGCCTCAAAGAGAACTAGAACAGATACAATGCCAAGCAGCAATCCTGGCCAAGGGCCTCCCTCTTGAGAATGTAATGCTGCATGACCACACTGCCCACCAGGATGGAACATAAGGCATACCATGGGACATGGGACATTCTCCCGAGAGAAGACCCTTGAGTCCAGTCAAGTGAACCAACAGGTCAGGAAGTTCTGTTAGCTCTTAAGAGTTCTCCTGGTGAAAGTATTCTCAAAAAGTGTACCAGCCCTTTTATCTTTCCACATCATGTCTCAGAAGGAGAGTTGTTTAAGTGCACTTTCAAGCTGTTAAAAGGGTGGAACAACAGAGGCATCTGTATCTGGGATCTTTATCCTGAAAGTGAAGGGCAGAAAGTTGTCACTACTGAGATGAAAAAGTAAATGGGTTGAAGCACTGGAAGGCTAGTGCCTTCCTACTCTTTCGTGGAAGAAAAGGTCAAGGTGTGAATGCTGACAGACATCCAGGGGACTGGAGATGTACCCTTTGAGGAGAAAACTGCAAATAGCCATTTCCTCCTCTAAACTTGAAGATAGGCATTTTCTTTCTAAACCCAAATTAAAACTCATTCTGCTCCTCTAATTTCTAACATACCCTCAGAACATTCTGAAGTTTTTGGAAAATCACAGCATAAACCTTAAGAGCACTTACAAAGTTCTGAGCTCAGAATTTCAAATGAGCTTCTTAGGGTGTTCTCCCTGCTGTGGGGTTGAGGTCAACTACATGGCTATTGCAATGGGAAACAGAAGAATATAGCACAGCAGCCAGAAGGAATTGACTTAGGGAGGTTGCTCTTTGCTCTGTGGTGCTAGATGAGGAAAAGGAATGGGTAAACTGTATTCAACCTTCGGGGTTTGGGCATTTTGCCACCTCAGCCACCACAGTGTTCGCAACAGCCACACCCGTGCCTCCCTGATTGACCTCCACAGGGGGCCTGTGCATAAACTTAGATAGTGACAGTTCTGTCTTGGACAACATTCCAGAGAAGTCAGGCTTGAGATCATCAAAAGCATTGGTAATTCCCCAACTGCCAAGAACAGACCCCACAGTGCCATTTTCTTTGTTGTTCATTGCTCCTGGCTTTGTTCATTCACTTAAGCTTGACATGTGTAAGCTCACTGTTCACCTGGAAGAAAAGCAGAGCAAGCCCTAGGGTCCAGATGGTGGGCCAGTCCCTCAGGTCTGCACTGGTTCCCTGTGGAATTACCCAGGACTGTGGCATCACAAAGTCCTCTGTCCATGAGGCAAGGCTGCTTCACAGAGGTTCAGACAAGGCCCAGGCCAGTATCACTTTTTGAGTCTTCAGCGTTAATAAAAAAAAAAATTAAGAAATACTAACATTATGGTATATTTTAAAATTTTGTATTTAACAAATGGATGCTTTAAAAAATGCCATGCTATTTGGTGTTACCCCAAGTTAACTATAGGATTTATAACTAAGGCATTATTATATGGCTTCTTTTATGGGACATGAGCTTAAATTTTATAATTAAAGTACTGTCCATCTTTTCAGTGGATCTATCTCTGTGACTTTGACATTAGAAAATAATGTCAACAGTTGACATTTGAGGAAGGGGTCCCCAGTCACAGGCTCTCTTGCCTGGCATCCCAAGGCCTGGAAACTGTACCAGGTCCCCAAGTACCCTGACATCAGCTCCTATCAGTCACCTGGGCCCTGGAGGGAGGTGTGCAGTTGTATGTGACAGGTCAAAATGGAGGGACCCTTTATCACTGAAAAAATGAGCAAAGGAGAAGCACAAATGCCTTTTTCAAAGAAGGTTCCTGGATGATGTGGAGAAAGTGGAGACTTTGGGCACTATTGGCACAGCACTGTGAGAAACAGTATGATGTGTCCTCAAAAAATTCAATATACAATTATTCTATGATCCAGGAATTTCACTTCTGTGTATGTACCCAAAAAAATTGAAAACAGACTTGGGGCGCCTGGGTGGCTCAGTGGTTTAAGCCGCTGCCTTTGGCTCAGGTCAGGATCTCAGGGTCCTGGGATCAAGTCCCACATCGGGCTCTCTGCTCGGCAGGGAGCCTGCTTCCCTCTCACTCTCTCTGCCTGCCTTTCTGCCTACTTGTGATCTCTGTCTGTCAAATAAATAAATAAAATCTTATAAAAAAATTGAAAACAGACTCAAAAAGGGATCTGCACACCCTTGTTCACAGAAGTATCGTTCACAGCAGCCAAGAAGTGGACGTACCCCACATGCCCTCAGAAGGATAACTGGACAAAATGTGGTGTGTATAGACCATGGAATATTATTCAAGCTTAAAAAGGAAGGAAGTTCTGACAGATGCTACAACATGGATTGGACCTTGAGGACATTATGCTCAGTCAACAAAGCCAGTCACAAAAGGACAAAGACTGTATGATTCCACTTATATGAGGGACCTGGAGTAGTCGAATTCATATTAACCGTAGAATGAAGAAATGAAAGTGGAACTGGGGGGCTACTGGGGACTGGGGGAAGGGAGGGAGTTAGTGTTCAATGGGCACAGTGTTTAATGAGTTTCAGTTTGGGAAAATGGGAAAGTTCTGTGGCTGGATGGTCGTGATGGTTACCCAACAGGGTGGATGTATTCAATGACACCAAACTGTATACTCTCCCTCCCTCTCTTTTATCAATCAGTTAGAAAAAGAGAGTTCTCACTCAAGGTATGCAAAAAAATAGTCTGGTTTCATTTCATTTACTCCAGCTGATTGCAGGCAGCTTTCTGCTCAAAATACACTACGTCGTCTTGAGCAAACAGAGCCCAGCCAATCTCCCAGTCAGGAGTCCCCCTTTTTCGTGCCCACCTCCGGTTCAGGTCTCCCTGCCTCTCCCCCCACACTCAACTAGCTGCTGCCGGCCAGATCATTCTCTGGCCCAGGCCTTCCGTTGTTTTTACCATAAACATTCATAGCACAGTTTCGATGAAATTGCCAGGAATCAGCTAAGGTTCTGGGAAGACAGAACTGAACAGTGTTCCAGCCTTCACAATTATGTTATTCCACTGATGGAAAACAATGACCTGGAATTAAGCCCAGACTAAAGACGGCTCCAGCCCTTCCTGCTCTGTTCCCTGTCTCTTCTCCGTCTGTCCCTTCTGTGACCATTTGATGGATATTCTCTCTCCTCACCTTTGTCCCTGCCCATCATGAAGCTTAGAATGCCCTCTCTGTTCAGCTCACCAGCCTTTCCCTTGAGTTTGAGTTTAACGTTGTCAAAACACAAAAACTCAACCAAGTAAATCTGAAGCTCTAATCAGCCTTCTGAAATGATTCGTGAATCAGTAGCACCCCATGTAGCACGTAGAGGGGTGCTCTAAGAAGTTCTGCAAAATGGAAGGTTTTTGTAGAAAGAAGGTGGGGCAAGAAAGTGCTAGCAAAAGATAAAGATTGTTCTGGGCAAGACCTCTTGGTCTTGGGAAAAGCAAGGAGTCTTATCAAGCAGGTAAGCTCATCCTGCTCTGGGAATGGAGAACCCCTTTGCCAGACTACCCTGGATGGAAAATTTTCTGACTGGCCTGATAAGACAGTATTTCTGGTGAGGGTTGAAACCATAACTAAGTTAGGTATTAAGCCCGGATTTGGGGACTCAGGCGAAGTGATGACGTTGGGGCCTGTGGTTTTCTTTAAATAAGCTCCATCCTCCTCTCTTGTTAAGTTTGAGTCCCAGCTCTGCCACCAACCAACTCTGTGATCTCAAGAAAAGTTCATAAACCTTTTTGTCCTAAATTCTTCATTTGTAAAATGAGTATAACGTTGGGGAGTCCGGGTGGCTCAGTCGTTAAGCATGTGCCTTCGGCTCAGGTCATGATCCCAGGGTCCCGGGATCGAGCCCCATGTTGGGCTCCATGCTCAGTGGGAATCCTGCTTCTCCCTCTCCCACTCCCCCTGCTTGTGTTCCTGCTCTCACTGTCTCTCTCTGTCAAATAAATAATTAAAACCTTACCAAAAAAATGAAGATAATGGTTCTGGTTTTGCCTGTGGCCTAGAGCTGTTATAAAAATCAAATACACAAATGGATCAAAAGTGGTTTCTGAATTGCTAAAGTACTCTATATCTATTCAGTTATCATGTGCTACATTGTAGCATTGCATTACATTTATTACATTGTATTACATTGTAATACATTGTATTGCATGTAGACTTGCTTTTCTTTCATATGTTGTTAACCCCTGGCAAACGGGACCATGTCAGAATTCTCTCCATGTTCCTCAGTTGCTAGTGCATTTCAACAATGCTTCAGCTTCCACCAGAGGGCCAGGCTACAGGGTTGCCCAGCTCCAGGGACGACATACCTGTCACACTCAGTATGGATGGCTTGCTCTGGAGCTTTGCAAACTAATGAGACCCTTCCCCTCCTCCCCCACCCCCAAGCAGGAGAGGATCCTAACATCTCAGAAAATGAGTTGTCCTTGCTCTGCCACAATGTAAGTTATACTGAATTTTTAAACCATTTTTAAACCGGTGCTGGGAAGGGTGTATTTTAGAAGTGGGTGTAGAGAGCACAACAAGCAATGACTCACGGCATTTAGGCCCCTGTTGATACTGACATCAGGGAGCAGAATGGCCATGCTCAGCCCCGCAGGGACATGGGGCAGCTCCAGGACCTGGGTCTGCACCTCCTTTACACAGGGTGTGAGAACCCCATCTGCTGATGTGTCCTGGGCCCCATCTGTTCTCATTCTAAAACAGAGCAGGTGTAACTAGGCAGCCATGACCCGGGACCGAAGAAGACAAAGGTCTTATTCAACACTCTAGCCATGCACAGTGACTTGTTCCTCAAGACAGAGTTACAGATGGAGGTGTTTTGGAGGACTCCTACCATGTTTTTGTCCAATGAAACCAAATTAACTAATATCGTCACTATATTTAATAAACATAAAACCTTATGTTATGTTTATGCTTAAAAATTTGGTTCCTCGTATGTTAGTCTAAAATAAATTCCAAAATAGATTAATATAAAAAATAAAACTACTAAAACTCTAAAGAAAAATATAGGTGAATATTTATATAATTTTAGGGCGAAGAAGACTCTCTATGCATGACAGTATAAGAGAAGGAGAAGATATAAAGAAAAGGTGGAAAGATTGACTATAAAAATGTATTTATGCCCCTTCCTCTTCCTGTGCTGGTTCGCCATGGCGGCCGTGAAGACCCTGAACCCCAAGGCCGAGGTGGCTCAAGCCCAGGCGGCGCTGGCGGTGAACATCAGTGTGGCCCGGGGCCTGCAGGACGTGCTGAGGACCAACTTGGGGCCTAAAGGCACCATGAAGATGCTCGTTTCAGGAGCTGGAGACATCAAGCTCACTAAAGATGGCAATGTGCTGCTTCATGAAATGCAAATTCAGCACCCAACAGCCTCCTTAATAGCCAAAGTAGCAACAGCCCAAGATGACATAACTGGTGATGGTACCACCTCCAATGTCCTAATCATTGGCGAGCTACTGAAGCAGGCGGACCTCTACATTTCTGAAGGTCTTCATCCCAGAATAATAACAGATGGATTTGAAGCTGCAAAGGAAAAGGCACTTCAGTTTTTGGAACAAGTCAAAGTAAGCAAAGAAATGGACAGGGAAACGCTTATAGACGTGGCCAAAACATCTCTGCGTACTAAAGTGCATGCTGAACTTGCTGATGTCCTAACAGAGGCTGTAGTGGACTCCATTTTGGCCATTAAAAAACAAGATGAACCTATCGACCTCTTCATGGTTGAGATCATGGAGATGAAACATAAATCTGAAACTGATACAAGCTTAATCAGAGGTCTTCTTTTGGACATAGGGCACGGCATCCTGATATGAAAAAAAGAGTGGAAGATGCATACATCCTCACTTGCAATGTGTCATTAGAATATGAAAAAACAGAAGTGAATTCTGGCTTTTTTTACGAGAGTGCGGAAGAGAGAGAGAAGCTTGTAAAGGCTGAAAGAAAATTCATTGAAGATAGGGTTAAAAAAATAATAGAATTGAAAAAGAAAGTTTGTGGTGATTCAGATAAAGGATTCGTTGTTATTAATCAAAAGGGAATTGACCCCTTTTCCTTAGATGCTCTTGCAAAAGAAGGTATAGTAGCTCTGCATAGCGCTAAAAGGAGAAATATGGAAAGGCTGACTCTTGCTTGTGGTGGAGTGGCTCTGAATTCCTTCGATGACCTAAGTCCTGATTGTTTGGGACATGCAGGACTTGTCTATGAATATACATTGGGAGAAGAGAAGTTCACTTTTATTGAGAAATGTAACAATCCTCGCTCTGTCACATTATTGATCAAAGGATCAAATAAGCACACACTCACGCAAATCAAAGATGCAATAAGAGACGGCCTGAGGGCTGTTAAAAATGCTCTTGATGATGGCTGTGTAGTTCCAGGAGCAGGTGCACTGGAAGTGGCAATGGCAGAAGCCTTGATTAAGTACAAGCCCAGTGTAAAGGGCAGGGCCCAACTGGGGGTTCAAGCATTTGCTGATGCATTGCTCATTATTCCCAAGGTACTTGCTCAGAATTCTGGTTTTGACCTTCAGGAAACACTAGTTAAAGTTCAAGCAGAACATTCGGAATCAGGTCAACTTGTCGGTGTGGACCTGAACACAGGTGAGCCAATGGTAGCTGCCGAAGTAGGCATGTGGGATAACTATTGTGTAAAGAAACAGCTGCTTCACTCCTGCACTGTGATTGCCACTAACATCCTGGTTGATGAGATCATGCGAGCTGGAATGTCTTCTCTAAAAGGTTGAATCTGAAGCTTCCTTCACGTCATCTGAATCATGAAGACTATAGAGTAATCCTAAGAATATAGCGACGGAATTTTTGTCCAAGCTTCAAATAATTTTCAAAAGCATTTTCTTTTCCCATATGAAAAAAGAACACTGACACTTAACTTCTGAAGTTCTGAAATTACAGTGTTTTTTAAAATTGCACTGTGCAGTGTACACCCATCAAGCAGGCCGTTTTTACCCAACGAGAAGGATGTTTGCTTTAGCTTCAGTGATACAAAATTCCCATGTTAGTTAAGTATATGTTACCTACCTTGTTATTAAATGTAACTTGAAAAACCCACAAAAACAAGTATTTATGGACATTGAACAAAGCCTATGTGATATTTGGTTAAGTGAAATGTGTGTAGGTAGGACATTGCTAGCTACTTTAGGGGTAAAGTTATGAAGTTCCAGAAACTGTTTCTTTTGTGTATTTTTTTCTCCCAATCCTATTTAAGTTGAAATCAACTAAGATGAGTATTGATAGTAATCTCGTTTGCAGGACATGGCACAAGAATGGTCTCTTCTTTCTCAATATCTGGGAAAATGAAGGAGATGAGGTGTTCAGAAAAGCTGTTCTGGATGAAAACAGTTTTAAGAGACAAAACAATGAAATTTGATAACAAACCCTTGAATGGATTCTCATGAGAAGAAAATAGCTATAAAAGACATTTCCAGGGATGCCTGGGTGACTCAATTAGTTGAGCGACCAACTCTTGATTTCAGCTCCGGTTATGATCTCAGGATCCTGGGATCGAGTGCCACGTCTTTGGGCTCTGCACTCCCCGAGGAGTCTGCTTGAGGATTCTCTCTCTCCCTCTGCCCCTCTGCCTGCTCGTTCTCTCTCAAATAAACAAATAACTAATCTTTTTAAAGAAAAGATATTTCCAGGACCATAGGGAAATTTGAATGTGGATTAGATATGATGAACTAATTGTTCATTTGGTAAGTGTGAAAATGGTATTTAATTATGAAGGAAAATGTCTTTTTCTTTAAGATTTTATTTATTTGAAAGAGAAAGAGACAGCATGAGAAACAGCACAGGCAGGGTGGAGGGGCAAAGGGAGAGGGAGAAGCAGGATCCCCGCTGATCTGGGAGCCTGACATGGGGCTCAATCCCAGGACCCTGAGATCATGACGTGGGTCTAAGGCAGACCCTTAACTGACTGAGCCACCCAGGTGCCTGGAAAATGTCTTTTTTTTTTTTTAAATAAATGCATACTGAAGTATTTAGGAGTAAAAGTCATAATGTATTCACTGATTTTTGGTTTTTTTTTAAGGCAAAGTCTGATCCCTGTTAAGGTTTTTCAATTCTAGACTTTCGTGTGTGTGTGTGTGTGTGTGTGTGTGTGTGTGTGTGTGTGTGTGTGTGTGTTTTAGTATCTATTTCTCTATTGGGTTTTCACATCTGTTCATTCATTATGCCATGTATTCCTTAAATCTTTTAATGTTTTTATAAGTTATATTGCCATCTTCGGCTGTTAATTTCAACATTTGTATGATTTTTGTGTCTGTTTCTTTTGCGGCTTTTTCCCCCTGGCTGTGGGTCATATTTACTTACACTTTCATATACTTAGTAATTTTTTACTAGTAATAATTTACACCATGCTGGACATGGTGGGTTATGTTGCCTTCCTTCAAATACAGTTGAGTTTTGTTCTTACTTGGTGGCTCAGTTTGATGCTGCTGAGGTTAATTAAGCTTTATTAGCAAGGGTCTAGAGTAGCCCTTATTCTTGGGATATATTAGCCCTAGTCCTAAGGTCTGGGATTCCTGGACTCTCCATCAGATGCCCAAGTTGTTCAGCAGGGGTTTCTTAACTCTAAAAGGTCAGAAGTCTAACAATGCAGTCTAACTGCATTGCAGCACCATGCAATCTGGAATCTTTGTTCAGCCCTCATGACCCTGTCTGTTCCCTGCCAAATCTCCCAGAATCTCATCTCATCTTGCAGCTCACTATTCAGTTAGACTCAAGGAAACTCCTCTCCTCTGTTTTGGGGCTACTTTTCTGTGTTTCTCCCTTTTCTGTGGCACCATGTCCTCCAATTGCAACTGCTCCAGTAACCTTAGACTCTGATCTTTGTTCACTCTACCCAGTGACACGACTCCTTTCTGTTTGGGCTCCCCTTCCCAGTGCTACAGTTTAGAAAGTGCACTCAGGTCGAATATAGACCCCATCTCATGTGTTGCCCATCTTTCAAAGATCACAGCCTTGCACTGTCCAGCCAGTTCCTGAAAGCAGCTAGTTCATATATATTGTCCAGTTTTATGGTTAACTACAATGGGAGTACAAATCTAATACTTGTTACAGCACCTTGCCTAGAACTAGAAGTGACATCAACTTGCTTATTAATCTCTGAACTTCTGGCTCATCAACGCCCGTGGCATGAGGCTTTGGGCTAGATCAGTGGTTCTCAAACATTAACAACACTTGGAGGGGCCTCATCCTCAGAATTGCTAAGGTCTGGCATGGAGTGTGCAGGAATTTACATTTTGGGACACCGAGGTGGCTCACTCAGTAAAGAGTCTGACTTTTGATTTTGGCTCAGGTCATGATCTCAGGGTTGTGGGATCGAGGCCTGCACTGGGCTCCCCACTCAGTGTGGAGTCTGTTTATCCCTCTCCCTCTGCTCCTATCCCTGCTCATGTGTGCTCTGCCTCTCTCTCTCAAATAAATAAATAATCTTAAAAAAAAAGAGAGAGAATGTACATTTCTAACAAATTCCCAGGTGATTGCAATGTTGCTTATACAAGACCACACTCTGAAGAACCACTGGACTAGATCTGTTGGGGGCCACTGAGGCCCTGATAGATGGCCAACCCTCTCAGGGTTAAGGCATGGTTTGCATGGCTTCTGCCATCTCTGCTGACCTGATAACTCTCCCTTAGACTAGATACCCCTGACCCACTCTCCTGGGCTAGAGACTTGGGAGCATAAAAACTTCAGGGCCCTGGCTCCACATGAACAAGCCTGAAAAAATCATCAGTTATCTCTAGACTCCAGGTAACAAAGACTAGATAACTTAAAAAACAAAACAAAACAAAAAAAAAAAAATCACCATGTTCCTGCCTTCTCAGGACATGAAGAACCTACTCGTATCTTGTAATCAGACCACTAAGTCCTTGCCTGTTTTATGGCCACATCAGAATGTAGTGTGCCTTAAATATAAATTTTTCCTATTGTACTACTAAAGGTTAAGAACAATGATTAGCGCTACACTTCCTCTATATATAACTACTTATTACTAATCTGTGTTTGTTCCCTTTTATTCCAAACCTTCTGTACTGACATAACCCTAGACAGTGCTTATATAAGAAGCGTACCAATCAAATAAACTAGAGATGCCTGATTGCTGAGGACAACCTGTTGAGCAGCTCTCTCATTCCTCGCGCTGACACCATCCATCATTTGGGGACCCCTGGACTTCTGAGGCTGGACCCCGGCAGCTTATACAAGACCACACTCTGGAGAACAACTGGACTAGATCTACATGTTTCAACCCTGATAGTACATAAAGGTTTTTAAAAATACCCCAATGTTGAGGCATATACCTAAAATAATTAAACAAAAATTCCCAGTGGAAGCTAGGCTTGGGATATTTGTTCGTTTTAATAGACCTATCTTTACAACTGTTCCATCCATCCTCACTTGTCCAGGAGGCCTAGGAGAACTAATTTTATGTGCAAACTTCAAGGTACATATCATTGTTTTCTTTTCATTAATTTAATTATATTGGTTGTTAAAACTATATTTATGATAAAAATTCAAACACTGCAAAGGAGTACACTGAAGAAAAGTAAAATATCCTGGCCTAGATAGGATGACTAGCTCCCCAGGAGATTTTTCCTATGTGGCCAATGTGAAGAACCCCTAAGCTAGATGTTTCTAGTGGCCATTCCGGTGCTGACTCTCTAGAATTCCATGATATACAGAGGGGAACTTGCAAAGTAATGGAGGGACAAGGACATTATTCACCTGGGGGAGGGAAAACAAAATGGCAGGACAAGGAAGTCTTGCCAAGTAGAATTCCCAACTCCAAAAGCTGGGACACATGAGCACCTCTGCAGAGATGACATCTGAGAGAGGACTCTAAAAACTGCACCAATTCCAATTAGGCAGGAGGTCCTCACACTCGTAAAGCTGTATGCCTGGTGTATAATTCTGCCCATATTCAGAGCTATTTTTCAGTCCAGGCAACACTTTCTCTACCTACAATATGAGTCTCCAGTGTAAAAGTTGGATTTGTTCTCTTGAATAAACTCTTATGCAGTTATAGAAATTTTTTGAACTAGAAAAATCTTTGGGTATTACAGAGTCAATATTTTTATGGCTTAGATACATTATTTAGCAGTTTATAAAGCACTTTCACATACATATTTCACTACTTTACAGATGTTCTGTGTTTTGTGACTATAAGCCAAGCCGATATTATCTTTTATAAGGTTCAGAACAGTTATATGACTTAGGAAGGCTTCCTTAATGGATCAGAGGCATAGCCTGGACTTTCAAGCTGATTGACTCTCTCCAAGCCCCGGGCCATCCCACAAAACAACAGCTCTGGGTTTACATGCAAAGTGAGCCAAGGAGGAAGTAACCACAGATCTTCATAGTCCTACTACACTTTTCACTTCCTTTCTTATTCCGACAGCACTGGCAGAGGTCCTCATGAGCAGCTCAATGAAGGTGTGGGAAAAACCCAAGCTTTGATTGTATCAGTCAGGATAAGCTTGGTTACACTGCAGTAACAAATAATCCCTCAAATCTCCGTGGCTTGGAATAACCAAGAGTCACTCAATCTTCAGGCTGTATGTCCATTACAGAAGGGCAGGGGCGGTGCAGCTCCCAGTCAATGGAGAAGCCATCATCTGAAATGTTGCTGCTGCCATGCTGGAACAACAAAAGGAATTCTAGCAGACCTCAAACTGTCAGTTAATATTCCCGTGTGTGTCCCTTCTACACATAACCCAGGGGCCAGAATGGGTCATACGGCCCCACAAGGGAGCCAGTGAAAACAATCCTGCCAAGTGCAAAAAGGGAGAAAGCCCAGAAACTTTTGGCAAATGATTCTAATGACTACAACATAATTCCTCCTCCATCTGCAGTGGAGACTTCTGGGCATCTGGACAGCAGTGTTTCCTTTTGCCCCCAGGAAAAGCATGACCAAAGCAGAAGAGACATTCAGGAGAGGACAACACACACACACACACACACACACACACACACACACTTTCTTTAGAAGATGGATAGCAAAGGTGCCATTTGCTTGAGAGGGCACCAGCAGTGGGGGGATCTGGAACCAGAACACAGAGAGAACTGTATTTTGTGTGTTCAACAGCTTGCTGTCCTCAAGGACAGGTGGCTTCTCAATAGAGCCCGCAGAGTGTTCAGGAGTTGGAGGGGAGGAGAAGCTTGGCTGCTGTACAGCCCAGGGAAGGGGGGGACAAGGGGGTGCTAGAGAAGCTGCCTCTTCTCTTTTCTCCTCTTACACAGAGGACTCTGCAAAACAGGGTGATGGCCAGGCAAAGCTGAGCAGCAGCAAAGCAGGGGGTTAAGCTTGCCAAGAGAGGGAGCAATGCCAGTGGCAGCTCCCAGAGGCCATCTGACAGGAAGGAGGGAAGAAGGCCTGTCAGACCTAAATCATCACCTCCTTTAAGCCCCTTCACTCCCAATCACGATTCTCCCCTGGCAGCCCACCACTCAGGACCCTCCCTTATGCTGCCTCTGGTTGTCTGAAGATGGTCCCCTATGGCAGGGCCCCCACGAATGGCCCCCTTCCTCAGGAAGAGAACAACCTGATTAACTTGAAACAGTCCCAGAAGCTAACATTCATCAAGCCCTTACTGTCAGTTCCCTATTGTTCCAAGTATACCACCACCCGAATCCTCTGAGACAGGCATCCTTACAGATGAGGCCGTCAGGCTGGAGAACTGCAGTCACTTGAGGGAGTCTAGTTAGTATGTGCACAATAAGGGTCACACCCAGGCTGTCCAGGTGCAGAACTCAGGCGCCTAACCACTGTGCTGCCTTTGCGCTCTGCTAATACATATGCCTGATCAAACATGCCCCGCGGATCTTGACTTGGGAAATTTCAGGCAACTCAGGGGCAGAGTTTTGCTCGGCCCCCAGCCAGAGGTCTCCCAGACCAGGGCCTTCTGGTGGACAGCAGAGGATCCTCCTGTCATGCCAAGGCCCTCGTCTCCTTGTCCTAGGTAAGTCCAGAACCCTGTCCCAATTCTTACCCTTGCTGGACTTGAGTCCTCCCAGCCCTTGCCTCCATCCTGGCTTTGATGACTTAGATGCCTGCCTGGGAGCTCTGCTTCTCCAAGCTCTGGCCTGAAAGAAGCACAGAGCTCTCTCCTTGGAACCCAAACCTGGCTGCCATCTTCGGCTTACCTCCAGAAGGACCCACTGACCAAGGAGAGGGTTCTTCCTTGGGGTGGAGGGAGTCATAGAGCTCATCTGCCAGAGGGCAGGCCGCATGGTGGTGGTGAGAATATCCTGGGCAGTGGACGATCAGAACAAATGCTGGCCAAACACAACCAATGAGACCATACTGCAGCGTACTTGTTAAAGATTAGCCTCATCAGGCTTCTCCCCAAGTTAATGCCAAGTCATTTCTAAAATCAGTGCTCAGATAAGGACATAACATCCTGGCTCTCGGAGCCTTCCCTGCTGACCCTTCTCAGCGTCTACTCTGCAGATCTCCCTGAATAGGAATCAGAAGCTTTGGCCTTAAGGAAGTGGACACTGAGGTCTTGTCCCTGCTGGTGAAACTGTAGTTATTATACAAAACAGCCCTGTTTTCTAATCCACGAGATGCCTGCATCCTGGTGGTCCTTCCCGGTCTTCTCCTAAAGCCAGAATGACTCTCCCTGCGCCCCAGGGCTCTCCAAGGACACCCGCAAGAGTCAGCTGACCACTGAGAGCGCTATCAACCCCGCAGAGTCCCCTCCCCCACCTCTAAAGTGTCCCGCCGCTCTTGCTCCTCCTCTTCCGGTTCCAGCGACGGGGGCCTCCTCCAGGCGGCAGAGGGGAGTCGGGGAGGAGGGGAGTGGGGCGTCGGGGAAGGAGAGGCTCGGGCCTGGAGGTTGGGGACAGAACCCATCGATCGGAGGGGCTGGGAGGGGTGGGCCGGGGCCGGGGCGGGGCCGGGGGGCGGGGCTGGGGCCTGGGCGGGGCTGGGGCTGGGGCTGGGGCCTGGGCGGGGCTGGGGCTGGGGCCTGGGCGGGGCTGGGGCTGGGGCCGGGGGGCGCTGGAAAACCCGGATACCTGGTCCACACCGCGGAGCAGCTCTCCCCTCTACCCCATCCTTTCCCAGCGCCTCACTCCAGGCATTTCCTATACGTAATACCAGTTCATCCTGTCCACCCAGGCTGGGGGCCCCAGGGTGGTGGCGCAGGGTCTGGCATCAATAAACCATCCTTCCTTGGAGAGATGGAGTTTCCGATCCTAGCTACCCTCCCCTTCCAGCCTGATTCGCCTGAACCTTCCGACAAGAGACCCTCCTTAATGTTTAAAGAAAACAAGGACACAACACTGGCAACACAACGTTTCCACTGTGGAACAGCTAAGCTGCTGGGAGGGCGTCTGGGCAAGGCTGGTGAACAGGGAGCCCATGCACCCTGGAGTCGGGGTGCAAGCGTTTCCCAGAGGCTCTCCCACGCTGCCTCCCGACTTTGCAGTCCAAGAGCTCTGGCATCATTTCCCTTGCCGGCCTTGTACCGTGAACTTGAAGTGAACAAGTTGCTTAAGTTCTCTGAATCTCAGTTTATCAATATTATAACCTCAATATCAATAATATAACAGTTTGTCAATATTTACCTTCCCTGTTGGTGTTTGTTTTAGTCTTGAAAATCTCTTATGTTTGCGTTTCCGGCAAAACTAAGATTCCCACTGTCACATCCCGTTAGAAAACTATTCAGGAAAAAAAGGGTTTGTTTCCCTTAATAGCCAAAGATTAGAAAGTCGAAGTGCTCTCTCTAATCTCACGATACCCAGAGTGTGTACCAGCCTGGTGTGACTGGTGCTGTCCGGGAAGCAACAGCTTCAGCAGCATTCGACCTGCATATTGGCAAAAGACCCCGCACTCTCAAAGGCCCTGTTCCTGATTCATGCTCTGTTGTCCTGTCCTGAAACTCAAACAAGAGACCTTTGCTCTAGGCCTCGTGTAAATTTTGTAGCTAGGTGCTGAGTGCTGGGTGCTGGGAGTCCAACTGTGGGACACGCCTGCCCTCCAGGAGCTTATAGTCTTGAGCAGGTTGGCGAATAGTTCATTTACATTCAGTGCACCAAATGCCTCAGCTTCGAAGAATTAAACACACAGGGGTGCCTGGGTGGCTCAGTGGGTTAAAGCCTCTGCCTTCAGCTCAGGTCATGATCCCGGAGTCCTGGGATCAAGCCCCACATCAGGCTCCCTGCTCAGCGGGGAGCCTGCTTCCCCCTCTATCTCTGCCTGCCTCTCTGCCTACTTGTGATTTCTCACTGTCAAATAAATAAATAAAATCTTTTCTTAAAAAAAAAAGAATTAAACACACAGGCAGAGTATTTCACCCACAAGAATTAGTGAGTGTTAGCTGCTGATGGGAAGTTAGGGCTGAGGGAGGTGAAGAGAGGGGAAGGAGTGGGGAGGAAGGCTTTTGAGGTAGCATGGGCAAGCGTGAAACCCCAAAGGAAAGACAAGAGCATGGAATCGTCGGGAAAGTAAAAATAATTTAGTCAGGCTAGAGTTGAGGATTGTCCTTGGAGAAAGGCAAAGGATGGACAGGAGAGTGGGTTAAATTAGGAAGGGTCTTGTATTAGCCCACTCTGACTGCCATAATAAAATACGGCAGACTGGGCGCTTACACAGTGGACATTCCTTCCTCACAGTTCTGGAGGCTGGAAGTCAGTCAGAGATCAAGAGGTCAGCAGGGCTGGTTTCTCCTGAGACCTCTCCTTGGCTTGCAGACGGCTGGTCTTTTCTCTGTGCTTATTTGTCCTTGTATCTCTTCTTCTTAGTATTTTATTTGACAGAGAGAAATCACAACTAGGCAGAGAGGCAGGCAGAGAGAGAGGAGGAAGCAGGCTCCCTGTAGAGCAGAAAGCCCGATGTGGGGCTCGATCCCAGGACCCTGGGATCATGACCTGAGCTGAAGGAAGAGGCTTTAACCCACTGAGCCACCCAGGCACCCCTCTTCTTTTTTTTTTTAAGACTATTTATTTGTCAGAGAGAGAGCACAAGCGGGGGAGCAGCAGGCAGAGGGAGAAGCAAACTCCCCGCTGATCAGGGAGCCTGATGTGGGCCCCGATGCCAGGAACTGAGATATGACCACAGCTGAAGGCAGATGTTTAACCGACTGAGCCACCCAGCTGCCCTCTTCTTTTTATAAGGACCTTATCACATCAGATTAGGATCACACCCTTCTGACCACATTTAAGTTTAATGACTTCCTTAAAGGCTCCATGTCTCAACGTAATCACATTCTGCGGTACTGGTGGGGGTGGTGTGGGCGTTGACATGTACATTTGGCGGGAACACAACCCAGTTCCATACTGGTTAGCTCTAAGAGGCAGTTTAATCTTTATCTTAAAAGCGGTGTGAAACTGCCCCTCCTCATACACACAACCGTCGGGAATATAGGGGCAAATTATATGACGTCAGTTCACAGAACAGGAAATAAATCTGTGAAAAATACTTTTTTTAAAAAGCTGGAAATGAACCTTATTCATGAAAAGAGGAAGATACTTGTTTGATATTCTTATTAAAATTTCTTCTAAAAGCCAAGCATAAAATATTTTAAAGCTGTTTATGTAGATTTTATTCCAGTTTCAAAACCATGTCACTCAGAATCACACATGGGGTTATATCCTAGAGTTCTTCCTTTGAATTACGTGCAGATCACAGGATTCGATTTTCCTAACGGAAGCATTAAATAACATTGAGACAGAAAGAGTAAAAACCAGAAGTTTTCTTCCCATTCCCCCTCCAAAACTTTCCCAGAGATAACCTCTGTTAGCAGTGAAGGCTTAGCCTTTTAAACCTTTTCCCAGAGACTCACAGACATGAATTTACGTGTAGACATACAGGGTCTATTCATAGAAATGTGTGCGTCGTGCTAGGCACATTGGACTGTAAGCTGTATTTTTCCCTTAATTCATTTTCATGATCTTTTCAGGAACCTTCCACAATTTAAAGAAATGTTCTGCAAAGTATTGCACAATATAAATGAAATAAATTCTTCTCCTGTTGCAGAAAAAATAAAATTCAAAGAGTAAAATTGTAAGGCACCCACTTGGTGTCCCTGAGAAGTGGAGAAATCGCTTGGTGTGGAAAACCCACACAACTGGTGTCAGAAGTACTAAGTAGCAGGAGGGAGAAACAGTGTTTCTCTTTAGTATGTATTAAACTTTAATTGTTTGCTTATATGTCACCCATAACCAGATGAGGGGAAAATGTTCTCACTTCAAATTATTACAATGAGGGGCGCCCGGGTGGCTCAGTGGGTTAAGCCTCTGCCTTTGGCTCAGGTCATGGTCCAGGGTCCTGGGATCGAGCCCCGCATCAGGCTTTCTGCTCGGAAGGGAGCCTGCTTCCCCCGCTCCCCCTGTCCCCGGCCTGCCTCTCTGCCTACTTGTGATCTCTGTCAAACAAATAAAATCTTTAAAAATAAAATTATTACAATGACAATAAAAATTAAAAATAACCATAAGAAAAATAAAACTCAGTCTCTCTCTATATACATATATATAGAGAGAAACAAAGATATATAAAAAAGGATTTGAATAAATGGAGACGCCTCACATCTTCCCAAACAAGACTAAACACTATAAATAATTTATCCCCAGATTTATGTTTAATGTCATACTAATCCCTCCAAAAAATACCAAAGTTAAAAACATTATTTTGAGTATGGCAAAAGTATTCTGATTTTCACCTTGAAGAATGAAGTTGAGAAAAATCACATGAACACTGGGGAAAAACAGATTAATTATTATTACAAGTGAGAAATTGGCCATTTGTAAATAAATACAATAATACTTTCTCTCGAATGTCAACAACACAAAAACAAATGTCAGATGGATTAAACAGTTAAATCAATCAAAAACATAACAGTTTAGAAGAAAATATAGGTGATGAACTGGCTTCGATGGGAAAGTAGTTTTAAGAATTGAAAGCAGTATCAAAATCACTAAGGAAAAAACCTAGATTTGACCAAAAGAATAAAAAAACCCCTGTTCATTAATAAAATATCATAACAAAATTTATGAAGTTTCTCAGCAGTAAAAGAAATACAACAGGTATATATCCTTGTATAATATATACTGTAGACATGTTTAATCTACGTAAGTAAAACTTGTAACTTGTTAAACTATGTGTGCATATATATATAGTATATATGTGTGTGTATATATATATATATAGTGTATATGTGTGTATATATATATTTTTACTCAACATCATCTACCCATAAGACTGAATGTCCACCTACTGTGTACTTTAGTTTCTAACTCCTACATAATATCACGAAGTATGCCCACATATTCATTATCTACTCCCACTGAGAGGGACAGTTAGATAGCTTCCAACTCATTGTCAACATAAATGAAGTTGCAGTGAACACCCTCGTGACCGTGCCTCTGCGGGCCTGTGCCATGACATCACTGGGCTACATACCCAGAAATAAGCCTGCTGGAGCCCAGAGCAGACACCAATAGAGTTCACTGCCAGAATGCTTCCTAACTTGGCCAAATGTTCCTGTTCCCACAAGTGCTCCTAAATCTCCGTACTTCCTGGCTGACGCTGCATAGTATCCAACGTTCTGACACCAATCTGATGGATGTAGAGCAGTAGCTCATGGTATTTCCTTCATATTTTTCTGATTATTAATTGACTGTCTTATTCTCTTTGACTTGCAGGATTTCTTTGTATACCCTAGTGTTAATTCCTTACTGATTTTTTATAATATCTTCGTTCAGTCTGATCATGGTGTCCTTCATGGAATGGATTTGGCATATATATATATATATACATATATATATATATATCTCCCAATTGTATAATTTTTCACCTTATCACTTGTTTAGATAGTATCGTTTTTATCTACTATCAACATCCTTTTTCAATTCATAAGGAGTTAAAAAAATTAAGTTGGACCCCTACGTCACATTATATATATCAGAACGGATTAACATTCTAAATATAAGAGCTAAAATCATAAACATCTTAGGAGAAAATAGTTGTAAAATTTCCTGACTTTGGATTTGGCAAAGGACTCTTACATATGAAACCATCAGTCTGAGTAACAAAAGAAAAAATAGATAAACTGGATAAAAATAGATAAAAATGGATAAAAAATAGATAAACTGGATGTCACTGAAATTAAAAACCTTTGTGGATCAGAGGGCACTACCAAGAAAGGGAAAATATAACCTACACAATGGGAAAAAATATACAAGACAACCCAATGAAAAAATGGACAAAGGACTTGAATAGACTTATCTCCAAACAAGATATTCAAATGGGCAGGAAGCACATGAAAAGTTGTTCAACACTATTAGTCATTAGGAAAATGCAAATAAAACGCACAATGAGATTTCACTTCCCACCCACTAGAGTGGCCATAATATTTTTAAAAAGAGGAGTGGAAAATAACAAGTGCTGGCAAGGATGTGAAGAAATTGGAACCATCATACAACAGCTACCCAAACAAATACACGTACATGCATGTTTGTAGAAAGATTACTTATCAATAGCCAAAAGATGGAAACAAATCAAATGCCCATCAACAAACGAGCGGAGGAACAAATCCTGGGCTACAGCTCTATGGTGAAGTATTACTCAGTCATGGAAAGAGGTGAAGTACACACCACAACATGAACAAACGTGTCCTGCCAAGGAAGCGCCAGAAACAAAAAGGTCATATAGTATATAACTCACTTTTATGAAGTATCCAGAGTCGTTAAATCTATAGAGGTAGGAAGCAGATTGGCAGTTCCCAGGAGTTGGATGGGAGAGAAGGGGGAGTGACTGCACAGGGATTTCCTTTGGGAAGATGAACAATTTTTTGGAACTAGATAAAGGTAGTGATTGCACATTTTTAACATACTAAAGGCCACTGCTTTGTTCACTTTGAAGTGGTTAATGTTATGCTATGTGAATTTCACCTCAATAACAAATTCTTTAAGAAGACCCCAACAGGGCCACCTGGGTGACTCAGACAGTTAAGTGTCTACCCTTGGCTTTGGTCATGATCTCAGGGTCCTGGGATCAAGCCCCACTTTGGGCTCCTTGCTCAGTGGAGAGCCTGCTTCTCTCTCTCCCTCTGCCCTTCCCCACTGCTTGTGCTCTCGCTCTCTCACTCTCTGCTCTCTCTCTTCAAATGAATAAATAAAATCTTTAAAAAAAAAAAAAAAGGCCACAATGATGTCATTGATATATAAACACTTCTTTAAAAATTACAGAGCTCATCTCTGATCAAATTACTTATTGCTGCATTGTACATGGCACATAGACATGTAAAATACAGTCCCAACCCCTGAGGAACTTAAGGTCTAGCTGGAGAACACAGATGATTCATAAATAAAGCAACTGCCATAAGAGAACTGCCCTCTCTCAGTATGCACTGAGAGTTCAAAGATGCACATCCGCTTACGCAGAAAAGGAAAATTTTCCTGGAGAAGATGCCATCAGAAATGAACTTAAAGAGTTGGGTAGGATTTTTGTTAGGGTTGGAGGTGGAGAAAACAGAAGAAGAGCAGGCAAGGGGATCCCTTCAAGGGGATCACAGGATAAGTGTAAGGACATTACCTTGTCCAAGCCGGCTGTCATAGAAGCTACTCTGGCATAAGCAGGAAAGAGCAGATGTCAAAGACATCATGACTCTGCCCCTTTGTCTCCAATGCCTGAGGCCCCCCCCTTTTTTTTTAAAGATTTTATTTATTTATTTGTCAGAGAGAGAGACAAAGAGAGAAAGATCACAAGTAGGCAGAGAGGTAGGCAGAGGCAGAGGGAGAAGCAGGCTCCCTGCCAAGCAAGGAGCCCGATATGGGACTCGATCCCAGGACGCTAGGATCATGACCTGAGCCGAAGGCAGCCGCTTAACTAACTGAGCCACCCAGGCATCGCCTGAGGCCCTTTTTGCCACCTGCTTGGTGATGTCAACCGAAGATAAAATAAAAATGTGCATTAAAGAAGCTTTCTAAAAAGCCCAGGCACTAGGCAGACTAGAAAATAGTAGCTCTAGCTAGCAGCATTTATTACCACTGAACCAGGATAAGGCAAGTCTGCCAATAGGATTTGAGGTACAAGGCAGAACAGTTTCACTAGAATGAATTACACATGAAATGAGGGGGGAACGAGTCTGGGGCCATCTAGGGAAACGGGACATTCCATCCCTTGGGATTCGGAGTGTACTTTAAATACTACAGGGAATCATTAAGGTCTCTTGTCCCGTGATCTTGACTAAGCAGGGCAGATGAGTGGTCAGGATGGGGACAGTTGGGTGTGGCCAAGCATGGGATGGAGATGAAGGAGGAATCTGCCCTCCCCTTTGCACTGGGCTTCACAGGCCCATCTTCCGGGGGCTGTGGCGCAGGACAGGAGGACACAGAAAGAGGGAAATGCTCACCCTCACGGAGAGGAAAACCTGCCGCAGAACAGAATGGTGTTGGCTGCATTGTGCCTAATGAAAAAAAGGAAGGGGTGGTCGGCACAGAATGTGGGGCCAGGGTCCATACAACATTCCACAGCCACGATGGCTGACGTGGCCGCGGCCTCTGAGCCTTCCTCATTCACCTCCACAAAACTCTTGTGCAGGAACTGGGACAGACACAGATCTTTCTCTCCTGACATGGCCGAGAAGTCAGCTGCGCCCTCCTGAAAGGCATCAACCATTCCCAATGCCTGGAGCACGGATGCCATGTCATAATCCTGTTCCAGCTGAAATCTCGGAAGGGAAACTTCCACTTCCGTGCTCTGCATCCGGTCTGGCTGCGTCCACTCTCTGAATTTCTCCAAAGTGAGACTTTTTTCCACCTGAAAGACCAGAATTAGACTTTCAAACTCATACCTCTGTACATATGGACATGCATGTCCTCTCCGACATGGGTGGTGACGGTCACACAGGACCACGGGCACTTTTCTGCGCCGGGAAATTTGTGAGATCTCGGACTTGTGCTATTCCAGCCACGGCTCTCCTCCCCAGCACGTGAGGCAGCGCAGAGGCACAAAGACAGGGCTGCGCCTCTTCTCACCCAACACTATCTGTGAGAGTTCATCCTGACAACGCTCAATACCCCGCTGACTTTGACTTTTTTTTTTTCTTTTAACTGTGCTTATTTTTTGAAGATGAGGCATTGCTGGTTAAAAACAAAACAAAACAAAACAAAGCAAAAAACAATTGGAAAACAAAGGGCTCTTGCTGGAGCATTTTGCCAGAGGCACAATCCTGTGTACATTCTGAAGAAGAGCAGTCAAGTGGGAAGGACAGACAGAAGCCCATGCCTGCAGCTCTGCTCCCACAGGACTCTGAAGACAATGGGTGAGCTGTGTTCCCCTCAGTGCCTGGACCTAGAACTTGCTGGGCCGTGGTTGACTCACACTGGGGATCCACACTGAAAGGAAGCAGAGTGAGTTGGGAGTGCCGTTTGGAACTGTTTCTGGCTCTGCTCTCCTGAGTTTCAGGCTCTTGGTATTTAAAATATAATACAGGGGCGCCTGGGTGGCTCAGTCGATTAAGTGTCTGCCTTTGGCTCATGTCAGGAGCCCAGGGTTCTGGGATGGAGCCCCACGACAGGCTCTCTGCTCAGTGGGGAGTCTGCTTCTTCCTCTCCCTCCGCCTCTGCCCCACCCAACTGCTCTTGTGTGCTCGCGTTCTCTCTCTCTAATAAAATCTTTAAAAAATAAATAAAATAATGCTAACAACAATGACTATGATAATAACGGATCACATTCATTCAGGGCTTATTAGGTACCAGACAACGTGCTAAGCTTGTTACTTGGACCACCCCCACTTTATCCTCATAATAACTCTCAGGCAGACGTTACCACTATTCCCATTTTTTTTTTTAATATTTTATTTATTCGACAGAGAGAAATCACAACTAGGCAGAGAGGCAGGCAGAGAGAGAGGAGGAAGCAGGCTCTCCACGGAGCAGAGAGCCTGACGTGGGGCTCGATCCCAGGACCCTGGGATCATGACCCGAGCCGAAAGCAGAGGCTTTAACCCACTGAGCCACCCAGGTGCCCCACCATTCCCATTTCTGAGGTGGGAAAACAGAGGTAAGGAATTTGGCGAGATCACATAGATAGTAAGGGGAGAAGTGGGTCCTGCATGACAGTTTGGTTCCAGAGCTCGAGTGCCCAGATACCACGCTCTGCTGCCTGGCTACTCACATCACTGCCTTTGGAGGTGAACATAAACATTGAAAGTGCAGAGTGGGTTCTAGCAGGAAGGGCGCACAGGGCACCCCCGGATTCTCACCAAGCTTAGATCCACGTTCTCGTCCGGGAGCAGAATGATCATGCTCAGCTCCTGACCCATGTAGGGGAGCTCCAGGACCTGGCTCTGCACCTCTTTAATATAGGCGAGCTTGAACATAGCCTCCTGAAACATCATCAGCACTGGCCTTTGTTCCTTCTGTTGGGAAGGAACGGATGAGCATGGAATTAAAAACAGGTTCTTGGAAGAGGCAGTAGAATTTTCCAAAAGAGCTAAAAATGACTCCAGGAGTGTTTTCAGCACCCATGATGGATACAATGTCTGTGTGCTAGGTCTGACTCTTTCCCATCATCGTTCCGAGCATCTCGTTCTGGTAAGCAGATACGGCGCTAGCCTCAGCAAAAAGATGTTTTATTCAACAAAATAAACATGACACCCTGCATTTTCCACAGGAGGAAATCAGATTTTCTTCCTGTAAAACACGCCCAGCAAAGGGGCATCTAGGTGGCTCAGTTGTTAAGCATCTGCCTTTGGCTCAGGTCATGATCCCAGGGTCATGGGATCGAGCCCCACATTGGGCTCCCTGTTCATCGGGGATCCTGCTTCTCCCTCTCCCGCTCCCCCTGCTTGTGCTCCTCTCAAGCTGTCTCTCTCTATATCAAATCAATAAATAATTTTTTTTAAATATGCCCGGCAAATATAGATAAGGAAACAATAGAATCAAATACAATGAAATGGAAAATCATTTCTCTTAAACTGGAAAAAAGTGTTCATGGTAAAGAGGAAGAGACTGAAGAGTTTCACAGCAGTGTGACTGGTGGTTCACGGAGAGAGCCCGTCAGGAAGCAGTCTGCCAGCAAGTAGAAAGATTTCTATTTCTCCTCCTGTATTTAAGTCCAGTTGCCCCAGCTTTGATACTCTAATCCAAGGAAATATTTTTTAAAAATACAGAGGAGGTATATGCACGCAGAAGTTAACTGCCGTACTATACTCATTAAAGTTTTAAAAGTTGATGTGGATCAGCTATTACAAAATTAAAACAGTTCTAAAATCAGTGCTAGAAAAGTTCTCCCCCCCACACACTTTTGTAACTAGAGGGCTGATTATGGAAAGTACACGTTACAGCCCCCTCCAAAAAAGGTTTTACCTGTACAGGACAAGTTTCCTAATTGCATTAAAATGCAATTTTTTTAGGGGCTTGGAGATTTGGCAAGCTATTTTAATGCCTGCCTGAACTGAAGTTATACATTGATATTAAGACTAACATATTTTTCAATTAGTTTTAACATATTAAAAACTTATAAATGATTAATTAATTAAAAATAATTCAGGTCTATATTTATTTTAAATTTTCAGCTATCTGATTAAAGAAAATTCACTCCTTCTCTCCACTCCCCTAACACATACAAATATCACACTTCCTTAACACTTGTTTTTTTGCTTTCTGTTAAGCAACTTGGGCTTAGAGGAAGTCTGAAGTTTCCAAAACTAGGTGGCAGTAATGAACACAGCCAAAATTAGAGGCATTAGGAGCAGTAATAAAATGCAAAAAATCAGAGGCAGCAAATAATTTTTATTTCTCAGTGCTCTCCTCCTGAGTTTAAAATTTCATTCAGAAATGTGCTTTTTTTTTAATTAAAGATTTTATTTATTTATTTGACAGAGAAAGCGAGAGAGCACAAGTAGGCAGAGCAGCAGTGGGAGAGGGAGAAGCAGGCTCCCCACTGAGCAGGGAGCCCGATGCGGGGCTCGATCCCAGGACCCCGGGATCATGACCTGAGCCGAAGGCAGACACTTAATGACTGAACCACCCAGGTGCCCCCAGAAATGTGCTTTCAAAATTATTTCTAACCAATCATTTATGCTTTTACAAAGTTAACTTTTTCCAATCAACTTTCTTCATGAAACTAGCACGATTTTTGAAAGCTTCTCTCACCTGGTTTATTTTAAAAGGCATTTCCCTTGTGTAGCTTTTGTCGAACTGTTCATTCCACCTTCCTTTGAAGTAGATGGCACTGACAAGAACCAGCCTGGTGTTTGCACTGATTGAGTTACCTGGCAACAGCTCTCGAATTTTACCTTCCGGGAAAAGTAGAGAATATATTCAGTTGGTTTTCACAGAAGTGTGGTGAATAAATTGTGATAAGGCTTATTGGCAGATCCTCGGTTATTAATCAAGAACCCAACAGTCTTTTCGTTACCAAGTTTGCTGAGTTTCGATCGATATGAACAGAAATAAACAACACACACAAGTGGTTTTCATGGTCAGGTCACCAGTGCTGTGGGAACACCCACAAGGTCGATGATGGTGAAATGTTCCTAAATTACTCAAAGTAAAACACGACATGAGGTCGGACAACAAGGCAAGCAGGGATGGGCTGGGAGGGACTTGGGTTATCTCAAGTGCTAAAATGGAGTGTTTGGTTTAATGCACCAAAGGTACAACCAGTGCTAACATCCCACAACTGTGCCCACATGTCAGAGGCAGCCAGAGGGGAAAGAGCTGCAAATGGGCAGCATGGGTGCCTTGAGGAGCTTCTGGAAGCATCTGGAAGAGATTTCACTATTTCATCCTCTAAACAAAACATCAGACATTCCTGGAAAAGATAAGGTAGGCAAGTGAAAGATACTCCCTTCTTCCCTAGATGCCTTTCCAATGAACTAAGAGCATCCCTGCTCATTTGCTGCCTCCAGATGCCGTAAGTGGCAAATATTCCAAGAAGAAATGGTAGCAATAACTGCTAACTCTCTAAGGAAAGGCAACCTGTTGTTCTCTGTTGTCTGAAGTATTGATAGAAATAGGAGTGTTTCTAGTGGTACTAAGTGGAGTTGGTGCAGAGGGCGCCCAATGGTTCAAATGTCACTGAACGTGCAGACCAAGATCAGAACGTGTCACTCTGTAAAACAGAAACGAATAAGGCTCAATGCCAAACAAAGGATGATTTCAGTCTGTAGAACTGTTCAGTCCTGAGAGAGCGTCTGCCGTTGGCCTACCAAATCTAGGCTCATCAAACCTAACTAAGGGAGTGTACACAGAAGACATGAACGCTGCAACAGAATTAAGAATAAGTAAGCTTAATGGGCAGGGTAAAGGTGGTGGTAAGGGAGATCCACAGAGAATTTCGAAGCTTAAGTGTATGTCTCAGAGAAAATTTGACCAATAGCCTCCTTCCTATGGGGGTGATGAGTTCACCCAACATGGGAACAGTACGGGCCAAGTGAAAGTATATTTCAGTGTAAGTTATTAAACTGGAAACCTGGCTTATGAGTCTCTTTGGGCATTTGTATCAGTCTTTCTGGTCCCAGGAGAATGGACAAAATTAAGTCTCTGTGGTGGAAACCCCTGAGCATCTGATCGGAACCACTGTGAGTCCATTAAGGTCGAAATATGCCAAGAGGCCCAGCCCATGAGCAGACTGTGTCCATCAGAAACACTAGTGCTATCCGAGCAGCAGGGAAAGCAAGGGGAAGAAAAGGGAGGGAAGGAGAACCAGGGGAAAGAGGGGAAGGCAGGTGGAGAAGGAAGAAGGAGGGGGTAATAACATGTGATTCTGACCTTCAGTCTTTTTGGAGACCCAAGTGTTGATGTGTTCCCTGGACTGTTCTGCCGCACTGGCAAAGGAAAGCTGCTCCAGCTCGGCATGGTAGAACTGAAGACAGGATTCCTTAAAGGTCTTTGGAGAGAAAAGCGTTCAGTATGGCTATCTTTCTAAAAAAGTTTAACTTCCAAGAAAATTGGAATCTTACATACATTTTATTAAAATGAGTATACATCTCTTAAAAATGGTCATATCTTAGTCTACTAAGTACTAAAATATCAGAGTTTATAAATAGGTAAGTACTAAGCCATGAATAACCAGAAATGGCTAAATGAATTTGAGAAGTAATTCAATTTTAAATAACTCAAGGCACAGTTATGGAATTATGATTTCTTTTAAAAAATGTTTACCATCATTTTCAGCTCTCCCAGATCTTGCTTTCTGACTCCATATTTTGACTGCAACTTTAATCCTTCTGCTGACTCAACTTACCGAGAAGAATTCGCAAGTCTTTTCTCCAAAGAGCCTGTTGGCTATTCTGAGCAAGTACTGGGTGCCACATTTGTTCACTTCAGCAAGAAGTGACTGGAAATTCTGATGAATGTCTTCCTCTGTGCTTAATGAAAGCACCTGTTGAGAAAAATAATCTCAGTGAAGGAGACTCCCAGCCTTCTCCTTTGTGTCTTGGTCCCCAGGCAGCCCCACTGGACAGAAATAAACACAGGTGCGTGTACACACTGGGCTCCCCTCCCATCCGGCTTTACGGCAGTTCTGGAGCCTGAGGTGTGAAGCTGGGTGATGGACCCTAACAACCGAAAAAGCAATCCCAACTGCTGGGTGAGAAGCAGGCTTACCTGGGCCATCTGGGCAGCAGTGTTTCCTTTTGCCCCCAGGAAGACCATGGCGAGGGCAGAGGAGATGCTCACAGGAGAATAAAACACATTGTGTGAGGGGTTGTCTTGACATAGTACCTTTAAAAGCTGGATGGCAAAGGTGCCATTTGCTTCAGAAAGAGCATCCATTATGCAGGGTCTGGAACCAGAGCATAAAGAGAAAGGCTGCTTCAACACACACCCTCCACACATTACTGACCTCATATGTGGCAATTTTGGAATTGTATTTTTTTTTAAATAATAAGGCTCATAAATATTTTTTTAAAGATTTTACTTATTTATTTGACAGAAATCACAAGTAGGCAGAAGGGCAGGCAGAGAGAGAGGAGGAAGCAGGCTCCCCGCTGAGCAGAGAGCCCGATGCAGGGCTAGATTCCAGGACCCCAGAATCATGACCTGAGCTGAGGGCAGAGGCTTTAACCCACTGAACCACCCAGGTGCCCCAAAAGCTCATAAATATTTTAAGTTGAGGAAAACACATTTCCTGTTGCTCTCTCCAAAAAGTAAGTCCAAATTTTAAGATAATTAGCTACGTGGTCGCACTGGCAGATCAAACCGGTTTGAGAACCTTGGGGGAATGAAGAGCACTGGTTTCCCGGCACAGACATACAGCACTCAGCCTCCAGAGACCAGGGAAACCCAGTCTTCTCCATAATACTCTCTTCTTCCATACATTTATGGAGAGAACTCCTGAGAGTTTCAGTTACATAACAGATCACAGTCTCTCCATCTAGTAGCTGATTCTTGAGAAATGTTTGAAATGCTGGTAAGTGAAGAGAGAGAGGCTACAGCTGGGTATGAAATTGGCTGTGAGGCCAAGGAGGTCTGCTGCCAAGGGACAGCCAATGTGCTCTCCTGCTGAGTCGCCTGCACCAAGCATCCCCATGGCCAGTTAACTCCAGATAACCCATAACCCAACTCGGAGTGCCCCACCATTGCTAGCTAGCTAGGCATCACGGGACCCTCCGACCTCAGAACTAAACATGAAGACACTGCATGTTTTTGTTCCACAATTATTTTGCTAACTCAGAAACATGGATTTGGGAGTTTTACTCCTTAGTCTCAGAAAAAGCCACTAGAGTGGACTGTGCATGAGCGGGCGAAGCCCAGACCCGGTGGAACACCAGAATGGGCTAAGCTCACTTCGTTTACACGGCTTACCCTCCGCCTGTCCACCTCTGGCTCCAGCTCCGCCTCTACCCACCCGGACCGCCTTTCATTCCCTCCAAGTCACCCCTGGGACTTTGAAAACACTGTTTATCCAACTCAGTGCTCCCTACGCTGATGAATGGCACTCAGGCCTCCTCCGTACTGGAACATCCTGGCGTCTAGAGACTTCCGAAGGCTGCCCTAGGCAGGGATCCCTTCTCCCGACCCCCTCTCCCCCCGCGAATTACTGCTTGGCCCACTGTGGTCCCCCTGGACTGGAAGCTTTGCGGGGCGAGGGCCTGCGAGAGCGCTCGGGAAACGGGAAGTTCTCCTCGAATTTGTGTGGAATGCCTGAAAGGAGGAGGGTGGCTGAGAAAATTTGCCGCTGCACACTGGGGATTTTAGCAGGAAAGAGGAGAGGTAGGGAAATGTCATTGCGCCGATCCCGAGGAGAGAGAAGGGGTGGGGAAGAAGGGCGGGTGGGAATGCGGCTGCAGAGCGGCGGGGCGGCGGGGAAGAGGCGTGGGAAGAACGGAGAGAAGGACCTACGCGGAGGGCCAGCGGCTGGGGCTCGCGGGGATCGGGAGGCACCGGCGGGGAGGGGGGAGCAGCCGCGGCGGCGCCGCCGAGCAACTGCGCCATCGTGCAACTGGGCCACCGGACCCACCGAGCAGCCGCGCCACCGAGGAGCTGCGCCACGGAGCGCCGGTCTCCGTCTGCGTCAGCAGGGAAAGGGCCGGGTAGGCTCGGTTTCGCTCCCGTCCTCGCGTCCAGTCTCCCGGCCGGAGCGCGGGGGTGCTCCCGGTCCGCCGTCCCCGCCCGGCCCCAGAAGGCCCCACTTGCCGCCTTCAGCACGTCGCCGTCCTCCCGGCCGGATCCCACGCCGACCTCTACAGCCGCGCCGCAGGTCCCGGCTCCCGCGACTGGTACCTGCAGGCCTCTGCGCGCCCCCAGGACCGAAGACCACCCCTCGGCTTCCGCCTCTGCTCGGGCGGCGCCGGGGCGGCGCTCGGCAAACCCCCAGGCGCTCCCTGGCCCCTGCAACTGAAAGGGCTGGAGGCCCCCGCGGTCGGCCAGAGGCCTCCGAAACCGATTCCGAAAGCAAAGGCGTTCAAACTGCAGGTGATCCAGCTATGGCCGCGGCGCCGGCGATCAGTGGAGGGAAAAAACCGGGGATGAGGGCAAGGGCAGGACGCGAAGAACGCAGAAGTCCTGGCTTTTCTACTCTCAGACTCCCATATTAGAGTAGGAAGGGCTGTGAGTCTAAATTAGGGGGAGGCAAGCCAGGCAACTAACTGTAATTACCGAGGCACATACTCTTTTTTTTTTTTTTAAGATCTATTTATTTAACAGACAGAGATCACAAGTAGGCAGAGAGGCAGGCAGACAGAGAAGGAAGCAGGCTCCCCGCTGAGCAGAGAACCCAATGCGGGGCTCGATCCCAGGATCCTGGGATCATGACCTGAGCTGAAGGCAGAGGCTTAACCCACTGAGCCACCCAGGCGCCCCCGAGGCACATACTATTAACAGGCTAACCCCTGTACTCACCTGACCCTGCCTCCCTTTAAAAGAAAAAAATATTAGCAGCTTTATTGAAATACGCTTAATGCACCATACTATTCACCCTTTAAAAATATACATTTCAGGGACACCTGGGTGACTCAGTCGGATAAGTGTCTGTCTTGCGCTCAGGTCATGATCTCAGGGTCTTGGGATCCAGCCCCCAGTCAGCCTCTCCTCTTCTCCCTCTCCTCTGCTCCTCACCCACGCTAATGCTCTCTCTCTAGGTCTGCTCTCTCTCTCTCTCTCTCTCTTTGGGGAAAAACAAAACAAACAAAAAAACCTTCTAAAATACGCGTGTTTTAAAAGAAAAAGTATACGACTAGTTAGTTGTATACTAATACTAGATAGTTGTACAACTATCACCACTACTTAACTTCAGAGCATTGTATCACTTAAAAAAGAAACACCGTGCCCATTAGCGATTAGCGATTATTATCTATTCCCTCCTCCTCCAGCCCCCGGCCACCATTAATCCATTCTGCCTAGGTCTGCCTATTGTGGGCATTTCACGTAGGTAGAATCATATATGATACAGCCTTTTGTGACTCCCTACTTTCTCTTAGCATGGTGTTCTCAACGTTGGTCTTTGGTGGTTCAAGGTAACAACTACCTGTCTTTCATTTCTTCTTATGACTGATCATGTAATAATATCGAGTGCATACACGTATATATCCATTTTGATTATTCATTCATCAGTTGGTAGACGTTTGGGTTGTTGCCTTCTTTTATGACTGATGCTACTATGAACATTCACATATAAGTTTTGTGTAGACATATATTTTCATTTCTCTTGCGTCTGTACCTGGAGTGGAATTGTTGAATCGTATAATAAGTCTATATTTAACCGTTAGAGGAAATGTCAAAATATTTTTCAAAGCAGCGGCACAATTTTACCACCATCATTTTATGTGGGTTTTGGTTTCCGTCTTTTTAAATTTTAGCCGTCAGAGTGGGTGTGTAGTGCTATCTCATTATGGCTTGTAGTTATATTTCCCTGATGTCTAATGAGGTTGAGCATCTTTTTTTTTTTATTTTGTCATGTATTTATTGGCTCTTTGTCAGAAAAAAATCAAATACTTTGCTCATTTTCTTTTTTCTCTTTTTAAAGATTTAATTTATTTGACAGACAAGTAGGCATCTGAACTTCTCAGATGTCAGTGCTTTTTCCATGTGGAAAAGCAGAGTTAAATCATAAAATCCACATGACAACATCATGGGCCCATGTACACACTTATTATCCCCCACCTGTCTCCCGGCCCCACAGCCCCTGTGCAACTAGGTGGTAGGTTCTGGTCCAAGACAATGCACAGATACTTTTCTTCTTATAAACACACCAAGACTCTTCTGAAATTGGCATGTTTTCCCTATCCAAGGGACACAATAGTAAAACAGCTAGAAAACAACTGAGACCAGCAGAAGTTTTCTTCTTCTTTTTAAAGATTTATTTATTTATTTGTGGGGGGGGGAGGGAAGCAAAAGAGCACAAGCAGGAGTGGCAAAGAGGAGAGAATAATCTCAAGCAGACTCCCCACTGGACATGGGGCTCGATCCCTTGACCCTGAGATCATGACCTGAGCCAAAAGAGTTAGACACTTCATCAACTGAGCCACCCAGGGACCCCCAGCAGCAAAATTCCTGTTTGCCCTCACATACCAAGCTAACTGCCTGCCCTGGAGTTAGCTTCTGGCCCCCCAGGAGCTGTCACTCATTCTGTGTGTCCACAGGGAAAGAAGGAAGAACAGAGAGGAGACCTCCATTTGCATCTGCTCCTCTCCTTACCAAGGGGTAAGTCCCCTTACAGGGGACTGTGAGGGCTTCTCTTCAATGACAACTCATGGAAGACCAGCTCTAGTCCCAGGCTCTCCTCATTTTCTCCAAGTAGCCATGACAGGTCTCATCCACGGCCCCACAAAGGAAGCACATTCTGGTCCTAGGAGAGAAGGCAGGAGATCAGGCAGGCCCCCTCAGCGTCCTGGGCAGAGGGAAGCTGCAAGCAGCTCCTACCTGTGGCAAGAGACCATTCTTAAACCTCCAAGAACTTTGCAAGCCAGTTGTCAAACTCTTGGTAATAGAAGTCAGCCATGGTGAGAGCGTTTACCCCTCAGGAACCAGCAAACACTATTATTCTGGGCTTCCTCCCTCCCTCACCCCAACACATACACAACACCTCTGGGTATGCCTAGCCAGTCTGCTAGCAACATTGATCCTGTATCTCCTACCTACGAGTTTACTTCACCCTCTTGGACTCCCTTCCTTCCTGGCAGAGAAAAAGATGTAAGGTAAGTTCCTCACCTGTACTTAAGATTCTTGCTACTCAAAGTGTGGTCCACGGACTATCAGCATCTGTACTACGTGCAGTCTTGTTAGAAATAAGAACGGAGATGACATTTAAGCAAGATTGCTAAGGCAGCCGTAACAAAGGAGCCCAGATCCAGTGGCTTAAACAACAGAAATCTATTTACTTGTGATTCTGGAAGCTTGAAATCCAAGAGCGAGATGTCAACAGATTTGGTTTCTTCTGAGGCCTCTCTCCTTGGCTTGTGGATGGCTATCTCCTTTCTGCGTCTTCACGTGGCTATTTTTCTGTATCTATCTGTGTCCAAGTGTCCTCCTCTTAAAAGGACATCGGTCATGTCAGGTGAAGGTCCACCTTAATGATCTCCTTTTTATTTTACCATTTCTTTAAACACCCCGTCTCTAAGTACGGTCACATTCTGAGCACAGGGGGTAAGGACTTCAATATATGAATTTTGGGGAAAACAACTCAGCCTATAACAATCTGTATCCATATTAATGTTTGAGAAACACTGTCTGGATCAATCCCTGCCCTGTCTTTCAAGACTCTTGTTCAATAATTACTGGGCCTTCAACAAACCCTTCCCTTCGGAATAAAGAATAATGTCCTTACATTTTTGGCATAATCTCTTCTTAGCTTCATCAACCTGTCCTACCAGCAATTCCATTTTTGAATACGCAGTACAAATGCGTACACAGGCATCTCATTCTTGATCCTGGGATCCTGAGTTGGGGACCCAATTTGGGTATAGAGATTGCTTTAAAAAAGAAAGAAATACATACACATGTCACCAAAAGACGTGCAGTGGTCTTCATCCAGCACTACTTGTGATAATCCAAAGTTGGAAACTCCTGGAATGCTGTCTAGTGGGTGGATTGAAAAAAATGAGCTCAGGCTGGAACCCACCAACACTCAGACTCATCGCTGTGGGCTTACCATGCCCAGATGAGTATTGTCATCAGGAAGCAGAATGACATCAGGTTCTGGCTGTGCACAGGGCAGTCCCAGGTCCTGGGTTTGCACCTCTCTACATACCCTGTTTTAAATTTAGCTTGCTTAAATATCATATATACTATCTCTGTCTTCTCATAAAAACAAGAAGTCAAAATTAGATTACTGAAACATGAACACAGCTTACCCCCTAAATAATATATCCAGCTTGAAGAACCCTTTGGAGACAGACAAGAGAGTTTTTACTTCTGTATGGATCTTTATGCTGATACATTTAAATCTTCCTCAGTACATCTTGGTGTTGAGTACAGAGTACTTGTGTTCCCACAGATCAAATACTATAAGGTGAGCGAGAGTAGATCAGCAAATACAGAGAGACCTAAATTTTCTGTACTAGTTTTGGATGGAGTTGTGGTTTTGTTCCTCTTTTGGGAATCTGCATAAAGAAATACCCCCACGGATCTTCTAATTTAAAAATATTCCTCCAAGTTAAGAGGATCATTAAATAATATTCAGGCCTCTGGGGAGAAGGTTCTGGCTAGAAAAGATACTTTGGCCAAAGGGAGTGATCCTTTCATCCTGAAGAGTTGCCTGATTTTGTCGTATAAATGTAACTATAAGGCTTAAAAGTATATTCAAATATACTTGAAACTTTTCTATCTTTGAGCGATATGCATGGAGGTTGAATTCAACCTATAGCTCCCACCCATCATCCATTCAAAAGGGAGTGTAGGAAAGTATCTCAAGTTAGCCCTAACACCCAGTAACCCTGCTTTCTGAGCTCAGAATTGTAGAGCCTTGAATCTTAACACAACAGGCATCCTTGTCACCCACATTGCAAAGTGTCTGAGTAAATGTAGAGCATGATAGCACGACATACTCATGCTGGCTGTCCCTGGGCTCCAGGACTCAGAGGCAATTTATCTCCAATCCATATCCTGTCACCAAGGACAGCAGCTGGGTTTGACCAAGGATTAGAAAACTGAACTCTCGCTACAAAAATCATTTTGGGCTTTTTCTCCCTTCCTCCCAGTAAAAGATACAGAGAGGACGTGAAATCTACTCAGCAATAGATTAAGAATTGAGAGGTGGGTTTTGTTGTTGTTGTTGTTGTTGTTTTGTTTTGTTTTGTTTTAAGATTTACTTACTTATTTATTTTAGAGAGAGTGAGCAGGGGTGGGGAGAGGGCAAGAGGGAATCCTCAGGCAGGACCTTCACTGAGCGCTGAGCATGACATGGGGCTCATTCTGGGACCCTGAGATCTTTTTTTTTTTTTAATGTTATTTATTTTTTTGATGGAGAGAGAGATCACAAGCAGGCAGAGAGGCAGGCAGAGAGAGCGGGAGAAGCAGGCTCCCTTTTTATTTTTTTTAATTTTATTTATTTATAAAAAATGAACATCAATTAACCAGATGTTTCCTAGAATGACCAGGACTTACCCATGAAGACCCAGCCAGCAGAAGGACCCAGGATCATCCCCAAGGAGACTGAAGCTCATAGCAGGCAACGTCCTTGGGGCGGCACCATGTATTTTTGACTTACAGAAGAATGCTTGGCACAGCTAACTGGTGGGATGGTCAGACTCACTCCATCAGTTCATGAATCTTACCATAACATCACCTTGTATATTGCATGGTAGTTGGTTTTGTTTGTTTTGCTTCACTTACTGCATTAAGGAAGGCTTTTTCTGGAATTAGGAATTTGGTAGAGGCTACCCAGATTAAAGTCTGAGTTTGACAATAAGATTTGTTTAGAAAGACTATTTTGTCAATAGTGTGATCCTGGTTGTGGGGGCTCTCTGTGCCTTTTAGGATGTCTAGCAGCATTCAGGGCCTCTACCTACTAGGTACCAGGAGCCCTTCCCCCATTATGACAATCCAAGTGACTCCAGATGTTGCCATGGGTCTTCCGAGGGGACGCCATTGCCCCCAGCTGGAAACCTGTGTAGCAAATGTATTCCTATCAGAAAACTATGATAACAGGGAGCAGAAAGAAAAGAAAAAAAAAATAGGTCTTTGGGATTGAATCTAACGTGGCCTCAAGGAACATAAGAAAGAACAGACATAAAAATGAAAATGTCTCACTAGCAATTTTACAGAAGTTCTCCAGACCAGATTGTGATTAAATGTCAAGTCAAAATGGAAACTAAGGTTGCTCCTGTATCTCCCTCCCCAGCCCGAAGTCTTCCTCCTCCAGTAAATGGGAAGAGGGAATCTTAACGATGGCCCCACTGAGGTTCATTACTGCACTGTGGGGAGTGTTCATACAACCCCCTGATATTACATGCAAAATGTCTGCATATCACAATGCTCTGGGACACTTTCGCCAGAACATCATAGAAACCCAAAACACAAAGAGGCTAAGGACTACTTCCCAAAAGCATTACCCACTACTGCATTTGTACAGAAGGTCACACATAACCCACTTTGGGGAAGATTATGTGTTCCCTTTAAACAACTCCAGAAGACATAAATTCTCTCATTTGTGTTGTATTTGTCACCATACATAACCAACTCTAAAAATGACCCTTTTACGAAAGTTCATGTAGATAACTGCCTTTCAATTTTAAATGTTTTTTTATTTTTATTTATTTTTTAAATTTCTTTTCAGTGTTCCAGAATTCATTGTTTATGCGCCACACCCAGTGCTCCATGCAATATGTGCCCTCCATAATACCCACCACCAGGCTCACCCAACCTCCCACCCCCCACCCCTCCAAAACCCTCAGTTTGTTTTTCAGAGTCCACAATTTCTCATGGTTCGTCTCTTCCTCCAATTTCCCCCAACTCCCTTCTCCTCTCCATCTCCCCATGTCCTCCATGTTATTTCTTATGCTCCACAAATAAGCAAAACCATATGATAATTGACTCTCTCTGCTTGACTTATTTCACTCAGCATAATCTCCTCCAGTCCTGTCCATGTTGCTACAAAAGTTCGGTATTCATCTTTTCTGATGGAGGCATAATACTCCATTGTGTATATGGACCACATCTTCCTCATCCATTCGTCCATTGAAGGGCATCTTGGTTCTTTCCACAGTTTGGTGACTGTGGCCATTGCTGCTATGAACATTGGGGTACAGATGGCTCTTCTTTTCACTACATCTGTATCTTTGGGGTAAATACACAGTAGTGCAATTGCAGGATCATAGGGAAGCTCTATTTTTAATTTCTTAAGGAATCTCCACACTGTTCTCCAAAGTGGCTGCACCAACTTGCATTCCCACCAACAGTGAAAGAGGGTTCCCCTTTCTCCACATCCTCTGCAACACATGTTGTTTACTGTGTTGTTAATTTTGGCCATTCTAACTGGTATAAGGTGGTATCTCAATGTGGTTTTGATTTGAATCTCCCTGATGGCTAGTGATGATGACATTTTTTCATGTGTCCGTTAGCCATTTGTATGTTTTCATTGAAGAAGTGTCTGTTCATGTCTTCTGCCCATTTTTTTGACATTATTATGTTTTTTGTATGTTGAGTTTGAGGAGTTCTTTATAGATCCTGGATATCAGCCATTTGTCTATATTGTCATTTGCAAATATATGGTTTTAACAAAAGTTTAAAATAAAATAAAACAAAATGAAATCCTTTGCCTTTTTGTGAAATAGAGTTGTAGTTTTTATCTTATTTATCAAAGATGTAATTTTGCTATAATATACTGATACTTTTGTCTGGATCAAATAACTTAATCACCTGATTTCCCCCCATGAACACTGTCAGAGATTCTCTATCCTACACAACCTTTCTATCCACGTCTGCCCTTTCTCCATCACCATGGTGCCCCTCCTGCTATCAATGGGCCATACTGGTTTTCATAAGCTGGTGTGAAGATGTGAAAAGATCAGCTGTTTGGAATCACAGAAAAAAAGCATGGCCTTGTTCTTCCTGTGTAACGAGCACGCACACCTGGGACATCTGGGCAGCAGTGTTTCATTTTGCTGCCATGAAGACTGTAGCCAGGGCAAAAGAGGTGCTGAGGGCCAAGAAAAACACATGTCCTGAGTTCTCCTTTTTCTACCACCTTCTTTTTTTTTATTTCTTTTCATTTAAATTCAATTAATTAATAGTGTATTATTAGTTTCAGAGGCTGAGTTCAGTGATTCATCAGTTGCATATAACAACAGTGCTTGTTCCATCAAGCATCCTCCTTAAAGCCCACCACCCAGTTACCCCATCCCCCCACCCACCGCCCCTTCAGCAATCCTCAGTTTGTTTCCTAGAGTTAAGAGTATCTCTATGATTTTCAATAAACCTTATTTAATAAGAGGGACTGTTTTTGGTGGTCTACTACTCAATACAATATTGAAGTTCATCGATGCACCTGTTTCCCTCAGCCGCTTTGTTGTCATAATTGAAAACATTTGAAAACATCCATAATCCCATAGCCCTGTAATCTGTTTTCTTTTGTTCTTTCTTTCTTTTTTTTTACATGTATGTATATTTTTAGCTCAAAACTTTTAAAACCAGGGGCACCTGGGTGGCTTAGTGGGTTAAAGCCTCTGCCTTCAGCTGGGGTCATGATCCCAGGTTCCTGGGATTGAGCCCCACATCAGGATCTCTGCTCCGTGGGGAGCCTGCTTCCTTCTCTCTCTCTGCCTGCCTCTCTGACTACTTGTGATCTCTGTCTGTCAAATAAATAAAATATTTAAAAAAAAAACTTTTAAAACCACATAAGAACTATAGTTTCCAGTTTGGGAAAATAAGCCCAACAAACTTACTAAAAACTCTACCTAGAGATAAGGATCAATTAGTTTCGGAGGAAGCTTCACATAAAACATCTAACCCAGGAGATGCTCATATTGAAATGGTGATTCCCCAACTCCTTAGTCTCACTCACCCAGCTGTACTTTCCTCCAGTCGTGGCCCTATGAGACTCACAAGACTTTGCCTAAGGCTTAATGGAGCACATTTTCAAAAATGTGGAGGAAGCACTTTGCAGGAAAGTGGAAGGCAAAGAGGAAAGAGGAAAGAGGAAAGAGGAAGGCAAGAGATCAGATGGTAAAAATAAATCTGCTGGTAAAAATAAATCTGAAACACTATGAAGGTTCCTCAAAAAATTCAACACAGAGGTACCATATGGCCCAGCAGTTTCACCTCTGGATATTTACCCAGAAGAAATAAAAGCAGGGACTCAGATATTTGTACACCCCTGTTGGTAGCAGCACTATTCATAATAGCCAAAGGCAGAAGCAACCCAAGGGTTCATAGATGCATGAATGGATGCACTAAATGTGATGTCTACACACCGTGGGATATTAGCCTGAAAAAGGAAGGAACTTCTGACGCATGCCAAAATATGAATGCGCCTTGAGGATGTTACACTCAGTGAAATAAGCCAGTTACAAAAGGACAAATGTATGATTCTTCTTTTCTGAGATAACCTAGAATAGTCTGATTCATAGATAGGAGGTAGAAGGGTGGCTTCCAGGGACTGGGGCAATGGGAGAGGAATCGGGGGTTAGTGTTTGATGAGTACAGAGTTCTAGTTTTGCAAAATGAAAAGAGCTCTGTGGACGACTATGGTGAGAGAAGTGCAACAGTGTGGGTGTACTCAAGGTCACAGTGCCTCAAATTGCACACTTAACTATAGTTGAGATGGTAAGCTTCGTTAAGTGTGTTTTAGTACAACCGAAAAAAAAAATAACTCGATCAGAGAAAGACAATTACCATAGATCTCACTCATATGTGGAATTTAAGAAACAAAACAGAGGATCATGAGGGAAGGAAGGGAAAAAGAAAATAAGACAAAATCAGAGAGGAGACAAATCATAGAGAGACCCTTAACTCTAGGAAACAAACTGAGGATTGCTGAAGGGGCGGTGGGTGGGGGGATGGGGTAACTGGGTGATGGGCTTTAAGGAGGATGCTTGATGGAACGAGCACTGTTGTTATATGCAACTGATGAATCACTGAACTCAGCCTCTGAAACTAATAATACACTATTAATTAATTGAATTTAAATGAAAAGAAATTTTTAAAAAAGTAAGGCTGTTTGTAATTTTCAAAATGCTCCTTCTGCCTCAGCTGTCCACTCTACCATAGTGAGTCCTCCCTTAATCAGTTCGTAAAGGGGTCGGGCAATCTCCATGAACCACAGCATCCACAGTCTGCAGTAGCCCACACTGTCCCAAGAAACTCCCTCACTTGTTGGGGCATGTTTCCTGGACTCAGAAAGTGAACGCATTCCCTTGTGGAGATCAAAGCCTAAATAAGTGGTGTGGCTCTGACAGAGCTGTGCTTTCTTTGCTGACACCCGATACCTTTTTTCCTGCAGAGTCGGTAAGAAAGTTTTCATCCCCCCACAAGCATGACTTACAGTCCTCAGCGGCTATTAGCAAGTCATCAACATACTGTAACAGAGTGACTCCCGGGTTGGAGGTTCTCTACTCATGCAAATCCTCGTGTAGGGTCTCGTGGAAGATGGTGGGTGAATTTTTGAATCCTTGGGAAAGTCTTGTCCAGGTGAGCTGGCCCTGGAACTGGAGCCCTTCCTGTGGGTTAGAACACTCAAAAGCAAAGAGGGGTTGAGACTCCCTTGCCAAAGGTATGTAGAAAAATGCATCCTTGAGATCTAAGATGGTATACACAGTTCTTTTGGGGCCCAGGAGGGAGAGTAGGGTATAGGGTTTGGGCACCACCGGGTGGATATCTTTAACCTGTTTGTTAACTTCCCACAAGTCCTGAATGGGTTGGTACTCCCCAGTTTCAGCCTTTTTGACTGGCAGTAAAGGTGTGTTCCATGGAGACTTGCGAGGAACTAGGATTAGGCAGCTAACGTGTTTTCTGATCCCTTCCTTTGCTTCCCAGGGGAGGCAGTACTGCCGGACTTGAACGGCCATAGCTGTTGCTTTTAACTGTACCACTATTGGAGGGTGTCCCTTGGCCACACCAGGAGGCCTCCCTTCTGCCCAGACTTTGGGAAACTCGATCTGTAGGGTTTGGAGAAGGCTTCCCTCCCTTATCTCCTCTGGTTTTGAGACTGGCTTGTAAAGGAGATGTTCATCTACTGCTGCCACAAGCATCTGCACAGTGGGTTGTCCCAAAGTCACAGTCATGTCTCCTTCCAAGAACTGAATGCCAGCCTGTAGATTGTGGAGGAGATCTCTTCCCATCAAGTTATATGGGGCATTAGGTAGGACCAAGAATTGATATTTGTGATTACTCCTGAGGCCAAATTTAAAGTCCTTTCTGTTGTCCATTTCTGTCTTTCTGTGCCATTTGACTCTTGTATTCAGACTTCCTCTCCAGATAGTTTTTCCAGAGGCTTTAGTAATGATGAAAATTGGGCTCCCATGTCCACCAAAAAATCAACTGATTTCCCTTCCACCTCAATTTTAACCCTAGGTTTGGGGAGGGGCTCCAAACCATGGCCCCTTCAGTCTTTGGTGGCCAGCATTGCCATTTTCTTCTTAGGGTACTCTCCGGCCCAGGATCCTTTTTCCTTGCAGTAAGCACACTGATCTGAATCTAAGCCTTCCCACCTGCTTTCTCTGTATTTAGGCTTTTCTTTCCATTGACCATCTCCTATCTGCCTTTTTCTTTTTCATTGACCTTTTTTTTTTTTTGTCTCCTTCCCACCTCATGTAATGCCCAAAACGTTAACTATTTTTTTAGTCTGTTTTTTATCTTCTTGTGTATTCCTGTTGTTAAACACCTTTTCTGCTATTCCCATTAACTCAGTCAGATTCTTCCCTTCAAACCCTTAAATTTTTTGAAGTTTCTTCCTTATATCTGGGGCTGACTGACTGGCAAAGACAAGATTTACTGCCCTCTGATTTTAACATTTATGTGAATGGATCACCAATATAGATTTGCCCTGACACAGGGCTTTAGTCTTCCCTCCTTAAATACTATGTCTCATTTGAACAGAAACATTTTACAGGAAAAGATTTACTAATCTTTTTTTTTTCCTTCTTGTGAATAAATCCATCAAAACTGATCTAATATGGTTAAATAAAAGATATTTTCTTTTAAACAACCATCTCATTTAGGACAAAATTACCTTTTTCTTTAACAAAATGTATTCCCATTCCTTATTTTTCTTAGGTATCTCCTACTTTTTTTTTTAAGATTTTATTTATTTATTTGACAGACAGATCACAAGTAGGCAGAGAGGCAGGCAGAGAGAGACAGAGGAGGAAGCAGGCTCCCTGCTGAGCAGAGAGCCCGATGCGGGGCTCGATCCCAGGACCCCAAGATCATGACCTGAGCCAAAGGCAGTGGCTTAACCCACTGAGCCACCGAGGAGCCCCTCTCCTACTTTTTTTACATATAGGGTTATTTCCCTTACTTCCATCAGTCTTAGTTACAGTTAGCAGAATTTTCTATTCTTAGAAACATTTCGGTTTCTAGTGATGGTTAAGTATTAACCAATTGTGAATAGTTACAACAGAATTTTTAGAAGGCAAATTATGAATCAGTTAAGCACAAAACATGTTTACCAACAGATTCCAAAAGCACAAACCTAGTTCCAGCAACCAATGCTTTAGCATTTTATCTCATTTGGTTAAGACCTAGATGTCCATAATTTAATTCCATTTGTCATCCAACCAAAACTTTAAAGTTTCAGGTTACCAAAGACTTTGAAAGTTACTTTAACAATTACCCATTAAAACTTTGAGACAGACAATTAACCATCAGAGTTCAGTTATTTCTTTGTTAACAGATTTTAACAAATAGCATGAGCTTATTTGACCTTCAGTAAACTTTGATTGAAGTTTCACATTTACTGCTGTTAACTTTAAAGACATGTCTATCTTAATTAAACCAACAAACTTAACTTAGTTCAAATACTAATTTACATTTCACCTGAACCCACTCCACTTTTAATGTTTACCTGAGACATGGGTGGGAAGGTCTCGAGTGGGAGGTGTTAGGTCCAGGGGCTGCTCTTCTTGCTCCTTGACAGTGAAGAGGGAAGGATCCATGGTGCAGGAAGCACTGAGGACAGTATAGAGGCCAGTTATGCAGGCCACACCCAAGTTGGTGCAGAAACAGAAGGGGGAGGACTGCTAGGAGGCAGAGAAAGGATTCCCAGTTTTAGAGAGTTTTCCTGGGTAAATCTTGTCACCCAACTGGGTGGTTTTACCTTGAAAATCCTTGAAATGCTGGAGAACAAGACTTAGGGGTGTCATAGGTCCCTTACTCTCTGCTTGCCCCATTTCTTTAACCATAACAAACAACACAACAAGACAACAAAAATACAAGACAAGGATAACTGCAGACCAGACCCAGCAGCCCTTCCTCAACCAGATACCAAGTCTAAGGGTGTGCAAGATATAATCCCAACTCAAAAACATAACCTGCCACTGGTGGGGATTTTTTTTCGGTCCCCTGACCACCTAGGGGGACTCAAACCCCCTGACCACCTAGAGTGACGCAAAACCCTGGCAGGCCCCATGACTGCCTAGAGGGACTTGAACCCCCTGGCAGGTCCCCTGACTGCCTAGGGGGACTCAAACCCCTTGGCATGTCCCCTGACCACCTGGGGGACTTGAACCCCCTGGCAATCTCCCAGTGGAGGGATGGGCCATCCCCGCATCCATTCCAGCCCTGGGGAGCAATGCTGCGTCCAGCTTCTCCCTGGTGAGCTATACCCTGGAGCTCCACAACCAGACAGACCATATCCTGCAGGATAAAATCTTGAGATCTTACCTCCGGAAGCTTTTCCAGAAATTCTGATGCTGACTCAGTACTCATCCTTTAATCCCGGACAAGCCCCCAGAATGTTGGGGTCTGTTATCAAATGAACGAGACTGAGACAAAGTGAAAGTTATGCAAAGCCTTATTCTATGCCAAGCATTAGAAGTCAGACTGACCGGCCAGGGCCACCTCCGAAGAGAGCGACCCCCTCCCGATTTCACAGGCTGGTTTTATAGGGCATAACCGCAGACCCAAGATACATGACTTCTATTGTTAAGGCATTTACTCCCAGAATCGATACCCAGAACCATACTAGGAACTACTGGGGTGTTTATTCCCGGAATGAAGTCCATGGATGTAAACAACAATATGGCTACCTAGGCAATATGGAGTTGCTCTGGCTGAGCAGGCCCTAATAGTTAAACAGGTTTTAACATTAAATTGGCCCTAACAACAGAAAGGGCAGCCTGGTGAAGAAGCATTTTTTCAAGTTGGGAAGAAGTGACAGATGAAGGAGATAAGGTTCAACTGTTTTGTTTTGTTTAATCAGGGTAAAAGCAAGAACACAAGGTCACTGGTAAGCGGCTGGCAGAGGGACCAGGAGGATATGCAGCCCGGATTGGCCAAAGGTAGGCCAGGGTGGCTCCAGGCCCCACTCTCAAGGCCACAAAATCCAGTGCGGTGTCACTACCACCCACCCCTGCCTGTGGGCCACGTGCCCGAGGAAAGATGCACAGGACCCCAGGGTTCTGATCCCGGGCCTTGGAGGCCACAACTCTAGCGCCAGGCCAGGGTGGGGGTGGGGAAGGGTCCTCATATGACCTCCCCACCCCCATGACACTGTGGGGCATGCAGGAGGACCCCTGGTACCTGCACCTGTAAGGCTCTCCCCTTTCCCTCCCTCCCGCGGCCACCCTCCTTCCCTCCTCTCCCTGTCTGCAGGTGCCCTGCCTGGGCTCTCCCTCCCTTCCTCTTCCCCAGCTTACCTGGAGCTCTGGGGGAACGTTTCAGCTCCCACACCTGGAAGGTCTTGTTGGAACACGTGTGCCTTTTTATTCAGGCACATAGAAGTGTGGCCAGCTCAACTCTCCTTACTTGACCTACCACCTCTCTGCCCCTTCTGTTTCAAGGAAATCAGAACCCCTCCTTCTTCCCCAGGACCTAGTGGTTCCGTTGCCTTCTCTCCTCTAGCTTTACTCCCTTGTACCCTATGGGAGTCATGTTATTCACATCTCGTACATATGCCCAGTCTCCCCCATGTTAAAAACCAAGTAACCACACTTCTCTCCTTCATCTGACCCATGCCAACCTGCTCGCCACACTGAAGCCCTAGTAATAATTCCAAACCTGATCATGTTACAGATGAGTTGAAAATCCTTCATAACATCCTCTTATCCTAAAGATCAAGTCCAAACTGTCAAAGAGTGTGAGCCTTTTAAAGTCTTAGTTACTCCTTTCGAGCTGTGGTAAACTGTTCATAGTCCCTCCATATCCTGCATGTGTATTCCTCTACATATACCCCTGGGGCGCCTGGCACCCTAACTTTTCTATCAAAATGCAGCTCAAACAGTGCCTCCACCAGGAAGCTTTCCCAGATATCTCCAAGTTGTCGCCCTTTTCTGTTTTCAAAAAATCCCATGGCCATTTTGAACCCCAGACCAATTAAGTGAGAATTGCTTGAGCAGGAACCCAGGCAGTGGGATGGATTCAAGAGTGGGGCAATGGTTGAGGACCACAGACCATTGAGGGAGAGTTATCTGATTCTCAGTCCTTCTGCATGTGATTACGGAGGATGTCAGGTCCAAAATCTGCAGGGCAGGTGGCAGGCTGGAGACCAGGGAGGAGCTGATGCTGCAGCCATCTGGAGGCAGAATTCCCTCTTTCTTAGGGCACCTCAGTTACTCTCTCTTAAGGGAAACTGATTAGATGAGGCCCACCAATACGGCGGGTAATCAAAGTCTGCTGATTTAAATATGAGATTAACATTTAAATCTCATATTTAAAAATACCTTCACATGGGGCGCCTGGGTGGCTCAGTGGGTTAAAGCCTCTGCCTTTGGCTCAGGTCATGATCCCAGAGTCCTGGGTCCTGGGATCGAGCCCCGCATTGGGCTCTCTGCTCCACAGGGAGCCTGCTTCCTCCTCTCTCTCTCTGCCTGCCTCTCTGCCTAGTTGTAATTGCTCTGTGTCAAATAAATAAAATGAAAAAAAAAAAAACCTTCACAGCAATATTTAGACTGGTGTTTGATCAAATATCTTGGTACTGTGGCCATCATAGGTGACACATAAACTTAACCACCACACGGAGTTTACCCTTTGTTTCACGAATTGTGGGAAATCACAAAAGATCTGGAGTGACGAGAAGCACAGCTATTTCTGTGTTTCAGAAAGACACCTCTGGCTACCTTATCACGAGGATATTGTGGGAGGCTGCTACCACGAGCAGTGAGACATGAGGTTAGGCAAACCCAGCCAAGGTGAGAGATGAGTAAGAGCGTCATGCGGGGGAGACAGGGGAATACAGAGGTCACACTCACCGGTGACGTGTTGTTGCCTGAAGAGAAGTTTTCAGACCATGATTTAGAGTCTCAGACACTATTCTCAGTCTCACCTTGTGCCTTCTTAACCCCAACCTCATTTATCACACCTCTTCAACTGGTACCTGCAGTCTCCATGGTTCCTAAGTCCCCACTCCTTGGTGTGGGTTTTCTGACTGCCTTGGCTCCGGACTTCAGAGACCCCAGGAAGGACACTCTCAGGCTCACTCTCAGGCTGGGCTCCTCTTGTAATTCCCCAGCCTCATTCACCTCCCACTCTCGCCACAACATGCTCTGAAGGTTTTTGTGGTTTCGAGAAGGTGTGGGGGAAAGAGTGCATGGGCCTCTGTTGATTTTTCCCAGGAGAGCCAAGCTAGCTAGCATCATGACCCATCAGAGCTAGAAAACCCCTAGAACACGGACTGCTCCTCCTGTTTACCTGGGGAAGAGCAGGAACGAGGCGACAGTTGTTGGTTCACTGTGGGTCCCATGGACAGTTCGTGGAAGAAACCATGCCGTGGTCCATAGAACTCCTTCTCTTGGCTCTTTCTGCCATACTCTGTAGTGGTGGTTATTATCACAGGACAGTATTAAAGAGGGTCCCACACATTCCGTGAGGAAGGAGATGAATGATGGTGAATGCGTGTCGTAAAGGGTTAGGGTATGGTTGTGTGAATACTTACAGAAGGGGGTTTTCACTTCCTGAGAGCAGCCAGACCACATAGCTCCATGCAACCTTCTTGTTCATAATCTGTGGTGATGCTTCACTGGAATGAAACTGACATTTCAACTAGAAAATGATCCTCCATGGGTTTTTTTTTGCCACTTCTGCTGAGTTACGTGTGCCCCTCCACACTAACGTGTGTGTTCTCTTCTCTCCAGTTTTCCCACCACTTCCCTCCATTCACACTGATATAAAACCTTCTTGGGTGTTATTTGGCGAGTCAACAGAGTTAAATAATCATTTACAGAAGACCTGCTTCTGTCCTGTTTCACTCCCCTGCCACCATGCAGCTGGTATGGTGTCATATCAACACGATCCTAATTCAAAGTACTCAGTTATCACCTGGTCATGCAGATAATGCAAAACATGCTCATATTAAAATGTGTCAATTACTACCCAAGTGAGAGCACGCCAGTAAAAATAAAGGTTGTGGAGCACATCTCAAGCTCCAGGAAAGTGTGAATAACCCAGGAGACCTCAATTTCAAAAACATCACATGACTTTTGCCAAGTTTTGGATTTCAAGGAACTTGTGAGAGAAACAGAAGTGTTTCTGACATGATACCATGTGGTAACCGTCAGCAGTGGCTTGTTACTGCTCAGTCTTTCTTTCTCTTAATTTTAAGGGTGTTCTTTAAGACACGTTATAGTCGTCCCCTGAACAACATGGGGTTCGGGGCACACACCCTCCTGCACAGCCAAAAATCTGTGTATAACTTATGACTCCCCCAAAACTTAACTACTGATAGCCTACTGTTGACCAGAAGCCTACCTGATAACGTAGTCAATTAACACATGTTTTGACTGTTACATGTATTGTGTACTATATTCTTATAATAAACAAAGCTAAAGAAAATGGTTTTAAGAAAATCATAAGGAAAATACATGTATAGAACTGCACTGCATTTATTGGAAAAAATTGCATAAAAATAGACCTGTGCAAAAGGGTCTGTCCAACAAGAAGACCTAACAATTTTAAATATCTATGTCCTAACATGAGAGCAGCCAACTATATAAACCAATTAATAACAAAATCAATGAAACACATTGACAGTAATACAATAATAGTAGGGGACTTTAACACTCCCCTCATTGAAATGGACAGATCATCCAAGCAAAGGATCAACAAGGAAATAAAGGCTTTGAATGACACACTGGACCAGATGGACATCACAGATATATTCAGAACATTCCATCCCAAGGTAACAGAATACACATTCTTCTCTAGTGCACACAGAACATTCTCCAGAATAGACCACATCCTGGGTCATAAATCAGGTCTCAACCAATATCAAAAGATTGGGATCATTCCCTACAAATTTTCAGACCACAATGCTCTGAAGCTAGAACTCAATCACTGGTGGAAATTTGGAAAGAACTCAAATACATGGAGACTAAACAGCATCCTTCTAAAAAAAATGAATGGGTCAGCCAGGAAATTAAAGAAGAATTGAAAAAATTCATGGAAACAAAAGATAATGAAAACACAATGGCTCAAAATCTGTGGGACACAACAAAGGCAGTCCTGAGAGGAAAATATATAGCAGTACAAGACTTTCTCAAGAAACAAGAGAGGTCTCAAGTACACAACCTAACCCTACATCTAAAGGAGCTGGAGAGAGAACAGCAAAGAAAGTCTAAACCCAGCAGGAGAAGAGAAATCATAAAGATCAGAGCAGAAATCAATGAAATAGAAACTAAAAAAACAATAGAACAAATCAACGAAACTAGGAGCTGGTTCTTCAAAAGAACTAATAAGATTGATAACCCCCTGTCCAGATTTATCAAAAAGAAAAGAGAAAGGACCCAAATAAATAAAATCATGAATGAAAGAGGAGAGATCACAACCAACACCAAAGAAATACAAGCAATTATAAGAACATACTATGAGCAAATCTATGCCAACAAATTCAACAATCTGGAAGGAATGGATACATTTCTAGAAACATATAAACTACCGCAACTAAACCAGGAAGAAATAGAAAACCTGAACAGACCCATAAAGGAGATTGAAACAGTCATCAAAAATCTCCAAACAGGGGCACCTGGGTGGCTCAGTGGATTAAGCCACTGCCTTCGGCTCAGGTCATGATCTCAGGGTCCTGGGATCGAGCCCCACATCAGGCTCTCTGCTCCGCAGGGAGCCTGCTTCCTCCTCTCTCTCTGCCTGCCTCTCTGCCTAGTTGTGATTTCTCTCTGTTAAATAAATAAAATATTTTAAAAAAAAATCTCCAAACAAACAAAAGCCCAGGGCCTTATGGCTTCCCAGAGGAATTCTACCAAATATTTAAAGAAGAATTAATTCCTATTCTCCTGAAACTGTTTCAGAAAATAAAACTTCCGAACTCATTTTATGAGGCCAGCATCACCTTGATCCCAAAACCAGACAAGGATTCCATCAAAAAAGAGAATTACAGACTAATATCCTTGATGAACACAGATGTGAAAATTCTCACCAAAATACTAGCCAAAAGGATCCAACAGTACATTAAAAGGATTATTCACCACGACCAAGTGGGATTTATTCCAGGGCTGCAAGGTTGGTTCAACATCCACAAATCAATCAATGTGATACAACACATTAATAAAAGAAAGAACTAGAACCGGGGCGCCTGGGTGGCTCAGTGGGTTAAGCCTCTGCCTTCAGCTCAGGTCATGGTCTTAGGGTCCTGGATCAAGCCCCACATCGGGCTCTCTGCTCAGCGGGGAGCCTGCTTCCCCTCTCTCTCTCTGCCTACCTCTCTGCTTACTTGCAATCTCTGTCTGTCAAATAAATAAATAAAATCTTAAAAAAAAAAAGAAAGAACAAGAACCATAGGATACTCTCAATAGATGCTGAAAAAGCATTTGACAAAGTGCAGCACCCTTCCTGATTAAAACTCTTCAAAGTGTAGGGATAGATGGTACATACCTCAATATTATCAAAGCCATCTATGAAAAACCCACCACAAATATCATTCTCAATGGAGAAAAACTGAAAGCTTTTCCGTTAAGGTCAGGAACAGAGCAGGGATGTCCATTATCACCGCTGCTATTCAACATAGTACTAGAAGTCCTAACCTCAGCAATCAGACAACAAAAAGAAATTAAACGCATCCAAATCAGCAAAGAAGAAGTCAAACTATCACTCTTTGCAAATGATATGATACTATATGTGGAAAACCCAAAAGCCTCCACTCCAAAACTGCTAGAACTTGTACAGGAATTCAGTAAAGTGTCAGGATATAAAGTCAATGCACAGAAATCAGTTGCATTTCTTTACACCAACAACAAGACAGAAGAAAGAGAAATTAAGGAGTCAATCCCATTTACAACTGCACCCAAAACTATAAGATATCTAGGAATAAACCTAACCAAAGTGGCTAAGAATCTATACTCAGAAAATTATAAAGTACTCATGAAAGAAATTGAGGAAGACACAAAGAAATGGAAAAATGTTCCATGCTCCTGGATTGGAAGAACAAATATTGTGAAAATGTCTATGCTACCTAAAGCAATCTACACATTTAATGCAATCCCTACCAAAATACCATCCATTTTTTTTTCAAAGAAATAGAACAAATAATCTTAAAATTTATATGGAACCAGAAAAGGCCTCAAATAGCCAAAGGAATATTGAAAAAGAAAGCCAAAGTTGGTGGCATCACAATTCCGGACTTCAAGCTCTATTACAAAGCTGTCATCATCAAGACAGCATGGTACTGGCACAAAAACAGAATAGAGAGCCCAGAAATAGACCCTCAACTCTATGGTCAATGAATCTTTGACAAAGCAGGAAAGAATGCCCAATGGAAAAAAGACAGCCTCTTCAACAAATGGTGTTGGGAAAACTGGACAGCCACATGCAGAAAAATGAAATTGGAGCATTTCCTTAGCACACACGAAAATAGACTAAAAATGGATGAAGGACCGCAATATGAGACAGGAATCCATCAACATCCTTGAGGAGAACACAGGCAGCAACCTCTTCGACCTCAGCCGCAGCAACATCTTCCTAGGAACATCGGCAAAGGCAAGGGAAGCAAGGGCAAAAATGAACTATTGGGATTTCATCAAGATCAAAAGCTTTTGCACAGCAAAGGAAACAGTCAACAAAACCAAAAGACAACTGACAGAATAGGAGAAGATATTTGCAAAGGACATATCAGATAAAGGGCGAGTATCCAAAATCTATAAAGAGCTTAGCAAACTCAACACCCAAAGAACAAATAATCCAATCAAGAAATGGGCAGAGGACATGAACAGACAGTTCTGCAAAGAAGACATCCAGATGGCCAACAGACACATGAAAAAGTGCTCCACAGCACTCAGCATCAGGGAAATACAAATCAAAACCACAATGAGATATCACCTCACACCAGTCAAAGGGCTAAAATTAACAAGTCAGGAAATGACAGATGCTGGTGAGGATGAGGAGAAAGGGGAACCCTCCTACACCACTGGTGGGAATGCAAACTGGTGCAGCCACTCTGGAAAACAGTGTGGAGGTTCCTCAAAAAACTGAAAATGGGGACACATGGGTGCCTCAGTAGGTTAAAACCTCAGCCTTCGGCTCGGGTCATGATCCCAGAGTCCTGGGATCGAGCCCCGCATCAGACTCTCTGCTCAGCAGAGAGCCTGCTTCCTCCTCTCTCCCTCTGCCTGCCTCTCTGCCTACTTGTGATCTCTGTCTGTCAAATAAATAAATAAAATCTTTTAAAAAAACTGAAAGTAGAGCTACCCTATGACCCAGAGATTGCACGGCTGGGTATATATCCTAAAGATACAAATGTGTTTCTCCAAAGGGGCACGTGCACCCGAATGTTTATGGCAGCAATGTCCACAATAGCCAAACTATGGAAAGAACCTAGATGTCCATCAACAGATGAATGGATAAAGAAGAAATATATATATATATACTTCTTCTTTATATATATATATATATAATATATATACAATATATATAATATATATATATACAGTGGAATACTATGCAGCCATCAAAAGAAATGAAATCTTGCCCTTTGCAATGACGTGGATGGAACTAGAGGGAATTATGCTTAGCAAAGTGAGTCAGTCGGAGAAAGACAACTATCATATGATCTCTCTGATATGAGGAAGTGGAGATGCAACAGGGTTTGGGGGGAAGGAAAAGAAAAAATGAAAGAAGATGGGATCGGGAGGGAGACAAACCATAAAGGACTCATTCTCAAAAAACAGGCTGAGGGTTGCTGGGGGGTGTGGGGACGGGAGAGGGTGGTGGGGATATGGACATTGGGGAGGGTATGTGCCATGATGAGTGCTGTGAAATGTGTAAACCTGGCGAGTCACAGACCAGTACCCCTGAGGATAAAAACACATTATATGTTTATTAAAATTTTTTTAAAAAAATTTAAAAAAAAAAGACCTGTGCAGTTCAAACCCGTGTTGTTCAGTTGCATGATGATTAATTAGAGCAGTCTGCTTATCTTCTAAATATGCCCATTCTCTTTGAGGGGCTTTGACTGGGCATATTGCAGGTGAGACATTAAATAGAAACATAACCCTCATATAGTCTGGTGTAGTATAGTATATGGAACATAGTATGGTATCATTAACACACTCTGATTTGTCAGGGATAGTCCTAATAATAGCTGCTCTCCTGGTGTCCCACTTAGTTCAGCAATTGTCACTTCTTCATTTTTAATGAAATATCTTTGCTAATAGCTACATGAAACCAGGAGGTGTTTGATAGACCTTCACTTAGTACAACAAGATTCTGCCTTGGTCTTTCCGACACTATGTGACACTCATAGTTACATCAGTCAAGGCCCACTTAGGAGCAAAACCACCTTAGTTCTTTGAATGGGGGAGGCAGTCTACAGAATTGTTCAATAAGCAAAGGAGTGAAATGGGACTCCCAGGGGAGTAGAAGCAGCAGGTGCAAAGGGCCAGCTGCTACCTCAGGGCTGAGGAGAGGGGACAATGAAAGACAGTGAAAGGACCAAGGACCTGGGGGAACTGCTGAGATTCGGACCTCCTTGAAGAGGATGACTGCCATGGACACATGAAGCCAGCCTGGGTCAGAGCTGGCCCGGAGAAGCCCCTTCTCTTGCTGGTGGGTAGAGCTGGTCTGTAGAAGCAAAACGCCAGGTAAGGACACAGTTGGCTGAGGCTGCAGCCTTTGTGACCACAGAAGGGCCACTGACCCGGGGGAAAGCAAGGGAGTGCAGATGGAGATGGACGGGGTGGGCTGCTCTCAACCCTGCACTGAGAACCACCACGGGAGGACCAGCATCTGGGAGGGAAGTCAGTACCTTCCTACAGCCAGCTCCTCGAATGTCTCTCTAGAGCCCCCTGCTGACGAATCCCAACATTGCACCAGCTGGGGAAGTAGTACTATTAGTAAGGTTTTAGGGTGTGAGTGAAGGTTGGAGTTACAGCCCAGAGACAGTAAATTGATAACTAACATAGCCATGCATAGAGCTCTCACCGCTCACTGTAAAATGGGGTGAAATCTGAAAGGCCCTCCCTTTCCACGCACATCACTCAGGCGGACCTCATTTTATGGTGTTTTGTTTTAGCACACTTTGCTTTACTAAGCTTTGCAGATACTCTGGGTTTTTTTGTTTTGTTTTTATTTTTGTTTTTGTTTTTCTTACAGAATGAAGTTCTGTGGCAGCCCTGCCTCAAGTAAGTCTCCAACAGAATTTGCTCACTTCCTGTCTCTGTTTCACATTTTGGTAATTCTCATAATATTTCAAATTTTGTCATTATATGTGTGACGATGATCTAGGCCTAGCGATCCTTGATGTTGTCTGGGGGCACCACAAACCACGCCCATGTGAGAGGAGAACTTAATAATTGTGTGTGTCCTTCTTCGCTCCATCTCTCTCCCTCTTCTTGCACTTTCCTATTCCCCCAAGACACAACAGTAGTCAAGATAGGACAAGGAATCACCATTCAAGTGAAAAAAAAGAGCTACACATCTCTCACTTTAAACCTAAAGCTAGAAATGATTAAGCTTAAGTGAGGAGGACATGCTGAAAGCCAAGACGGGCCTCTTGTGGCAAACAGCTGAGTTGTGAAAGCAAAGGAGAAATTCTTGAAGGAAATTAAACTGCCATTCCAGTGAATGCATGAATGATAAGAATGTGAAACAGCTCGATTGCTGGTGTGGAGAAAGTCTGAGTGGCCTGGACAGAAGATGAAACCAGACACAACATCCCCTTAAGCCAAAGCCAGTGCCAGACCAAGGCCCTCACTCTCTTCAATTCTGGGAAGGCTGAGGGAGGTGAGGAAGCTGCAGAAGGAAAGTCTGAGGCCAGCGGAGGTCGGTTCGTGAACTTTCGGGCAAGAAGCCATCTCATCGCTCAGAGAGCAAGGTGAAGCAGCCCGAGCCGACGGAGAAGCTGCAGCAAACCGTCCAGAAGATCTGGCTAGGGTCGCTGATGGAGGTGGCGGCACTAAACGGCATATTTTCAATGTAGGGGAACCAGCCAGCCTCCTCCTGGAAGAAGAGGCCATCTAGGACTTACAGCCAGAGAGGAGAAGTCGATGCCAGCCTTCAAGGCTTCAAAGGGTAGGCTGACTCTCTTGGTAGGGGCTGACGCAGCTGGCGGCTTGAAGTTGAAGCCGGTGCTCATTTGCCATTCCAGAAGTCCCAGGGTCTTTAAGAATTATGCTGGGTCTGCTCTGCCTGTGCTCTGCAAACGGAACCACAAAGCCGGGATGGCAGCACAGCTGTGGACAACATGGTTTCCCGAATATTTAAAGCCAATGTTGAGACTCCCTGCTCCAAAATAAATGACTCCTTTCAAAATATTCCTGCTTATCGACAATGCACCTGGCCACCCAAGAGCTCTGATGGAGAGGTACAAATTGATGAATGTTGTTTTCACACCTGTTAACATAACAACCTTTCCGAAGCCTGTAGATCACGGAGTCATTTCAACTTTCAAGTCAAGAAAGAAACACATTTCGTAAGCCTAGAGCTGCCAGAGGTAGTATTGCTCTGATGGATCTGGACAGAGTCAACTGAAAACCTTCTGGAATGGATTCACTATTCTACACGCCCTTCAGAACATTCCTGATTCAAGGGAAGAGATCAAAATATCAACATGAACAGGAGTTTGAAAGAAACGGATTCCCCCCCTCATGGACAACATTGAGGATCTCAGGACCCCGGTGGAGGAAGGAACTGCAGATGTGGGGAACAGCAAGAGAGCTAGAACCAGAAGGGGAGCCTGAAGATGCGGCTGCACTGTGGCCACCGCAGGATCAAACTTAAATGAAGAGCTGCTTCTTACGGAGGAGCAAAGACCATGGTTTCCTGAGATGAAGGTGCCAGTGAAGACTGATGAGATGACAACAGAGGGCTTAGAATATGACATGACTTAGTTGATAAGGCAGTGACAGGGTTTGGGAGGATGAACTCCACTTGGGTAAATTGCTATCGAACAGCATCGGATGCTACAGAGAACTTGCTCACGAAAGGAAGTCAACCAATGCAGCCAATTTCATTGTTATCTTAAGGTACTACAGCTGCAGGCACCCCAGTCTCCAGTACCCACCACCCTGACCCGTCAACTGCCACCAAGAAGAAGGTAAGACCCTCCACCAGCAAAAAGATTATTCACTCAAAGCTCAGATGATGGTTAGCAGCCTTAGCAATAAAGAATGTTTAAATTAAGGTATGTGTATTTTTTTAGATACAATGCTGTTACTGCACACTTCATAGACTACAGTACAGTGTATGCATAACTTTTATATGCACAGGGAAATAAAAAATTCATTTGATTTGCTTTATTGCAATGTTTGCATTATCGTGGTGGTCTGGAACCAAAACCTTAGTATCTCCAAGATGTGCCTGTATGAGGAACTAAATTACTGATAGAGCCACAGTATGTCTGTTGGCAAGGTGGTGTGCACGGTCACAGCAGCTAGGGATGGGTAAGTTCTTCTGGTCCCTAGTGTGGGTGGGAGAAGTATTTGGTACTTCAACTGCCACTTGGTTGTGTCGTGGTTCCTGCAAGGCATATGAGAAGCCACCATCTGGCAAGGGCAACTGGAAATATGGAAAATTATAGTTCAGACATATGTACAGTATGTCCAGGAAAATAGAGGCTGACCAGTCCAGTTATGCTGTATTATAAAAAAATCCAACTATAGAGATCATAGGGGGGAAAAGGTCTAAACTCTCAGGCAACAGCGATTTTAACATTCATTATGGAGTGAAAATCTACAGACATTTACTTATTGTGTGATTATACTTCTTTATTTTGCAGTAAATTGTTTCAGCAAACAGTGGGCTCAAAAATTAAGTACTGAGTTTTCCTATCTCAAGAAATAGTGTGTGTAATGTGCACAAAATCGTGTTTACCCTCCACTGTAGTGGGTATTGTAGTGTGATCTCCAATCACGTGAAGAAGCGAAGACGTTATCTATAAGAAAATACCAGCATTTCCTTCGAAGGGAAGAAGTTAATCTTTTTTTAAAGATTTATTTATTTATTCGAGAGAGAGAAAGAAAGTGAGAAGTGGGGGTGGGGAGAGAAGGAGAGAGAAGAATTTCAAGCAGACTCCCTGCTGAGCATGGAGCCTGATGCAGGGTTCAATCTCACAACCCTGAGACCATGACCTGAGTAGAAATCAAGAGTCAGACACATAACCAACTGAGCTACCCAGGCGCCCCTAGAAGGTAGTAGTTATTTTAGGAAGGTTCCACCCACAGATATACTGAGATCTAATGAGTCCAGCTGCAGGGGGTACATACATATGTGACTTCGTGAACCGACTTTTCATTTGATCAACTGATCGTTATTCTAAATGAGCTTCTGTCATTTCCAAAAAACACAGCCGTATTTGAACCTGTTGGTTCCATTAGCAGAAGAAAAATTACATATTGCCAAAGCCAGTTTCATCAAGGCTTCAAATAAAAAAGCTATTTAAGGTTTTCCTTTAATGGGGCGCCTGGGTGGCTCAGTGGGTTAGGCCTCTGCCTTCGGCTCAGGTCGTGATCTCAGGGTCCTGGGATTGAGCCCCACATCGGGCTCTCTGCTCAGCAGGGAGGCTGCTTCCCTTTCTCTCTCTGCCTGCTCTCTGCCTACTTGTGATCTCTCTCTCTCTGTCAAATAAATAAAAATAAAATCTTAAAAAAATAAAAAACTAAAAAACCCTTAACCTCTTTAAAAAGAAAAAAAAAAAAAAAGGTTTTCCTTTAATTCCTGGCTAGAATCAAGGTTCAGCTTGTGGGAGTTGTGTCTCCCAGAGGTGAAATGAACAGTACTCTGTGAACAGTTGCTGTTACAAACTTAGTTCAAATGTGACTCCATGAAGATTTCTGTAATGACAATATGAGTCAGGTTTGGATGGAACACACCGCTGTGTAAAAAATGACATTCTTACTAAATTAAAAACCTTTGGATAAGAAATTACCTGGAGTTGGTTATGAGATGCACACAACTGGGACCGCATAAACAAGTTGCAACATTCTTGAAGCAAGATATAATACGTAGTTGTGCAAATTTACAAATACTTTTTATATAATCACAACAACAAACTATTGGTGACGAAGCGGCTGTTGAATACAAAACCAGATGTCTACTGGGCAGCGCACGCTTTTCCTCTCTGTGCCAATCAGCACATGGAATACAGTTATATATACTCTCTCGAAGAATGATTTTAAATTAACCTAAATGTCCAGTGATGGTGTCATTGAACTTTGAACTGAGTCCTCTAAATGCCAGGGCACTTCTTTCAAAATCAATTAGAAATGTTTGGTCAAAATATTCAAAGAGTGGAGCATTTAAATTTAAATTTTGATGGTCAATCCCATAATTTGCAAATAGGGAGATATCTCAAAGTTGTACCTACAAAAACATGGGAGCATATAATATGAGCTCGACAGCAGGCAGGACTTAATTCCGAAATTCTACGATTGAATTTTGGAATATTTGGATGGTGCGAAGAAACTTTAGATACAGTTCCTTTTTTTTTTTAAGATTTTATTTATTTATTTGACAGAGAGAAATCACAAGAGAGGCAGGCAGAGAGAGAGGAAGGGAAGCAGGCTCTCCGCTGAGCAGAGAGCCAGATGCGGGACTCGATCCCAGGACCCTGAGATCATGACCTGAGCTGAAGGCAGCGGCTTAACCCACTGAGCCACCCAGGCGCCCCACAGTTCCTATTTTTAACTGGATAAATTTATACTCTATATCAGAATCTGATGAAACAGAGGTCAAAAAATTTGCAGCATATAAATTTGGAGAAAACCTCAAAAAAAAAAAAGAGTTACATAGATAAATCATTTGATAAGTTTTGTCCTATACAAGTAATGTGAAAAGAAACACATACTGTGTAGAGGCAAAAAGACTGTAGCTATGGAAATATTCTCACTGAAATATTTATACATTTTGTCGATGCAAAAATGAGCAAATCTTTTACAATTTCTTAAACAAGAGAAAGAAGTTTTATTCGCGCTCAAGTGAGGACAGCTGCCGAGGATACTCAGTCTTCACAAAGAAGAAAGTGCTCCTCTGCAGGATTGTGTAATACAGAATCATACATGGGTTTTTTGTTGTTGTTATATCAAGAGTTACAAATCATCAGGACATAAGACATTCCAGAAAATAACAAACTTTATCTTACACTTTTAGTATGGGCAAAGTTGCATGCTTTGAGGTGTGGGAACTTTGGGAGATTTTCACTCTTATCTTTAGTCTGAAATGTTTCTTCTAGGTTATTTGTTGACAAAGCAGATGGACATTGTGTGCTATGAGCAGAAATGAAGCCCATGCTTTGAAATGTGCTAAGTCATTCTGATCCTGGTGAAAGTTAATGTATAGCTTCCCTGGGAGCCCAGAGCGGGGCCCACAAACATGAAAGGTTGAAAACTTCCTTTATCAATTTTAATATGAAAAAAAAAATTGAGAAGATCTTTATTTTTCAGAATTTGCTCTGAGCTTACCTAGGTCCCTCAGCATCTCAAAAAATGAGAGTTTGCTCAATTAAAAAAAAAATGCCATAGTCCACAGCAGGTCTGGCTACATAATTTGAAGGATCCGGTGCAAAATGAAAATGAAGGACATTTTGGTCAAAACTTTGAGGTTCAAGACAATAATAAGACAGCATTAAACCAAGTGTGAGCCCTTCTGAGAGGGACTCTGGATGGCTGCAGAGGCCACGTGCCTAAGAAGCCACGAGTGCTGGTCAACAGTCAGGAGCCAAGTGATGATGACCATAATTTCAAATTTGTGAATAATACAACGAATGAAAAATCATTAAAAATTTTTAATAAGATCATATTGAAAAATAAATTTTTGAGATAAATACCAGTGATATTTCAGTAAATTCAGCTAAGAAGCAAATTAAAATATATTAATAGGTAGCAAGAATATTCTGGTTTTTTTTTTAATTTTTTAAAGATTTATTTATTTATTTATTTGACAGACAGAGGTCACAAGTAGGCAGAGAGGCAGGCAGAGAGAGGAGGAAGCAGGCTCCCCACTGAGCAGAGACCCGACCAGGCAGGACCCTGGGATCATGACCCGAGCCGAAGACAGGGGCTTCAATGCACTGAGCCACTCAGGTGCCGTCTGGCTTTTTTTTAAACATTTAAATAATCAGGGATGCCTGGCTGGCATGGTTGGTGGAGTGTGTGATTCTCGATCTTGGGGTTGTGAGTTTGAGCCCAATGTTGGATATAGAGATTACTTAAAAATGAAGTCTTTTAAAAAAATAAGTAAAAAAAAATAAACGTTTAGATAATATATTTTTTTAATTTTGCCTTAATTTATATGTTAAATTTAATCTTTTGAAAAAACATATTTTTAGAGACCATTTTGACAAGAATTATTTTTATGTCCACTTTAATAAAAGCCAAGTTGGCAGTCAGTAAATCCATTTCTAAAAATAAAACAATCAATTCTTTTCATGACCTCTTTCCTTTTCAGGTGTCCAGTTTGGATACACCACATACCTAGCAAGTATATAAAGCATACACTTTAATATTTCATGTTATAGAGATTTGTATCAGGGTTACAAATGCTTTATGTACTGAAAAAATAATTCCATATTTTCAGAAAAATGTGTTAATTGTTCTCTAATCTGATTCCAGCTGTATGTTGATCTGTTTCCTTTAAGAATGGGGGAGGAAACGGAAATGTTAATTCTAAAAAAGATTTTTAAAATAAATATTTATTATTTAGAGAAAGAGAGGAGAGAGTGCTGGAGAAAGCAGGGGGAGGGGCAGAGGAAGGGGAGGGAGAGAATCCTCAAGCCTACTATCCCCTGAGTGTGGAGCCCAACTCAGGGCTGGATTCCAGGACCCTGAGAGCATCACCTGAGCTGAAACCAACATCTGTACACTTAACTGAGTGAGCCACCAGGTGCCTCTAAGAAAGAATATTTTTAAATCAGCTACAATGTAAGATATGAAACCATAAAACTTCTAGGAGAAAACATACAGGATGAATTCCTTGACACTTGTTTTGACAATGACTTTTTTTTTGGATTTGACACCAAAAGCAAGGGCAACAAAACAAGAGCAAAGAAGTGGGACTGGTTCAAACTAAAAGACTTCCATACCATGATGGTAAAGGAAATCATCACCAAAAATGGTTTCCTACGGAATAGTATGAAAAGGTATGAGAGGGTAATCTATAAAATGGGGAAAAATATGTGCATATTATACATCTGATACAGATTCATATAAATATAAAGAGCTCATCCAACTAAATAGCAAACAAACAATCCAGTTAAAAAATGGGCAGAGGAACTGAGCAGACATATCTCCAAAGAAGACATCCAGATGGCCAACAGGTACATGAAAAGGTGCTCAGCCTCACTATTCATCAGGGAAATGAAATCAAAACCACAAGGAGATATCAACTCATAACTGTTAGAATGGCTTCTTTCAAAAAAAATGAGAAATCCCAAGTGTTGGCAAGGATGTCAAGAAAAGGGAATCCCTGTGCACTCAGAGGGATTGTAAATTGGTGAAACCATATCATCCATTAATTCCACTTCTGGACATGTATCCAAGGTAAATGAAATCAGTCTCTCAAAAAGATTTCTGCACCCCTGTGTTCATGCAGTGTTATTTACAATAGCCAAGACATGGAAACAACCTAAGTGCCCTCTGATGGCTAAATGGATGAAGAAAATTTCACACACACACACACACACACACGAATATTATTCAGCCATGAAAAAGAAGGAAATCCTGCCATTTGTGACAACATGGAAGGACCTTGAGGGCATTATGCTAATGAAGTAAGTCAGACTGAGAAAGACAGATATTCTATGATCTCACTTATGTAAAGAATCTAAAACAAAATGGGGGAAACCCCAAATTCATAGATACAAAGAAGAGATTGGTGGTTGCCAGAGGTGGGGGCTGGAGCAGGAGGTGAGTGAAATAGGTAAAGATGGTCAAATTCCAGGTATAAGAAATAAATCTTGGGGTACTTTGGTGGCTCAGTCAGTTGAACCCCAGGTTCTTGGTTTACTCAGGTCATGATCTCCGGGTCCTGGGATTGAGCCCCTATTCAGCTCTATGATCACTGCAGAGTCGGCTTCAGGATTCTCTCTCGCCCCCTCCCCGCCCACCTCTCTCTCTCTCTCTCTAATAAATTTTTTTAAAATCTTAAAAAGAAAAAATTTTCAAAAAATTTAATTTTGGGGGGTGTTGCTGCTTCCTGTCGGCGCACGGGAGAAGAATGAGGCACAAACAAGTCAGCTGCAAGAGAAAGGGAGCAGGGGACAAAGTAGAGAAGACTGTTGCCCCGAACAACTCCTCAGTCCCGCTTTTATTAGATAGAAAGAGTAACCCACAGAAGAGCCGAAGAAGGCCAAACATTAGTCATATGCCTTGTAGATAAACAAGAAGGAAGGCAAAATAGGTCTGGACGAGCAGTATAAAGTTTATAGTGGAACAAGCACATTCAAAGGACTTACCTAACTAGCCACAGGTGCTCTCCGGGGGGGAAGGGGAGATAATGGAAAAATGAAGCAGGCGGCGTTGTGTCCTGAGCGAGCCGGGGTCCCCCGCTGCTCAGCTTCAAGGCCCTATATCATCCTCTCCCCCAGAGGCCTATTGCCAGTATGTTTTTCTTGAGGCTATATCTAAACGTGCTTGGTAACTAGTAAAATTTCCCATGGGTGATATTTTAAGTAATAGATTGTTCTGAGGGACAGTTGCAGGTGTAATTGCGGCATGATGACTATATTTTTTTAAAAGGAAAGAACAGACCCCACGTACCATACAAACACAATTCCACAATATAATATTTTCCTGATTATAAAGAATACATGTTCATTGTAGAAAAATTTTAAATTACTAGATATATCTCCAAATGATAAGTAAAACTCACCTACAATCCTGGAGCCTATTTGCAACGTGTTAGATTGTAGATCACTTGGAGCTCTTCTACTCACCAGGACCCAGTGGAAGTTGGATCACGGCTCAGGATGATCCAGTCGGTAGCATTCAGGGCCTGTCTCCAGGCGTCTCCACCTCCATCCTCAGTAATGCCGTAGCCTCAAGGCCCCTCTGAGAACCACAGCAGAATCGAGGGGTTGGAGGTGTGGGCTCCCCAGCGTCCCTCTGGCCCTCCTGGAGTGCTGCCATCCCAGTGGTAGAGCCTGCTGTGGCACCCAGCCCTAGCTCCACACCCATGGCTCAGGTTCAGGGTCCAGTTTCATGTGTTCTCGGGGCCGGAACTCTCCCTGCCCCACTTTTGCAGATGAGAAAATAGAAGCAGAGAAATGGGACTTTCTGATAGAGGCTGGGACAGTTCCTGCCCTCCTGGGCTGCTTTGCTGATCGCTGTCCTGTTAGGAACCCTGGTTTCCACGCAGCACCACAGAAGGCGAGGTTTGGATGTATTAGTACTGACCTCAGACCTGGGTCCTTTCCTTTACTGGTTGCAAGAACTTGTTCAATTTATTTAACCCTTTAGGCCTCAGATCCCTCCTGGTTTATTCACTGCTGAGGATCAAGTAAAACCACCTGTGTAAAACACCGCAGTGCAAAGCAGGTGCTCAGTAAACATTTGCGAGTGGGTGAGACCAACACTTTCCTAGAATTAAACCCTGGGGTATTTTATGTGGTAGATCCTTACAAGAAGCACCACATGACAGAAGAGAAATGTCTTCTGGTACAATCTCATAAGAGACGGAAGCATTATTCAGGTGACTGTGCCTTTTACTAAATTGTATGTTGAGTGACCCTTCAAAGGCAACTTGACAGTGAAGTGAAGGCATTCTGGGAGAGCTCTGAGAGCAGCAAGTGTGTTTCTTCTACATGCACTGTGACTTCTGACACGGTTAAGTTCTGTGTGGTAGATCTCCAACAGATCGGAGCACTGGTGTTCATTGTTATGATTTACTATTGATGTGATCTGACAGTTCTCCCCCAGAGAAAGGGCAGACAGACACCTCGAAACCTGGACGCTTGGAGACTATTATACTACATGACACGCAGCAGAGCGGACAATGCTGGCAACGGGGAGGGGGATGCCAGCTACCTTATCAGCAGCCCCCCAAACAGCAAACCCTTCTAGCCCTCTTTCCTCTTCTCAAGCCACACATCATATCACTTCTTCAGTCCCAGCCTCTCCCCATGGCCAAGCTGCTGGCTTGGGCACGATGGGGGAAGTGGACCAGCAACAGAAAGGAAATACGAATCCCATCAGTTAGACTCTGATCGCATCCGCACAGCTCATGGAGGAAGTCCTCACAGTTGTCCCCAAAACACAGCACAGGATCTCCCCACTGAACCTCACATATCAGTAGGCTCGAGTGTCGCTGAGCACAGTGATCACGTTTCTAGCGAGTAACCCAAGTGGCCACAGAAACCTTAGCCACTTTTTCTCTAATACTTGCAGTAGAACAAAAAACCATCAGTATTTACAGCTCAGGAAGTTGTCTTAGACGACACCACCATGAACGGAACCTCTCTAATCATCTCTCGCCCCTGGTCATCACTTAAGGAGTTCAGAGAAACTGGATGTTGTCCATCTGAATGCGTGTGTGACCACAGATCCCTATGACTGTGGAGTGCGTAGAAGAAGCCGCAGGGCTGGGCAATGGGACCTGTTTCTCGCTGGTCTGAGCTAAGGCTCTCCCAGCTCTGTGCTGGCTTCTGGAGTGCTTGCCACATGCGCGGGGCTAGAGGTCGCTTGCAGGGGTCTCCAAGACCTGCTCCCCCGGCACCCCATAAACTGTGCCACCCTGTCCTCTCACTGAGGAGAGGCACCTCTGCCACTGAGCAGAGAAGAGAGAGGTACCATGCGTCCTCCTGTTCCTGCAGGAGAGCCACAATCTGCCCAAAGTGAGGACCTGGGGGCCTGGCAAGTGTAAGGGTGGAGGGGACCACACCACTCTGAGCAGCGGGACTGACTAAGTGGCTGGCGCTGGCCCTGCCAACGTGAGCACAGGGCTGCCTGAATGGCAGTTTCCAATCCTCACAAACATTTGACACGTGAACACAGACACATACGGGAGTCCAGGACACAGGGTCTCAAAATTGGGCCTTTTATTTGTGGAGTGTCACCCAAGGTCACTTTGCATTGTAGGCACATTGTGAAGAATCAGAAAAAGCAGGCCAGCTGGAGAAAGGAAGAGGACTCTGTTCGGGGCTGACTGTGTCCTTACGGGGAGGAGAAGCGGCCACAGAACAGGATGCTGTTGGTTTTGCTGTGCTGGATGAAGAAGAGGAAGGGGTGGTCGGCGCAGAACCGGGGCACGATTCTCGCACACCGCAGCATCATGATGGCCGCAGTGGCCGCCGCAGCCTCTGTGCCTTCCTCGTTCACCTCCACGAAGGCCTTGTGCACCACCCTGGACAGATACAGGTCTTTCCTGGACGACATCCCAGAGAAGTCTGCCTTGGCCTGCTCAAAGGCATCGGTCATGCCCAGAGAGCAAAGGACATTCTTCATGTCGTAATCCTCCTCCAGTTTAAATCTAGGGAGGAAAACTTCCACCTCTTCTTTGTCTAGCATGTCTGGCCTCGTCCACTCTGTGAATTTCTCATAAGTGAGTTCTTTCTCCACCTAGAAGAGAGTTGAAGATGTTCGGATCTAGAACACTGCTGCCCCAGAGAACCGTGTGCCGGGCTGTGAGAGTTCTGGGCGGTGCGCGACGAGGTGGCAGGAACGGGACGTCACGCCACCTTCAGAGGCAGCCCCCACAGGCCCTGCCGGCAAGTGCCAGAACGGCCCAGTGCTCCTTACCGTCCTCAAATCTGTGTTTTCATCTGGAAGCATGATGATCATGTTCAGCTCTTTGCCCACATAGGGGAGCACCAGAATTTTGGTGAATATTTCTCCTATATAGGTCATTTGAAAGGTAGATTTTTTAAACATCATCTGCACAGGTTTCTCCTCATTCTATAAAGGAAACAGATAAACATTAAGTTGAAACCAGACTCAGTGGACACATGGGGCAAATGGACAGAACCAGCCAGTGGGGGTTCTGCAAACACTTCCTCGGCTGGCTTCTGGAACACTACCTCGGCCCCCTCTTCTGCCGGCCCATCTCCATTGCCTCAGCCTCCAAACACTGGGGTATTTAGGACTCAGTCCTTACACTGCTTGTCTCTCGGTGATCTCAACCTTGTGACTTTAAACAGAAATACCAAACGTGTACTCGTAGCTGGGACTCCTCCACTGCACTCCAGTTACGTTCCCATGTGCCGTGCTTACTTGGCGCCTGCATTTGGACAGTGAAGGAACCTCCAATGTCATATGTCACACTGGGCTCCTCACAGTCCCTTCCAGGTCTGCTCCACCCACCATGTTCCCCATCTCACGTGACAGCAATGCCACTCACCCCACCGTCAAACACTCTGGAGTGTTCCTGACTCCTGTCTTTCACCCCACAATGGACTCTACCAAGTCGTATCAGTTCTGCTTTTAAAATATTATCATAAACGAGATCAAATCACTCGGGTTGAGCAGCTTTCTGTGGTTCCCTTCTACTCCAGGGGAGTAAAAAAGCTGAAGCCCTTAAAGCAATCTGTGACATGGCAAGAACTTGTCCCTCGCTCTCTGCTCCCATCTCCCTCTGCCTGTCTGCTTGTCACAGGCGCCCCTGGATGGTTCCGCGGGCAAACCCAGCCCTGCTGACCCCAGAACCTGGATGGCATGCACCCTTGCGTCGTTCTGGTCTTTGCTCAGTGAGGGCTGCACCGTGAAACCACACCCCCAGCCCCAGGCTGGATCCTTCCCCTGTGTCTGTCTCTGGATTACTACCGCGGTCCCATACACTCCTATTTTCCCAGGCATGACCACTCTCTCTTGCCCCCAGGAACATGGCAGCTTCGTGAGAGGAAGCGTCACCAGTTTTGCACGCACTGTGATGGGACCAGGCACCGCGCCTGGCCCCCAACCGGCATGGGCTGAACAAATGGATCAACAACTATAGGACCAGGCAAAACGAACACATCTTACCAGGAGAAGAGTGCACTGGTCACCAGTGCGCCCTGAGCCGGGCAGTAAGAAAGACCCAGGGGCAGTGACTGCATCCTAGCCAGCGGCCCCCCTCAACTTCTGACTTGCGTGCAAGTGTGAGATTCACAGCGGCTGTGAACCGGCCAAGCCCCACGCTGCAGTCCCCAGGTCTCTGGGCTAGCACATGACTCTGTGTCACATGCAAGAAACTTTGGTTTCGGCTTTTCTCCTGTGCCTTTGCCAACACACACCTGAACTGGCCTGAGCCATGCCTGCGCCTTCATTCCTCAGCATCCCATTCACCTCCAGGGCCAGCCATCAGCACCCTTTTTCTCTAACAGGCCAGACAGTATACATTTTCAACTTTATGGACCATACAGTTTTTGTCCCAACTACTCAACTCTATAGTTGCAGCATGAAATACATAAATAAGTATGGCTATGTTGCATTAAATTTTTATTAAAAAAAAAAAAGTGGTGGGCTGGCTTTGGCCTCAGGCTGCAGTTTGCTGACCCCTGTCTGAGGCAGTTTCTCCTTCTACCCATCCAGGACCCAAAGCCCCCAGTCTTATAATATGAAAGGATCCAAACTCAGTAACTGAATGATTCATGAAGTATACAATTATGGAGAGAAGCTTCATCTTACTTAGAAACAAAGGAATTTTAAAAATCTATAGGAACTCAAAACCTGTTGACTTGCAGGCACAATCCCCAGCCTGATAAGCTGGTGGGCTCAACACCCGCTGTGCTCTGCCTGCCTTTCTCTACTGGAGAGATGAGGAAGCAAGCTAGACTTCCTCACCTCCCTGCATCCAGTGGAGGCCATACATAATTGGGCCTATGAGACACAGAAGAGAGGGTTCTCATTCTGAATAAGTTGTCAGAGCCCCAAAGGAGAGGACTTTTGCTCTCACCCTTCATCCTCTCCCTCCCTTCCCCCTGATGGTGGCTGCCATGGCCATGACCGCAGATGAGGGCCTCACGCTAGGCATGGCAGAGCAGGAAGACGGGGAGCTGGTTCCCAGCGGCCCCACTCTCGGCCCGCTCACAGGCCTCTCCTTGGGGAGATGAACTTTCTATGAATCAAGTCCAAACATACATCTTGTTAAAGATGAATTTCAAGGAGAGAAATCATTTCCCCGGGTGAAAACAGGGCAGTTCATTTCAGAATAAAGCTCCAAGGAAAATGTTTCTTGAGAAACTGAAAGTTGAGGCTCCTGTCTGCTTAGAAGATCCAACTCAGGGTCACTGATCAGGAATAGGCTGTAACTAATCTATTCGGTCTACTTAGATGTATGTGCAAAAATCTCTACAATTAAAGATAAGTAAAAAAGAAAGAATATACCAGATTCAGTGACAGAAAAGATAAAAGGCCACCAGCAAATAACAACTTTGAAGCTGGAGACAGCTCAACTTGCTGTCTATTCTTTATACATGTCCTTTTGTTTTGCTTGTTTTTAAAACCAAAATTAGTGTTTGTTCTCCTTATTATCAAAAGAAGTCTGCAGATCAGTCACTTGTTCAGAGTTCACTGAGCACCAACTACATGAAGGCACCAGTGAGACAGCCTTGGCCCTTCAACCGCCGCAATGCCGCCCCGGTGACCAGCAGGGGGCGCTGCGGCTGCCGAAAGGAGGGATACGGAAATCCCTACCGGGAGGATGGTCAGGGAAGGCTTCCAGATGCTGCTGGAACTGAAGGGGTATATGGGTACTGAAGGGAATGAAGATAGGGAAATGGGGATAAATGGGTAGGATCTGAGTCCACAAAGAACCTCATATACCATATTTTGGAGTTCAAACTTTATCTCAAAAGTTCTAGAAAGCCAAGGAAGACCTTAAGCCTGACAACTGACATGGGATTTGTGATTGTAGACAGAACACCTGGCAACCGTAGCCTGTGAGTATGTAGCTAGGACACAGCAAAGGAGAAGGGCAAGGCAAAGGACCCCGGCCGCCCAACTGCCTGAGGACGCACAGGGCACAAGTTAGCTTGTGAGGTGAGCTTTCTTGCATGTTTTTAAAACCAGTGTGAACACAGGGACTGTCTCCAAGAATCTCCTTTGTTATCCCAAAATATTCACCTTGCTGATTTTAAATGGTCTTTCCACGGTCTGCGTTTTGTTAAACTGATTATCCCAGTTTCCTTTGAAATAGATGGCATTAACAAGAATCAGATTTGTCATTGAATCCACTGAACCCGGAGACAGCAACTCTGTAATCTGACCTGAAAAGAAGAATTAAAGAATGGGTGAACTAAAAGAATAGCAAGACGATTAAAGAAGGACAAATACCATGTGATCCCATGCATGTTTGGAATTTAAGAGACAAAACAAAGTAGTAAGCGGGGAAAAAAAGAGAGGGAGAGACAAACCAAGAAACTGACTCTTAATGATAAAGAACAAACTGACCATTACCAGAGGGGACCTGGGCAGGTGATGGGTTGAAATAGGTGATGGGGATTAACAGGGCACTTATCTTGATGAGCACTGAAGAAAGTACAGAAGGGCTGAATCACTACATTATACTCCTGAAACTAACCTTACACTGTACGTTAACTAGCTGGAATTTAAATTAAAAAAAAAAAAAAGTTTCCTGATGCATGCACCTGGGGCAATATTTAAATTGGGCAATCTCCTTATGAAATACACGATAAAAAAAAGTTTACTGTCCCCCAAATATAACCATGTAAGGGGATTCTGCTCCATAAAACAACAGCAGCAACAAAAACTTAAAAGGCCCTGGTAAGAAAAATACCATCACTGGAGCAAAACATAAAATGGACAAAGGAGTCTGTGTGGGATTAATTCCCAGCAAGTGAGACAGAAAGGAATGCCTCGTGTCTATGATCAAAGATAGGGACGTAAGGGACAGTCAGAAAGGTGAGCGGCAGTGTGCGTGTCCAGGGCAGCGTCAGTGAAGAGCCGCAGGAGGGGGAGGGCTCAAGCGAGGGTCCTACCAGGATGCGTGGCAATCCGTAAGGCATATGCAACACAGGGCAGGCAGATGGCACAAAGCCTGGCTCTGTCTTTTTCTTTATAGAATTTATGAAAAGGGGGCGCCTGGGTGGCTCAGTGGGTTAAAGCCTCTGCCTTCAGCTCAGGTCATGATCCCAGGGTCCTGGGATCGAGCCCCACATCGGGCTCTCTGCTCAGCCAGGAGCCTGCTTCCTCCTCTCTCTCTGCCTGCCTCTCTGCCTACTTGTGATCTCTCTGTCACACAAATAAATAAACTCTTTTAAAAAAAAAAGAATTTATGAAAAGAAGGTCTATATTAACAACAATGACAACCATATGGATTGTTCTAGAAGAGGAGTACTGAAGACTGAGGGATATCACAGACGCACCAATGAGACCAGGGAAGAGCTAGAGAAAATAAGCAAACACTGACAATATTTCAGAAGCAGATTTTAAAAATTTACAGTTATTCAGAGAAAAATGTCATTCCTGTTTACATGTGTATGGGCCTGTGAAGGAATGGACAGTGAGATCAATTAAAATGCTATTAAGACAGAGTAACACTATATTTCCACCTTCCGTCTTTTCGGCCACCCAGGTGTTGATGTGTGCCCTGGACTCTTCTGCGGCATTTTGAAAGTCGAGCTCTTCCATCTCCGCTTGGTAGAACTTGAGGCAGGAGTCTTTGAAAGACTAGGAGAGACAGAGCAACGTAATCACATGGCTGCAGAAACAGTCAACACTTAGAGCTTACTTCTTCGTGGCGCCCAATCAGAATGTTGGCGATGTTATGATTTACATGCGGAATATACAAATATACAATACAATACACCCTCGCCTATTGATAACCTGTCACACTCCTGGGTGATTTTGACAACTTCTAAACACATTTGAAAATAAATGTTTGCTATTTAAATTACTGTTTCATAAGCAATGACTAATCAAACTGAAGTATGAGGAACTAACGAAAATCCGTTCTTCAGCTACATTTAATCTTAGCGTCTAAACCAAGTGAAACAGTGGTCTGAATATCAAATAAACATCGTGAGCTGCTAGATTCCTCGAGGAACTAGCTCTGCAACAGTGAGGCAAGTCCAGAGACACTGAGACTCTGAGGCTACTAGAGTGTCATTCCTGGACAGCCAACACGTTTGCTATGTGAGTCCCATCCACAGCAAGAGCCACAGCTGCCTCCAGAACATTCCAGAACAATGGACTGGAAACAAGGGCCTGCTGTTCCGTACAACAGGGGAAGTGTGTGATCCCACTCCACCCCTTCCACTACAACTTTCTGTGATGATGTTAGCAATGTTGTAAGTCTGTGCTGTCCCAAACGGTGCCTTGTGCAGCTCCTGAACACTTGAAATAGGGCCCATGCCACTGAGGAGCTGAATAGTGAACAGTAATTGTAATTACTCACATGGAAATTCAAATAGCTACATGCGTCTAGTGCCTACCACTTTGGATGGCTCCATCTTAGAGCATGAGCAACTCTCAAAAAAGTTTAAACTACATTTTGTTAATATAGTCTGTTAAATGATGACGACATTCATGAACATGTACATCGTGCCCCATAAAAGCCGAAAATCTGATAGAAAGTGAATGGACTGAAATAACCCATTTGTGGCCACTACGCACTGTGCACTACCGAATGGTTTCCCAATCTTTGTTTTGAACAGCTTACAGCTAAATATTTAATCCCCCTTTTCAGGACTGGTTTTCTAGTGCAGGATTTCATGCCTCCCCTTTGAGACAACATGACAGAGGGAATGGGGCACAGTCGCTACCAACGCTGGTCCTGCAACTTCTTAGCTGTGTGACCTTAAAAAAGCACTTTGTCTCTCTCAGCTTCCTTGTCTTTCCCTGTGAATGAAGATATGGCGTTGGTCTGAGGGCCAGATGAATTCTTATTGCCAGAGCTGTTTCGTACAACATCACTGAATTCTCAGCACGCTGTAGACGCTGCCCGAGGTGGGCAGGGGTATCATTTCATTTCATCCACGTAGCGTTTGTGCTCTGCCTATGTTGCCACTCCATGGCGGCTCCGTGCCCCTGAAAACCGTATGAGTCTCTCAGAGTAAGAAACTATTCTGGAAGAAACCTGGGCCCTGGCATATTGGTAACCTGTCACAGCCTTGGGTGTGACATATATTTGAAAATAAATATTTGCTATTTAAATACTGTTTTATAAGAAATGACTAATCAAACTGAAGGAATATCTCATGGTATGTTGTGATTGGTACTGGATTCTTGGAACACTAAATAAGAAATAATTGAGAAACAACTGCCTTATATTTCAATATCAAAATAAGATTCAAAACATCAATGCTGGGGTGCCTGGGTGGTTCAGTTGGTTAAGCATCTGCCCTTGGCTCAGATCATGGTCCTGGGGTCCTGGGATCCCGCACTGGGCTCTCCGCTCAAGGGGGAGTTTGCTTCTCCCTCCCACTCTACCTCTGTGTGCACGCGCTCTCTCGCTCTCTCCCTCAGTTAAAAAAAACTTTAAAAAATTTTTTCACTTAAAAAAAAAAAGAAACATCAATGCTTTTCTTAAAGTATCCAACAGAAAAGAAAGAAAACTAAGAAAATCCACAGGTTCTTTGTGTTTATTCGAAGTTTTGTTCTTCTTTATGCCAAAGGCTTATAAAAAGATGGCAAATGCCTGAGACTAAATAAAATAAGATAGGCTGAGAAAAACCACACCGTGGGGAACAATTCCAATATTTGACCTCATGCTTGACTACATTTACTTTACTCCAATATTTTAAAACAATTTCAGTCTGAAACAAGTTTAAAAAAATAATGAAAAAAATCATATAATAGAATAAGATTGATACCACGAACATGGAACTCAAAAAACAGTAAAAGATATATAGCCCAATAAAAAGCGGGCAAAGAAAATTCTCAGAAAGATACAAATGTTCAATAAACGTAAGTTGGTCAATCTCATTAATTATCAAAATTTAAGAGGCTAACCACATGCAGTGTTGATGCGAGTGGAAATGAGCACTCTGCTAATATTTCTAGAGAGAATGTAGATGACCACAGCACTTTGGCCAATCTGGCAATATTCGCTACAACTTGAAAGCTTCACTCCCTTCCTCCCTTCTACGAATCCATCTTGGAGTAAAACGTGCACAGATGCACTGGATCGTGTACCCTAACGTTCACTGTCTAAATGCCGGTCAGAGGGGGAGGGGCGCACTAGGTGCGGTTCAGTACTTGCATACTGAGGAACAGCGGGTAACAGTGAAGCAGAGGTCAGTGCCCAAGATGCAAAGAACTTCAGACAGAGCTGGGTAAAAAGAAACAAGTTATGAAATAATATTATGGTATAATGACATTAGGTAGAGAAAACCCCACCAAACAGATTTATTTCTCCATGTGTGGGGGATGCACCTCAAATCTATAAAAGCTCATATATTGGAAGGGGAGTGATGAGGTATGGAAGGGGTTGTGAGAGCTCTTGCTTTGCCTGCTTTGCTTGCATTTTTATATAATAAGAATATACTCATTATATAACAAGAAGGTGCTCACAAATTACTTGAGTAGTTTCTGAAAAGTGAAAAAAAAAGCTTGAAAGCACTATAAATAAACAAAACCAGTATAATTAGACAAATAACTTTATAAAAATTCTGCACTGGAAAAAATAATAGAAATATTTACAAGTGTAAAAAGTTGACCAAGTATCACATGCACAAAAAAGTGATCAAATGTGGAAAACAATGATTAGAAATATTCCTTTTGATCCCTTCTTTGTTTCTGCCAGTTTACCTCTTATTTTTTTTTAAATGTTTTATTTCTAAGTAATCTCTGCACCCAACGTGGGGCTCAAACTCACAACCCCAAGATCAAGAGTCACATGTTCTTCTGATGAGCCAGCCAGGCGCCCCTTGGCCAATTCACCTTGAACTGTGTTTGCTCCATGTTAATTCTTTTATAATTATCTCATTGAAGCCTCACAAACATCTAGACGGTATTTGTGAGAAGGCTCGCCTTACAGAAGATAGCATGAAGCAGGGTTCAAGAGAATGCATGAAGTTAGTGAACAGAGAGCCAAGTTCCTGCCCACCGGTGTGAACTCATAACCTGGAGGCTACCTGCTGTCACATCATGACCCCTCCTCCCCACCGCCTTGGCATCTTTACTTTCTTGGTCAAAAACAGTGTGTATGACTTACCGAGAGGAACTCATAAGACTTGTCTCCAAAGAGTCTGTTGGCGGTTCTAAGCAAGTACAGTACATCGGTCCTGTTGACTTCCGTGAGAAGCGACTGGAACCCCTGGTGCACGTCCCCTCCTCCGCAGCTTTTACTTAAAGAAAGTGTCTGAAATCGAAAACAGAATACAAATGCACAAAGTCAGTGTGCCCAGACTTCCCAAAATGGATAAGACACTAACTCAGCCTAGTACAGATCCAGCTTAAGAAAAGACTGGTCCAATGGAAGATAAAAAAAGGAAATAGAAACAATCATCAGAAATTATTACCAACAGTTATATGCCAATAAGCTAAGCAACCTAGATGAAATGGATACATTCCTGGAAAACTATAAACTCCCAAAATTGAACCAGGAAGAAACTGACAACCTGAATAGACTGATATCTAGTAATGAGATTGAAGCAGTGATCAAAAACCTCCCAAAAAACAAGAGCCCAGGACCTGACGGATTCCCTGGGGAATTCTACCAAACTTTCAAAGAAGAAATCACACCAATTCTCCTGAAGCTGTTCCAAAAAACTGAAGCAGAAGGAAAACTTCCAGACTCTTTTTATGAAGCCAGCATTACCCTGATCCCCAAACCAGGCAAAGACCCTACCAAAAAGGAGAATTTCAGACCAATATCACTGATGAATATGGATGCTAAGATTCTCAACAAGATCCTAGCAAACAGGATCCAGCAGCACATTAAAAAGATTATCCACCATGACCAGGTGGGATTCATCCCTGGGTTGCAAGGATGGTTCAACATTTGCAAATCAATCAATGTGATAGAACAAATCAGTAAGAAAAGAGAGAAGAACCACATGGTCCTCTCAATTGATGCAGAAAAAGCATTTGACAAAATCCAGCATCCGTTCCTGATGAAAACGCTTCAAAGTATAGGGATAGAGGGAACATTCCTGAACTTCATAAAATCTATCTATGAAAGACCCACAGCAAATATCATCCTCAATGGGAAAAAACTTGCAGCCTTCCCGTTGAGATCAGGAACACGACAAGGATGCCCACTCTCACCACTCTTGTTCAACATAGTATTAGAAGTCCCCTAACGGCAATCAGACAACAAAGAGAAATAAAAGGTATATAAATTGGCAAGGAAGAAGTCAAACTCTCTTTCTTCTCAGATGACATGATTCTTTGTATGCAAAACCCCAAAGACTCCACCCCCAAACTACTAGAAGTCATACAGCAATTCAGTAAGGTGGCAGGATACAAAGTCAATATACAGAAATCAGTGGCTTTCTTATACACTAACAATGAAAATACAGAAAGGCAAATTAGAGAATCGATTCCATTTACTATAGCACCAAGAACCATAAGATACCTGGGAATAAACCTAACCAAAGAGGTAAAGGATCTGTACTCGAGGAACTACAGAACACTCATGAAAGAAATTGAAGAAGACACAAAAAGATGGAAGACCATTCCATGCTCTTGGATCAGAAGAATAAACATTGTTAAAATGTCTATACTGCCTAGAGCAATCTATACTTTTAATGCCATTCCGATCAAAATTCCACCAGTATTTTTCAAAGAGCTGGAGCAAATAATCCTAAAATTTGTATGGAATCAGAAGAGACCCCGAATTGCTAAGGAAATGTTGAAGAACAAAAACAAAACTGGCAACATCACGTTACCTGATTTCAAGGTTTACTACAAAGCTGTGATCACCAAGACAGCGTGGTACTGGCATAAAAACAGACACATAGACCAGTGGAACAGACTGGAGAGCCCAGATATGGACCTTCAACTCTATGGTCAAATAATCTTCGACAAAACAGGAAAAAATATACAATGGAAAAAAGACAGTCTCTTCAATAAATGGTGCTGGGAAAACTAGACAGCGATATGTAGAAGAATGAAACTTGACCATTCTCTTATACTGTACACAAAGATAAACTCGAAATGGATAAAAGACCTCAACGTGAGACAGGAATCCATCAGAATCCTAGAGGAGAACATAGGCAGTAACCTCTTTGATATCAGCCACAGCAACATCTTTCAAGATATGTCTCCAAAGGCAAAGGAAACAAAAGCAAAAATGAACTTTTGGGACTGCATCAAGATCAAAAGCTTCTGCACAGCAAAGGAAACAGTCAACAAAACAAAAAGGCAGCCCACGGAATGGGAGAAGATATTTGCAAATGACAGTACAGACAAAAGGTTGATATCCAGGATCTATAAAGAACTTCTCAAACTCAACACACACAAAACAGATAATCGTATCAAAAAATGGGCAGAAGATATGAACAGACACTTCTCCAATGAGGACATACAAATGGCTATCAGACACATGAAAAAATGTTCATCATCACTAGCCATCAGGGAGATTCAAATTAAAACCTCATTGAGATATCACCTTACACCAGTTAGAATGGCCAAAATGAGCAAGACAGGAAACAATGTGTGTTGGAGAGGTTGTGGAGAAAGGGGAACCCTCTTACACTGTTGGTGGGAATGCAAGTTGGTGCAGCCACTCTGGAGAACAGTGTGGAGATTCCTCAAGAAATTAAAAATAGGGCTTCCCTATGACCCTGCAATTGCACTGCTGGGTATTTACCCCAAAGATACAGATGTAGTGAAAAGAAGAGCCATCTGTACCCCAATGTTTATAGCAGCAAGTCCACGGCGGTCACCAGACTGTGGAGAGAACCAAGATGCTCTTCAACGGGTGAATGGATAAGGAAGATGTGGTCCATATACACGATGGAGTATTATGCCTCCATCAGAAAGCATGAATACCCACATTTTGTATCAACATGGACGGGACTGGAAGAGATTATGCTGAACGAAATAAGTCAAGCAAAGAGACTCAAGTATCATATGGTTTCACTTATTTGTGGAGCATAACAAAGAACATGGAGGACATGGGGAGACGGAGAAGAGAAGGGAGTTGAGGGAAATTGGAAGGGGAGATGAACCATGAGAGACTATGGACTCTGAAAAACAACGGAGGGTTTTGAAGGGGAGGGGGGTGGGAGGTTGGGGAACCAGGTGGACGGTAATAGAGAGGGCACGTACTGCATGGAGCACTGGGTGTGGTGCAAAAACAATGAGTACTGTTACGCTGAAAATAAATAAATAAATTAAAAAAAAAAAAAAGGCACTTCCTGCAGGGGGGCAGGGCAGAGGCCCGGGAGTACCCTCAGGCCGCAGTGCCCTCTGCAAGCCCTACTCTGTGGGCTCACTACTTGGAGTCTGTCTGCAAGTAAGGCTGCCCACCAGGCCCCCCTTCTTTGCAAACACAGGCACTCCTCAAACAGAAAGGGCTGGATAAAGTTTAGTGCATTTAAGCTGGTCCTCCTGGAAGCTGGGTACCATCCTGTAAGGAAGCCCAGGCCACCCGGCCAAGGGGACACGCCGAGGAGGCCACATGGAGGAGGCCCAAGACCCCATACCAGGGACCCTGCTGGGGCCAAGTGGAGAAATATCCCCAACACAGCCAGAGTCAGGCCCCAGGAAATTGTCATCTTAAGCTGCTAAGTTTTAGGGTACTGGTTAGTCAACAGCAAACAACTGAGACGTTACTGGAAACATCTCTGACTGACCAGTGCCATTCTAAGAAGGTTTACACTTCAGTGAGAAAATTAACATATCAATTTTTAACAACTGAAAAGCAAGTGACAACATCCAAACACTATCACGGAACTCAGCATGGGCCGTGTGATGGACTCCCTACTCACAACCTCAAACTCATGGAAAAAGCATAGTCCAGGCTAGTGACGTCACTCATCCTTCTTCATAGAGCACACCACTTCCTCCCTCATAGATCTGAGGCCACCACTCCAGGTGCTCGCTCCCTCAGAATTAGCATGTCACCTGCAGCTCTGTCCCTATCCCCAACACCAGCAGAGGGACCTGTCAGGAGCAAATCCTGGAGGTGAACGTGAAGATCAGCTCAACTGACAGATTAATAGTATTTCCTGTCGCCCAGAAATGGCTTCAGGTACGTACCTGGAACATCTGGGCTGCCGTGTTTCCCTTGGCGCCCATGAAGACCATGGACAGGGCAGAAGAGATGCTCATGGGTGAGAAAAACACATTTTTCGAGTTGTCTTCACCCAGCTTTTTCAGAAGACTTAAGGCAAAGGTGCCATTTGCCTCCGAAAGAGTATCCATGACGGTGAGCCTGAAAGAATGGTTCTAAAATCAGTATCACATTCCAAATTAAATAAACAAACAAATAACACAAAATCAGTATCACATTCCAAATTAAATAAACAAACAAATAATACAGTAAAATCAGTATCACAGCAATACAGTCTTACACATTGACTATATTTCACTCTGTTATTAGTGGTTACCACTTTGGTTCAGTGGACAAATATGTATATTCACAAAACTCTATTTCGTTTTGGGGCCTTCAAAATTATTTTGTGCACATCTAATATTAAGTGAAAAATAAAACTGAACAACGTACTAATAATATAATCCTGTTGTGTGGGGGGAAAGGGCAGTGAGGATGGCTATGTACCTACCTACCTGGGAGCACAGAGGAAGTGTGGAAAAGTTACACATTTGACAGCTTACCCAAGTTACTTCGGGGGGGGGGGCGGTCAGGAAAGGAGTTATTGGCTTTTGCTTCCATTTCTTATTGTTTGGTGTGTTGTGTGGGTTTGTATGTATTATTTAATCCTCCAAAAATCATTCAAAATGATCAATCCAACCACAAGGTTATGCAAAAAAAAGATGGTTGAATGTTTTTAAGATGTGGGAGGACTCCGTTTTAAGATAACCTGAAGCCCAAAGATAAGAGATAAATCAAACCACATGCAAAGATACATGAAAGCCTTAAAAACAAGGACTTTTGACCTTCAGTTCTCCTTCTATGAAACCTCTGCTTGTGCCGAGGCCCAAATCTGTGGCCATGTTCCCCAGACCCCCTACTGCCACAGGCCTTCTTGCCCCTTGTTCTGGACAAGGGTATGTGACAGCAGGTGCATGCACCTGGCCACCTCCAGATACAGGCCTCAGGGGTAAGGGGTCAGTCTGCACAGGTTGGCATGGACGGTATGTGGCCGTGACCACGGTGGTCTAGGCGGGGTCCAGAACAGGAATACTTCTGGGCGGTCTAGGATGGGGTGGGTATGAGAACCTTCAAACAGTTCTTTAGAAAGACCTATCATCGACTCCCCATTTTATGACGGGGGAGCTAAAGGTCACAGTGGTGAAGTGATAAAGCCAAGCCAAGGAACTAAATAGCTAAGGCTGAACTCAGGGCCAATACCCTGTCTTTGCACTGCGGCTCTAGATGTCCCTACTTAAGGAAGAGCCTGAAGGTCTGATAGAAGGGTCAGTGGGAAGGCAAGAGGCAGCCAAGGGCCCCGTCAGCCAGCTTAGCCAGCGGGCCTGGGGGGAGCAGACTTTGGGAGAAGCAGCCCCGGCCTGCTCTGCTGTCTTGACAAATATTTACCAGCCTCACAAATCCCCCGTCAGAGATTGGGGAAATGACTCATCTGAGCTGTGTGTGGGAACCTACGGAACAAGGAAAGGGCGACACTAGATATTTTCAGGGAGTGGAAAGAAGAGGGGAGGACAAATCTGACTGAAAGTCTCAGACCAGAGAATGAGGAGTAAACCCTCTCTCCACAGAGCGTGCTTTTCTATTTATAACTGTGGGCCACTGAATATGGGCAGCTAGAGGCCCCCAGCCCACCCCCGGAACATGCGAGTGTTCCCTTATACAGCAGAGACCTTGCAGATGTGATTAAAGGGAGGATCTGGACATGGGGAGGTCACTGGGGATTATCCAAGAGACCCCTAAACGTCATCACGTGTATCCTAATGAGAGGCGGGCGGGCAGAGGAGGATGTGACGTAGGAGGAAAGCAATGTGGGGACAGAAGGAAAGCGCTACCCTGTGGCTTGAAAACTGGAGGAAGGGAAGAGAAGCAAGGGTTGGGGGAACTGCAGCTCTGGAAGATGGAAAGGGCATGGGACAGATGCTCCTCTCGAGCTGCTGGAGGGAGCAAGGCCCTGCAGCCCCTCAGTGTGGCTCAGCGAAACCTGCCAGCCTTGTGGCCTCCAGAAGCCTGAGAGTAAATGCACTGAGGTTGCGGTGATTTGTTACAAGAGCCACAGAAAACGAATACTTAATGAATACCCCTGATAAATTTTATTTACAGTCCTTGTTTAAACTCTTTGTTTTCAAACTCTCCTTTATTCATTATAGACAGAAGGTGGGGCGCTGGCACTCCTGGTTTGCTCCGACTTTCCGTACGTGTCTTAAATTGCTAATTTCTGATGAAAGTACAACAGAATATACCCACTACTAAAATTCTCCTAGATACAACTGATCGTATGATAGAGAAATAGCTTCAGGATTTCGCAGGGCCTTGGGAACATCCACATAAACAAAAGTAGCCATTATATGAAACGGATGAGAAGTTACACTGCTTATTTGGATTTTGTATTAGCAAATGCTCCCTGCTTATTAATTTTAAAGGAAACAACTGTTAAAAACAGGTTTAAGAATTAAGAACGAGGTAAGAGGAGGTCCCACAGGACAAGAAGCACAGTCCCAAGCATTCCAGACACACTAATCTTCTTGCCTGGGGACAGGGGGACCTCTGGCTTTGGCCCCAAGATAGCACACCCCCCTCAGTGAATCAAGAAAGCTGAAAGATTTAAAAGTATATTTTTAAAAAAAAAAAAAAGGAAGAAAGCTGAAAGACCAGTAACTAGTTCCTCAACATAAAGCAGCTCCAGTCTTATTTTAAATACTGAGCCTGGGAAGAACAAGCCAGGACATTCAGAGGAAAAGGCACCAGTCAGGAAGGAGACGAAGTTTATAATCCCAGCTCATGGGCTCTAAATATATTCTTGAGGGGCGCCTGGGTGGTCCAGTGGGTTAAGACTCTGCCTTCAGCTCAGGTCATGATCTCGGGGTCCTGGGATCGAGCCCCACATCAGGCTCTCTGCTCAGCGGGGAGCCTGCTTCCCCCCCCACTCCCGCCTGCCGCTCTGCCTACTTGTGATCTCTCTGTCAAATAAACAAATAAAATCTTAAAATATATATATATATATATGTGTATATATATATATATATGTATGTATATATATATATATATATATATATATATATATTCATTCTTGATTTCTGCTCCTGTCTGAGGAAGAGAATGGGCCAGATAATGTGTTCCCTTCCATCCTGGATAGGAGGGAACAATGTCAACTGTGGCTCACTCTTCAAAGCCCAAAGCAAAGTCTAATAGCTTCCATTTCTCAGCTGCAAATGACTGATAGCCACCAAACGTAAAATTCCATCCACATCCTATAAAAAATGCTAAATAAAAAAGAAACATGAAATCAACAATGCCTCATGGGTTTATCCCAAATATGCAGGATAGTCTTACAGCAGAAAATATGTTAATCATGAAATAACTAAATTGCCCACTCACAATAAATGTCCTTGAAACAAATGGGAAATTATACTTCCTATACTTCCTTAATGTAATGGTCATTGATGATAAAATATTAGAAAACAGTTCCCTTGTTCCCCAAATAGGAACAATAACTAATAACTAGATTAAAAAGTTTTAACTTCAGAAAAAATAAATATCGCTTTTGGAGTATATACCACACACTGGGACCTATGTTAGCACTTTTCCTAAGACACTCTCACGAGTCTATAAGGCTGGTTGATGATACCAGCATTTGACATTGCTCTTTTGTCTTGCCCTGTGGTCACAAGACTATACAAGCAGTATACTTGTATACTTTCCTATACAGTGGGTGATGGCGGGAAACCAGGTCTGGGTGACTCTGGAGTTCACTCTCTTAATCACTGTAACATACCAACTTCCAAAAAAAAAGGAGAGGTGGAGAGCAAATTAAAGATATCTGTCCCAAACACAATTTTTGAAAGTTCAAAAACCATTACTTTCCAACAATGACTAAGATAGGTATTCCTTCCTAATCTGTGTAAACGATGTTATAAATCTGCATGCCAATATTCCCAGATCGTAATTTAGAATTATATAAAAAATAAAGGAAGACAAAAATGTCATGAAAACATTCATATTCCCCGAGCCAAAAATTCCACATCTATGGATTTAATTAAAGGTGAAACTCAGAGTTACTGATGCAAATACCAGGCATGGACCAACATGGCAACATAGGTCGGTCCTGTCTTCACTCGCCCTCGCAAGAAGAACTAACATCTATTCAAGAACAAGACAGCACTGAGAGAATCCTAGCACACGGGGTGAGGCTGAAGACAGACTGCATTAGACAAGTAAGAGGAGCGGCTACACGCTGGCCGTACTGCCCTCCAGCCCCCCAGACAGTGCTGCACCATAAGGGGACGTCTCCCCTGAGTCTCCGGTTTCTCCAGTGGGAAAAGAGAACCCAGGGGAGACAACTGGCCTCCCCCAGCATTGGGTTTTTTGCAGGATCCCCTACCCTGATGTCTCACTACTGAGATTGCAGGGGAATCTGCAGGGCTCAACCACTGGGCATCTGTGATGGACAAGATGGGAGGGGCTTGCAACAACCAGCACATGGATCTTGGCAGACCTGAGTTTAAACCTGCAATGTCCAGGCAGTAATCCTGCCCAGAGGCTTTGCTCATCTGCGGGACTAAGTCAGGGGTGACCTCTGAATAGTGAACACGCTGGGGTGGAGATCTGCCTGATTAGATCCTCAGACTAGGAGAGTGCCAGCCCTAGTGCCCGGTTTGAAGGTGCCCAAGCTAACATGCTGAGTCATAGCCCCACCCGCTGTGGAGAGGGCCTTCCAGCCCCATCTGACCAGAAGGCCTGGAGACAACCAGTGGAGGCTGGGTTGCCCAGTGGTGCTCAAGCTGAGAGGCGGACAGGCAGAGCTGACTGTCCCCACAGCAAAGCCAGTACCAGGTATGGAGGCAGAAGGATACATTCACAGAGGACTGAGGGTAGCTCCAGGACTCTCTAAACCAGAGAGCCCATTTGGGAAACTGAGAGTAGCTTGGAGTAGCCTTCCCTCTCCCACCTAGGCAAGGTAGCTGAACCACAGTAGCTGCTGTGGAGGGGGTCTTCCAAGCCCCATCTGACCAGAAGAGCTGGAGACAACCCCTGGGAACCGTTCAGCCCAGGGGTGTTGAGCCAAGAGAAGGACAGACAGAGCTGAGAATTTGCAAAGCAAAGCCAGCAGTCCTGTTTAACAGGGAAATTGGGATGTGGATCAGTCTGAGTTAAGACAACAAAGAATTTTACCAGCTCTATCTTCTCCCACTATGAGTCTAATTCATAGCCCCACTCATTGCTGAATACAGCCTTCAGCCCGTTCAATCAGGAAACCTATCCAGAGCACATGAGAAGCTCTGTAGCCCATTCAACATCCCTAGAATCACAGGCTCTTGAACAGAGAGTACAGCCCATGGCTTCCCCCATCTGCAGAGTGAAACCTGTGACCTCACCCGAGTAGGGAACCCAGTGCACACTCTGGCCTGATTCAGCCCCCCAAACAATGAGTTGTACAGGCCCTCGATTCTGGCCTGCTGCTGACCAGGGATGGAAAGCTAATTCCAACCACTACTGAATATAGTATCCACTCCTGATCATCTAGTAAGCAGGACCAGAAATCCAAGCAACTGCTGAGCCTATCCCACAGACTCACTTAGGTAGGGAACCAAGTCAGTAGTCCTACCCAGCCAACCGTTCTCAGCCAGTGGCACAACCCACCATTTCCATCTTCAGAGCTCGAACAGTTGCCTTGTCTCAAAATAGACCATAATAACCCCCCCACCTGCCTAAAAAATTAGCAGCAGATGTATCCAGAAACCCACTGTGCTGACTGGTGAAGAACTGTCTCTGCCAAAATCAATCAGAAAAGTCTAGAGGAACCCCATTAGTCAAACATGTAGATACCAACATAAAGAATCAAGGGTCATGAAAAGTCAGGTAAATAGAAGACCATCAAAGGAAACTAATAAAGCTCCAATAACAGACCTACAAGAAATGAAGATTTATGAACTGTCAGAAAAAGGATTCAGAATAATCTTCCTAAGATAGTTTAGAGAGCTAAAATAGAGTACAGACTTACAACTAAACAAAATCAGGAAAACAATGCAGGATCAAAATGAGAAGTCTGACAAGGACATAACAACAATCAAAAAATCCCAAAAAGCTGAAATCCTAGAGTTGAAAGTACAGTAAGTGAGAATTCGAGAGTTTCAAAGGCAGACTTGATCATGCAGACAAAAGAATCCATGATCTGGAGGATAGAACATTGGAAATTATTCAGTTATATAAACAAAATGAAAAACAAATGAAAAACTGTGAAGAAAGTCCAGGGGAATTATAAGACACAATGAAAAGAAACCATATTTGCACCACAAGAATTCCAGAGGGAGAAGAGAAAGAAAAAGGGACAGAGAGTTTAATATTTAAAGCAATAATGGCTGGAAACTTCCAAAACCTGGGGAGAAAAATGGATATATACACCCATGAGGCACAAAGGACCCCAAATAGGTTGAATGTGAACAGGGCTACACAGAGACACACCAGAATTAAACTGTCAAAGACAAAGAAAGAATTTTAAGAGCAGCAAGAGAAAAGAGAGAAGTTACATACTTATGGGAACCAGTAAGCCTATAAACAGATTTCTCAACAAAAACATTTCAGGCCAGGAGAAAATGGGATGACATCAAAAATACTGGGAAAAGGGGCGCCTGGGTGGCTCAGGGGTTAAGCCTCTGCCTTCAGCTCAGGTCATGATCTCAGGGACCTGGGATCGAGCCCCGCGTCGGGCTCTCTGCTCAGCAGGGAGCCTGCTTCCCCCCTTTCTCTCTGCCTGCCTCTCTGCCTACTTGTGATTTCTCTCTGTCAAATAAATAAATAAAAATTTTAAAAAAAAAATACTGGGAAAAAATAAAAATAAAAACCCCAAATTGTCAACTAGTTATTCTATGCCTGGTGAAGCTCTCCTTAAGAAACAAAGAAGGGATAAAGACTTTCCCGTACAAACAAAAGCGGAGAGATTTCATTACCACCAGACCTGTCTTTACAAGAAATGCTAAAAGGAATTCTTTGAATGGGAGTAAAAGAACACCAACATAAAAACACAAAAAGGTAGCATAAATCTCATTGATAATGGTAAATAGTCATAGATTCTGCAACATGGTAATAGTGGTACATAACTCACGTACAACCCTGGTTTAAAGGTTAAAAAAAAAAAAGATTAATGTAGGGGGAAAATATCCATAAACATAATAATCTGTTATTAGTTACTCAGCATAAAAATGTTAGTTGAAACAGTAATTATCTATAATGTGGAAGGGAAAAGAAGTAAAAGTATGAAGTATATTAATTCTATTGCAGTTAAGTTATTATCAGTTTAAAATAGGGTTTATAGTGATGAGGGAGCAGAAGCCTGGCTGAGGACAAAGCAAAAGCTGGCACCTTGCACCCCCTCTCCACCCGCTCCCCGCTCCCCTCGGTAATAAGTGTGATATTCCTCAGGCACCCCTGACTGCCCTAAAGTTAAATTTCTTCTAAACCCAAATCTCACTAACAAGGACGCTTGATAGAAGAAATGTGACATTCCACCAGGAAACTCCCAATTGTCTTTATGATAGTGCCTCATTAGAGGGAAAAACGGCCTTGGCTTGATAGTAACCAGGCCTCCAATATCCTGACAGTCTTCTTTACCCTGATAGCCCTTCTGAACACCCCCTTTGTCCTCACCTACCCAACTCCTGCGTATATAATCAGCCACTCCTCACATCCCCGGGGCAACAACTCTTTCTGCCCACGGGTCCTGTCCCTGGCTTTAATAAACCACCATTGTGCACCAAAGATGTCTCAAGAATTCTTTCTTGGTCATCGGCTCCGGACCTCACCCCCACCGAACCTCACCTAGGTTCTAGAACTTCATCAATAGGGCTGCCTGGCTGGCTCAGTCAGTTAAGCATGATCTGAGTCCTGGGATAAGTCCCACTTCGGGCTCCCTGCTGAGTGGAAAGTCTACTTCTTTGCCCCTCCTCTGGCTCATGCATTCTCTCTCTCTTTCACTCCCTCTCTCTCTCAAGTAAATAAATAAAATCTTTAAAAAAATTTTTTAAACCAAACCTTAGTAAACATTTCTATAAACTTCTATAAACCTTATAAATCAAGACTTATACAGTCCAGTAAGCTAGGATCATTTAAGGCTTTCAAGCAGGTTTAAGAACAAACACACAAAGCATTACAGTGGTTATAAAAATCATTTCTACACCTGTGCTTAAGCCTAGCACAAAGGTATTAACACCATGGATCTAATGTGTTTTATCTTTGTTACATCTTCTTAGACATTTCCTAAGGTGACAGTAATGCTCATCTTAACGGTTCCCTGGTGCGCAGTCCGTCTTAAGGGACCATCCCCTCCCCGCACAAGGAGCCTGGTTCTTGGTCACTGGAGGTCCCAGGGGCTCCTTGGAGCTCGGCACTCACCATTTGGTAGACAAGCATACCCCAGTGGGTGGGGCAGTTTCAATCTTCATTTCTCCGTTTTCTGGGATTTTACAAGGCCAAAGCCAAACACTAACTTTCGGTTTCTTGTAACCCAGTGTCTTTCCTTAAAATGAAGTATTATTTGAGTTTTCCTCCATCTGGGTTGTATAACGTGGCTATGAGCTTCATTTTTAGGCCTCTGGGTTGACTTGTGTGACTACTGTGCTTGATAACAGAACTTTTTACAGTAACAACCACAGATGGATCATCACACAGCACTTCCTGAAACATTACTGAAATTCCTTTGTGCCTTTCCAAAGCTCATTTTGTCTGCCTCATTTGAAGTCACTAATGGACTCAGGGATTTTTACTAACAATGCTTTAGCTGATCTCAGTTTTCTTCTTGGTGCCTGAACCTCCATAACTGGGCTGGTGGGGGCTCTCTTTAAATTGATTCCTTTATCTTGATATGTCGATCTCAAAGGTTCTTGCTCTAGGGCAACAACTCTAGTGCTTACCAACCCATTTCCCCTTTTTTTCCAGCCCAAAGACCTCAGGGATCAGCTCCTCTCCTGGTTTCTTTGAATGGGGAAGCACTGTAAAGTACAAAATCTGAACCTTCAGGGAGTATGTGAGTTTTGGTGCTGCTGTCTGGGTCACACCAGCGACAAAGCTGGGTAGATGTTTCCTTCCAGGCCCAAATGTGCCATGCTGTAAATGAGACTGCCGCATGAAGTTTTTATACACTTGACTTTTCTAAAGCATAATCTCACTTCGAGGCCCTCTTGGATTACACTCATGCACTGATACCACTGTGTTTCAGCCACGTTTTGGGCACACCGCTCTCCTGCATGCCACACTGCCACCTTCTATGAGAGATCTCTTTGCTAAAAATATCCTCTGGGTTAGACCCCAGGGTCTTCCTGCTTCATGATTTACTTATTTTGATGAAGCAAATTGTCCAATAGTTTTCCAAAATAGAATACATACCTTTGGCTTTTTGCATGTCTGAAAGTCTTTACCATCCCATGTAATTGACAGTGTGGCAGGGTCTGGAGTGAGCTGCCCAGCATTTTACCTCCAAATGTCTGACACTTTGCTACTTTGCTTTCCAGCCTGCAGCTCTGCTGTTGGGAAGTCTGATGACATTCTGACCCCAGTTCCATCCCTCCTTCCCCATATCTCCAGAAAGCTCATAAAATCTTATCCTTATCCCTGATATTCTAAAATGTCACAATGTGTCCTTAAGATGGCCCAGTTTATTTATTTGCTGTGCACCTGGTGGGACCTTCCAATCTAGCAATTCAAATTTTCCTTCCTCTCTGGGGAAAATTTTAAGGCACTTGTTAGTTCCCTCCAGACTGACTCTGCTCTCTTTTTTGGTATCCCCTATTACTCAGGTCTTACAAATCCTGGACTGATCTCATCTGGTATTGCCTAAGCAACTTCACTTCATGGCACACACAGAAAAAGATATTTGTGTGGCACTTTGGGATGGGCAAGCTGGCTTACCGCAGAGGTAGAAAGTTCTGCTCTGATCTTCTTCCGTCTCTTGCATTTTCCACCACAATGACATTTTTGTCCCATTTCTTGGAAGAGGTCCATGATTTTAATCTTCTAACTTTTCTATTGTTTTTTTTTTCTAATTTCATCCATTATATTTTTAATTTCTAAGGACTTCTCCTTGTTCTCTGCTGTTCCTTCTTTACAGCCCTCTATTCCAATTCCTTGGAAAACATCATTACATTTTTATTGAGTTATCTCCTGCTCCCTACACTGTCTCCTTCTCTGGAGTCTTTTTTGTTATTGTGGTTAGTGTACGCTTTATTTTATCTAGGTGTGTTTCATGCATAGGCTTCTCACAAATGTCTGTCTGACGGATCCTTGGGTATCAGTCACATTTAAGAGGAAAACACAAAACAGTGTTGGAAATTGTTTACATGGGGAGGAAGCCAGCTGGGAGCTTCCATGCAGTGTGATCAAGAGAACAATGGCTGGCCGTGGTTGTCCAGCAAATGGAGGAACCTGCTGGTGTGGCTGCTGGTGTGTTCTGGAAGCAAGCTGGGCAGGGCTGGAATTTCTATGGGATCTATAATGCCCTCGTTTCAACCCAGTACCTGGCGGTCCCTGAGTCTGAGCATCAAATTCAGACCTGATCTCCTGGTGGGTGGCTGGGAGGGCTGGGAGGGTGGCTGCCTGGTTGCCAGGGTCAGGGATAGCAGGTGGGGTCTAATGGATCTGCCAACACATGTTCTAACAAGACCCTGTTTTGCATCCCTGCACTGCAGCCCTACCTTTCTGGGTACTGGAGCCTCCATCCTTGAGCACATGGCCTCCGCAAACATAAAAACTGAGTATTAAGGTTTTATTAATGAACAATTTCATATGAGTGTGTGTGTATAAAACAAGCCTAACAAAACTATCCTCGCACCATTATTTTTCCCTAAAGCACCATCAGTAACATTGAGCAATTAATGTTCACAATTGATTTGATTCAACCAATCAGGTTTTTAAAGTGTTACTATTTGTGCTTCCTTGCCTTCTTGCATTAAGGATGCCTTAATTTCCTACAAAATCTAACCATTTAAAGATTGGCTGAATGGAGACCTGGGCTTCTGCTTTGTCCCTACCTACATTTTCTGATGCATTCTGTGTGTCCTCTATGTGTTTTCCTTTTCTGAACAGCAGTTCTCCAATATGTAAACAGGAGATGATTCCTTCTATGTACAAGTTTACTGTGAGGATTAAATTAGAGTCTGACATGCACTGGGTATTCAACAAATGGGTAGAATTATACACTATTTCCTTTCTTCTGATGTCTAGGCCTGATCTCAGGTCAGCAAACTTGGAAATGTTAAGGCATGTGGTCTTCCTCCAGATCTTATAACAAACGCCTAGTGTGATACAGAGTGCTCTTAGTATAAACAGAAAAGAATGGTGATTACATTCACTCTAATTTCACTCTACTGTTAACAGGAAGAGCTTACTATACAGAATATGCAGAACTGTAATAAGATGCCTTGGCTTGGAATTGGCCTCATATAATTTTAAATACTTAGTTCATGTGGCCAAGTATGACTGAAAGTGTACCCTTTCTCTGTGATGACATAAAGGAAATGATACAATCACTCAAAGGTATCATGAAATACTGGGGCACACCTCTGTAATACTGATAATAGCTTCATTCATGTTAACCCCAGTGCACGTTTCTTAGCTCAGCAATACAATGTTGCCATAGGACCTGAATCCAAAGGTTACATTTGCCGGCTCACCTCACCACACCAGTCCTAAACCACACCAGGGAGGAAGTAGGCAGCCTCCCGATGGTCATATTCCTGTCCTCAGGTACAGCTGGACAGACCCCAGGATTAAGAGTGCCAACACTGACCCAGTTCCCCCCTAGCATCTAGGTATTTATTCCTGGCAGCATGTGACTATTCATTTTCCATGCTTCTCTTTTCTAAAACTGAGCTTTATAAGGAGAAAGGGGGAAAGAAAATAACAATGTGCCAATTTCGTCTAGCGCACAAGCCAGAAATATGATGAAAATTTCTGTCATGTCCTCTTAGCCCCTTAGCCACCACATCTTGGAGTACTTTGCCTGCGGGTAGTTTTACGAAAAAACACAGAAGTAACAATATCTGGAAAGATGCTCACGAGTTATCTCAGCAGGCCTCACAGGCCTAGAAAATGCTGCGGAATTTGCGAAGTCCCGGGACTACGGGGGTGGTCAGGAAGACCAAGGTGCAGGTTCAGTGAACCAGAATCAGGCTGCCTCTCCCACGACCCCCGGCCTTCTCGAGGGCCTCCAGCCCCACTCTGGATTCCCAACGCCCGGCGCGCTGCGGGCCTGGGCCACGGGGCAGGTGGGGTCACCTGTGACGGGGACCGCGCGAGAGATCACCTGTGGCCACGGGACCCAGCGTGGCAGTTCCGCACGCTCAGCGCTGTCCCCATGCCCGCTCGCGCTTCCTCCACTGCTGGCGCGGGGCTGCGCGTCCCGGTCTAGGCCTCCACGCACAACTCACCCAATGGCGTCACTGTCCTAGACCGCAGGACTCCTCAGGGGAACACGAACCCAAACGCTCACACCCCACCCCCGCCCAGCCAGAACTGCAAGGGCCACGGCCCCGCCCTCCCCACGCGTGACCGCGGCCCCGAGCGGCGACGCCCCTCCCCATGCGCGGCCACGCCCCGGTCCGCGCAAGCGCCCCCGACCCCGCCCGACCCCACCCCTGAGCGACGATGCCCAACCGCTGCCCTCGCGCCGGCCTCTCAGCTCCCCGCTCTGCTGGCCTGGGAGCGGAGGACAGACCCCCGTGTTCCAGGGCGGGTCCCACGCCCACCCCAGCCACGTACCTCAGAGGGTCGGCGCCGCGGTCTGTAGGGAAGGGAGTAGCTCCCGGCCTCAAATAGCCGCGCGTCCCGAGGGCGGGGCGAGTCCGGGGCGAGTCCGGGGAAGCGAGCAGCGCCACCCACCCCGGGATCCCGGAGGAGCCGCAGCCGGGGCGCGGAGGAGGGCGGAGCGGGGAGGCCAGGGGTGCGCCAGGTTCTCCTCTGCACTTTGACCGCCGCCCGGAGCCCGCTGGTCAGCCGGCCGCGGGAGGGGCCGCGCCGCCTTTCTGGGCCTCGTTTCACCGACCTCGCCCACTGGGCCACCGGGGGAAGTAAATCAAAGCAAGGCGTGACCCTCCAGGGGTTTTCGGTCAGAGGGCGGCCCTGCGCGGCCATGGCTCTGTGGAGACCGTGAATCATGTTCTCAGTGACCAGAAAAGTGCCAGTTCCCGGTACAGGGGCATAAGTTGTACCGTGCAGGACAGAAATTTATTTTTAATGTATTTATTTTTTAAAGAGAGAGGCGGTGGGAGTGGGCAGAGGGAGAAGGAGAGAATCTTAAGCAGGCGCCACCTCAGGACCCCTGAGATCATGACCTGAACGCAAATCAGGAGTGGGGTGCTCACCGACAGAGCCACCCAGACGGCCCAGGACAGAAATTTTTAAGTGAACAAACTCGACATGATCGCCTGGGTGTTCAGAGATTCCAGTAGTCTTCCGACCCATGTGAATTACACTCCCGGATACTGACAAATTAACCAAATGCATAGGAAATCCACGTTTGCCATCTTGGACAGTCTTGGAGAATGGGAAGGGCTCAGGTGACAGATGGAGGGGAAAATGCTCTCCACGTTTTAAAAACAAGGTCAGTTTTGGAAACTTCAAGACTGTTTTGTGCTTCCTCCATCCTTACCCTAGGCCCGCAGTTCTCACCCTACACATCCGAGCTGGGTAATTCTTGGTTGCGCTCCCACTCTGTAGAATGCTTAATAGCATCCCTGGCCTCTCTAGACACTACAGGGCAGTAGCCGTAGCCGACCCCGCCATCCCTGTCCCAGTTGTGACTGTTTTGATTTTATTTTTGTAGTGAAACATAAAGGAATACCCAGAGGTATCACTCCACCTTTCTCCTCCCTGTTCCTTTTCAACCCCGTTTTACTGGCTTCGGGTTTGTCTTTCCAGCTTGCCTTTTTTGCAAACGTGTGTGTGTGTGTGTGTGCCTTTATCAGAAAGGCAGCATTCTGTTACCTATCTTTTATCTATCAATAGTTCTGCAACTTTTTTTTTCACTTAACAAACTTTGGAGATCTCTGTATTTGCTACAGAGAGCATCCTTATTCCTTTTCATAGCTACATCGAGTATTTCATCGTGTCACTGATGGTCATTTGGGTTGTTTCCAATCTTATGTCATTACAAATAGTGCCACCAATAACCTAGTGCTGTGATTCTCAAACTTAAATACACGTGTGAACGATCTGGAGTATTGTTAAAATGTGGATTCTGGTTCAGCAGGTCCTGAGATACAGCATTTCTAACAAGCTCCCAGGTAGCTGAGGCTGCTGTCCTATAGACCACATTTTCAGTGGCAGGAGATTAGTGTAAATACTGTTTTGTATTAGTAGAGAAATATCCATTAACCCAGATTCCTAGATTCCTAAAAATGGGGTTGCTAGGTCAAAGGACAAATACACATATTTTTGTTATTGTCCAATTCCTCTCACTGGGATTGTATCCTTTTTGTCCTCTCACCAGCTATATCTGAACACTAATTCATCTTTGGATACTTGGATATCTTTGGATTTTTACCAATCTGATAGGGGAAAAAGAGTATCCCATGTCATTTTAATTACCATTTCCTTTATTATGAGTGAGGTTGAACATCTCTTCGTATGTTTAAAAGCATTGCCTCAGGACACCTGGGTGGTTCAGTTGATTAAAACATCCCACTCTTGATAATGGCACAGGTCATGATCTCAGGGTCATGAGATGGAGCTCTGTGTGGGGCTTAAGATTCTTTCCCTCAGGGGTGCCTTGGTGGCTCAGTGGGTTAAAGCCTCTGCCTTCGGCTCAGGTCATGATCCCAGAGTCCTGGGATGGAGCCCCACATCATCATCGGGCTCTCTGCTCAGTAGGGAGCCTGCTTCCTTCTCTCTCTGACTGCTTCTCTGCCAACTTGTGATTGCTCTGTCAAATAAATAAATAAAATCTTTAAAAAAAAAAAAAGATTCTCTCCCTTGGCCCCTACCCCCACTCTTATGTACATGCATGCTCTTGCTCTCTCTCTTTAAAACAAAACAAAAAAAGCATTGCCTCTTTTCTGTGTCCCCTTGTGAACTGCTCATGACTTCTGTTCATTTTTTTTTTAATTGGTCTTTCTCTTCTTGATTCTTAGGTGCTCTTTATATAGTAGCATTAGACCTCTATGATATAAAGTTTCAAATATTTTATCCCAGCTTCTTGTCTGTTTCCTAACTTTGTTTCTGGTGGTTTCAGCATATTTGTTTGTTTTTCAGGTAGTCAAATTTAATGATTTTTTTCCTTTACTGCTTCTAGATTTTTACATCATAGTTAGAAAGTCTTTCTCTAGATTATACAGTTCACCAATATTTTCTTCCAGTATTTGTATAGTTTCATCCCAGCCTCGAGTCATGGCTGGAGGAAGAGGGAGCAGTGAAGACAGAAGGCAAGAGAATTGCAGTGTATGTGCTGAAGGCCACCCACACAGTTGTTGCTCAGTGGTACTCGAAGATTCATTGTTGTCTAATGTTTCAAAAATTCACTTCAAATACAGCAGTGTTGTCAACAAAAAAGATCTGATTCCAGAGAATGTCTTTTCTTTCCAGTCCCATTTTAACTGGCGTCTATTGTTAACCCTGACTGAAAACATGGCTCTGACTCTTGGCAATAGCGTGGCATTTTATTTCCCAAAACTTCCCGGAATGGGGGATTGGTTCAATTTCAGTTTCAAGAGACTTTGGTATGCCATGTAAAATAAAAGTAAACAGAACCTTTTAGGTGTTTATAAAGCAGTCTGAATTTACAACCAGTAAACTGGAAATAAAGATTAACCAAGAATCTTGATTATGATACTACACTCACTCATTTTACTTATGAATTTGGGATTTTTACAGGTAAATATTTTGCTGTGTTTTATTTTTGAAAACAATCCCCCTTTTAAATGTTGGAAAACCCATTCAAAAATCATGTGGCAACCTGTATTCAGCTCATTTAACACAAGGTGGTTTTGACATGAGTGTACAACACAGTAACTCACCCGTGAGCGATCAAAGAACAGTAACTGAAACATCGCCCTGAATAAGTGTGTTCTATTCCGCTGACACTTCAACCCTAACACAAAAGGAGAAGAAAGGAGGGGCGCCTGGGTGGCTCAGATGGTTAAGCGTCTGCCTTCAGCTCAGGTCATGATCCCAGGGTCCTGGGATCAAGCCTTGAGCCCCACATCAAGCCCACATCAAGCCCCCTGCTCAGCAGGAGTTTGCTTCTCCCTCTTGCCCTGCTTGTGTGCTTCTCTCTCTCTTTAAGAAATAAAATCTTAAAAAAAAAAAGGAGAAAAAAGGAAACTCCTCTCATAATTGGAACCCGTGACCATGACATTTATGTAATATTGTTCTCTATATATTTTCAGTGCTATGTGGACTAACTGGAACTAAATTCCATAAAACTGGTAGAACATTTCTACCTTGACCTCAGTGGTAGTGATGTGTTTGTACTGATTTAGCCATGCCTTTTAAAAATCAGATTACAGTAAAGGAACCAAGCAAGACTAAGCATCTAAATAGTCACCTGAGCCTTTAAATAAGTTAAAAAAAAAAAACACCCTAATAGATTGAACCATCCCTGATTAGGTCAGTTGCTTAACAAACCCAATTTAATTAAATAGATATTTACCACACATCTGCAGTGCAAAACTCGGAGACTGGCCCAGAACCAGAACCTCTACCTTCCCAGAAAGCACATAACATAAGTTCCCAGGCAACCATCTAACCTCTGTTTGGTTTTCCTTACAGATAGTAAACATTGCAAGGTTTCCTAGGAACATAAAAGTTATTCGAATGACATGGCAATGGCCCGTTAGTAACATCACAATACTTAATAGTTCCTCCTATCTAACGTTCTTTCAAAGAAAGTATAGCAGCCTCTCCCAGAGATTGATTTGAGAGACCTGTTCAGGTCATTGTTCACTTCTGAAAGACAGACCAGGTTGGCAGCAGAGAACAGAGGTCATGAACATGGAGAGTGTTGCTGGAAGGTCGACCCCTGCTAAGGACAAAATGTAACCCTGTCTTCTGCCAGTGAAAGTCATCAAAGAGGTCAATAAAATAACACCCTGAAATCAAAACTATAATGAGATATTACCTCACCCCTGTCAGAATGGCTAAAATCAACAACACAAGAAACAACACGTGTTGGAGAGGATGTGGAGAAAAAGGAACTCTCTTACACTGTTGGTGGGAATGCAAACTGGTGCAGCCACTGTGGAAAACAGTATGGAGGTTCCTCAAAAAGTTAAGACTAAAACTACCCTACAATTCAGCAATCACACTACTGGGTATTTACCCAAAGAATAGAAAAACACTAATTCAAAGGGATCCATGCACCCCTGTGTTTATAGCCCCATTATTTACAATTGCCAAGATATGGAAGCAGCCCAAGTGTCCCCTCTATTGATGAATGGATTAAAATGATGTCGTATATACACAATGGAATATTACTTGGCCATAAAAAGAATGAAATCTTGCCATTTGCAATGACATGGATGGAGCTAGAGAGTATTATACTGAGCAAAATAAGCCAGAGAAAGACAAATACCATATGATTTCACTCCTTTGTGGAAAGTAAGAAACATAACAAAGGAAAAAGAGAGACACAAGAATCTGGAGAACAAACTGATGGTCACCAGAGGGGAGGTGGGTGGGGGATGGGTAAAATAGGTGATGGGGATTAAAGAATGCACCTGTTGTGATGGGCACCAGGTGTTGTATGGAAGTGTTGAATTGCTACATTGTACACCTGAAACTAATATAGCACTGTATGCTAACTAACTGGAATGAAAATATAAACTTAAAAAACGTAAAATAAGACGTTGCCCAAAGTGGCAAAATGTGAGCAGTAGAGATCCAATGAGTCAGCTGGCATGGGTGAACAAAGGCGGCGCACTCCCTTCCTCTAGGAGGTGGTGACCCCCTTACCCAGGAGAAGAACATATGGAAAACTGAGGCGAAGTCTCAATTTTTTCTACTCCAGAGAAGCTTCTGGAATAATATCTAAGGGGCTGAGAGGCAGATGCCAGGCTTCTCTGTGTTTTCCCTTTAAGGAAAGTTTGGGGAGTATCCAGGACTGAATCCCCCAACCCAGCTTGTGAGTGCTGGAGTGCTGATCTAATGGGGGGGGTACCTACCTGCCTTCTTTCCTTGATACATTAGCAGAGGTTTGGGCTCCAACACTGAGAAGATTCTTCATCCCCCTCACTTTCCTTCCCTAAAATGTGATCACAGTCCTGCAACTGAGGTAAACCCATGGTCCTTCAAAATAGACCTGACATTGACTTTCTTTGTTCTTACTTGAATTCTTGGGAAAACCCAGCATAGATTTGCCTCTTCTGCTTCCACAATTAAAAGAACTCATTTATGAGGGTAAAGGGCTGAGAGATGCAAACAGGCAGTTCTCTCCTGTGCTACTCGACAGTTTCCTATCACACCGTGTTTACAACTGAGGAAAAGTGACTTTTTCTTTTTAACCATGTACTACTTTTCACATTCAGATGCCTGTATTTTGTAAATCCTCCCCCAGCAGATTCATACCCTCGAAGTCCCACTAGATAGAAGAGCTGGAAAACCCCAAACTTCATGTATTAAACATTCCTTACACTGAGAATCCTATGGGGCACTGAAGCTCCAGGAGGTGACTGATCACAGGAGGTTACAATCCTCCTGGAACTGACCTCCAGGAGTTATCAAAACGAGGAAGAGCTGGAGACCAGTTCAGCAGAGGCAGGCAAGCAAGCAACATTTCTAAACAATCAGATGTAACCAAAATAAAATGTGTTTAGGGGCGCCTGGGTGGCTCAGTGGGTTAAGCCTCTGCCTTCGGCTCAGGTCATGATCTCAGGGTCCTGGGATCGAGCCCCACATTGGGCTCTCTGCTCAGCAGGAAGCCTGCTTCCCCCTCTCTCTCTGCCCGCCTCTCTGCCTCCTTGTGATCTCTCAATCTGTCACATAAATAAATAAAATATTTTTTAAAAATGTGTTTAGAGGACCTAAGGGTCTTTCTCAGGTCTATGTGTAAATCAGGAACTACCTTACATTTTACAACCATAACAATTGTGCCTTGTGGTGCCCAGGTATTTGGAGCCCTGAGTCCAAGCAGGTGCCCCTTTCCCCTCACAGCTAACAAGCTTCAGAATGGTTCTTCCGTTCTTCCAAGCAGTTTGAAAGACTGCCTCCTGGACTGGAGTCCCCAGGAAGACAATGAAGAAAGCACTCACTAACCTGCTTTGAGGTCGGTTTCCTTTCAGCAGACAGTATCAGGTCTCAAAGAAGTTGAGAGATAAAACTGAATAAAACATGGTCCTTCCCTTTCTCAGCAGTTCAGACGGATGCAAAAAGGAGACCGTGTTTGCAATATTCGGTAGTGGGGGGATCTGTTCCAAGACCCTCGGTGGATGCCTGAAACCACCTAGTACCAAACCCTATGTATACTGTATCTTTTCCTATACTTACATACCTATGATAAGGTGTAATTTTTAAATAAGTCACAGTAAGATATTAACAACTAAGAATAAAAACAGAGGCAATATATGTAATAAAAGTTATGTGAATGTGATGTCTCTCTCACAGTGAGGATAAGTAGAGTTAAATGGGCAAGGTAGGCCGGCCTGGAAAGGGTCCTTATGCCATTCTAAGGAGTGTGGGATTTATTGGTCAGGCAACAGGGAACCATTATAGGATTTTGACTAGAGGAATAACATGACTCATTCATTCTTTCATTCCTTTTCCTACCCTCCCTTCCTAGCTCCATCCCTCCTTCCTTCCCTTTCTTTCTGACTCTAGTATCAGCCTTTAGGATGGTTTGGAAGCAGAAAACAGGGGCAGCAGGAGTCCACTGGGAGTTGACTCTACGGATCCCGAGCACAGGCCATCTGGGCCTAAGCCTGCATCGTTGGCAACGGTGAAGCTGGTGAGGCAGGGAGCTAGTTGGGAAGCAGAAATCATTGGACAGAATGCCCAAGTGGATTTAGGGAGGAGGGACAAGGAAAAGAATGGAGTCCAGATGACTTTCAGTATTCTAACTCGGGTAATCGGATACAAGATGATATAATTAACTGAAAGAGAGAATAGGAGGGGAAAAGGATAGGTTCAGGGGTCAAAGAATTAGTTTGAGTCAAAAGGGCTTTATAGTGCTTGTGACACATTTAGGTGATGATATCCAAGATGCAGGGAGAAATAAGGACAAAGCTATGGGATCCAGCGACTAGAAGCCAGAAGAGGGATGCATCGGCCCTGCCAAGCTTGTTGATCAGGAAGGCGTTTGCCTGGGGACAGAAGCCGAGGCAATAACAACCATTTTAAAAGATTGCTGGGGGGGAGGAGGGAGAAAGCACCCAGCAAAGAAGACTGAGCAGAGCAGCAGAGGCTGGACACTGGAGAGTGAGGTCAACGGCATTAGTAGCTCATGCTGGAGAAAGAGAGCTAAGAAGAAAGAGGGCACTTGTCATTCCCAGGTCACTAGTTCCCTTAGTGACAGGCAGGACAACCACTAAAGTGAGGGCGATTCAAGATAAAAAGAGACAGGCGGAGACAGCTTTCTTAGAATACTCTCTGAGGAAACATGGAGGTGATGACTAAGAGGGCTAGGTAGAGCTGAGGGACATCTGGAAGGAGGGCTGTGTCTTAAGCACTGAACAGAAGTGAACATGCCATTTGCCTTCTGAATAGTCACAGTCAGGAGTTCTGAATAGTCACAGTCAGGAAGAGCCAGGAAAATACTAGGCAATTGTCTGATTTAAAGGAAAACCTAAAATGAAAAAATGATTGTTCGGTCAAGAATACCATGGTGAGGGGCGCCTGGGTGGCTCAGTGGGTTAAGTCCCTGTCTTCAGCTCAGGTCATGATCTCAGGATCAAGCCCCACATCGGGCTCTCTGCTCAGTGGGGAGCCTGCTTCTCCCTCCCCCTCTGCCTGCCTCTCTGCCTACTTGTGATCTCTGTCAAATAAATAAATAAATAAAATCTTAAAAAAAAAAAAAAAAGAAGCATACCATGGTGAAACAAAGCAATGCTGATTTCTGTCCGGACAATTATTCTTTGTTGTTTTAGTCCATCTTTAATCCAAGGGCTCAGAAGAAATTTGCACTTTCCAGCCCAACATGTTAACCTAGTACAGGCATCCTTAACCTAACCTAACCTAAGACAGGTGTCCCTAGGAAGAGGGCCCATAGGAAGGAGCTTAGAGCAGGTTCATCTATGGTGTGAATGGTTCCATCTGAAGTCCAGAAGGAGTTTTTCAAAATCTACATTTCAGTTATCTTACTTCATTCATTTTATTATTCTCTTATTTCTTTTGAAATCATGCTCTCTTATTTAAAATCTGAGTTAAATCAAGAGAATCTTATTACTCTGGAGATTTTGTTAATATTCAAGATCATATGATTTTAAGAAACAGCTAAATAACTGAATAGAGGTTCCTCTCTCTCCCTCTCTGTCTAACTTTCCCCACCTTTCTTTGTTCCTCAGGAGAGAAGTTTGTCTTCTTATACCGTCTGGAATTGCTTGGGTGATCCATTTCAGAATGCAAATGAAAAGAAAGGAGAATAGGAACACTTTGTCCTGGAACAAGGTGCCCCTGGGTCTGGGCCAACTTGCCCCAAGGTCCAGGTCATTGCTGAAGGGAGCCTGATGGATTTGCATGAGAAACTTAAGGCAATTGTTTCCTCAAATACTCCTCAAATACTCCTCAAATACAAATAAGAGAGAGTGTGGTTAGCCAGAGAAGTCCCTGTCACATTAGCACATTAGCCTGTGCTAATGAAGCTCCTAAAATTTTTTTAAAAGGCAAGCAAAAAAAGACAGTGAAGAGCAGAGCTCAACAGTTATGAGTGTAATTCTAGCCAGCTTGTGGCTTGTGCCAAAAGGTGTGAAAATCCCCTCTAGACCTGTCACCTGTCACAGGGCATGCCTGGGGAGACCGGCCAAAACCAGATCTTATGTTACTGAGCAGTGACCTTGGAAACTCAGAAGAGTGTCTTCTTGGCCACGTTTGGTGCTTAGGGGGTGAGAGACTCATGAGAATGGACCAGATTTTGCACAAATGGTAGTGATGAAGTTCTAGAATCTAGGTGAGGTTCGGTGGGGTGAGGTCCGGAGCCGCTGACCAAGAAAGAATTCTTGAGACATCTTTGGTGCAAAATGGTGGCTTATTAAAGCACGGGGACAGGACACGTGGGCAGAAAGAGCTGCTGCCCCAGGGATGTGAGGAGTGGTCTATTATATATTTGTAAGTTGGGAGGGCGTTAGGGATGGCGTAAGTCTCTAAGGACTTTTGGAAGCAAGGTTTCTAGGACCTTGAGGGGCTAGCTATTGTTTGGGAGAAAGGTTGTTTATTACCAGTAATAAAAACCTTCTCATGAGACCCTTTAGATGTATATCAGTGGGTCATATGCTTGGGAATGATTGTAGACACTAAAGTTTCCTAAAGGAATTGTTAAAGTAGACTTACAGGATCCTGGTTGAGGGTAGGGGATTGGCCAGGCTAGGATTGCCCTTTGCCCTTAGCAAAGCTTTAAGGTGGAGGTCGCTTTGCCAGTTTTAAGGGCTTGTCAGTAGGTAAGGAAATTTAATGATTTTCTTCTGCCTCTGTTTCCCACATCAGCAGGAGATTTCATTTCAAAACGCAAGTTTGGGTATCATAGAATGAAAGCAAAAAGGGACACAAGATAGGCGTTTTCATTACTCCTACTTGGCGAAAGGTGGTCAGAACATTTTCATTCTTTTTATAACAAGGACAAGCAGTCTCATCACTTTCTAGGTGCCTGTCAGCCTCAAGCTGGAGAACCTCAGTCCCTCACCAGGAAGGTGACTATCTGCTGAGCCCCAGGGACAAAACATCAAGGGCTGAGGGAGGAGCTTTGTTATCTCAGCACTACTGTGTGACGTACATACTTTCTCCCAAGGCCATTGCAAATTCCAAAGGCAGTATAAGGTCCTGGCTGTGAAGAGTTCTTATCCTATGACTTATCTAAGCAACATGATGAGCAAAGTCTTTTAGACCACTTGCAATGGTATTCTCTGATGACTTAATGTTTGCTCATCAGCCTTAATAACTTTATTATATGAGGGGCACTTGGGTGGCTCAGTGGGTTAAAGCCTCTGCCTTCGGCTCTGGTCATGATCCCAGTGTCCTGGGATCCAGCCCCGCATTGGGCTCTCTGCGCAGCGGGGAGCCTGCTTCCCACCCCCCCTGCCTGCCTCTCTGCCTATTTGTGATCTCTGTCTGTCAAATAAATAAAATCTTTTAAAAAAAAAAGGTTTGCAAGCTAACATAGATGTCATGATGTTGTAAATGATGAGTTAAAACTATAAAATTTAAAAAATAATAATAACTTTATTATATGAACTATTTGGCATTCACAAAATGGTAAGTGATGTCCTAACTGGTGCAATGACTAATTATTTCATTCACTCCATAAACTTTTATTGAGCACCTACTATAGGCCAGGAGCTACACTAAGGTAATATGATGATATGATGGCAATATGATGATAGAAGCAAGGTCCCTGACCTCAAGATATCAAACAGATACTGTGAGATAATAGAAAACATATATATTGGTCTGCCCCCTGCTCCTGACAGGGAACCTCCTGAAACCTTTGTAATTTCCTAAGTGATAAGAACACAAGGAACATCTTTTGTTCTCATATTTGTCATTGACTCCGGTTATTGACATATGGCTTCTGAAACTCTTGTAATTTCCTGGGTAATAGTGGTGTCTTTTTCCAATGGGGCAACTCTAGGTGGGGTCCTGGATGGCTCCTGGATGAGAGCAGGTCACTGGAAGGACGAAGCTATGATTAGAAACTTGGAATTTTTAGCTCCACCCCCCATCCTCTTGAGAAGGGAGAAGGGCTGAAAGTGGAGTTAATGACAAATCATGCCCACAAAATGAAGCCCCCCACGAAGCAAGATGGGGTTTAGGGAGCTACTACATTGGTGAACATACCCATACTGGGAGGGTGGTTCTCCCCACCCCCACTCCAGAAGGACAGAAGCTCCTGTACTCAGGACCCTCCCAGACCTTGCCTTATGTATCTTTTATTTTAAGATTTTATTTATTTGAGAGAGATAGAAGGATCATGAGTAGAGAGGGAAGGGGAGAGGGAGAAACAGACTCTCTGCTGAGCAAGGAGCCTGATCTGGGGCTGATGCCGGGACTCAATCCCAGGACCCTGAGATCATGACCTAAGCTGAAGGCAGACACTTAACCACTGAACCACCCAAAGCGCCCCATATCTGTTCATCTGTATCCTTTATCTTTCTTTTAATAAACTGGTAAATGTGTTTCCTTGAGTTCTGTGAGTCATTCTAACAAATTAATCAAACCAGGGCAGGCTTAGGGGGGTAGGGGGCATCATGGGAACCTCCCATCCTAAGCCAAACTGGACAGGAACTGTGGGTGACCTGGGAACCTATTACCTGTGACTGGCATCTGCAGTTGAGGGGGGTGAGAGGCGGTCTTGTGGGACACAGCCCTTAACCTGTGGGGCCTGACATGATCTCCAGGTAGAATGTGCTAGAACTGAGTTAAATTATAGGACTTCAGCTGGTGCTGTGGAGAACTGCTGGTGTAGGAAATCCCCCACATACATTTGATGACCAGAAGGATCAGAAGTGAAGAGTTTTTTATGAGTAGTAAAGGAGATGCACAGGAGAAACACAGGAGGGGGGAAGGACTGGGGTTTTTCTCTAGTCAAGAGGAAGACTGGACTGAGGTTTTTCTAACACAGATATGCAAACAAGTGAGGTAGGATGTGGTAGGTGCTACAATGGCCTTAAGTATAAGGGGCAAGAAAAAGCAGGAGCAGCAACAAGGAGTCTGGCTGGAGGAATCAAGAAAGGTGTCACACACTCCATAGCACTTGAGCGGAGATCTGCAGAATCGGGCTGAGTTAAGTAGGGGACGGTATTCCAAACTGGGAGACAGGGAAACTTGCAAAACTATGCATGTTGGTGGAAGCGATTAACTACTCCTGTATGACCAAATACGAGGCAGTTTAGACTAGCCAGGGTTTCATATGCCACGCCAATAAATTTTGATTTTATTTCATAGGCTGCGGAGAGTCTCCAAAGAATTCTGAACTGTGGGACTCATAAGCAGAGTTATGTCCTGGGAAGATTGTTCTGCAGGAACGTGGAGAAGTGGGATGGGAACAAGACTGATGTGTCAGCTGCAGTTCTTGAAATGAAAGACCCCAGTCAGTGCGGGTGGGCGGGATGGAAGTATTAAAAAAGAAAATTCAACCGAGTAAACTTGAAGATCTAATTGGCTTTATTAAATGATTTCTCACTCATGCAGTCTCTCATCTAGCAAGCAGAGAGGAACTCTGAAGAGTTGGACAAAATGTAAAGTTTTTTATAGGAAGGAGGGTGGGGCAAGAAAGCTAGAAGCAAAAAGAAAAGATTGTTCCAGGCAGGTTATCGTTTCCTGAGCCGGGACCCCAGGGGGTTTATCAGATTATCTCATCTTCCTTCAGGGGAATGGAGAGGCCAAATGATAGACTCACTGACCCCCATCAGAAAATTCCTGACTGACCAATTAAGACTATGTTGCTGGAGGAGGTTGGAATTGCGATTGGATTCGGTATTAAGCTCTGGTTTGGTGACTCAGCCTGAACTAAGTAACACCATTTGGGGCCTGTGGTTTTCTTTTTAACAGAAAGAAAAGCAGTTCAGGAAGAAGGTAGGATGGGACCTGGGGGTTGTCAGATAGGTAGCTAAGGAAGGAGGAATCTAGCTGACTTTCAGATCACTGACTAGGGCCAGTGGGTGAATGACAATGACCATGCATGAGATTGGAAGACTGGAAGCAGAAAGACAAATGGCTTTGGAGAAGGGAATGAATTTTGGTTTTGTGAGGGCAAGGATGAGGCTCCATGGAAGGCTCAGGTAAGATGTCTAGGCACCAGCTGTCAATGTGGGGGTCATCAGCAAATGGATAAGGTGAAGTTACCGGCTGGAGAGGTTGGCCAGGGAGAGCGTCATCCAACCCTCAGGAATGCCAAATACATAAGGATGAACTGAGGAAACAAAGAGCCGGGAAAAGACAAGGAGAAGCCAGGGAGGCATGAAGAATCTGTAAAGAGAATTGTTAACAACAAACAGAAGAGAGTTTTTAAGAAGGAAGCTAGCCCTCTACGGTTGAGCGGCAGTGTCGTCGTCAGAATTCAGTACGTGTAGGATCTGATGGAGACCCTAATGGCTGCAGAGGTGTGGACGGATTGGACCGATGATTCCAGCGGGATGGGTGGGGAGGAAACTGAGCTAGGTGCTGATATTGTCAGCTGTGGGGAAATGGGGCCAGAAAGGAGGATAGAGGTTGGTGATACCCAGTGTTTTGGGAGGGGCCCCTTGCGTTCTGCCCCAGCCTGAGCGGGAGGAATCAGAACCTTCGACACCGCAAGAAATGCTGCAAGGAAGGCGAGGCTGGAGAGGTTTGGGGTCACAGCAGTTCCAGGTAACCAAGAAAGCAAGCCGGTGAGTCAGAAGACAGAGCTCAGGGATGAGTCACCTTGAGCCGCGCTCAAGTCATGATGCTCCCGGAAATAGAGGGGAGGCAGGCCTGGGAGGGTCCGCGTCCCGCCTGGGAGCTCAGCAGGACTGGGCGATTACGGAGCTCGGAGCCCGGAAAGCTGCAGGCACCGCCCGGGGCCCATGGAGCCAGCCCGGGCTAAGGAGTGACGGGACTCCAGGCGCCCCGCGCGGCTCCTCTCCCGCCGGAGAACCGGGCGCGGGGGTGTGTGCCGCCGGGGACCAGCAAGAGGCAGGCCTGCAGCCCACTCCTGAGACCTACCTACCTCCCCGCCAAGCCTCTGCCACCGGCTGCGCCCTTGACGCCCTGCCCGCCGGCCCCAGCCTGCTTCCTGAGGCCGCACCCCGCGATCTCCGCCGCGCTGCGATCTGCCAGCCAAGCCCGCCGCGCCCCAGTTCGCCGCGTCTGGGAGGAGCCGGCGACACCGTGGCGGGACCGGGGGACGCGCCCGGGCGCCCGGGCAGCAGGGCGTGAAAGGGGATCGCTTGGGGTGACTCACCTGGGGCCCAGGCTTGGTAGAGGAGGGTCAAGTGACACTTGATACACCCTGCGGAGTCCCGTTAGTTTCTACCACAGCGCCCTCTTTACTTCCTTCACAGCACTAGCCACTGTCTGTAAGGAGTTGTACTGCCTCTTTCTTAGTTTCCAGGAGAGGCGGCCAGATCTCCGGAGTAGATAAACTCCCCCCACTGGCTACAACAGCCCCAGACTCGCGGCGGCGCATCGGCCAGGGGAGGGCTGGAGACTGGAAGACCCGGGGTTAGAGGAAGAGACTGGCGTTCAGAGTGAGCAGAGCTGGGCGCAGCACCTGCTTGGGCCGGGGTCAGCGTGGGGTGCTGTCATTGACTGTGCCCCCGGTGCAGCTAAGGGGGAGGCTCATCACATTACACTGGACCTCCGGTCCACCTTGATGCCACTCGGATCTCTGCCAGTATCCCCTGGCTTTGCCAAAGTCACGTCCTGTGTAATTGTATAAAATGTCTGGACAGGAGCATCTCCATTTTGAAGCTCTATTTCCTTTCTGACTAATCATCTGGAACTGCGCCAGAAGCGGGCATTGTTTTACAAGCAGTTGCTCATAAAATCCAACAGGATCACTACCATTCGGACCACAAAACTGTTAATAGCAACTTTATGAAGACATAAAAGTTAACTAACGCATACCAGGTAAATCTCCTTTGATAGCACCAATAAAAGTGTCGATTAGATGTTTATCAAAATTAGCACCGAATTAAGATTTTTTTGGTCTTCTTTTCCTCTAAATCATATAATGGTGCCCTCTTTCTTTCTCATAAAACCCCCTCGCCTTCTGACAGGAATGGGACACTTTTCTGGTTACTCCAGAATCTATGCTCCCCAAATTGCATAAGACTCCAAATAAGGGTCTTCGTTCTGTTTTAGTTTAACTACTTTTCTCAGTAGACAGCCCATAGGCCATCAGAGCCTCACCAAGTCCCACAGCCACTGGGACAGACTTTGCTCATAGAAGTCCTGAGGCCCAGCTTTCTGTTGTCGCTCTAATTTTTAGTTTGATATTTGAGATCTTATCGACACTTAGATCATTTTTGCAGCACTTTCCAAAACAATCACAAGGTATAAATAATTTAACTTCAACCCCAAAGTAGAGTTTATTTACGGAAAAAAAAAACAGTAAGTTTGGTTTTCTTGAAATGACACATTTGTATCATGGTGCATAAATCTACAGATCCAAGCAGCTCAAAGAACTCCAAGTTGGGATGCAAAGAGATCTACAGTGAAACATATTATTATCAAACTGGTTATAAGACAAAGAGAAAATCTGAAAGGCAGCAAAAGAGATCCAACTCTTCACATACAAAGGAGACTTGGTAAGATTAATAACGAGTTTCTCCTTAGAGATGATGGAGGCCCAATGACAATGGGATGCCATATTTAAAGTGCTGGAAGAGAAACTGTCAAGAATTCTATACTCAGCACAATGGTTCTTCAAAACTGAGGGAGAAATTAAGACGCTCCCAGATAAACAGAATCTGAGGGGTATTTGTTACCATTAGATCTGCCATACTAGCAATGTTAAAGGGAGTCCAATTTGAAACAAAATGACATCAGGCAGTAACTCAAAGCTGTATGAACAGAAATCTCCAGTAAAGGTGAATACATGGGAAATATAGAAGCCAGCATTGTTGTATTGTTGTTTTGTGATTATGCTTTTTTATTTCCAAATACTCAAAAGACAAATATATAAAACAAAAATCTATGTTGTTAGGCAAAAAATGTAGAGAGATGCGATTTTTGATGATAATATAAGGAAAAGAACAGAACTGTATAGAACTGTGTAGAGAAGAGTTTAACTACTGAAATTAAGTTGGTATCAATTCAAATTAGGCTGTTCTAAATTAGGATATTAAATGTAATCCCCATGGTAACAACAAAGTATCTAAAGAATATACACAAAAGGAAATGAGATGGGAATCAAAATGATTCATTTAAAAAACAACTAAAAGCAGAAGAAGAGAACACTGGAGGAAATGCGAGGCAAAAGCCTACAGAAAACAAACAGCCAAATGGCAGAAATAAGTCTTTCCACATCAGTAATTACTTTGAATGTTAAAGATTCAAGTCTCTAATAAAAGGCAGAGATTGGCAGATTAGATTAGTAAAACGTGATCCACTGTATTCTATCTACAAGAAACTCAACCCATATACAAATATGCAAATAGATTGAAAGTGAAAGGATGGAGAAAGATATTCCATGGAAAATGTAATCCAGAGAATTGTGGTAGCTATACTAACATGAGACAAATAGACTTTAAGTCAAGAATGGTACCAAGACAAAGAAAGCATTATATATTGGTAAAAGTTTCAAGACAGCAAGAAGATATAACAATTTAAAACATCTACACACCCAAGAAAAGACCCTCAAAGTGTAAGAGGCCAAAAATGACATAATTTAAAGGAGAAATAGATTATTAGATATTAATAGTTAAGAGACTTTAATATTCCACTTTCAAAAACAAATGGAACACCTACAAAGAAGATCAATAAAGGAGGAGGGAACACAAAAAAACAAACAAACAAACTATAAACCAACTAGACCTAATAGACGTGCTACAATGAACAACAGCAAAATGCATATTCTCCAGAATAGGCCATGTTTTAGGGCACAAATCAAGTCTTAATAAATTTTAAAAGATTGAAGCCATATAAAATATATTCTCTGACCGCAAAGGAATGAAGCTAGAACCATTTTTTTTAAAGGAAATCGAACCACACGTTTTTTTTTGTTTTGTTTTGTTTTTTATATTTATTTTTATTTGTTTATTTACAGCATAACAGTGTTCATTGTTTTGGCATCACACCCAGTGCTCCATGCAGTACGTGCCCTCCCTATTACCCACCACCTGGTTCCTCAACCTTCCACCCCCCCCCCCCACCCCCCTGCCGCCCCTTCATAACCCTCTGGTTGTTTTTCAGAGCGAACCACACGTTTTTAAATAGCCAATAAATCAAAGAAGAAATCACAAGGGAACTGGAAAATACTTAGAGATGAATGAAATAAAACAACATACCAAAACTTACAGGATGCAGTAAAGACAGCACTCAGACAGAAATTTCTTGGCATACATGCCTACATTAAACAAGAAAAGAAATCTCAAATCAAGACCTCAACTTTACATCTTGAGGAATTAGAAAAAGAAAATGAAATTAAACACAAAGTTAGCAGAAGGAAGGAGATAATAAAAGCTAGAGTAGAGATATATAAAATAAAAAATAGAAAAACAATAGAGTCAATGAAACTAGGAGTTCATTTTTTGAAAAGAACAATAAAACTGGCATAACTTTACCTGGACTGACAAAAAAAGAGAGCAGATGTAAAAGACTAAAAACAGAAATGAAAATGGTAACATTACTACAGATCTTGTAGAAATAAAAATGATGACAAGCGAATACTATGAACAACTGTATGCCAAAAAATGTAATAACCTAAAGAGAATGAATTTCTAGAAGTTCACAAATTACATAAACTAAATGAAGAAAAAATAGGAAATCTCAACAGATATATAACAAGTAAAGATCAGTAATCAAAAACCTCTCAACAGGATCCCCACTGTCACCACTTTTATGCAACATAATATTGGAAGTCCTAGCTAGAATAATTAGGAAAGAAAAAGAAATGAAACGCACCCAAACTGGGAAGGAAAAAGTAAAGCTATCACTATTTGCAAATAGCATGATATTATATAGAGAAAATCCTAAAGACTCCACCAAAAAACTGTTGGAATAAATAAGTTTAGTAAAGTTTCAGGATGCAAAATCAATATACAAAAACCTGTTGCATTTCTGTACACTAATAATGATAAGAAAGAGTAATTAAGAAAACAATCCTATTTACACTTGCAACAAAAAGAATAACATACCTAGGAGTAAATATGACCAAGGAGGCAAAGGACCTTATACTTAAACTACAAAGACATTGATGAAAGAAATTGAAAAAGACAAATAAATGTAAAGATAATCTGTCCTCATGGATAGGAAGGATATTGTTAAAATGTCCATACTACCCAAAGAAATCTACAGATTCAATGTAATCCCTGTTAAAATTCTAATGGCATTTTTCACAGAAATAGAATAAACAAATCCTAAAATATATATGGACCTAAAAAAGCCCTGAGTAGCCAAGGTAATCTCAAGAAAAGAACAAAGTGGAGGCATCATGTTCCCTGATTTCAAATTATATTACAAAGCTGTACTAATCAAAAAGCATGGTATTGGCATAAAAACAGACACAGAGATCAGTAGAATAGAGAGCCCAGAAATAAATCCATGCATGTGTGGTTAATTAATTTACAAGGAGCCAAGAATATACAATGGGAAAAGTACAGTCTCTTCAACGAATGGTGTTGAGAAAACTGGACAGCCACAGGCAAAGGAATGAAACTGGACCACTACCTTACACTATACATAAAAATTAATACAAAAATGGATTAAATACTTGAATGTAAGACTGAAACCATAAAACTCTTAGAAGAAAACCATAAAGACTCCTAGTAAGCTCCTTGACATAAGTCTGTGCAATTAGTTTTTGAATCAGACACTAAAAGTAAGAGTGATGAAAGCAAAAACAAACCAGTGGGACTACATCAAACTAAAAAGCTTCTGCACAGCAAAGGAAACCATCAACAAAATGAAAAGACAACCTACTGAGTGGGAGAAAATATTTGCAAATCATATATCTGCTAAGAGGTTAATGTATAAAACATATGTAGAATCCATACAACTCAACAGCAAAACAAACAATTCAGTTTTTAAAATGTACAGACGATCTGAATAGACATTTTCCCCCAAAAGACATACAGATGGTCAACAGGTACATGGAAATATGCTCAACATCACTCATCATCAGGAAAATGCAAGTCAAAACCACAGTGAGATATCACCTCACACCTGTCAGAATGGCGGTATCAAAAAGACAAGAAATAACAAATGTGGACAAGGATGTGAAGAAAAGGAGACCATTGTGCACTGTTGGTGGGAACCGAAGTACAACCACTATGGAAAACAATATGGAAGATCTCCAAAAAGTAAAAATAGAACTATTATACAATCCAACAATTCCACTTCTGGGTAATCAAAAACCAAAAACACTGATTTGAAAAGTTGTCCGTACTCTCATGTTCACTGCAGCACTGTTTGCAATAGCCAAGACACGGAAATAACCCAGTGTCCATCAGTAGATGAATGGGTAAAGAAGGTGTGTCTCATATATAAAATGGAATATTATTCAGCCAAAATCTTGACATTGGTGACAATATGGATGAAATTTTAGGCCAATTATGCTAAATATTATACTAAATATAATTATACAATTATACTAAATGAGTCGGTCAGAGAAAGACAAATACCATATGATCTCAGTTACATGTGGAATCCAAGAGGGAAAAAGAAGCTCAGATACAGAAAACAGATTGTTGGTTGCCAGAGGCAGAGGGTAAGGATTGGAAAAAATGGGTGAAGGAGGTCAAAAAGTACAAACTTCCAGTTGTAAAATAAGGAAATCATGGGGATGTAATATATAGCATGGCCACTACAGTTAATAATATCATATTGTATATTTGGAAGTTGCTAGGAGACTAAATGTCAAAAGTTCTCATTATAAGAAAAACTAGAATTGAGAAGTGGTAAGAACCGGATTAAAATATACACATTCCTTAGCCCCTCCCTTGCCCCTGCCTACTTCCCACAAACCAAATAGTCCAACTTAAAGTTAACTTAAAGCAAGAAAGCAAGCAAGAAAGAAAACCTCTCAGCAAAGAGAAGTCCAGAACCATGTGGCCTCACTTGTGAATTCTATCAAAACATTAAAAGAATTAACACCAACCCTTTTCAAACTCTTCTAAAAAATTAAAGAGGAAAGAACATGTCCAAACTCATACCTTGATACTAAAGCAAGACAAAGACATCGCTAGCAAATAACACTGTAGACTAATATCCTTATAAATATTGATGCAAAGTCCACAAGAAAGTACTAGCAAACTGCATCCAACAGCATATTAAAATGATTATACATCACCACCAAGTGAGATTTAGTCCAGGAATGCAACATAAGAATATCCACCCATGTAATGCATCACCTTAATACCAAAAAAACACATGATGGTCTCAATTGACACAGAAAGGCATTTGACAAAATCCAACACTCTTCCGTAATAATAATTTTAAAACACTAAGAAAACTAGGAATAGAGGGAACTTCCTCAACATGATAAAGGGCATTTATGAAAAACCTATTACTTCTAGCTAGAGCAATTAGATGAAGGAAAGAAAAGTCATTGAAATTAGAGAGGAAGAAGTAAAACTATAGCTATTCACATATTATATGATCCTATATATAGAAATATATCAAATGTATAAAATACCTAGAAAATTCCAAATATCTAGAAAATTCCAAATACATAAAATACATAGAAAATCCATAAGAAAGCTACTAAATCTATGGAGAAATGTCTGCTCATGTCTTCTGCCATTTCTTGACTGGATTATTTATTTTGGGGGTGTTGAGTTGGTAAGTTCTTTGTAGATCTTGGCTACTAGCCCTTTATCTGAGAAGACATTTGCAAATATCTTCTCCTGTTTTATTAGAGGGATGGAATGAGGTAACTGAGCGATGGGCATTAATCCTCAATGGGCACGTTATGTAATGAGCACTGGGTGTTATATGCAACTGATGATCACTGAACTCTACTGCTGAAAGTAACATTATGTTAGTTAACTGAATTAAAAGAAAAGAAAAGAAAGCTACTAAGTCTAATATACAAATTTAGCAAAGTTGCAGGATACAAGATCAACATACAAAAATCAGTTGTCTCTATATATGTGTAATGAACAATATGAAAAAGATATTAAGAAAGCAATTCCATTTGCAATAGCATCTAAAATCCTAAAATACCAATATAATAATCTAATGCCTAGAGTTAATTTAAACTAGAGTAAATTTAAATTTAAACTATAAAATATTTCTGAAAGATCTTTAAAAAGAGCTAAATAAATGGAAAGACATCTTGTGTTAGTGGATAAGAAGACCTAACTGTCAAGATATCAATACAACTCAAAGCAACCTCCAGATTCAGTGCAATTCCTATCCAAATTTCAACCACATTTTAAAATTTTTTGCAGAAATGCAAAAGCCGATTTTCAAATTCAAATGGAATTACAAGAAGCTCTGAATAGCCAAAGCAATCTAGGAAAAGGGGGACAAAGTTGGAAGACTCCAACTTTCTAATTTCAAATGTACTACAAAGCTCCAGATATCGAGACCGTGTGGTTTGGTATTAGCACAAATACAGACATATGTGCTAACGGAATGGTACTGACAGTCCAGAAGTAAACCCACACCTCTGTGGTCAATTGATTTCGATAAGGGTGCCAAGTCCCTTCATTAGGGAAAAGAATGGTTTCTTCCATAGATGATTTGTGAAAGTGGATTTCCACATACAAAGAAGAAGCTGTACCATTACTTCATACCATATACAAAATGATTAAAATCAATCAACAATCTAAATATAAGAGCCAAAACTATAAAACTGTTAGAAGAAAATACAAGAGTAAATGTTCATGAACTTGGATTTTGCCAATAGGTTCTTAGATATGACACCAAAAGCCCAAGGAGGGGATTGCACTAAGTGAAGTAAGTCAAGCAGAGAAAGACAATTATCCTGTGGTTTCACTTATGTGGGGAATACAAGGAATAGTGCAGAGGACCATAGGGGAAGGGAGGGAAATCTGAATGGGGAGAAATCAGAGAGGGAGAAGAACCATGAGAGACTCTGGACTCTGGGAAACAAACTGAGGGTTGCAGAAGGGAGGGAGTTGGAGGGATGGGGTAGCCGGGTGATGGGTATTAAGGAGGGCACGTGCGGTGATGAGCACTAGCTGTTATATGCAACTAATCAAAAACTAATCATTTACTATATGTTGAGTAATTGAACATAATAAAAAAAACAAGCTAGATAAATTGGATTTCACCACAATTAAATTATTTTTATGTACCAAAGGACATTGTCAAGGAAGGGAAAGACACTGGAAATGCAGCTTGAATGCAGAGCCAATCAAGAAGCACACAGACATAGGTGTGCTATACACTCACCATGGTGTGATTACTTTGAGTTAGGTTAATGGGCTTTAAAGGCTCCTGGGGCTACTCGAGAGGTTGGTGAGTTCTTTTCCGGTCACTCCTGTTGTTTGATGTTGCCCTACAAAGCGGAAAAGTTAGAGGATATAAAGAATTGCCCTTCTCAGGAAACCTTTAATTCTCAACTCCTTTGGAAATAGATTCCATTTTTATAGGGTTGGTGGTTCTGATTTTTCTTTGTTTTAATCTTATGAAAAATTCATAAGTTCCTACTTCCCCACAGCACCCTCTTATCCCACTGGGGATATTTTCATTCATTATCATTGTTAAAAGATGGACTCTGGGGTCGCCTGGGTGGCTCAGTGGGTTAAAGCCTCTGCCTTCAGCTCAGGTCATGATCCCAGGGTCCTGGGATCGAGTCCCGCATCGGGCTCTCTGCTTAGTGGGGAGCCTGTTTCCTCCTCTCTCTCTGCCTGCCTCTCTGCCTACTTGTAATCTCTATCTGTCAAATAAATAAATCTTTAAAAAAAAAAAAAAGATGGACTCTGGAGCCAGGCTGCTTTGCATCTTCACTAAACTCTTCGGATCTTAGTTTTCTCATCCGGAAAATGGAAATAACAATAGAAACTGCATTCTGGTGCTGCTGTGAGGATTGAATCAAGGCAGTAAAGAACCTAGCATACAGCTAGTACATAGCAAGCCCTCTATAAATGCCAACGATTCTTATCCCACACTATCCTAATTATCCAGAAGGTTAAGTTGACTTTTTAGCTTAACCTTGAATGGCAGGGAGCACTTAGTCAATTCACATTGCCTCATCCAAGTTTCATTACTCTGCATCATGAAGGAAGTGGGGGGGAAAGGTTATAGAACAGAATTCTGGCTTAATTATACTTGTAATTCCCATGGTGCAATCTTTAAAGTACCATGTATCTACGATTGTTCATCAGAATTATATACAGCAATGTGTGCAGTGAAAGCCTAATACCTCTATCCATACAATTGCCAGAATGTTCTGACTGATTTGGGGTGGTGATACAAAGTTTAAGGTTCGGTTGGGTCCAAGTCTTGGGGCAGTGATTTCTAAAGGCATGTTGAATTTGCCAGCATTTGGCTGTCAACTAAATCCTTAGTTAGAATAAGTTAAGATATGAGAAGCTTGTGTTCTCATATTTGAGTTATCAATTACTCATGGTTTGAATGGTCACTTAACAACAAAAACCTATTTAATAACACTCCCACTCTCTCGTGCTCTCTCTCTCTCTCTCTCTCTTTCACTCTCAAATAAATAAATAAAATCTTAAAAAAAAAAAAAAAACGGTGGGGAAGGGGGAGGCAGGTACCAGGGTGGCTCAGTTGATGAAGTGTCTATTTTCAGCTCAGGTTGTGATCTCAGGGTGCTGGGACAGAGAGCCCCAGGATGGGCTCCCTGCTCAAGCAGGGAGTCTGCTTCTCTCTCTCCCTCTGCCCCTTCCCTCTGCTCATGCTCTCTCTGGCTCTCTCTGAGGTAAACAAATAAAATCCTTAAAAAAACAATTAAAAAATAAAAAGTAGACTAATAACAAAACACGAATCTAGTCTCTATTATTTTGTTTAGATGCTATCCACTTAATACTGATTAATGCAAAAATTTAATTCATACCATGTTGCCTTTAGAATTCTACCCACAACTTTTGAGGTATCAAGACCGATCATACTTGACAACAGCAGACCTTTCCAAAGTACCACAGGGAGAGAAACTTCTCAGAAACCAGGGGTTCTGTAAGGAGACAGACATAATAACTCATTTCCCAATGAAACCAGCAAGGGGTCAATGTCTTCCAGTTAAGTTTGAGGAAAAAGCCATTAGATTTCTTCATGACATTTCAGAGTTTGGATGACCTTCAATTAGAAACAAAGAACACCCTGAAAATAGATAACATCTGCTCACCCTGAAATATTAAAAAAAAAACCAAAAAACCTAAAAATATTCAGAACTACCAGTATGTTCATTGAATGAAGATTGTACCTCCAACCCACCTCCAAGATCTGTTTACTGAGAACTCAGCAACAAGATAGAAATAACAATAAAAGGGAATTAAGAAAAAGAATAACAGTTAATTGTGCACAGAGGAATAGGACTCCCCCAAAGTGAAAGACAATATAAAGAATGGGAGAAAATGTTTGCAAATTATTTACCTGATAATATACAGAATATATCAAGAACTCCTACAACTCAACAAAAAATAGACAACAAAATTAAATGATGAGCAAAGGACATGCATAGACATTTCCCCAAAGAAGATCTACAAATGGCCAATAAGCACATGAAAGTATGTTCACCTTCATTAGCCATTAAGGAAATACAAATCAAAACAGGAGATACCACTTCACACCTATTAGGATGTGTGAAAATTAATAAAGGGAAATCCCACTAAAGTAGAGTCCTGAGGCTAGTAAGGCGAACCATACAGAGGCAGTACAGGGAAAATGAGAGAGATTTAATTCCTGCAAAGTTTCCATATGCTTAAAGATAAATACCTCGTTCTCAGAAAGAGAATGAAGGAGAGAGAACAATTCTTCAGGGAGTTAGAGTTGTTTAAGCAAAAACAGAAGAAAGAGTTCACCCAGAAATAACAATTTTAAGCCTGCCTGCACAGCTATTTCTGTTTTTCAGGTGCCCTAAAATATGTCAGCCACTAAAGAGTGACGACCACAAAGTAATGACATTTTTCTGGTCAGCTTACTTGTATATAAGTTGTCTCTAATAAACTCCACCTGTTTTCTTTCTCTCAAGTTCAATGTTCATTTCTATGACATTGAGACTCAAGAACCTGGTTTCAGGGATCCCATAACAATACCACTCAATGCCAATTACAGCAGAATTGTCAGTTATAGACCCCAAAAGAATAATCATCAATTACAGGCTCCCAAAGGGAACAGATGTATACTGCGTCTCCTTCAGGAAATTCACACCCTGCCCCCGCAACTCAACCAATGAGAAATCATCGTCACCCTGAACTCTCGCTCTTCTCCAATGGTCTTTCACTCAAACTAATCCCTCCTAATTTTCTCCCTCCTCTTCATAAAATAACATTCCTCTCCTTTGTTTATTGGACTTGCCGATGGCTTTACCATAGCTTGCATGTCCCAAATTGTAATTCTCTGTTATTCCTTAAATAAACCCATTTTTTACTGGTAAAATAAATGTTTCATTGTTAACATTATGGTTATAATCATTTCTCAAAGGAACACAACAAACGGTTAGAATGTAGAAAAATCAGAACCCTTGTATAGAGCTGGTGGGAATGTGAAATGGTATAGTCACTACAGAAAACAGTTGGCCAGCTCTTTAAAAAGCCACACAGAATTGCCCTAAGACCCAACAATTTCACTCCTAGGTGTATACCCAGGAATTGAAAAAGAGGGTTCAGATACTTGTACAGCAGTATTTTCAGCAGGATGATTCACAACAGCCAGGAGACCCAAGTATCGAATAGATGAATGGACAAACAGAATGTGTTCTGTATGGGTCATGGCATATGATTCAGTCATAAAATGTAATGAAGTTCTGGCTGGAGCTGAGACCTTGCAGACAGAAGGTCAGGAGCCCACAACTGTCATGCCTGTTTGGCCTCAGCTGGTCTCTTGCTCGGGAACTCATCCTGAGACACATTTCTGCCCCAAGGATTGTCTTAGCGCCTGCTGGCCTCCAGGAATCCCAGTTCAGCAAGCTCCACACACTTTCCAAGCAAGCAGCATCCTCTGAATGCCTCTTCTTACCACAGCAGTGAGGGCAGGCATCCCTTTAAAAAAAGAAATAATACAGTTCTGGTATGTGCTATGATATGAATGAACTTTGAAGATGAGATAGGGAAGCTGAGGGGACTCTGTTTTTAGAAAGGCTCTATCTCTGCTGTTTTTCGGTTGGGCCCCTTTTCCTCACGTTCTGTATTTTGCATCGGCGTAACCCAAAGGAGTTATGTTCCTACTCCAAGGGGGAAGCACATCAGTTAGTCATTCTCTGAGTTTTTCCCAGGTCTCCAAACACCTGATAATATCTAAGAAGAACCAGGACCCAAACATGTACCAGGACATTAGATTCAAACAAACCTCAGCCAACGCTAGCATCGATACCCTCTACCATTGATGATTTATGAACTAAGACCTCTGATTCACCTGTCACTTGCCTTTGATCAGACCCTACCCTGGATTCCTGAAGGAACATGTACTCTGGACTCCACCCCCCTAACTCCAAGCAACGAGAATTGTTCTCTTTTCCTTTCTAGGCTCCTGGACATTCTGTCTCCCATAATTGATCACTATTCAGTAACTTCTGCTTCCACTTTCTCCAGCTCGAGTTTGATTTTTATCCTACGCGAAGCCAAGGACCCTCTTGGCAGGACCTGTGGGGACCTCCTTCTGGGTCCTTGGACCCAACTTTCTTCCATCAAAAACATTATGCTAAGTGAAAGTAAGCCAGACACAAAGGGCCAGATATATGACTCCACTTGCACAAAATATGTAGAATAGGCAAATTGATAGAGGTGGAAATTAAATAGGTTACCAGGACTTTGGGGGGGGGGTAGGGAGTGACTGCTTAATGCTTACTGAGTTACTCTTTGGGATAATTAAAAATTTGGAGATATATATAATGGTGTTGTTTGCACAACACTGTGAATATAATTAATACCAATGAACTGTGTGCTTACAATGCTTAAAATGGCAAATCTTATATACAGTTTACTATAATAAAAATATGTTAATAGGAAGAATTTGTTTCTCAAAAGAAAGGGATACTGTTAGCAAGGTAAAAGTCATTAAATAAAACCCAAACTATCTCCTCTAGGAGACAGTTTGAACTACTTATATTAGCTTTAATGTAGCCCTCGATATTCATTTTCATCGGAAACACAAGTATAGGGAGTTGGGGAGAAGAGGAAGCGTATAACTAGCTTAACTGCCTCTTTGCCTAGAATGCTTAATTAAGTTCTTGCATTTCTTCATAGCAAGGGGGGAAATGAAAATGGAAATCTCAGAACCCCCTGGAAGTGATGTGTATTGTTGCTGTCAAGTGTATTTATTGGGTTTTAACAGCGCCACCTTCTTATTAAACTCAGAACACAAACATGGTCATATCTTATTTGTTTGCAGTGAATACTCAGATTCCAAAACCAGATTAGCAGGAGATTCTGTTATTTTCTCTTGGCAGATGGGCTCCTGCTGAACTGTCCTAGAAGCAACCATGGGGGTCCACAGGGCTCAAAAAGCCAAGGGAAGGCTGGCTTCCATTCTCAAGAGGGTAACTAGCTCAGTCCACAAGTGTGATTGCTCCTCACCACCACAAGATGGCGCTGTAAGATCACAGAAAAGCATAATGAACTCGGCGCTCCAATTCTCCCTTCTTGTTTTTCAGAGTGAGCCTTGGTTTCCCATACTGCTCAGTTCTTTCAGTTCTCATACCAAGACTATGATGCCCCAAGACTGGTTCTGGCATTTGCTATTCCACAGTTCCCTGGTCTTCCCACGGCAGCCACATCACCCAGAGTTCTTAGAAGTCCACACAATACAAGAGGCCAGACAATAGGGTTACTTGCCCTCCTCCTAAGGAAGCTTCCCTTCAGTTATGCCAGAGGGCCTGCACCTTCCTTTTAGGATGAATTGTTTCCTTCTGTGACACAGAGATGATCTGAGGACATCCCCTCAGTGAATCAACAGAAAGGGGGATAAGACAAAACAAACATCAACTTTGGGGACATTCTTGTCCATCAGAAAGTGCCTCGAACACTTTTTCCTCTGGCAAAGGTCATTCTAAAATGAAAGCTGCCTCAGGGACTTCCTGGGCTCACAAGACAGGGTGGCCCTGTTCCCTGCCTGCATGAGGGCATCTCAGAGAGGCTATATTCTCACTGCTGAATCCATCGACAGCAGGAAACATCCACACCAACCCAACGGCACTTATTTTCATCAGGAACATTATGAATGCAGAGAAAACCTCAATTCTGCTTTCTGTGTCATCTGAGGACACCAGAAATCAAAGCATAGAGTTTGGGGAGGGTCCTTGAGAAGGTCACAAAGGTAGGCGGGCTATCAAATGAGGTAGCATAAACTAGAAAGAGCTGGGAAAAAAGGAAAAGATAATTAGCCCAGACTGCTCATCAGCACCTTTCTCTCTCTCATGCACATACACACAGGCTCTGGTTCATGTATCTCTCTGCCTTCTAGGGGATATCCTTGGCCTTGAACATTCCTCTTCTTCTTTGATTAAGCTTTTTCCTTTCAGAAAATTGTAGACTCACATGCAGTTTAAAAAACAACCCAGAGGGGCATGTGGGTGGCCAGCTGGTGATGCTGGTTGAGTCAAACCCTTGATCTCAGCTCTGGGCTTGATCTCAGGGTCGTGGAGCCTACGAAAGAGAAAGAAACAAAATGAAACAAAAAGAAAAGAGAAGAAGAGAGGAGAGGAGAAAAGAGAAGAGAAGAGAAGGAGAGGAGAAGAGAGAAAAGGAAAGAGAAAGAGGAAGGGAGAGAAGGGAGGGAGGGAGGGGGAGAGAGAGAGAAAGAAAGAAAGAGTACAGAGACAGCCCCTCTGCCCTTTATTCAGAATCCTGCAATGAGAACATTCTGCCAAACTAGAGTGCAGTACCACAGCCAGGATACTGACATTGACACGGTCCCATACAGAACATTTCCATCACCACAAGGGTCCCTGTTATCCCTCCTTCCTAAACCCTGGCAACCACTAATCTGTGCTCCATTTCTGTAATTTGTCATTTCAAGAATGTCACCTAAAGTAAGTCCTACAGCATGGCCCCTCCTGAGATTGGCTCTTTTCACTCAGCATAATTTTCTGGAGTCTCACAGGCTGTTGGGTGTTCGTTCCTTTTAATTGCTAAGTATTACGCCGTGGACCCGCCTTTTTTAACCTGGATACCTAACCAGGAATGGAGAAGGGAAGAAGCACGCAGAAGCAGGGCTTCGCCTCCCCAGCCCGGGTCCAGAGCCACTGCTAGAGGTGTGGGGCGGGGCGCAGGTCAGGACCGCCCAGGCGGGGGGCGGTGCGGGGGGCGGTGCTGGGATGGGGGAGTGCCAGGGCTCTGAGGACGCGCGGGGCAGCGCCGGTGCACGCGGCCTGGCGGCGGAGAGCGCAGCCGCAGCTTGTCGCCCCGCGGACGTGTGAGAGTGCAGGGCCCCGGGGGCTGGAAGCTAGTTCGGACGCCGGGAGCTTAGCTCCTGAAGGCGGAGGTCTGAGACCTGCAGCTGCTTCTCCGGGTCCTGCGCTGCCCTCAAGGTGAAGGCCTTCCCTCGCCAGGGTGCGGGGCGTGGGCGTGGGCGCGGGCGCGGGGGCGGGGTGGGGGTGGGGGGGGGCACTTTCCGGGACGCTGCGGTCCGCGCCGCGGGCCATTCACTCTGGGACCCTGGCATTGTACTTACCTCTTACCGCGTGCTAGGTCGGGTTGTGTTTAGCAGAATCATCTCCTCTAACGGGCCCTCTGCCCTAGGAGGTACGTAGTGTGATTACCCTCGTGTTAAAAATGAAACAGGGCAGCCCAGGGTCGGTGTGGACAGGGCGTGCCATCATTTAGGCCTGCGGAGCACCGGCCAGGGCTGTGCTGGCCGCAGGGGGCCGCCTCTGTTTTGGCTCCTGGCTGTCTGTAGCAGATCCTAGAAAAATGGTCTTCAGCCTTTTGTCTTCCTGAGAATATTAGCTAAAGGAATGAAAAGGAATATGTATTAAAGGAGACATCGGCCAGCAGTGCCGTTTATAGTTGGGAGGGGACACAGGAATAACTTGGGTGCCCAGTAAGAGAAATGCGCACATTTGGGCATGCATACATGTTGAGATGTTATCTTAACTTAAAAATACTTGATACTTAGAAAAAAACTCTTAACCTGGGGCGCCTGGGTGGCTCAGTGGGTTGGGGCCTCTGCCTTCGGCTCAGGTCATGGTCTCAGGGTCCTGGGATCGAGCCGCGCATCGGGCTCTCTGCTCCGCGGGGAGCCTGCTTCTTCCTCTCTCTCTGCCTGCCTCTCTGCCTAGTTGTGATTTCTCTCTGTCAAATAAATAAAGTATTTTAAAAAAAAACAACAAAAAACTCTTAACCTTAAAAATAAAAGTGACAGTTATTTTGCTAGCCAAAAAAAAGGGGGGGGGGGTTATTTGGGAACTGCAGAGATTTGCCGTCTGGAACAAGCAAGCTCAGGTAAAGCCATAGGCAAGTGTCCAGAAGGAACGGGAGGAATGCTGGAAGAGGGGAGTTGGGGGAGGCTGTTAGGACCAGAAAGTCCACTGGAGCAACGCCAGAGTTTCAAGTATACTGGCTTCTTATTGGCTGAATATGACTGCCTCCCATTGGCTGGACTGTTGCTGGGCCAAGAGGAAACCTTTCTACTTCCTGCTGGGACACTTAGGTAGTAACTCTCTGCAAAGTGCATCTGTCTCTTCTGCTTGGATCTGCGGTTGACCAAGCGGTAACCTGTGAGGAATACTTCTGCTGGCCCCCGACTCCACTCTAAATGACCCTTCCTTTTATTAATTTTCACAGAAATAAAATGAAAATATTATAAAATAGTTTCTGGGTACTCTGCGGATTAAGATGAAATAATATGCATAAAAATATCAGAGCCCATTTGGTATGGTATATATAGTTTAATAACCTGTTGACCAAAAAAACAAAAACAAAAAACTAAAAACGGTTATTTTACTAGCAAAATGAGTGTATTCAGGAATTGCAGAGGAATTCCAATGTGGGACCTGCAGGCTATGGCAAACCATAGATCAGTCTGGAGAACAAAGGAGAGGAACAGAGGAACATTACTTTATAGAGGAAAAGGAGGAATTTGGGAAGAACTGATTTGAACAAAGGTCTGTTGAGCCTCTTGGAGGAAGGGAAGAGTTCAGGGTGGTGATCCTTTCTGGTGGGCTGAGTTGTGGTAGTTTCTTACTAACTGGACTGTTGCTGGGCAAGGAGAAAAAAAAAATCTTTCTTCTTCCCACTGGGGCTGTGAAATGAACATCTTCCTGTTCAGGAATGTAAGGTTAGCTGTGAGGGGAAGTGTATGGGTGAGAGGTCCCCCTATGGGGTGTCCTGACTCCACTTCAAATGATACTTCCCTTTATTAACTTTCACACCGCATGGTTCCTTTTTCTTATTGAGCTAGGTAAGTGCCTTCTTCCTAACATCTGTCTCTTCTGCCTCTGTGCAGGAGGGAGTTAAGGAACGTGAACGGGGAGAGCGGTGAAGAGCACTGGACAGCTAGTAAGGAGCCTGGCTTGGAGTCTCTTCTCCGATTTTTTACAAGTCGTTCACTTCCTGGGTCTGTGTCTTACCCTCTACAAATAAAAGAATGGACAAGATGGGGAGTGATGAACTCAAATATGGAAACTGGGCCAAGCAAAACAGCAGTGAATGGAGAGGCCTGGGGATGCAAAAGAATGCATGCCTTGTTGTGGGCATCAAAATTAAAGCATTTTATCCAAACCCAAATAGAATCTCAGGATAAGGTGTTCCCAAAGCCAGCCGTGACACTGATAACCTTTTAAAAAGTAATCAGATCCGGGCGCCTGGGTGGCTCAGTGGCTTGAGCCTCTACCTTTGGCTCAGGTCATGATCTCAGGGTCCTGGGATGGAGCCCTGCATCGGGCTCTCTGCTCAGCGGGGAGCCTGCTTCGCCGTCTGTCTCTGCCTGCCTCTCTGCCTACGTGTGATCTCTCTGTCTCTATCAAATAAATAAAATCTTAAAAAAAAAAAAAGTAATCAGATCCTACCATTCTCCTGCTTAAGATGCTCCAGTGGCTCGCTGTTAGGCTGAGTAAGATCCTTTCCCCAGCCTATAGACCCCACCTCACCTCTCTGACCACATCTCCCACCATCCAATTTTTTTTTTTTTTTTTTTTTTTAAAGCCGCAGGCCAGTCAAACAGGCTTTCTTGAACACTCCAGGCCAGTTCCTACCTCAGGCCTCTTTCTTGCCGTCCCCTCTGCCTAAACCTCTGATACTTGCATGACTGGGCCGTAACATCATTCACATCCCAGAGATACTTTCCTGGAGCGCCTATCTAAAATAGCAGATGTATCCCATGCCATTTTAGTCACAAAAGGACTTTGTTTTCTTATCACTATTGCTGTTACTTAGCATTATTATTAGTACTTACCACTATCTTGAATATTATGGTTGCCTTCTTTGCCTGCTGGTTTTGTCTGCCCAGCTTCCCCCTCCCCCAGCTGAGAGTATAAAGTTCCATTCTTGCCTGTCTTGGTCACTGCTGTGGCCTCCCCAGGCGGGCGCAGTACTTGGCCAGGGTCCTCCTATGAGTCGGTGACCCAGCTGAACGAATGCATAGATTGGAATTATGTTCCATGCACTGCTGTTGATGGACAGTCAACTCCAGGTGGCTTAATCACGATTCCACCTTTGCTCTCCCATATGAAGAAGTCTGAAGGTTGCAGTTCAGAACCATCTCACAGCCCCAAGGAAGCATCAGGAATCCAGGTTCCTTTCATATCTCTGCGCTGCCGTCCTTAGTCCAGAGCGTCTTCCCCCATGACAACAAATTAATGACAGAACCCTAGCTGTCATTCCACAGTGCGGCTCGGAGGAAGACCAGTGGCAAGGGCTGAAATGGTGCCCCCACCCTCCTCGTCCCCTAGGTTAGCCCCTTTAAGGATATGTCCTTGGAGCCACATGTAATGGCTTCTGCTTCACTTCTTTGGCCACCCCTGAGCGGAAGACTGGGAAGTGGAGGGATTAGCTGGATCCACTGACACCTGGATAAATTCAGGGACTGTTGGTGAAAAACAGGAGGGGATCTTGGGTAGCCAAAGATGCAGATTCCCAACTGTTCAGTCAGTAGTCAACTTGAGCAAATGGGCAGGATTTAAACTCACCTTTGAGGTATGATGGTGTTGGAGTTCCCACCCTCTGTCTGACCAGGGCTCTTTGCCTCAGCTCCAGTTAAGCATTCTGCCTGCCCTCGACTCAGTTCCGGTCACTATTATTTAAATCTCTTTTTCTTTCTGTCCCTGGGTCGCCCAACCTGGGCCAAAGCCTGTTCCCCCAAAGCCCACCCTCACTTCTTGGCAGCATTCTGCATACCTCAGCCCTTGACCCAGGGCTCCTGGACAGCCCAGGAAGAGCTAATTCAGGCCCTGCTCCAGATTCTAGTCGTGACCATGGATAAGCCTGATTTCTGTCTCTCTGTTCTTCTTGTTACCCGATAAAGATGCACTGATATGTTCAAATTGTCATTTGATGGGGCGCCTTGGTGGCTCAGTTGGTCAAGCAGCTGCCTTTGGCTCAGGTCATGATGCCAGGGTCCTGGGATCGAGCCCCACATAAGGCTCCCTGCTCCATGGGGAGTCTGCTTCTCCCTCTCCCTCTGCTTGCTGCTCTGCCTGCTTGTATTCTCTCTTTTTGTATCAAATAAATAAAATCTTTTAAAAAAATTGTCATTTGATACAACATGCATCCCACAGCACCTCCACACTGACCCTGAGCCACAGGCTCTGTGTGGGCTGTTTCTTCTGGCAGAGGGAGCAGGTTTGTTGGAGGGGTCTTGTCTTTCCCAGAATGAAGCTGATTATTTAAGAGCTGGCTAGCCAGGAGTAAGGATTCAGGCTTCTCTTGTGCCTTTGAGGCCTTCTCGGGAGAACTAATATTTTTCCAGAGCCTTATTACGTTCAGGCCACCATATGTCTGTCTTGTCTGTCTTGCTCTTCTCAGCCTTGCTGGGACTTTGCAGACCGCAGTAGGCATGGTAACAGAATTTCTGACCAACACCCCTGACCTTCATCTATTCCGCTGTGCTGATTACTGGTGGGTAGGGACATGGAAATGTGGGAGGAGGAGGAAGGACACAGAAGCATGTTTCCTGCTTCTTATCATATCTCGTTTTCTAGGACCTCTTTATTTTGACTACCTTCATGGAAGGTTCCGAGTCCTCAAAAAAAAAAAGTCTTGGTTTTGGCATCCTGCGTGATTTGTCCTCTGAGGCTGAAATCTCCAGGTGGTTCCTTGCCCCTCTTGAGAAAGTTTTTTTCAGACGCATCTGCACGTCCTTCCTGAGGCTTGCCGTTGGTACACTGACCTAACCACATCTGTCCCCTTCCCTCACGTGTTTGTGTTCTCTTCCAGGTTGTTGGTGTTGCTGAGCAGAGCGACCGACTGCAGCTGAAAGCCTGCAGCTCTCCCTCTGAATCCTTCTGTGCCCAGAATTAACAGCAGACTCTCCCTTTGGTAGTAGTCAGAGCGGAAGAATTCGTCATCTTAGAACATGGCAGGTGACTGTTACCTATGGGGGAGATAAGCTTTTCTTTAAAAAAAAAAAAACAACACTTTAATTAGAAATTAAATATGTTATAAAAACCCAAACAACACTGAAATGTTTTGTTTTTAACATGAATCACTATTTGGATTATCTTGTTTTGTATTTTCTTGTTTGATTTTGCATTTCAAACCCCACCAGACTATAAGTTCCTCAAAAATGAGAGCCATGCTTATCTTGTTTTTGCTCTGCCTCTAGTCTCTGGAATGATACCCAGGCTATGGTAGTGCTCATAAATACTTATACTGAGTGAATGAACCTCAGGAGTAACCATGGTTTAAAATTCAGCATAACTCAATTTTTATTCTTGTCCCTGCTCAACACACACACACACACCATTCTGCAGCTCATTTTTCCTCTCAACAGTATGGCATAAAAATTCTTAATTTCAAGGGGACACTAAGGTGGCTCAGTCGGTTAAGCATCTGCCTTCGGCTCAGGTCATGATCCCAGGGTCCTGGGATCGAGCCCCATATTGGGCTCTCTGCTCAGCAGAAAGCCTGCTTCTCCCTCTCCCTCTGCCTGCTGCTCCCCTAATTGTGCTTTCTCTTTCTCTGTCAAAAATTCTTCATTTTAGAATGTAAGGACCCACCTTACTTGACACAGTCTGGTGTAGACTCGGGCTTCTGACCCTGAGCATTACTGACATCCTGGGCCAGTGACCCTTTGGTGTTGTGTGTCCTGTCCATTGTAGGATGTCTAGCAGCTCTCCCCATATCTATCCACCAGATGCCAGCTGCACTCTCCCTAGCGGTGACAACCCAGAGTGTCTCCAGACATTGCGAGCTGTCCCCCTGGGAGGGGATACCACCCCCACCTGAGAACCACTGATGTGGATGTTTCATTTGTATCCATTGGTAGAGTTCCTGTGTCACCAGTGAGTCTGAGACGTTAAAATAAAAATGTTAACCATTAACCTAAGCCCTTGAATCCAACCTTTGCACCCAGTTGAGTGCCTGAAACTGCTTCAAACTAACATTGGTATTTCCTCCTTAGGGGCCTAAAACGAAAAATTTAAATCAAGAGTTCAGACATTTTAGGGGCGCCTGGGTGACTTAGTGGGTTAAAGCCTCTGCCTTCGGCTCAGGTCATGATCTCAGGGTCCTGGGATCGAGCCCCGCATCAGGCTCTCTGCTCAGCAGGGAGCCTGCTTCCCCCTCTCTCTCTGTCTGCCTCTGCCTACTAGTGATCTCTGTCTGTCAAATAAATAAATAAAATCTTAAAAAAAAAAAAAAAAGAGTTCAAACATTTTGGTCTTTGACGATACCGAGGGCAAATTTAAGCAGATGACCAAAGCCACCTCCCAGAATAAATCAGTACATGACCTCCCAGAATCTTCTGAACGAGGGAGATGTTGCTTCAGAGGCTGTTGGTGTTAATGACACAGGCAGGACCTGTAAAGCTAAGACTTTTCATAGAGCCTTTACACCAGCCTTGTCACTCAAAGTGGGCTCCATCTAGACCCTGCCTCCCTCTGGGGTTAGGGGTCTGATTTTCCCTGCCTGGTTTACTCATCCCATTTCTGTGGGCCTGAGGGAGAAGGAGACAGAGCTGTCCGTAGCCGATGCTTGCCAAAGTAGGGTTAGCTGGAGAAATTCGTCATGGTAGCTTTCACTTTTGGTGTTCGTCAACAGGGCAGAAACCTCTGAGAGAAGATAACTGCTATAGCTTGGGCCTTTCAAGAAATTCATGATGTTATTTGTGAGGCATCCTGATTTGACCCATTTTATATCTGTGCATTAGTAAACTCAGGCAACCACGAGCTATGTTATAACTGGACTTTTAAAACTGTTCATTACGTTCAAACTCTTACCTGTGACAAAGGTTGGTATTTCCGAACTTGAACCTGTGATCCAACTACACGTTTTGTTGTTATCTTGGTCTTCTTGGAATTTTGACCAAGAGGAATCGTTCTTCAGGAAAAATCATTTCTTTTCCGATACAGGCAAGAAAGTGCTCATTGTCTATGCCCATCAAGAACCCAGGTCTTTAAATGGGTCCTTGAAGAAAGTAGCAGTGGAGGAACTCAGCAAGCAGGGCTGCACCATCACCGTCTCCGATCTGTACGCCATGGACTTCGAGCCGCGCGCCACCAGGAAGGATGTCATCGGTGAGTCGGGCTGAATGGTGTTTGTTGTTTGAATTTTGGGGTGAGATTTTATTTATTTATTTATTTATTTGTTTATTTATTTATTTGAGAGAGAGACAGAGCACGAGCAGGGTGAAGGGCAGAGAGAAAAGCAGACTCCCCTGCTGAGCAGGGAGCCTGATGAGGGGCTCAATCCCCATGACCTGAGCCGAAGGCAGACGCTTAACCAACTGAGCCACCCTGGCACCCCTGTTTCTTTTAACGTTGTTTTTTCTAATTTTTTAATGGAAAAAATATTTTGACAAAACTAACCACTGTACACGGTACCCAGTTCTCAAGTCGGGAGAGTCTACATGACAGATCTTTTTCTCATCCCTGTCCCACCAGGGTGCTCACTCGTCTCTGTGTCCCTCCAGAGTTATCTGTGCTATGCAACGCAATTACAGGGATAGTCTCCATTTCCTCTCCACTTTGTTTCAAAACGGTAGCATATTTTACAGGTGTTGCACATTGCATGTGTTTCTACTGCCCAGAGTATTCATTGTGTGGAGGTGTTATAGTTCAAGTAGCCCCTACTGCCTGGAGCATTTCAGATCATTCCTGATCTTTTCCTGTTACACACAGAGCTACAAGGAAGAATCATGGCCATGCGTGTTTTTCTACATATCCAGGTGTATCTAGAGGTAGAATGGCTGGTCAGAGGGAAGGTGCAGTCTTGGTTTTCGTAGATAATATCAGATGGTAAATGGACCAGTTTACAGTCACACCAACATGTTTGCAAGTGCTCATTTCCTCTGCATGACCGATTTTGATAATTTCCAGACTGTCAGGTGAACAATGGCCTCCCAGTATAGTTCTGATTTGCCTTTCTCTCATTGTAAGTAAGCTTTACTGCCTGTGTTTATGTAAGAAGAATTTTCTCTTTTTCGCAGCTGCATTGAGACATAGTTGACGAAAGTTATATATATTTAAGGTATACAGCATGAGGGGATTTTTGGGGGGTTTTTTCCTAGTATTTTTTTAATTATTATTATTAGTTTCAGAGGTAGCGTTCAGTGATTCATCAGTTGCATCTAACACTCCGTGCTCATTACACCAAGTGCCCTCCTTCATGTCCATCACCCAGTTACCCCATCCCCCACCCACCTCCCCTCCAGCAACCCTCAGTTTGTTTCTTGTAGTTGAGAGTCTCTTGTGGTTTGTCTCCCTCTCTATTTTCATCTTATTTAATTTTTCCTTCCCTTCCCCTGTGTTCATCTGTTTTGTCTCTTAAATTCCACATATGAGGGAAATCATATGGTATTTGTCTTTCTCTGACTTACTTATTTCCCTTAGCATAATATTCTCTATTTCCATTCATTATGTTGCAAATGGCAAGATTTCTTTTTGATGGCTGAGTGCTTTTCCATTGTATACACAGACCACATCTTCTTTATCCAATCCTCTGTCGATGCACAGCTCAGCTCTTTCCATAGTTTGGCTATCGTGGACATTGCTGCTGTATACATTGGGGTGCAGGTGCCCCTCCAAATCACTGTGTTTGTATCCTCTGGAAAAATATCTAGTAGTGCAGTTGCTGAGTCTTAGGGTAGCTCTATTTTTAACTTTTCGAGAAACCTGTATACTGTTTTCCAAAGTGGCTGCACCAGCTTGCATTCCCACCAACAGTGTAAGAGGGTTCCCCTTTCTCCACATCCTCTCCAGCACTTGTTGTTTGCTGTCTTGTTAATTTTAGCCATTCTGACTGATACGAAGTGTTCTCTCATTGTGATTTTGACTTGTATTTCCCTGATGCCGAGTGATGTGGAGCATTTTTCATGTGTCTGTTGGCCATTTTTATGTCTTCTATGGATGAATGTCTGGTCATGTCTTCTGCCCATTTCTTGACTGGATTTTTTTTTTTTACAACAATTTTTTTTTTTTACAATGTTTTGAATACATTTTCTAAAATACTCTTTTTGAAAAGTGAGATACTTTTAGCTTTATATTAGTATTTTATATTTATAAATGTTTATATTAACAAAATTTAAATATTTTGTATTCTTTACTCATTTTTCTCTTATGTCTCTTATTGGTTTAAAACAGCTCTCTCTATATTAAAAAATTAGTTTCTCATGTGGGATATGAATTGTAAACAGACAATTTTTACTTAATATGTGTTTTGTTTTGACTTTGCTTATGTTGGTTTTTTTTTTTTTCCCATGCAGGATTTTATTTACCTAGTTGGCTTTTGATCAGTCTTTTTCTTCCATGACTTCTAGATTTTGTTTCATGCTTATGTTAACTCTAAGATTTTTTTTTTAAATTTTATAGTCTTGTCTATTGTTTGACATATTTCGCTTTAAAAAAAGTATTTTACCTACTTAAAATTTATTTTGGTATGGGTCCAGTGTTTTTTCTAAGAATGCACTGGTTGTCTCATAATCATTTATTGCATGATCCAGCCCCTAATTTAAAATGCCACCTTCACTGTGATTTCACTTCTCATGTACCTTTGATTCTGTTCTATACTTTGTATTCTGTTGGGTTTTGTTTTGTTTTGTTTTGTTTTTTTCCTGTCTGTTCATGGATTTAGTACAGCATGGCTTTAATTATTTTGGAAAGTGATACAGTATCTGATAGAATTAGGTCACCTTATTTTCTATTTTTCTAGCTAGTTTTACTTTACTTTTCTATAAAATCTTTTGAATTAACTTTCCAGATTCAGAAAGTAACCCAATGATATCTTTATTGAGATCCATTAAAACTTACAGATGAACTTCCATTATACTGATCCCACCCAGGAGAAGGTATGACTTTTCATTTGCTCCCGTCTTCCTGAACAACCCTGCAGCTCTTCATATAGATCTTGCACAATACTTGAATTGGTTTTCGTTTCTCTGCGTGGAGAGGGGTAATCTCTGGGTGCCTGTTTGTGTGCCTGCGAGTGTGCACCCAGCCATGACTAATTTTCTTACTGTTTGTAGTAGATTTTTAGCTCATTCTCTGGGGCTTTCTGGATATACCATCAGATCATCTGCAAATAATGATAATTTCACCTCAGCCTTTCCAGTATTCAATACCTTTAATTTCTTTCTGTTTATAATTGTGTTAGTGATAATCCCAAGGTTTAATATTTAATATTGATGGTAATAGCCGACATCCTGTATCTTCTTGTCTTTCTTCCGTTTTAATAAATCAGTCATTCATTTTCACTTAAGGAACAACAGAGCAGGGACTGGGAAAACAGACTCTTATGTTAAGGAGCCACTGGTTTTTAAGTGGATAAAGTAACACAAGCTTATTATAAAAAATATTTTAAAATACAGTGAATAAGGTGAACATTAATGTAAGAAGTGCAGCCCCTTTTCATATATACTCCATAGTCCGACCCTGTCCATGAAGACAAATTAGTTTAACTTTTTGGTGTAGATCGTTGTGGATCTTACTTTAAATATCAACAGGGGTACATATCCGTGTAAATTATAGTTTCGAAATTCTATGGATACAGATGTAAATGGTGCCACGTCATGGGACTTGCTTTTTATTCACTTAGATCTTGGGATGTCTTAAGTTTTACATGATTGCATAGCACTCCATGGGATGTAATATAACTTACTCACCAGTTCCCCTGCTGATTTATATCTATGTTGTTCCCACCTTTTATTTCGAGCTCTGTGCCAGTCTTTGTTTTATGGCTCTGGGTTTTCTGCCTTGCTTAGGAAGGTCTCCCCATACCCACACTTACAAAAATATTCTTACTTTCTAGTGATACTTAGGTACCTTTACTTTGATATTTACTTTTGAAATTTATCTGGAATATATTTGGCCTACGCACCTCTTTTCATCTCTGTTCACCTTCATCAGAACCACCCCTGGCCTGCTGTAGGTTCCACACATGGTGACTAGCCAAAACCCTACCTGGAACCTGCCTGAGAGCACATGACCTCTTGCCTGTAGCAGTTGCCCTCTGGGTTTTCCTGCAGTACAGAACCTCATCTTCAGGAAACACTCAGTAGGTGTTTTTTGGATGAAAATCAAATACAGGTAGATTAAAAGAGGAATCAGGGAACATTGACCTATTTCTAAAGTATGAATCTATTTAAAGAGCTTGGATTCAGTCTTCCTTTCGCTTCCTCTCCACATGGCTGGGGGTGTGTCTGCCCCTCTCCAGACCCCATATGGTGGAGTGGTTCACACCTGGCCTGGTTGTCCCACCTCTGCTGCCACCAAGACCTCTGTGGTATGGAACTAGTCACTCAGCCTCTCTAAAGTCTCGGCTTCCTCTTTGGTAGACTGGGACTTACACTTACCCGTTGTTATAAAGATAGAAAGGGCAATGTGTGTGGAGCACAGCACCTGATAGGTAGGGGGTCCTCAGTGAATGGCAAGCTATGATTGATGCTGATCAGTGCCTTTGATGAATCCTTTTTGTTGACAAGGTCCCAGTTAAAAGCATAGATCAAAATAACTTCTTTTTCATTTTGGTTGCCGTGGGCAGTGCTGTAAGTTCTACCCGGAGCTCCCTTCTCCCACCCCTCACTGCTGCTGCCTAACTGTGCCTCCCCCACCTGGCTCGCTCTTGCATCCCTGCAGCTACACTGAGCTCGTGCACACCCTCTCCAGAGCATTCATGTATTTCCCCCCTACGCCACAGGGCTCCCCACAGGCAGGAGAAGTTCAAGCTGCATGAGAAGGCTCACAAGACCTGGCTCATCTCTGCTCACATCACCTGCAGCCCCCCTGGCCTTTCACCCATTGCTTTGGAGGTTGCCTCCTGGTGGCCCTTTCCTGGACCGGCCCGGTTGCTGGACACTCTGCCTTCTCTGTGTCTTATGCCCAGACTGTCCTGCCTCTTCCCTCCAGGGCACCTGGTGAACTCCCGCCCATCTTCAAAGCCTGGTTTACAAAGCTCATCACGAGCCCTAGCGAGCAGAGCTAACCACTGCTGTACTGGGTTAGACCACATGCATCTTTATTGTAAGAAGGGAGGCTTCTCTGGAAGTAACATTAGACTGAGCTAGCTTGACTGTTGTCTTGTGTATCCATCATGTGGTTATTATCTATTCTTACTGGACTTTGAGTCCCAGGTGAGAACAGTAGCTTCCTCTCTTTTTATTTCCATAGCCTGACCCCCAGGGCCCAGCACCTGGTGGGGTCTCAGTGAATGTCCGGCCACTTGCTTTAGGGAGTCCAGGTAATGGGGATGCCAGTGGGATTGGCCAGGATGGGCTGTGGGTGCGCATATGAGAGTGAGAACATTTGGTCTTTTCCTCTCCAGGTGCTCTCTCTAATCCTGAGTTTTTCAACTATGGGGTGGAAGCATATGAAGCCTTTAAGAGGAAGTGTCTGGCCAGTGACATAACTGACGAACAGAAAAAGGTTCAGGAAGCTGATCTAGTGATATTTCAGGTTTGTTTTGTCTCCAATTATTATAACAAATTAGATTCATTCCATGAACAAGTTCTTTCCAAATACCGAGTCGCACACTTCTAAGAAATGGTATTAATGTTGTTAGCACCTGTGCACACTTACTTATGTCTAATTAGGTAAGGAGACCCGTGTAGCCAATGTTCATTCAAAATCCTGACTCCCAAGTAAGTAGTAAGGAATTCCCCTTTAGCCCAGCGCTCTAAGAAGCATCTGCCATCATGCAGGGGGAGTTGCCTTCATTCCCTTCTGCTCCCCACCCCACACAGGCAGAGGTTGCGTGAAAACCAGGTTTGTTGACGCAAGGTGATTTGGTCCAAATTGACTCCTGCCCTAAATATCTCAATTATTAAGAGGAAAGTTGTCTTTTGTTTTCTTCCTATCACTGGTTTCCTCTCCAGCCCACCTGTGTACTCATTCACAAATTGCCCCAGGCTAGGACTCCCTGCAGAGAGAACTGGGCCAGGATCCTGCTTCTGTAGTCTCTAACTCATCTGGGCCACCCCCCTCTTCCCCAGGTAGACAGGCATGTGTACCCACAGAGGGAACGGTGAGCCTGGCAGCAAAGTAAACGTGCTTTGGGGGAGCTGTCGGGTTGACAGAAATCCAAGTCAACTAAAAAAAAAGAAATTTAATTTCAGGGCCCTGATGCCTTGGGTCTCGTGGAAGCCAAGGACAGGCTAGCTGGGCTTCAGGGACCCTTTTGCCCTCTCGCTCTGATTCTCCTCTGCTGCTCCCCACATGCGGGCTCTGTCTTCTTGCTGCACACCACGGACTGGGGGCTCTAGGTCCGGAATCAACAAGATGGATCTGATGGGTCCCAGTTGTCTCTGTCTCCAACACAGAGGAAAGGCAGGGAGTGGGTGAGAGAACAAGACCCCCACGTGCGGGGGAGGGGTGAGGATGTGACCAGTTTCCGGGTGAAACAACATGTCCAGAAGGCAAAGTTCACAAACTCTTGGTAAAATAACCAGCCCCGCACGGGAGAAGGGAATGCTTCAGCCCTCCTCTTCTGCCCCACCCAGGCTAGCTATCTCTAGACACCCTCTCCTGGCCCCTTCCCTTTCTTTCCCCGGCAACCTGGAGCAGCTAACCCGATCAGAATGCGAATCGTGTTTCCATCCTAATTCCGCGTGGCTGAATCACGGTGCCACTGCGTGTGCTTGCCCCATGCTTTGTCATCCGCAGGATAGTAGCTGCACTGGGACAGTGAAGCTGTATCACGGCTGGCCCAGCAGTCTGGACCCATGGTCCAAGCAGAATCATACTGAGCTCTCTGACTCTTCTTTCCTGTCCCCTGGGGTCAGGTGACCACATGGAGCCCGTCTCTCCGTTCTCCCCGCTCCTGCACTCCTGGATAGCTAAAGCAAGCCAAGGCCTGTCCTTTCTGTACTCATCTTTCTTTTTTGCTACTCCACCTCACAGCTCCTTTCCCTCTGCCTTTCCTCTTTTCCTGATGCTTTGCCCAGAGGGCCTGCATTGTTAAGTGTACTGTTTTTCATTCAACATTAATAAGAACTTCATTCCTCACTACTGCTTTAGTAGTGATCACTACTCCCCATCACTCACCAAGCATTTACTCTGTTCTAAGCACTGTTTCATGTCATGGAATCCTCCCCATTGTGCTGTGGCCTAGTAACGTGTACTAGCCCTGTTACCAGATGAGTAAAAGCAGGCACGGGGAGGTGAAGTAACTTGCCAGCATCACACACTAGTGGACCGTGGAGCCTAAATTTCAGTCCTGTGTTAGATTTATAGCAAAAACACATGAAACACGGGTTTCCCTCTGCCTTTGGTAACAGATCATTCTCTGCTCATCTCCTGTCATTGATGATGATTCTGGATATAGTGTAGGGGTTCTGTGGAGACCAGGGTGGACTTCAGTTCGATCTTATTGCTGGTGTGTGGAATCTGAGGTTATAGGGCTTTCGTTTGTGTCAAAATCCAGAGCTTCTCAGAACTTAACTCAGTCTAACTTCCAGAGGGCAGCAACTGGAAAGGACCAGATACCTTTCTCTGGTGCCCCTTGATTGGATCCATCACAGGGACTGCTGCCACGGAGCTAGCGTCCAGAACTTCCTAGCACCACCCCATCTGCTCAAGGACCAGCCGATGGGGCTGTCCTGGTCGGGGGACACAGAGCCACCTGTAACAGCAACCAGGACCATGGTCAGCTCTGCCCTCCTGCCCACCATCACCCTGTCCACACTGCATGGCCCCAAGCGAAAGGGAAGAAAGTCTCCCGGTCGTGCTACCCTCTGGTTATACTCGCCTGCCCAGCCCCCTGGGAAGAGGAAGACAGTGGGATTCCTTCTGCCATGTCAGGCAGCCTGCAGTGTCTGTTTCTCCCTGGTGTTGTGTCCACAGTTCCCGCTGTACTGGTTCGGCATGCCGGCTATCCTGAAGGGCTGGATGGACAGGGTCCTGTGCCAGGGCTTTGCCTTTGACATCCCAGGATTCTACGACGCCGGTTTTCTCAAGGTAACGTACCCCAGGATACAGATCTCTGCGTACTGGTAGGGGGCGTCTCCTCAAGTCCTGTTTCTAGTTTGCTTTTTTATCAACAAACACTGATTGAGCACCAGCCCTGTGTACTGTACTTGGCCGAGGAAAGCATCATTTCTGAGGTCATGGGGCTTTTGTCTAGTAAGGGATATAGATGCATCCACTGCGAACTGCACGGCGGGGCCAAGGAAGGCCCAGAGTTGGTGTCGCGGGAGGGCTGCAGTGGGCCCCACGGTGTGAGCTCCGGCTCGGGAGAGGGCGTCTGCACTGCGATGCAGAGCTGACCAGGGCCTCACATCTCTTCACCTCGCAGCTGCACGTTCCTCCTTGAAAAATGGGATAACATGATGCGTGTGGCAGGGAGAGCATTGCATGGAACCCAGTGCGTGCACAATGCAGTAGCAGTGAATTTCTTACTAAGTTCACTCCTTACTGAAATATAATGTCTTAATTCCAAAAGCCTCAGAAAATAAGGGCATGTAAGGAAGCCGTAGAGCCATGAGGTCCGCTGTGGATGGTGAAGTAACGCTGCCATTACGTGACTGGTCCTGGCCAGGGGCCGTGCTGCCTCATTGGCCCTCACAGCAGCCCAGGCGGTCAGCATCTGGGCCTCGTCTGTCTGCACCCGGCATCACACCCTGCTGTCTGCCAGAAGTCGGGGTGCAGCGGAGCCCCGTGTTCACTCGGTCTGGTCCCTCCCCTGTCCCCAGCAGCTGTGGTTGCTGCCTGTAGCTGGGTGTGTTCGAGGAGAATGTTATCATTTGTCCATTCCTGAAGGGACTGACCTCAGACTGTTCCTCCTGGTCCTTCTGCACCTTGCTGCTGGAGTCACATGGGTTCATTTTCTCCACCGCAGAATAAATTGGCCCTCCTCTCACTAACCACGGGGAGCACAGCTGAGATGTACACGAAAACCGGAGTCAGTGGAGATTTCCGATACTTCCTGTGGCCCCTCCAGGTACCCGCTGCACCCCTCACACTCTCCACTTCCCCTGCAGCCCACCCCCACCAGGAGTCAGAGATGTGATGGAATCCCGGAATCCAGACCATTTTGACTCCACCTGAATACAAGAAGTTGAAACATTTTGCCCTTTCAAATGCCTTACTTAGCACTGAAAAAGTGGGCCAATAGGGAAACACATATTTATTATAATGACAGCCTTTGACTTTGTTGGGTGGAAGCTAAGCTGAACTTGGTTAGCTGCCATCTTCCCCGTGAGTGTGTGTGGAGCACTGGGGCACTGTCTATACTGACGGGTGGTGCTTTGTGAAGGCAGCATCCCACTCAGACCCTGGCAAGAGGGGCCCCAGGGCCAGCAGCCCAGACAGCCTCCCGCCTCCCACAGGTGATGGTCCATGGAGCTGGGGTTGTGCCCCATCCCCAGAGCCCACACCCTTCCCCAGGTTCCTGGGACTCTGGGCCTGCTCTTAGGTGGATACCTAGCTGCCTTTGTGCACCCCTGGACTGTCTGTGAAGGGGACAGCGGGGGACAGTGCATGTGCAGGCAGGCTGGGGTGTCCCCATGGGAGGCACCCGTTGCTGAGGGACCGAGCTGGGGATCAGGGCAGAGGGAGCAGGCTCTGGGTCAGGCGGCCCCATCCTGGCTCCAAGCTCCCAGGAAACCCAGAAGCCTAGAGGCAAACCATTCTTCCAGGATGTTATAAAGGGACATTTGTCCAGCAGTAGGAGATCACATATTCAACAGCTTGTGAACTTTCTTTAAAGATATGGACAGTGACCTGTGGACCTCTTGCCCCCTGACTTACCCCTGGTAGGGCAAGCCTGGGTTTTAAGGCAAGGAGTGCAGAGAGGGGAGAGTGATATTTCTAGTAAGAGCTGTCTTTGAAAAGATAGTGATTCACTTTGTGATGCTCTGTGGGAGAAAGTGATAACTTACAGGCCTGAACTTCCTCCTCCACAGGTCCTTGTCTCTTTAGGGGTCATGAGCCAAGCTTAAATTCTTCTGGTTTTTAAAAAATCTTTATATATTCTTTTCAGTTTTCAAAAATACATATTAGGAAAAAAGAGTGAGAGTATAAAATATAAAAATAGAAAGTCCTCTTAATCCCCCCTAAAAATAATTACTTTCAATAATTTGATGTACTTCCTTACGGTCCATACGTATTTTTACATGTGTATTTTTTATTATTAGCGTTATTATGTTTATGTTTTTACATAAATGGTATATCACAAATACTGCTTCAGATTTCTTATTATTTTCCCTTGACACATCTTGAACAACCATAGGTGGGTATACACCAGAGCTAGAATAATGTCACATTGTTCTAGAATAATCCACTGTATGAATGTACCATAATTTGCCTAATCGATCAAAACCATAAGGTTTACTGTCTGAGTCAGAAGCGAAGATTACAGATGAATCTTAATTAGGATCGGAAGTTTCCAGCTGCCAGGAGTTCTTCACCTCACTTGCCCGCATCATAAGGGTATAGGGCAGTTCAGTTGTCTTTGGTTACCTGGTAGCAGTGAAGTTGTTCTTTTCTTCTTTGAAGGCTTATTTCAGGTCCTTTCCCCCCTTTCATTGTTTACCTGAATGACACGGAAGGAATGCAGCTTCTGATCAGCTCTCTGCTTTCCTTGTGGCCGCAGCACGGGGCGTTGCACTTCTGTGGATTTAAAGTCCTCGCCCCACAGATCAGTTTTGCTCCCGAGATTGCCTCAGAAGAAGAGAGGAAGGCCATGGTGGCGTCCTGGGCCGAGCGGCTGAAAACCATCTGGGAGGAAGAGCCCATCGACTGCACGCCTCCTTGGTACTTCGGGCAGTGACGCTTCACGCCACATCCACGTCTGCCCGCGCGTGCAAAGAGAAGATGCTCCCGTAATAAAACGAAGTTATGACAGAGTGAGCTGGCGATATTTCCTGTTGGGCAGGACCAGGTGTCCTACAGCTGGTTACCCTGAATTCTCTTCCAGCTGAGCCCATTATTCATCCAGGCTTGCTTTTCTCTTCTGAGGTCTTCCCGTGTCCCTGTGATCAACCTTCGCGGGTATTCTTGTTTTCAAACAGTTCTCCTGGCATGGCAGTTTTTTTCTTTTGCTTTATTTCATAACTCAACTTGGCAATTTCTGTTTTTTCATAGAAAGATTGAATCTTTGATAGCTAGCGTTTCAGTGCTATGTTGGGAATTTTTTCTTCCATCGCTCGCTTTCTTTTTTTTTTTTTGTACACGCATGCATGATGGCTTTGAAGTTTTCAGTGAACAACTGTTTAACCCATATGTAGTGTCTTTGCATGGGGCTTACCGTGAAAGTCTCCGAGCATCGCTCCGATGGCGTTCTTTCCCTGCGCATGTGTTCACTTGACATTACTGGTAATTACTCTTGAGTAGAGGCTCCTGTAGTGGCAGGGATCTCCCTAAAAGCAGGTTTAAAGGGTTAAATCTCCTCCTTATCATCATCATCACTTCCAAGGATAGAGCCACCGCCTGTGCACAGAGGCCGTCCTTCCTTAAGGTCCCCAGGGCCACCCACCATCCCGTCGGACTGGCCACCCAGCTTGTCCCCAGACTCTCCTCGCCATACTCCTTCAGGCTGATATCCTCATCCTTGAGTAGCCTGTCCCCTGCTTCGCCACCTCCTTCCTCTTTCTCAGCATCTCCAGACCCTTTTCCATCTGCCTTCTCTTCCTACTGTTTTCCGTCTGGTGAATCATCATGCTTCTCTGTGTGCGTCTCCTTCCTCCTCATCTGCATCCCCACAACCTTCCCTCCCCACCCCGAAACTCCCTCAGAGCTGCCATGCCCAGATGCTCAGCTTTCAGGACAGTTCCTTCCTAACTTCTTTTCAACACCATTTTCTTCTAGTTTTTTTGTTTTTTGTTTTTTGTTTTTTTTTGGCGCCCTCTTCAAAATCCTTTTCAGAACAATCTTCAGATTCTCTTTCCAAGACGTCTTCCTCTTCAGATTTTCAGGGTCAACTTCAAACTTTTTTCAAAGTCATTTTCTTCAGAATCGTTTTTAAGGTATTCTTTCAAGACTGTTCTCGTCACTTTTTGGAACCGCCTTCTTCGGATTCTTTAGGGACTGCATTCTTTAGCATCTTTTTCAGAAGCATCCTCAAAATCTCCCCATCTTCTCATTTTCCGAGTATCTCTCCATGTCTAGATTCTTTCCGTGCCATGTTAGTTGTGGCTTCTTGAGCATTCATCCAGGATGTGCTCAAGTGCTGTGGAAATGCCTTACTTTTTAGAAAGCCTCACCTTTGGGAGCAAAGATGGAAGTTGAACGCTAAAGGCCTCCATTGGCCTCAGGACACTGAAGAAAGACTTCCCTTCTTGCAGCTGTTCCCCTCCCCCCTTGGGGTCTTCTCAGCCTGGCCATCTGTAGTCCCACCCCATGTTTAGACAGGGATTCGATGGCCACCAAGCCACCTTCCATCGAAGGTTTGAGTACACAGATAGTTTCCTCAAGACATCTGGATGTCTCTCCAAGACAAGGAGTTTCCCGGCTGGCCCAAGCTTGAACAGTCTCCAAGGTTTTCTCTGACCTTGATCAGCACGAGTGCACCATCCTCAAAGTCCACAGGGTGAAGCAGTGTGATAATGAGCACTCCCTGGTGGGGTCTTCCACGAGTATTCCACCAGCCCCGCTGCCGTCATTCCGGAGCCAGCTCCTTCCTGTGGCGCTCGCACCTCTTCCTTTCTGATGCCCTCTCATCCGCTTCTGTTGAAGCTGAGCTACCTCAGTATGTGATTTCTAGCTTCTAATTTCATCTCATCCAAAAGCATTAATGCGCAATTCAGATTCCCTCTTCAAGTAACTGTAGTGCCATCTGCTTTAAGATTCCCTTGGTTTATCATCGTAAAACCTGACCATAAGTTCTGTCTGAGGATCTCATAGTCATGCCAAGTTAGACAAGTTGTACAAAGGCCTCTGCCGTGATGTCGGCAGGCAGAGCAGTTGCATTTACATTTGTAGTTCTGTCTTCAACGTGAAACCTTTCTTTTTTCTCCTCTTTCCGAAATCAGTGGGTTTGAGGCTATTTTCCGCAGAGGTCTCTTAGCCTTGCGGCACATCCCGTACGTTGGCCACGGAGCCAGATGTACCAGCCCTGAGAAGCCATAATCAGCCTGATGCACAGGGACAAAGTCTTCAGTGATCTCACACCAGCCACCTTGCCCAGGTGTCAGCCTGCTGCTGCCCGAGAGATTGGCTTTCTCCACTGGGATTCTTGGTGTCTCGGTATAGTTCTCCATTCACAATTGCTCATATGCAAATTCCTCAGCCAAGTACACTTGGCGCGTGAATGACGTGGGCTTGAACTACAGCCCACTTACATGTGGATTTTTTTTTTCATAAACATATTGGAAAAATTTTGAGGAATTTACAAAAATTTGCAGAAACTCTCAGGTGACCTAAGTAGCCTGCAAACCCTGAAAATTTTAAGAAAAATGTATTATTGTAAGAATACAGAAAATGCGTAAAGAAAATATGTGTTAATGGACTTTATATGTTATGAGTAAGGCTTCCAGTCAACACAAGTTTATTAGTAGGTAACTCTGTGGAGTCAGGAGTTACATATAGACTTTCTGGGGGCATGCCCAGCACCTCTAGCGCTGCATTATTCAGCTGTATTTGCTGCCTTAGTTTCCCTGCCTAGCCCAGAGCAGGCTCCAGGCGAGCAAGAAGGGGCTGGCTTGCTCTGCCCTGCCTCAGCACTGCGGTCAAGGTTCGAGATCTGGTACCCGTGTTGTTTTCGCTGGGTCTGGCTTTCTTTTGTGGCACTATTTCCCTATCAGACACTGCCTCTGGGATCTCTCAGAGTTGCTGATCATTGGAGAATTTACTTGACTGTCTTCCAGGCACCTCCAATCCAACACCTCATCACCTGAGTTCGTCCCCCTACCCACAGCCCCCTCACCACCCCTTATCTCAGTAAATGACAGGAACATTCCTCCTGACAGGCCCCAAACCTAGGCCTCACCTGGACTACCCACAATCAAGATTCATGCCTTGCGGACTCCACCTTCTCCCTTCGTTTCATTTGACCATTATTTCCATCCACAGCTCTACCATGCTCATCCAGGACACCGCCTTCTCTCGCCTGGATTATTGCAACAACCACCTAGACAATTTTCCCTTATGCGTGCCTGTCCCTTAAAACCCATTTTCTATAGAATGCTTAGAGCACTCTTTAAGTGTGTGTGTGCGAGCACACACACCTCATGCCACTCTTGAGGCCTGTTCATCTTTAAGGGGTTTCTCATGGCTCTTAGGAAATGTCCAGAATCCTTGAGCTGCTCTGTGAGGTACAGCATGTGACCCTGTTTCCTAAACAGACTTTCTGGCTACTCCGTGTCTACATTTCAGCCATACCAGACTTCTCACTCCTAGTCCTGGTGCAGGGGCAGCTCCTTCCAGCAGCAACGTTTGCCCCATCTCATCGCCCAAGCCACCTCCCATGTCACTTAAGGAAGCCGTCCACAACCCCTTGGATGGGTTGGATGTCCTGTCCTATGCCCTGTACTTCTGCCTTTAAAAAAAAATTCTCAGTGTGCAGCACCTGGATGGTTCACTCAGTTAAATTCCCAAGTCTTGATTTCGGCTCAGGTCGTAATCTCAGGGTGGTGGGATCATGCCCCACATTCTCTCCCTCTCCCTTTCCCTCTGCCCGCCCCCCTTACGTGCATGCACGTGCTCACTCTCTCTCTTAAAAAAAGGTCTCTGTGGTACTGTGTTTACTTGAAAAACACTGGAGGACATTTTCATACCCATTTCAAACACTGGAGCCATCGGATCAATGTTCATCTCTGTCACTAGACTGTTGGCTTCATGAAAGCAAGACTAATCGAAGCTGTGTCAGTGTGGGGAGCCCCCACCCCAGGAGGAGTGAGGTCTGCTCCCTCCTGCACGTGGCCCAGGGCCCCAGGCTGGATCACAGGCTGCAGTCTGGCTCTCACCAAGACCAGCTTCCCTGTGCGAGTGTGCAGCCCTGTGCACGGGTGGGGGGGGGGGTGCATGAACACGTGACTGTCCTCAGTGTGATACTTGCTCAGTCAGCACACTCACTCCCTGGTTTCTCTTCTACTCCTGTGCTTGCTGAAACTGGCCCCTGGCTCTTGATGGAGCCGAAGTCTGGGGACAACAGGCAGCCCCAGGAGAAATGCCCCGGAGAGCTGTCTTCCTTGTTTTTACTGATGCCTCTGGGATGCATTCAGGCATCATGAACTTGGCTCCTCCTTCCTCATGCCTAGCGGGCTGCTGCTGCCTCAAGCATGACAGGTGGACAGGGAAGAGCATCTGCCTTTAGAGCTTCATCCTGCCGTCTGCATGGGGTTTGCTGGAGCCCAGAATCCCTCAATGCAGGAAGCAGATGCCACACAGCAGGGTCTCTGAAGTCACCAGCTCTAAATGTGGGAGGGGTGGATTCTCGCACCAGCGGGGGGATGCTGCCTCTTCCCACGGGGTTAAAGGACGAGAAGTTCAAGGAGAAGACGCCTCGCTGCCTTCCCAGGTTCCAGAAGCCCAACTTCCCTGGGGGAAACTTGGCCTCCCATATGCCAAGGATCTTAATTTCGCCTTCCAACCAAAACTGTTAGCACTTCAAGGGCCAGGACCTTATTCTAGCTCTTTAGCTCCTGTAGCACTGAGTTCCCTCTGATGTGGCTAAGTTTTTTTTTTTTTTAATTTTTTTAGAAAGATTTTATTTATTTATTTGAGAGAGAGAGAGATCACAAGTAGGCACAGAGTCAGGCAGAGAGAGGGGGAAGCAGGCTCCCTGCCAAGCAGAGAGCCCCATGCGGGGCTCAATTCCAGGACCCTGAGATCATGACCTGAGCCGAAGACAGAGGCTTAACCCACTGGGCTACCCAGGCACCCTCATTGCTGAGTTTTAAAGACTCATTGCTGAAAGACTTAAAATGAAAACACACTCAGCACCAGCAGGGAAGCAGGAATTGCTGATAAAAGAAGAAACAGGAAATGACCGCAGTCGCATCTAAGGCAAGACAACATTTTTCTTAGGATTGTGGGGCCTGATTGGGATTCAGGAAGTTGGTTCTCTTTGGTCTTGCAAAGGTAGATCCCACACCTAGTTTGGGTGGGAGAAAGAAAGTTAACATTGCTCCGTGTACAAAATGTGTCAAGGTATTTGGAGTGGTTATGGCAGCTGGAGAGCATGGGAGAGGGAACTAGGCACAGGTCCCAAGAAGACCTTCCTGAAGCCCTCTATGAAGAGCAAGATAGGAGCAGAGGAGAGAGACCTCGAATGCGCAAGCAGCTCTGGGCAGGAAGGCAGAGGCGACTGCGGGTGGGGGCGGGGGGGCAGCAGCCAGTCCCAGGCAGCCCGCCAGTCTTCCACATCCCCTGTGGGCTCCCATTAGTCTGTTTGCCCTGAAAAGAAAGTGCTTCTCCAGGCAGTGATCTCCAGTGAGGTCACTAGGATCAGAATCGCACAAGGGCAGTCTGCGGCGACACTGTTGGCTCTGTGCTGTCCAGAGTGCCCTGGCAGCAAGTAACAGGAGCTGGAAACACGGCTGGAGCTTTGACCAGAATATTCCACCAACAGAAATGTATTCTAAGGAAACACTGAGGGGAAACTTAATTATCTAAATTAAATGTTCGCTTTTTTAGCAATGCTAGTTATAGTAACGAGCAATAATCGCTAACATGTATTGAATACTTAATATATATCAGTGGCTGATTACATTCTTTACAGGTATTATTAGGTCCTTTAATCCTCATAACATGCCAATGAGCAAGTATCTTTGCTGTCTCTACCTCACATCTGAGGAAACTGAGGCAGCGTTAGACGAAGACACTTGCCCGAGGGTCACAGCTATAGAGAAGCAGATGTGGGATTTGAACCCAGAGCCTCTGGTTCCTCTCTGGAGGATTGGGGTAATGAAGAAGAATGCCATGGTCACCCACGGGGCTATTGGGATGGCAAGGGTCACAAACGGTCACCTTTGCCTGTCCCACATCTGTTTCTGTTTCTTCTGGTGGCAACACCCTGATTTTCCTTTGGGAGTCATGGTCTTTTACCAAGCCATGTGACCTTGATAGGGGTGACAGTCCCTCAGTACCCAGGAGTGGCACCTGACAGACCTGATCGATCGCGGTTCCACTGGGGCAACAAGTCAAGCCAGGCAATGAGATTACACTCAGGAATTCACTGATCTCCTGGGAGAGAGGAATCTAGTCTTGCTTCTTGTAAATTGCTTCTTGTAAATCAGCCAAGTGCCAGGACTTAGAGAGCATTGACCTGCAGGAGAAACTGACACTGAAGGAAGCTTGTCCTCGCTGCGTAAAGAGACAACTTCCTAATGACATCCTTTGAACACCTGGAGCCATCCTTGCCTGAAGCTGAAATTTCTTCAGTTCTTCAGTTATACAAGGCAATGCATCGCCCCCTTTGCTTACATGGTTTTATTACAATTGGAATTAGTGCAATCCCAACGAATCCAACAAGCACCGTATCTCCATGAAAATATGAAACACTCCAGGGAAAAGGAAACACAAATTCTTTTTGGAATCTGATTACAGTGACATAAGAACATACATGGGCCATATAAGATTAGAATAAAATTTATACTAATATATCACATTCTTTTTCTCGCCAAATGGCTTACATGTATAGTGCCTGATGAACAAAGGAGAAGATGGAGAATCTGCTACTGTGGAGACCTAAGGGAGGCAGCAGAGGGCAGTACCAAGTCCTGAGTTCAGTCCCAGTTCTTCCCATAATTGACAGAATAGCCTTGAACAAGCTGATCAAACTGAGCCTCAGTTTCCCCATCTATGGAAAAGGGAGTCTGGTTTCCATAGTTACCCCACCTGATGTGCAAAATTCCAATAAATCTTTAGTTCAGTCATACTATAATCTTTTTTCCTGAGGTCCAGAAACAGTCTGAAATACTGTCTGGGATCCACAATGGTCTTGGGGCTGATCCCAACTCAGACTCGTATGTCTGATCTCTCTTTATCTCTCACTGTTTCTTTCCATAAAGTGGGGTGGATGCTTTGAAATTAAATTCATTCAGTCATTTGTTTCATTAAAATGTATTAAGGACGAGGTTTATTAGGAATCTGATCATGTATCACTTGAATTCCTCTATCACTGTTGGAAGAACTGTATTTTGTCTGATTTCCCCTAGCATGAGCTGGCAGTATGAAAGATTTTATTATTATGTCCATTTTACAGATGGATAAACTGAGACTTACAAAGTTGAAGTAACTTGACCAGGGTCCCACCACTACAAGGGCGCAGCTGAGGCTCAAACCAAAGTAGCCTTTTTCAGACTTTGTGATCAGAACCACTCGTGCTAGGGAACTCTGCTCAGGGGGTCGGCGTGCAGGGAAAGCAGCACTGAATAGAGGCCATTTAAAAAAATGACCCTCAAAGACCCGTGAGGGGCTTCATAGTGGGAAAAGGAGAAGTCTGAGCTGAGGCATCCCGCTCAATAAAGACCTAATTTTGGGGGGGGGGGGGGTGTTGAGGATTCTTTTGCCAAGTTTCTGGTTGAGGTTCAAAACCCGACCTAGGCTTTCATTTCCTGCTCTGTGGCAGATAAGATTTCTAAAGAGCTCTCCTACAGCAAAACTTCTAGAAGCCAGAAAAATCACAACAAACACACTTTTTAAAATTTTAAATTCAATTAATTAATATGTAATGTATTATTGGTTTCAGGGGTGCAGGTCTGTGATTCATCAGTTTTATATAACACCCAGTGCTCATCATAACACATACCCTCCCCAATGTCCATCACCCAGTTACCACCCACCCCCAACAGCAATCCTCAGTTTTTTTTCCTAAGATTAAGGGTCTGTTATGGTCTGTCTCCCTCTCTGGTTTCGTCTGGTTTCATTTTTTCCTCTCTTCCCCTACAATCCTCTGTCTTCTGTCTTAAATTCCACATATCAGTGAGATCATATGATATGTCTTTCTCTGATTGACTCTGACTCAGATTGACTTGCAAATGGTAAGATTTCATGTTTTGGTGGCTGAGTAATATTTCATTATATATATACATATAATGTACATATATACATATAATGTACACCACATCTTCTTTATCCATCTGTTGATGGACATCTGGGCTCTTTCCGTAGTTTGGCTATTGTGGACATTGCTGCTATAAACATTTAGGTGCAGGTGTCCCTTCTTTTCACTGCATCTGTATCTTTGGGGTAAATAACCAGAGTACAATTGCTGGGTCATAGGGTAACTCTATTTTCAACTTTTTGAGGAACCTCCATACTGTTTTCCAGAGTGGCTGCACCAGCTTGCATTCACACTAACAGTGTAAGAGGGTTCCCTTTCTCTGAACCCTTGCCAAAATCTGTCATTTCGTGATCTGTTCATTTTAGCCATTCTGACTGGTGTGAGGTGGTATCTCATTGTGGTTTTGATTTGTATTTCCCTGATACTGAGTGATACAAAAACCACACTTTTAAATACATTACTGATATTGTCAGGGACTAAGGAAAATGTTCAAATGTGTCCTTTCTCTCCCTACTCCACCAACCAACCTTGCCCTACAGCAACAAAAACCCCAACTAGCTGCTGATAGCAGAATGATGAGCAAATGCAGAGTCTTATGCTTCCTCAGGGTCAAATACTGATATTGATATTCTAGAAGGATCTAGAGACCAGATTTGGGTCCATGCAACCTGGAAAACTGAGCTGAGACCTTACATAAATGGGGTCACTTGTGAGAAGGTGAATGGAAGATGACATCTGCCTTTAACAGGCGACAGGAAGCTAACCTATCTATCTCCATCTCATCTCTGGGCAGAAGAAAACAACAACTCTCCAGTACTATAGGATTTGGGAATGGAATTTAGTCTACCCACACTTACAGAGTAGGGGAAAGCTATATAAAGTGGCCCAAATGATGAGAACCCTCAATGCAGGAAGAAGTAAACATAAATTTGCCCTGGAGGAAAAAAAAACGAATATCATCTCATGCCTGTCAGAATTCTCCCTTATTACAATCAGCCTAATATAAGCCCTTCCAAATTGTGAGACATATGAGGAAACAAAACATCATGGCTGAGAACAAGCAGAAACACCAAGCAATAGATCTTATCGCTCATAGTTTCAAATGTCAGCATTATGAGATACATAATACAAAATAACAAAGTGTAAAATCTTTACTTTTTTATTTTTAAAAGATTTTATTTATTTATTTGTCAGAGAGGGAGTGCACTCACAAGAAGGGGGAGCAGCAGGCAGAGAGAGAAGCAGGCTCCCTACTGAGTAAGGATCCCAAGACTCTGGGATCATGACCTGAGGTGAAGGCAGCCACTTAACCTACTGAGCCACCCAGGTGTCCAGTGCAAAATCTTTGAAGAAGTAAACATTGAATCAAACCCTGAATGATATAGAAGAGTCATTCAAAAGTGACCAGATAGTTTTGAAAAATCAGTGAAGAGGTTAAACAGATTAGATATAGATGAGGAAAGAATTAGTGAACTGAAAGATAGATGTGGACAAATGAATGAAATGGAAAGGATGAAAGATAGACTCACTAGGCATAAAGAATAGAGTAAAAAGACCTGCTGTATTTTTAATTGGGTTTCTTGAATGAGAAAATGGGGATGTGTCATAATTTCAAAATATACAATATCTGCTTATGTCCCAGAGTTTACGAAAGATATTAGTACCACTGATTTAGTAAGTACCATATGTCTCAAGCTAAATAAAAGAAAACCTATACACTGAATAACATCATGAAACTGCTTAACACAAAAGAAAAATGGAAAGAATAGATATATCACCTATAAAGGAATAACAACTGACAACTGATTTCTCAGTAACAGCAACATAAACCAGAAAATGATGAAATCATATCATCAACACATTGCAAAGAAAGATAACTATAAATCGAAACCTCTATTTCAACTATTAGAGTAAAATAAAGACATTTCTCTCTCTCTCTCTCTCACACACACACACACACACACACACACACACACAGAGCTGTGAACAGAGATTACTAAAAGGAATTTCTGAAAGTTGCATTTCTTTTAGAAGGGCAATAACTCCAGAAGGAAGGCAGGCCTGAAATGCAATAGGAAATGGGGAGCAAGGAAAATGGTAAACTTTGGCCAATTAGACAAACAATGACTATATAAAACAGTAACAATAACAATAACCATCCTGTCTGACTCATAGGGTTAAAAGCATGCTCGACAAAAATAGAGTGGAACCTAAATTAAAACAGCCGACTTTAGAAAATGTACTGTGTAAAACTGCATTTACACATTTTACTACCCCTTAAAAAATAGTTAACTATAGGTACCAAATCAAGGTATATACATTTCATAATCAGAAGTTGAGTGAGGGGAAAAAAGGTCACAGAATATCACTCAACCTAAGTATAAAAACATGCCAAGTAAAAATTATTTGGGGACACATACGGAAGTGGTTGAATTATAATGGAATATTCAGAATAGTCATATGATGGGAAGGGACACACAGGTCCTTAAACGTGTATTAACGTTTGTTAAGTTAGATGGTAGGGGGTCACCTGGGTGGCTCAGTGGGTTAAGCCTCTGCCTGCAGCTCAGGTCATGGTTTCGGTGTCCTGGAATCAAGCGCCGAATCGGGCTGTCTGCTGGGCGGGGAGCCTGCATCCCCTTCTCTCTGCCTGCCTCTCTGCCTGCTTGTGATCTCTGTCTGTCAAATAAAGAAATAAAATCTTTAAAAAAAAACAAAAAAAAAGATGGTAGGTACTTGCTTATTCATTTTACTGTCCTTTAAGTCATATTTATATAACATTTACTTTTACATATGTGAAATTGTTTGTTTTTAAAAAGTAATGATAATAAAGTAATCTAGTTGTAGGTGCCAGCTGCCGAGGTGGGAGGCTCTGCACTGGGGACAGTGGCCGAGGGAATGTAAGCTGAGAAAGTTGCCGCTTAGGAACCCACTACGAGGAACCTGAGGGCCGTGAATGCTGAACCATCTAGGGCATGTCCGTCCCAGCGAACAAACGTCTGTGAGGCCCTGTAGGTCGTCGGAAAACTCGGCAGTGACCCCAAAATGTCAGGGTCGGGAGCACCCGCGGTGGCGGAGGGAAACAACTTTCCAAGTCTTAAGGTTTGGAAGCAAAAATCCTGAGCAACCCCCCCGCCCCAGGTTCTTGTGTAATTTAAGGATAGTTGGTGGTGGTGGTGGGGAGGAGGATAATAACTAATAAAGGCATTTAGGGACCCACGGATTAACTGGAAGAAAGTGAAGGCTTCATGGGCCAAGCTAGTGCAGGCGATGTCTCCAGCCAGGCGCGTTCGAAGTAGGGCGGGCTCGGGCCGCAGCTGCAGGACGGCCAATCTTTCTTTGTTCCTCCTTGGCTGGGAAGGGCCATCCATGTCAGGAATGCGGGGTTAGGGCCGGCGGATAATTCAGAGCTCTCAGAGGCTCCTCCTTTTTGCAATAGCCAAATAGCCATAAAATCTCCTCCCCGGGGGAAAAAAATAAATAAAGACAAATTCCTATTCTTGGGAGAATGGCCTGAAGCTGATAATTTTAGCATTATGTATATATCCCCTTTTTAGGGCCTGAACAAATCCTACAAAATCGAGGATCTATCATTTTAATTGTAGTAGCTCTGGTTTGCACTTAAGCATTTGGATTTTGTTGTAACCCATCCCGCACAGAGGGCTCCTGCCATTTTTGCCTTCCAGAAGGTTGAAGAGTCTCACAGGGACTTCCGAAATGCTAGTTCTATACCAGGGGTGACGAGGGGCAGGACATAAGCAAAGCCTGTGAGTCATCACCAGTTTGGATTTCTCTCGGCTCCCTGTATCACCACCAAAAGCAGAATTGGTCTCAGGCCTGCCGAATCTTAGGTCAGTTCTTTGCATGGTGGGTTGAGTGTGGACCTGGAGAAGAAGACATAACTCCGTTCTTACAATCAGATTGATATTTATCAATCATAGCCATGGCTGAAGGCAAAATGTCAGGACCCCTGTCATTCAGCACAGAGCATGAACTATATTTATTTCTCCAAGAAAAGGGTTAAAATCTCTCATCCCAAAATAACCAAAGCATATGAAACTTTTAATAAAGTTTGCTTGTTTCATCCTGAAAAGACATGATTTATTCCACTCTATTTTCTAATTGTAAATTCCAGTGAAAGTGAAACTTGTAAATTACCACTTAAAACAATATAAAATGATCACACTTTTTAAGAAGTATGCACTAAAAATCTTATTTCTCTGCTTTGAATATGGTGATGCACTTAAATACAATATTTGCTAATGGTTTTCTTCTTCCTTGAATCATGGCCAAGAATTTTTTTCCCCAGAAAGTTTTATTTTCTTTATTTTCTTCTTCAGATTTAGGTGAGAAAGTGCTCACCTGGGGAATTGATCACAGGGATGAAAGGTGCAGCCCAGGGAATAGAGAACATGGCATTGTAATAGTGAGGTATGGTGATGTGGTCGCTACACTGTGGTGAGCATAGCATGACCTAGAGAGTTGGGGAATCACTATGCTGTACATCTGAAACTAACATAACATGGTGTGACAACTTACTTCAAAAAAAGTAGGGAAAAAGGAAAGTGCTCACCATCTATGCGCACCAAGAAAGAACCCAGGTCTTTCAATGGAGCCTTGAAAAATTGTCCATAGATAATCTCAAAAAGCAGGGCTACGTCATCGCTGCTTCTGATCCATATGCTGTGGATTTTGAGCTGAAGGTCACAAGGCAGGATATTACTGGTGAGTTACTAGATCAATGCTTTAATCCCCTGTTTAAAGGTTTCCTTTCTTTCTTCATAAGAAATCAACTATGACCATAATATTAAATGGCAAAATAAGGACCAGGAATGGGGTTTGAGGAAAGGAACTAATGGTACCCCATTAACATGTCGAAGTTATAAACAGACACCCACAGCCCAAGTACAGGTAAAGGAGCCTTTTGAGCCACTGCCCAAGAAATAATCGTATGAGCTTGTGAGCCTGAGAAAAGTTTTCAACATTCCTAGACTCTACGAGGCCTCCTTGGCCCCAAAGTTTGTATTGGTTTTTGCCTTTCTCAAAGATTCTTTCAATGTCTAGAATAGATGTCTAAGTAGAATAAGAACACAAAATATTTTTTGACTATAAAATATTTGTTGACTACTACAACATTATCTGGTATCACTAGCTAATAAGTCATAAGTTACCTGAAGCAATTACACTGGGAGGTTTTCTCATAAATAGGCTCTTATACACCACTGTTCTCTCCCTCTCTCTTTTCCACCCAAACAATACAGTAGGTTGAGAGAGAGAGAGAGAGGGAAAGGTGGCAAATAAAGTTTCGAAACAATTATGACACCAGGAAAGATGCTAATTTTTCTTTCCTCAAGAAAAATCAGTATTTGAAAATTCTTTTTTTAAAAGACTTATTTATTTATCTCAGAAAGAGGGCATGAGCAGGGGGAGGGGCAAAGGGCGAGAGAGAGAGAGAGCGAGAATCTCAAGCTGACTCCGTGCTGAGCATGGGTCCAGAAGCAGGGCTCCATCTCACAACCCTGAGGTCATGACCTGATCTGAAACCAACAGTCAGCTGCTTAGCAGACTGAACCACCCAGGTGCCCCAGTATTTGAAAACTTCGACATATACCATAGCTTGGCGGTTTTGATCTCTAACACTGTACAGATTTGCGTCTGAGTCCCAGTTGTGCCGCTACCTCTGTGGCATCAGGCAAGTCACCTATCTTCTCTGTGCCTCAGTTTCTTCATCTGGAAGACATAGATCACAGTAAGTTCATGGGGGTTATGCCTGTGAGTTCAAAAATGTTTTTATGCCAAATGCATTAGTGCAGTATACTGCCTGACATGTAGTATGCTTGGGTTCAGGGTGCGTAACTCTGTTATTAACTTTGGAGTCCATGTGCGTGTTCAGGGAATAAATCAACGCAGTCCTCCTTTTAGTCATGATGACACTCCAGCTCTCTGGTCTAGTGTCTAGGGAAGCATCTGTGGATGCTTCCCTGTAACATCCTGGAACCTAGCCATCCTTGCTTTCCTCCCATTACTAGCACCTGGGCCTAGGTTCTTATCACCTGTCACCTGGAATACCCCTTCTGGGACAGATGCACAAGTCATTCATATCTAAGTGTTCCTAGCCTCTATTCTATAAAAGGCTCTCATCTTTATCCCCAGAGCTTTATACCATCCTCCAAGCACAGCAGACCGCCAGGTGAGTTCCCAGGCTTTTGAGGTGCAAAGAGAGGAAATGGGAAGAAGGGGAGAGGCCACAGGGGCTGAGGGTGGGAAGGACCGGCGTTGGACTATGAGAAGCTCTGCTGTGGAGTCAAAAACGACTCACACAGTGTCTGTGAAGCTCCAAAGGCTGGTCTCAAAACTATGGATGCAAATGTAAGCAAGACAGAATCCCTGCTCTCCGGGTGCTCACCCTTAGGGAGTGTGGATCGCTGAAGAGGAAGAACTGCCAAGATGTGTTGCTATGCCCTTTAGCAATTTCTTGAAGCACAAGGAAAGACTGGAATTGCTTTTTTTTTTTTTTAAGATTTTGTTTATTTATTTGACAGATCACAAGTAGGCAGAGAGGCAGGCAGAGAGAGAGGGGGAAGCAGGCTCCCCGCTGAGCAGAGAGCCGGATGGGATGCAGGGCTCGATCCCAGGATCCCGGGATCATGACCTGAGCCAAAGGCAGAGGCTTTAACCCACTGAGCCACCCAGGCACCCCTGGAATTGCTTTTTATTGTTGTTTCTTAGAATATGAGACCCTCAGGTTTCATGAGGCTGGGCCACATGGTGCCCTGAAATTTTTTATCATTATATAGTCATCTCTGAAATGGTTGCCAGACCTCCCACCTTGCCCTTTTCTACATTGCTACCGAAGGATATGTCTAAAATACAAATCTGAACATGCTCTAAGTTAACCTTCCAGCTTAAACACCTCCCATTGCTGCCCTTTGCTTCCAGAAGAAAGCACAAGACTTCTTTGATATAGCCCTACCAATCCCTAATCTGCTTTCTCATCAAGACTCCCTAGCCCTCCCGTGGCTGCCACAAACTCAGGCACAGCCCAGCCCCGGCACACACAGACCTCACACTCCAGCAGAGAGCCCTCAACACAATCAAATGCTTTGCCCACCACTGATCTTATTCCTGTCATCTCTTAGACTCTTCTCTCTGGAAATTCCTAGGTGTCCTTCAAAATTCCATTCAAAAAGTCCTATCTGGGAAGTCTTCCTGACCCACCCTAAGTGGAGCTAATCTCTCCCCCCTCCTAGGCTTGCTGTACTACTTAAATAGACCTTTTATTGCCTGGGGTTTTGATTACTAACTCTGAGTGATTCTGGCTGAAATCTGTTTTCCAGGGTTGATTAGATGGATACAGCTGGCTGAACAGGTAGCTTTTCCCCCCACATTGCTCCACGTATTTTGGTTCCTTTTATCCATCTGTTCCCCCAATACACTGTGCATCTCAGGAAAATGGGAACCCATGGTGCCCAGCACATACTAGAACACACTAGCACATACCAGAACTCCAATGAATGAATGCATGTAGAATCAAAAAGAGGCAGGAATATCCTAACCCTGTCTGCTGGGGATGGTCTCCGATTTGCATGAGCCACCCGCTGAGCTCAAGAGTGAGAAGACCTAGGTGTCACACATTTCTCCCCAAGATCTCTCCTCAGCCCCAGGATCTTCAAGTATGAGTTGAAGCAGATGGAGGCTATAAGAAGCGGTCTCTGGTCAGAGATAGGATAGAGGAGCAAGAGAAGATTCCAAAAGCCAATCTGGTGATACTTCAAGTTCGTATTTTCTCCTATTTAATATTTAATATCACATAAGCCAGGTGTCTTCAGAATGCAGTGTAAGTGCCACACGTAGACTTGGTAAAGGACATCAGGGAATGGCACTCACATCACACCTCTGACCGCTGTAGCCAGAACCACAAGGAGCCCAAATTGTAAATCCCGAGGCTCCAGGCTAAATATGGTTCAAGGGCTCTTTGTCCCCGGTGGTGGCTCCAGAAGTTCTCACATCATCCCTGCTCCTTCCACGGGCCGGGATGCCCGCCAGCTTGGACCTGCCATTGCCAAGAAGAGATGATCAAGGTCACTTAGGTTCACAACAAGCGATCCACCCAAGTCTGGCGAATTGAAGGAAAATCCTCATTGTCTTTGTTTACTCTGATGATTGTCACATACTCTTTTTTTGTTTGGTTTTAACACGGTTCACAAATTGATTGGTGACCTGAGTCAATACTTACCCAAAGTATTGATTCTAATCACATGGCTTGGCCGGTTCTGCGTCGTGAAGCCGCTAACTACATACTGCACAAGCATTGTGCATCTATGTCTGCAGAAGGTGACTGGGGCTCCCAAGACCATCTGGAACCACACGGACACAGAGTGAACCCCCTTCACCCGACCATCTGATGCTCCCAAGTACTGTGGTTGCCCGGGGAGCGGGCAAAGACGCAGGGTGCGTATTTGCTTCCCTCTAGTGGCAGATCCTGGAGTGAGTCTCAGGACTCTGTCCTCCACGGGATGAACCCGTGCCTTCCAGCTTCACTCCCAGACCATTCCCAGACACCCAGCCTAGAAGCTAAGCTCATTTTTTTCACTGAATACTGACCAGAACCATGGCTAAAGTTTATAGAATGTTTACTCAATGTTGCACACTGGGCAACAGACTTTATAGAAGTGTGTCATTTAATCCACGCAAGTAGGTACCATTTAGTAGTAGTCCTGTAGAAGATGGTGCAGGGAAGAGAGCCATGCTGGAGAGAAAGGAAATGGCTCAGCTAATGAGTTTTGGAGCTCGGATCACACCCCAGGTCCTCTACCAAAGAGCGCAGGCTCTTAACCTCTGTGCACACTGCGTCCCTCAATGCCCACGAACTTAGCTACATTCAGATCCACGGCTCCCACCTGCAGAGTACCTTGCATGGCCCACTCCCAGTACCGAAGCTGTAGGCTGCGCAGTGTGAATGCAGGCCATCTGTGGGCATACAAAAACATCTCATGCAAGTATACAAACCCCGTACAGGAATATAGCCTTTAGCATGGGTTGAAACCATAAACCTTTAGAACCTTACTCAGGTCAAGTCCAGTATGGCTAGCAACATTATTCCAGACCTGGAAAAGGGAAAGACTGTTTCCCTCTGTCTGTCATGGGCTCTCCCTTGGCGGGACCCTTGTGCCTGAGCAGAGAACAGACTCCACAGGGCCAGTGCCCAGCATCGCTACCAACTATCTTCCTTGAACATCCCCTTTCTTTGCTAGGAGATCGCATTACTATGACCACACCAGACAAAGCCCCCCCATAGGACAGGAGGAACAAAACAGCCCAGTTTATGTCAAACCTGTCTGATCTGCTTGATGAAAGAGGATGGGTGGACTGATTCTGGGTCATTATCAGTTCATGTTTAGATAGAATAAAGATGAGCTGTGTACAGGGTCTCCCGTCAAACCCAAGTGTTCATTTCTGTTTGGCTAACTGCGTCTCTTTGGTGTTGCCATGGTTGGGACCCACGGTGCTGGCTCGGAGCGCCACCTGTCCTCAAGGGCTGGTTGGACGGGATGAGTGTGAAAGATTTTCTTTCAAGCCACAAAAATGCTGTGAATCTGGCTTCCTTCAGGTTTGTGCTCAGTAATACTTGGGTTAGAAGTTCTGTAAAACCTTAGATTATGTTCATGAAGTTTTCTTTTTCTTTTTTATCCCATCAAGTTAAACGTCCAATCTATTAGATATGTTTATTTTTTATTCCAAAGATGTTTTTCAAGCAATTATGTGCGGTGCTGTACCTTAAGTGCCTACAGATGGGGACAGCATAGGCCACATTCTAAGTGGATTGTTAAACTAGAGGGGGCACAGACTCGTACACAAATACCTATGACATGTGGCAGGGAATGTCCTGTCTCTGTGCCTAGAGGACACTGATTTGGATTTGCCCCAGAGATGTTATCAACACTTCGTGTTGGATGTCACTTTCGTTCTTCACCCAATCGTTAACTTTTTCCCAGAATAAATTAGCTCTCTGTTCATTCACCACGAAAGGAGCCACGATGTCCACCTGAGTGGGACCTGGGGGGAGACTAGCGTTGCTCCCTGTGGTCCCCTCAGGGATTTAAGTCCTGGGATTCTCTGGTACAGCGGTGCCTCACTGCGTCACACCCTCCTCCACCTCCTGCCCCACCCCTGAGCAAAGCAGCAGCCACTGGGTCCTTAATGATCAATCATTAGTTATTAAGAGCCAATTGTGAACAGAGAGACAAAGCCAGGCTTGAGGGATGATGGGCTACCCTAACTGTTCCCTCCCTGAGTGTGTGAAAAAGCTTGATGTTGGCTGACCATGCTTTCTCACGAGGTCCCCAAGAGCTGACTCATTGAACCCTTCTGGATGGAGTCGAAGGCAAACCTTCTGCACTGGACTTTCTGTCGTGTGGCTGAGCTTACAGCGCCGCTGGTGGGCGCCAAGGAGAGTCCAGTGTCTCAGGGTGTCCAAGGCAGTGTGCGTATCTGAGAACTGCTTTCATGAAGGACGGTCTTACAGAACACAGGGCAGAAAAGAGGCGTTAATGGTGGGTTAGATGTGGGTTAACGGTTCTAGGACGGAAGCTCCTGCAGAGTGAGGGGCTTTGGGCTTTTCACTGTAGGAACTGGCTTCTCTCCTTACTGATGCTGACACCAGGATTTGTCCCTGTCACAGTCAGAAATCAAAATTGCCTTACTTACAGGAAAGTTGCCTTACAGAAATCAAAATTGCTTACTTGCTTACTTACAAAATTGCTTATATTATTTACAGAAATCAAAATTGCCTCACTTACAGGTGCCTGACTTACAGGAAAAGTTGTATATTCAGCGTGTTCTGCCCTTACACTGAGGGGGACTTTGGTTTTAGCTAACTGCCATTTAACCCTTCTGGAAAGGCTTTGGAGTGTTTGGTTCTCAGAGGAATTGTGAGGGATGATTTCTAACCAGTTCTCTTTTCTTTTCTTTTCTTTTCTTTTCTTTCCTTCCTTCTTTCTTTCTCAGATTTTATTTATTTATATATTTACTTACTTATTTTAGAGAGAGAGAGAGCATGCAAGCAGGGGGAGGAGCACAGGGAGAGAGAGAATCTCAAGCAGACTCCTCACTGAGCACAGAACCTGACACGGGGCTCGATCTCAAGACCCTGAGATCGTGACCTGAGCCAAAACCAAAAGTCAGATGCTTCAACGACCGAGCCCCCCAGGTGCTCCCGTGATTTTCGGACTGACTTCAGCACTGTGTGCTACACTTGCACGGAGCTGAAGTCCTCTCCCCTCAGAGGAGTGTTGCTCCTGAGGCTGCGTCAGACAAAGGAAGGCAAACAGTAAGGGTACTGGGGGCCCGGAGGCTGGCAGGCTGGGGGAAGGAAGAGTTTGCCCACTGCCCGCCTCCTTCGTACTCCGGAAAATAACATGCAGCCCACTAAGCCCACTGAGGAGTGGTCAGATGCGACTGTAGTTAAATAAAACTTACAGAAAAGTTGGCCCAGTGGACTTAACATGTCCACCTATCGCCTCTTGGCCCCAAATGCCACCTCTAATTTGCTGCGTGATGAGCACAATTCCCTTCAGCATTTCTGCTCCTGAACAAGCATGATGTTAAGCTTCCTTGGTGGAGGGTTCTGGGAGGACAGGCCAGCACAGAGGAAGAGGTTCTGGGGCGCTTTATTGTGAGGGCCGGGGTCTATGGTGTGGCGTCACGACCCCCAGTGGAGGGGCCCAGACACACTGCCAACTTGCAGCCTGGGCCAGGCAGACCCCGGGCACAGTCCCCTCTGCAGGGAAAGCCGAGCCCCCTTTTGCAGATGCCGCCTATTGCCTGTACCCCCAGGGGGGCCTACTGCTCTCCCAGCAACTCCAGTTCAGCTCCAGCGGGAGCAAAGCATTGAATTTCTTTGCCACATGGGGGCCGAGCCACAGTCTCCCCAACAGGTCTGAACCCAAGCACTGTCTGTCTCTCTGTGGTGGTTTCTCTCAGCCTAAAGGAACTTACAGAGTTGTCTTTGATCTTACATTCACTATTTTTTTTTAAAGATTTTATTTATTTATTTGACAGAGAGAGAGGTCACAAGTAGGCAGAGAGGCAGGTAGAGAGAGAGGAGGAAGCAGGCTCCCTGCGGAGCAGAGAGCCTGATGTGGGGCTCGATCCCAGGACCCTGAGATCATGACCTGAGCCGAAGGCAGCGGCTTAATCCACTGAGCCACCCAGGCGCCCCTTACATTCACTATTTTATCATCGTTCACAATTCTTTACATTAAGCTCCTTTTTGCCCAACTGCGTGCTATCTCCTGATTAGACCCCAAAGCTACATATAATAATGTGCATAAAGGTTTCCTAATAAGTAGATAACCCAAACAGTACTAAATTTCTTTCAAGAATTAGTATGTTTAATATCCTACAAAATAAAATCTTTCTAAGTCTTCAAAAGCTACTCTGAAGATACTTGGATTCAAATCCCTGAGATACAGTCTGTGCTTTCATGGAAACTATTCTCTACTTACAATTATTTAATAAATTTAATCACTTAATTATTATTTATTTAATCATGGAGCTGAATTTTCCTCTTTTTCTTTTTTTGAAATCATACCAAGTATATTTTCCAACCACAACGGTACCAAAGGTAAGGATCAACAATAAAACAAAGTTGGAAAATCTACAATGTAAATACTTAATGTGTAAATATTAAACAACACACCCCTGCACAAGCAATAGCCCAAATAAGAAATCAAACAGCAAATCAAAATATGTCTCAGAACATGAGAAAAGAAAGCATAGTATTCCAAAACCTGTGGGAGGCAGCAAAAGCAGATGTTATAATGAAATTTATGCTATAAATGCTTGTATTAAGAAAAAAAGTTCAAATAAAAAACATGACACCACAAGGAAGTAGAAAAAGGAGAAACTTAGCTGAAATTTAGGAGAGGAAGAAAATAACAAATAAATAACAGAAATAAATAAAATTGAGACCAGAATAAACAATGACATAACACTGAAAGTAGTGACTAGTTTTTCATCCCAAATAAACAAAACTGGCAATGCTTTAACTAAACTAAGAAAAAAAAAGAGAGAAGACTCAAAACCAAATTGAGACATGAATTCTCCAAAACCACCATGTGCAGCAGATGATGACAAATGTATTTGATATTATTTTATGTCCAAATAAAATTGTCTTTGATATTAAAGTTCTATCTTCTACATTTAAAAAACAACAACAGAATGAGAAATGGAAAACAATACAACAGATACCACAGAAATACATAGTATGATAACAGATTATTATAAACAATTATATACTAACAATTCAGATAACTCAGAAAAAAAAACAGATAATTCCTAAAAACACACAAGTTACCAAGTTTAAACATGGATTTTGAGTCCAGGAAGTAGGAAATCTTCTTAAACCAATAACAAACAATTCAATAACAGAGTTGAATTAGGAATCAAAAATCTCCCTGCACAGAAAAGCCCAAGACTGCACAGTTTCATTGGTGAATCTACCACACTGAAAAAAGTAATTAATGATACTCTTCATCAAAATCAAAATCATACAAATAAGGGAATAGAGGGAACACATTCAGAATCATTCTATGAGGCCAGTACTACCCTGATACCAAAGCAGAATGAAAACAATGCAAGAACAAAAACAAAAATGTCCGGTTTGTCTGATAGAAGTGTGCTACTCTGACTTTCTTTCGACATCTATTTGCATGATAGATGTTTCTCCACCCCTTCACTTTCAATCTGTCAGTGTCTTTAGGTCAGAAATGAGTCTTTGGTAGGCATATTTTCTTCTATTACTAATTTTTTCTTTCAGGAAGTAATGGGACAATTTATGAAGAAATTATTCATTACATTCAATACTTTAACTTCATTCTTGAGAATTTATCCTAAGAAATTATTTTTTAAAATCACTAAGTTATAGATTTTTTTAAATGAAAAGTTATAAATAAAAGTTTGATGAAGCAAATTATATTGTATCACTTTGATGTAACATTATACACTTACAAGAAAAATTATGTGTTCTTATGCACAACTTATAAAACCTGGTCATGGAAAGTGTTGCACACAAGAAATAAGTAAACTGGGACTACACAATTGTCAAGCACTGTGCAGGTTCTAGGATTTTACTCTACTTACAAGCTAACAAGTTAGTCTATTACATCCTATTACAGATGCGGACAGAAGATGTGAGACTTCTGGGTCAGAGACAAAGGAATTTATTCATTACTCACAGCGAAAGTGGCAGGTGGAGCTTACCATGTTCTTTTGTGTTGGTTCCCCATGCCACCCAAATCCCATGAAGGCAATGCAAAAGGCCCTTCATGGATGCCTTCACAACCAGAGGACTGCAATTCTCGGGAGAGGAACATGAAGCTTGGGAGATTCCCCGTTTTTCAAAAAGCAGAAACAAGCTTGGTCTTTCCTGGGGAGGGATGTTAACTCTTGAGGCTGCCCACGGCAAGTATAACCCTGAGAAATAGCCCAGGCAAAGAGCATTCAAGCATTCTTGGCATACTTGGCAGGAACCTGCAGGGAGCTCAGCACCCTTGCTGGATTGCCTTTCCCAACAACAAAGTAAAAACTAGGCATAAGGCATGAAGACTGAAAAAGGCATGAAAAAATAAGTAAAATTTTGTTAGTGTGGTAATATTTTCTTTAGGATTGTTCTGTGCTTTTGTCATATATCTATATCTTTATCTGTATCTATATCTATATCTATATCTATATCTATATCTATATCTATATATTCAGATACAAGCACTGGGCAGAAAACACAGTCCCATATCAGTTTTCAGAAAACGAAGGAAGAGAATTCTCCACTCTTCCTGCTGCTACCATCTCTGTTTCTTTCCTTTGTCAGAGAGGCCTCCCAAATTCTCCCTGTCCTTCGGAGAGGGATATTAGGCGTCACCTATCTGTGAATTATGATCATTTGTGTGTTCATTTTTAATCTTGTACCATTTTTACCTTTTTTTTTTTGTATTTAGGAACACCTCCTGTACAGTAGATAGGTACCTTTATCTTGTTACTGATCTTAATGTGAAAACTTTTAAGGACTCACTTTAGTATGATCAATAGTTATTGAATTTATCAAATATTTGTATGCATATATTGAGATAATCATGTTTTTAATCTTTATCTGTTGATGTGGTATATTTTAGTGATTGTTTTCCTAATTTGAAACTAACCTTGCATTCCTGGGAAGCTTACTTTAGCCATTATGTATTATCTTTCTTACATCTTGGTGGATTCTGTTTGCTACTAGTTGGTTTTAAAGTTTACCTTTATGTTGATGATTTAGATTAGCTTCTGATTTTCTTTCTCTTCGTGTGTGTGTCAGATTTTTAATATAAGCTTAATCTCAAAAAAGTGAGTTGGAGAGTGTATTAACTTGATTAAGAATGAAATAATTTGCTCTTTGAATGAAATCATCTGCTTGATAAAACTCTCCAGTAAAATAATCTGGACATGAAATTTAGCTTGGTTTTGTGGTTCTGGATTAGATAAAATAAGTACAATCCACCCCCATCTCTCCACTGAGTGTAGTATAACGCCTGGAAACATGCTTAAAGCAACTACTTCAGGAGTCTAAAAAGTAAATAGTAGCAGGTGGGATGGGAAAGACCAGAATTCATAGTACTACCAACATGACAATGATTTTGCCCTTTCCTCTCCCCTACTGTATCCCTCAGCCTGAACCCAATACAGCCCAACATTCTGAAGTAGGCATAGATTGAAGACAGAAATCTCCAGGAGATGCTCTCTAGTTCTGACTTGAGTGAAAGGAATGGGAAATTGTCAATGTTCAGGGAAAATGGAAAATGCCCATTTTTTTTCTTTTCTTTTTTCTCTGGCAATCCAGCCTGTAAGCAATCCTGAAATGGCAACAAATGGAGCCTGCAACTGCCAAAATCCCAAAGAAATAAAACATCACTGTCCAAGCAGTGACACTATGGTCCCAAGAAATTGGGGCCAAATTCTGTTGTTTTCTTTTTCTCACTGCTCTCCTGTTTCCTGGCTCCAGACAGGGGTACACTTGGAGAAGCATGTGGCAGAATGGGGCAATTAAAGCCCCAGCTTCCTGTCTGCAGACTAGAAATGGAAGTGCCATAGAAACAGAAAGTACTGGGGAGATCCTGGAGAGGGAGAGGGAAGCACAGGGAAACCATGTCTTAATGTTGTGTTTGAACTCTTAAGCTCACCTTCAAGTGGCAGATGTGTGGATCTGATCTCAATCAGCATACTAAATGCTTTGGGAACTGAACTAAGACAGACTATTGCTCAGATCACAGACTAGACCCTGGATGGCATACACATGAAACAGATCCAAACAGCATGGCAAAGGACTTGAGAACTGAAATGACACAGGAACCACCGCCCACTGAAAGCATGTTGAAGCTAGTGGCCTGAACAGAACAAACATTCTTTATGAAATTTAGAGAAGACCCAGTTTTATAGCATAATCTTCAAAGTTGCCAGAACACAATCCAAAATTAGTTGGTGTTCAAAGAACCCAAAAAGTCTCAACTTGCATGGGAAAAGAAAATCAAATGATGCTACATCAAGATGAGATGTCAGAATGAATTGACAAAGATTTTACAGAAGCTGGTATAAAATTGTTCCAGTGATCAATCACAGATACTCTAGAAACCAATAGAAAAGTAAAAAGTCTTAGTAAATAAATGGAAGATATAAAAAAGAAACAAATGGGTATTTTAGAACTGAAAAATACAATAATCAAAATACTATCTCAGTAGCAGACTGGAAAGACAAGGAGAAAAGTCAATGACTTTGAAGGGAGATCAATAGAAAGTATCCAGTCTGAATAACAGAGAAAAAATGACTTAAAAAAATGACCAGAGCCTCAGGGACACAACCTGTGGCACAATAACAAAAGGTCTAAGATTGGTGTCATTAGAGTCCAAGAAGAAGAGGAGAATGAGTACACTGCTAAAAAGCATTTGAATAAAAATTGACTAAAAACTTCCCCAATTCAATGTGAAAGATACAATGCAACTAATTCAAATCTGAACAGCATAGACTGCAATTCATACTCACATAAATCATAATGAAACTATTGAAAACTAAAAACAGACAAACAAAAAGCCCAAAACCCAAAGACCAAAAACCAAACAAACAAAAAAACTCTTGAAAGCAGCCACAGAAAAAATGTATTACCTATAGGGGAACAACATTTCAAATGACTGTGGATTTCTTTCCAGAAACCTTTATCTCACTAATAGAACTAGAGATTGAAAATCATCAAGGAGATTAAATAACTGAAAAAATATCAATCAATTAGATCTAATCTACACATATAACACTCCATCCAACAACATCAGAATATACATTCTTTTCAAGTATATGGGACATTAACTAAAATAGACCATATCCTGAGTCATAAGAAGGTTGAAATAAATCATAGCAAATATAGTCTCTAGATATAATGGAATTAAACTAGAAATTAATAGAGGAAAGATTAAAAAAATCCCTACACACTTGGAAATTAAGCAACATACTTATAAATGATCCTTGGGTCAAGGAAGAAGTCTTGAGAGAAATTAGAAACTATTTGAATTGAGTGATAATGAAAATCCTACATTTAAAAATGTGAGATGCAGCTAAAAAAGTGCTTAGAAGGAAATTATTAGCATTCAATTCTTATATTAAACATAAATAAAAGTCTTGAATCAATAATCTAAGCTTCCATCTTAAGAAATAAAAAAAGAAGAGCAAAATACACCCAACAGAGCAGAAGGAAGGAAATAATAAAAAAGATAGGAGTAGAAACCTATGAAACCAAAAACAGAAAACAATGAAAAAAAGCACTTAAACTCAAAGCTGATCCTCTGAAATGTCAATAAAATTGATAATTCTTAGACTGATGAAGCAGAAAAGGAGAAGACAAATTATTGATGTAATTACAAACCTATAGACATTAAAAACTAATAAACCAATAACATAAGCATCTCTATGCACATAAACTTTAGATGAAATGGACCAATTCTTTGGAAATGCAAACTACTAAATTGTGCCCAAACTGAAATAAATAATTTGAATAAAATTGAATTTATAGTTAAAAGCCTTTTGAAAAAGAAATCTCTAGGCCCATGTGGTTTTACTAATAAGTTCTTCAAAACATCTATATGATAAAAAATATCAATTCTACACAATCCCTTTCAGAAAATAGAAAAGGGAACACTTCCCACTTTATGAAGCTAGTGCTATTATGATAGCAAAAACAAAGACAGTATAAAAAAAGAAAATCTTAAGCCACTACATCTGTAGACCATGACATCACTACGTGTTTTTTTAATAAATGCAAGAATCCTCAACAAGAAATTAACAACTCATAGAATAAAAAAGACAAGAAATAACAAGTGTTCCAAGGGTGTGGAGATAAAGGAAACTTCACTCACGGCTGGTGGGAATGTAAATTGGTGCAGCCACTGTGGGAAACAGTATGGAGGTTCCTCAAAAACTTAAAAATAGAAATACCATATGATTCCCAGTAATTTTCTGCTTCTAGGTAGTTAGCCAGAGAAAACAAAAAACACTTCAGGCTCCCGGGTGGTCCAGTCAGTTGAGTGTCCAACGCTTGATTTTGGCTCAGGTCGTGATCTCAGGGTTGTGAGATCAAATCCTGTGTCAGGCTCTGCCCTGAGTATGGAGCCTGCTTAAGAATCTCTATTTCCCTCTGCCCCTCCCCTGATTGTGCTCTCTCTTTGGCGAAAAAAGAAAAAAGAAAAAGAAAACAAAAACACTAATTTGAAAAAGTATATGTCCCCTATGTTTATTGCAGTATTATATATGACAGCCAAGATATGAAAGCAATTTAAGTGTTCATCCATAGACAAATGGATAAAGAAGATGTGGTATTAGATAGATAGAGAAAGAGATAGAGATAGATAGAAATATAATGGAATATTACTCAGCCATAAAAAAGAATAAGATCATGTCATTTGTGACAACTCTCTAGGCCAGTGGATGGCCTAGAAAGTACTATGCTAAGTGAAATGTCAGATGGAGAAAGACAAATACCATATGATTTCACTTTTATGTGGAATCTAAATGGGTGAAGAGGAGTGGGAAGTATAGGCTTTCACTTATAGAATGAATAAGTCATGGGGATGAAAGGTATAGCACAGGGAATGCAGTCAATGGTACTGTAAGAGCATTGTATGGTGATAGATGGTAACTATACTTGTGTTGAGCATAGCATGACACATAGAGTTTTGGAATCACTATGTTGTACACATGAAACTAATGTAATATTGTGTGTCAGCTATAATTCAATTTTTAAAAATCAAAATATTAGCAACTCAGAAACAGTAAGTATAAATAACATGACAAAGTGGGATTTCTCCTGGGCATGCAAGTGTGGTTTAACATTTGAAAATCAATGAATGTAATCCAAAATGAAGAAAAACACATGATCACTATGTATTGATATAGAGAAGTATTTGACAAAATTTAATGTCTATTCACCAAAATAAATACATAAATAAACAAATAAAAACAAAAACCTCTCAGCAAGCTTGAAATAGAAAGAAATTGTTTTAATCTGATAAAGAGTATCTGGAAACCTCTCTAGCATTATACTTTCCCCATAAAATCAGGAATGAGGCAAGGATATCCACTCTTACCACTCCTATTCAACATCATACTGGAAGACCTAGTCAGTGCAAGAAGACAAGAAAAAAAAGCTATACACGTGGGAAAGGAAGAAATAAAACTGTCCCTATTTACAGGTTATATGATTGTCTAAATAAAATATTTCAAAGATTCTACCAGAAACATCCTCTAAAACTAATAAAAGTTTGGCAAAGTCACAAGATCAACCAGCAAAGACAAATTATATTTTTATATACTAGCAATGTACAATTGTAAACCAAAATTAAAATAAAATTTGTGATAGGTATAAAAATGGAGTAATCTTACAAAACATGTATATAATATCTGTTGCAAACTATGAATGGCTGATAAAAAATTAAAAAGTTCTAAATATATAAACACACCATATTCATATATAAGGAGAATCAATACTGTAAGGAGATCAGTTCTTCCCAAATTCATACATAAGCTTGATATAATTCCAATCAAAATCTCCAAAAAATTTTGGTAAATACAGACAAGTCAATTCCAAAATTTCTACAGAAAAGCAAAGTAGCTAGTATAGTTAAAACTTTTGAACAAATAGTTGGACCCATACCACCCAATTTTAAGACATATTCTAAAGTTACAGTAATAAAGAAAGTGTGGTATAGCGAAGGAATACTACAAGATCAGTGAAAGAGTAGAGAGGAATAGACTCACACAAGTACAGCTAACTGAATTTTTTTGGCTTTTAAAAATTAGTAGACTACAGGTTAGATGTATAGAAAAGCTGAACAGATAATATAGTTTCCATATACTCCATGGACAGTTTCCCCTATTATTATCTTACATTAGTATGGTACATTTGTTTACAATTTATGGACCAATACTGATACATTATTATTAACTAACATCCATAGTTTATTCAGATTACCTTGGTTTTTACCCAATAGTCTCTTTTCTGTTCCAGGATTCTATCTACAATAGCATATTACATTTAGTTGTCATGTCTTCTTAGGCTCCTCTTATCTGTGATAGTTTCTCAGATTCTTATTTTTAATGACTTTGGATGTTTTAAGAATACTTGTCAGGTACATAGTAGGATGTCCCTCTAATGGAATGTGCCTGCTTTTTAAAATCATGATTAGGGACAGCTGGATGGCTCAGTCAATTGAGCATCTGACTCTTGGTTTTGGCTCAGGTCCTGATTTCAGGGTCATGAGATCATGCCCCATGTCGGGCTCTAGGCTGAGTGTGGAACCTGCTCAAGATTCCCTCTTTCTCTCCCTCTGCCCCTCCCCTCCAAACAAGTAAATAAAATCTTTAAAATCATGATTAGATTGGAGTTATGGGTTTGGGGTGGAAGATCACAGATGGAAAGTGCCATTTTCATCACATCATATCAAGGACACAATGTAAATATGACTACTGATGTTGACCTTGATCAATTGGATTAAGTAGTTGAATTCTACTTTCTCCCTTTTTATGCTGTATTGTTTGGAAAGAAGTCACTTTGTGGAGCTCACACTTAATGAGTGGGAGTTATTCTTCCCATCCTTAGAGTGGAATATCTACATATTTATTTGGAATTTTCTGCATAAGACATTTGTCTCTTCCTATTTCTTTATTCAGTCATTTATTTGTATCAATATGGACTCATGGATATTATCTTATAATTTTGGTTATCATCCAAGTATGTTATAATCCAATTTATTAGTTTTCTTGCTCAAAGTATTCTAGCTTTGACCATTGGGAACTCTTACTAACCAAGGCCCAGACATTATGTGTGTTTGCTGCTACTGTATAGTGTGATTTCTTTCAGACTGTCAACCAGAAGAGGAAAGAAATATATGTGTGTACCAACCCTTATATATACATATATCTATAAATATTTCTGTTTGTAGCCATCTGTATGTATATCATATTCTTACTGTCTTCAATTCTATCCCTTCCACATGGATTATTCTAGTCTCCTCTTCTTACCTATGAATTCCTACTCCAGTGATATGAAACCTGACTCCCACCATCCACTATCCATTTACAAAATTGTTCAATTCCAGTATACATGTATAGCAGTATTAGAATTGTTCATTTGTACACCATGAAAATTTACTTTGCTGGCTCCATCCACATTGTTGCAAATGGCAAAATTTCATTCTTTTTTATGCCTGAGTAATATTCCATTATATATCTAAATATATATATTCCATTATATTAATATAATGATATTATATATAATATTATATATAATGGATATAATATATATAATATATATAATGGATATAATATATGTAATATATTCCATTATATATCAAAATATATAAAATAACTTCTTTATGTGTGTGTGTGTATATATATATATATATATATATATATATATATATAATCACTTCTTTATCCATTCACAACTTGATGGGCATTTGGGCTCTTTCCATAATTTGGCTATTGTTGATAATGCTTTTATAAACATTGGGACACATGTATCCCTTTGAATCAGTATTTATATCAGTATTTTGTATCCTTTGAATAGCATGCAATTGCTGGATCATAGGGTAGTACTATTTTTAACTTTTTGAGGAACCTCCATACTGTTTTCTACAGTGGCTGCACCAATTGCATTCCTACCAACAGTGCAAGAGGTTTCCCCTTTTTCCACATCCTTGCCAACAACTGTTGCCTTCTGTGTTGTTAATTTTAGCCCTTCTGACAGATGTAAGGTGATATCTCAATGTAGTTTGATTTGTACTTCCTTGATGATAAGTGATGTTGAGCATCTTTTCATGTGTCTCTTAGCCATCTGTAGTGTCTTCTTTGGAAAAATGTCTATGTCTTCTGCCCATTTTTAAATTGGGTTACTTAGTTTGGGGGTGTTGAGTTTTATAAGTTCTTTATGTATTTTAGATACTAACACTTACCAGATATGTCATTTACAAAAATCTTCTCCCATTCTGTAGGTTGTCTTTTAGTTTTGTTGTTTCCTTCACTGTGCGGAAGGTTTTTATCTGATGAAGTCCCAAAAGTTCATTTTTGCTTTTGTTTCTCTTGCCTCAGAAGGTATATCTAGTAGGAAGTTTCTATGGCCAATGTCAAAGCGACTATTGCTTGTATTCTTGTCTAGGATTTTGATGGTTTCCTGTCTCATGTTTAGGTCTTTTATCCATTTTGAACTTATTTTGTGTATGGTGTAAAAAAGTGGTCTATTTTCATTCTTTGACCTGTTACTGTTCAGTTTTCACCACACCATCTGTTGAAAAGAATGTCTTTTTTTCCATGCTTTGTTGAAGCTTAGTTGCCTATATAGTTGTCGGTTTGTTTCTGGGTTCTCTATTCTGTTCCATTGATTTATGTGTCTGTTTTTGTGCCAGCACCACACTGTCGTGATGACTACAGCTTTGTAATACAGCTTGAATTCCAGAATTGTCATGCCTCCAGGTTTTCTTTTCTTTTTCAAGATTGCTTTGGGTATTTGGGGTCTTTTGTTGTTCCAGCAAATTTTAGTATTGTTTGTTTTAGCTCTATGAAAAATTCTGGTCTCATTTTGATATGGATTATATTAAATGTGTAGATTGCTTTGGGTGGTATACATACTTTAGCAATATTTGTTCTTCCAATCCATGAGCATGGAATGTTTTTCCATTTTTGTGTCATCTTCAATTTCTTTCATTAGGGTTTTATAGTTTACAGAATACAGATATTTTACCTCTTTGGTTGGGTTTACTCCTACATGTCTTATGGGGTTTGGTGCAATTATAAATGGGATTGATTCCTTGCTTTCTCTTTCTGCTTCTTTATTATTGGTGTGTAGAAATGCAACAGGTTTCTGTACATCGATTTTTGTATCCTGTGACTTTATTGAATTTCTGTATCAGTTCTAGCAACTTGTTGGTGGAGTCTCTTGGATTTTCTATCTAGAATATCATGCCATCTGCGAATAGTGTAAGTTTGACTTCTTACTACTGAATTTGGGTGCCTTATATTTCTTTTTCTTGTCTGATTGCTGAGGGTAAGACTTCCAGTACTATGTTAATAGTGGTGAGAGTGGACATCTGAGTTGTGTTCCTTACCATAGAGGAAAAGCTCTCAGTTTATCCACATTGAGGATGATATCAGCTGTGGGGTTTTTTGTATATGGCCTTTATTATGTTGGGATATATTCTCTCTAGCCTTATGTTGAGGGTTTTTATCATGAATGGACATGGTACTTTGTCAAATGCATTTTCTGCATCTATTGAGAGGATCATGTGGTTTTTATCCTTCTTTTTTTTTTTTTATTAATGTGGTGTATCATGTTGACTGATTTGCAAATATTCAACCACCCTTGCAACCCAGTAATAAATCCCACTTCATCATGGTAAATGACTCTTAATATACAGTTGGATTCAATTTGTTAATATTTTGTCAAGAATTTTTGTATCCATGTTCATCGGGGATATTGGCCCCGATTTAACTCTTCTTTAAATGTAGAATTCCCCTGGGAATTTTTGTATCCATGTTCATCGGGGATATTGGCCCCGATTTAACTCTTCTTTAAATGTAGAATTCCCCTGGGAAGCCATGTGGTCCTGGAATTTTGTTTGATGTGAGATTTTTGATTACTGATTCAATTTCTTTGCTGGTTATCAGTCTGTTCAAGTTTTCTATTTCTTCCTATTTCAGTTTTGGTAGTTCATATGTTTCTAGGAATTGATCCATTTTTTCCAGATACTCCAATTTTTAGCATATAATTTTCATAATATTCTCTTATAATTGTTTGTATTTCTGTGGTATTGATTGTTATTTATTCTCTCTCATTTGTGATTTTATTTATTTGGGTCTTTCTATTTTGATAAATTTGACTAGGAGCTTATCAATTTTTAAAATTTTTCAAAGAACCAGCTCTTAATTTCCTGGATACTTTTTTTTTTTTAGTTTCTACTTTCTTTCTCTCTTTCTTTCTTTTTATCTCTTTCTTTTTAGATTTTATTTATTTATTTGAGAGGCGGGGGGAAGCATAAGCGGGAGAGGCAGAGGGAGAAGAGAAAGAAAATCTCAAGCAGACTCCATGCTGAATGTGGAGCCCAATGTGAGACTCAATCCCGGGATCCTGAGATCACAACTTGAGCTGAAACCAAGAGTTAGACACTTAACCAACTGCATCACCCAGGTGCTCCTATATCATTTATTTCTGTTCTGAATTTTATTATTTCCCTTCATCTACTGGCTTTAGGCTTTGTTGTTCTTTTTCTAACTCCTTTAGGTTTAAGGTTAGGTTTTTTATTTGTGAGAGATTTTTCTTGCTTCTTGAGATAGGCCTATATTGCTATCCACTTCCCTCTTGGGACTGCTTTTGCTGCATCCCAAAGTTTTGGACCATTGTGTTTTCATTTTCATTTGTTTTGGTGTATTTTTAAAATTTCTTCATTGATTTCCTGGTTGACCCATTCATTCTTTAGTAGCATGTTGCTTAGCCTCCATGTATTTGTGATCTTTCCAATTTTTTTTCTTGTGGTTGACTTCCAGTTTCATGGCATGGTGGTCTGAATATATGCATGATATGATTTCAATCTTTTTGTCCTTGTTGAGACCTGATTTGTGACCCAGTATGTGATCTATTCTGGAGAATGTCCCATGTGCACTTGAGAAGAGTGTATATTCTGGTGCTTTAGGAAGAAATGTTGTGAATATGTCTGTTGAGTCCACCTGATCCAGTGTGTCATTCAAAGCCACTGTTTCCTTGCTGATTTTCTGCTTAGATGATCTGTACATTGATTGATATGAGTGGGGTGTTAAAGTCTCCTACTATTATTGTATTATTAATGAGTTTCTTTATGTTTGTTATTAATCCTTTTCTATATTTGGGTGCTCCCAAATTGTAGGCATAAATATTTACAATTGTTAAATCTTTTTGTTGGATAAACCCTTTAATTATGATATAATGTCCTTTTTCATCTCTTATTACAGTTTTGGTTTAAATCTAACTTATCTAATATAAAGATTGCCACCCCTGGCTTTATTCTGATGTCCATTAGCAGGATAAATCACTTCTCACCCCCTCACTTTCAATCTGGAGGTGTCTTTGGATCTAAAATGAGTCTTTTGCAGACAGAAACCCTTGCTCTATCCTTCAGGTCAGTCCTTCAGAGGCTCTCCTTGCCTGCAGTGGACAGCGTTTGGCCCTTGGCCAGAGTGTGGAGAGTTTTAAGTAGGTGTGCTCTAGTGTGCATGTTAATTGAGACCTGATGCTACTTCCACTAGAACTGAAGCCTTGCAGAACTCTATAGTAGATAGATGTGGTGTGTGCAAGGGGTTTTGCTTGTCTTCTGGGGAAGAGGTCCACTGTCCTGAGCCTTAGGCACACCTTCCCAGGAAAAGTAGTACCAACAGAATGCAGAGAGGTGGGACTTGGTGTAAGCAGTTTAGGCAGCTAGTGTTGGTGCTGTGTTGTTTATTGATGTTGGTTTATGTTGAGAGGTTGGGGAGGGAAATGGTGCCAGCAACTCCCTTGTCCCCAGAGCTTTGTGCTTGCTGGAAGCACCCTCAAGAGAGCCAATAATTTCCCCTTCATATACCCCAGGCATTTTTCACATCACTGTTTTCATGCTGTGTTTGGGTTGGTTGCTTGCTTTCCTGGAGCACTGCAGTGCACTTCAGGCTCTATCCCATCCAAGTCTGCTGACTTACAAAACTCCAAAATTTAGGTACCTGGTGTGGCAGGGATCTGCACTGGTATTCAGGGGGAGGGTCTCACTATGGTGAGACTGATGCAGGTTTGACCCAAAAGGGCAGTTGAGCCAGAGTGCAAGCTTGTGGGATTTGGAATAAAGCTAAACAGCCAGTGTCCTGGTTAGCTGCACTCAGTAGGTGTTTCTGCACCTATGCTGAGAGGTGGGGAAGGGAAATGGCACCCACCAGCCCTTTTGTCCCCAGAGATGCAACTCTCCAAATGCCATTTCTCACAGATGTGCTCCAAGAAGCAGTCTTGTCCCACACACATTAGTAAATTGTCAGACGGCACGGTCTGCCATGGGGTTGCTTGCGTGTCTTCTCTCCAGGACAGGGCAACACCCCAGGCATCTATCTCAGCCAAGCACGCTGACCTATAAAACTCCAGTCGTTCAGTCCAACTGGTTGCAAAAACTCATGAAAATCAGTCCCTCTCATTTTCCTAGTCAATGGCTTTGTGTAAGTGTTCTCATTGTGTGTATTCCTGTGTGCTCCATTCTGTCTCACCTTTCTCCACATCCAGGGCTTCCTCCCCACTACATCACCCATGATTTGTTTCTTTCCCAAACCACATCCTGTCTGCACACCTCCTTCTTTCCTCAGTATGGCCTCTTCTCTCCCTCTAGTTGTGTGGTTTTTTTCTGTCAGTCCTTAGGTCGATTTCTTTGGTATTTAGAATTTGAGTTATGTAGCTGTGTTTGAAGGATGAGGCAAGCCTAGTGTCTTCCTACTTCATGGCCATCTTAGCTCCCTCTCATTAATCTTTTTTTTTTCTTTTTAGTCTCTATTTCATTTATTTTTGCTCTGCTCTTTATTATTTTGTTCCTGGTACTAACCTTGGGTTTTGTTTGTTCTTTTTTCCCTGAGTTTCTTTAGTTTAGTTTAGATTATTTGAAATTTTTCTTATTTCTTGAGGGAAGCCTGTATTGCTATAAATTTCCCCCTTAGAAATGTTTTTGCTTTGTCCCAAAGAGTTTGGACCATTGTGTTTTCATTTACACTTGTCTCCATTTATTCTTTTGCTCTTGTTTCCACTTTGATTTCTTTATTGACCCTTTGGTAGCATGCTCTTTAGCCTCCACATGTTGTGGGGTTTTTAGTAGACTTTTTTATTTGAGAAAGAGTGAAAGCAAGAGAGATCATAGAGGGAAAGGGAGAAGCAAACTCTCAGCTGAGCAGAGAGCCCAATGCCAGGCTTGATCCCAGGACCTGAAGATCATGATCTGAGCTGAGGGCAGACACATAACTGACTGAGCCATATTGATTTTCTGTCTGGATGATTTATCCATTGGTGTGAATGGGGTGTTAAAGTCCCCTACTAATAATGTATTACTGTCAATTTCTCCTTTTAGGTATGTTAATATTTGCTTTATGTATAAGTGCTCTAATGTTGGGCACATAGGTATTTATAATTCTTACATATATTGTTGCATTTATTCCTTTATCATTATGTAATTCCCTTCTTCATCTCTTGTTACAGTCTTTGTTTTAATGCCTATTTTTTTAAAATATTGTATTACTACTAGGGCTTCCCCCCACTTCCATTTACATGGAATATCTTTCCCGTCTTTTCACTTTTAGTCTATGTGTCTTTAGCTCTGAAGTGAATATCTTATAGGTAGCATAGATGGTCACCTATTCTGCAACCCTGTCTTTTAATTGGAGCATTTAGGCCACTTATATTGAAAGTAATTATTGATTGGTATTTACTCATTCACATTTTGTTAATTGTTTTCTGGTTGTTTTGGTTGTTTTCCTTTCTTCTTCCTTCTTGTGATTGATGACTTTCTGTAGTATTTTGCTTGGCCTTTCTCTTTATTTTTGTGCATCTATTATAGGTTTGGGGTTGTAGGTTACCATGAGATTCATATATAATATCTGAAGTATATAGCACTTTATATTTAAATTTGATGGTTATTTAAGCTTGAACATATCTTTAAAGACCTTCTTTTTAACCACACCTCCACATTTTATGTATATGTTGTCATATTTTACATCTTTTTATTCATAATTTTCTTACTTCTAATTTTGGCTCTTTTTTCTCACTTAAAGATGTCACTTTAACATTTCTTATAAGGCTGGTTCAGTGGTGATGAACTCCTTTAACTTTTTTTTTGGTCTGAGAAACTCATTATTTCTCCTTCAATTCTGAATGATAGCCCTGGGTAGAGTATTCCTGTGTGTAGAGTTTTTTCTTTTCTTTTTTCAGTACTTTGAATATATCATTCCTCTCCTTTCTGGCCTGTAAAGTTTCTGCTGAAAAATCAATGGATAGCTTTATGGTGTTCGCTTTGTATGTAACTATTTGCTTCTCTCTTACTGTTATTTAAATTTTCTCGTTCTTTTTAATCTTTGACATTTTAATTATTATGTGTCATCTCATTTGGAACTCTCTGTGATTCCTGAATCTGGATGTCTGTTTCTTTTCTTAGGTTAAGGAAGTTTTAGTTATTATTTCTTCAAATAAGTTTCCTGACCCTTTCTCTCTCTTTTCTTTTTCTGGGGACTCTATAATATGAATGTTCACTTGATGTTGTTCAAGATATTCCTTAATCTCTCCTTATTTTTTAAAATTCTATTTTCTTCCTGCTTTTCAGTTTGGGCCTTTCCATTACCATGTTTCCTAGGCTGCTGATTCATTTTTCTGTATCTGGTACTCTACTATTGATTCCGTCTCATGTATTTTTCATTTCGATTACTGAATTCTTCAATGCTAATTGGTCTTTTTTTATATTTTCACCACCTGGTGACTGAAATGAAGGAAGGGCATGGGCCAGGTAGTGACAGTATCCCCCATGCAGGGGACAAAGGGCTCTCTTCTTGATTCTGTGTTCACTTGGATGCTATAAATCTTTGACAGTTCTTATAAAATTGTTTCAGATAATTTCTACCTGTTTTTTAAATGGGGTGTGTGTGTGTGTGTGTGTACAAGAACCTAGAGCTTCCTACTCTGTCATTTTTCTGGTATCATTCCAGATGGAATTCTTATGTTCGTTTCTCTATCATTGCAAATATTCCTCTTGATTTTTTTCTCTTTTCCATCTGGTATTCCAATTACATGTTTATTGCAACTTTTATAGATGTTCCACTGTTCTTTTCTTAGATGCTTTGTTCTGTTTTTATCATCTTCTTTTTTCTTCTTTGCATTTCAGTTTGGAAAGTTTCTACTGATAGGTCTTCAAGCTCACTTTCCTTGTTCATATTCATTCTACTGATGAACCCATCAAAGGCATTCTTCATTTGTTAGTGTTTTGACTTCTAATATTTGTCTTTCATTTCTTTCATGAAGTTTCTATCTCTCTACTTAAGTTCTTGCAAGTTATCTACTTTGCTTATTAGATTCTGCAGCATATTAATCATAGTTGTTTTAAATGCCGTGGCTGAGAATTCTAAAACATTTTCACATCTGAGTCTGGTTTTGATGTTTGGTTTCTCTATTTGGACTGTTTTTATTCTTGACTTGTAGTGTGCCTTATAATTTTTTTGTTGACAGTAGACATATGGACAAGGTGTAAATTATGGACAATATTAAATTATGTAACTATGTCATTAGTAAGAGGTTTTATGTTAATCTATGAATTAGGCCATATTTAATGTTTGCTATAGCTATAGGTTCCAGAGGCTTCAGTTATCTCTAGTTCCCTTATCTCCCTTCTCTTCTATTGTTTTTGGATGTTCCTAAGTACTCTATCTCAAATAGAGTTAGTATTTTCTAGGTCTGCCCATTTTAATCCACTGGTATTATCGTGGAACCATTTTGATGTGGCAATGTGTGAAGGAGAGGAAGCATTTGATAAACTTATGATTAAATCTTAGTTTTTTAGTTTTCAGTGGCTTGATTTTTCTTCCCCCATGTATATAAGGTTCTGGCAAAGTGTTTTCCTTTGGAGAGCAGTCTTGGATATGTGAACTTCTTGGGTGTATTTCAAAATGCTTTCTTTCCTCCTCCCCATAACAAAAATGGGAGGAAATTGTTTTGTGTTGGTTCTTTCACTGTGAACCTAGTGGAGTTCCTGGTGGTAAAACTGATGAAAGTATCATCTAACACTGGGTCTTCAATAGTTCCTCACTCTCAAGCTAATGCACATTTATCCCCTAGCAATTCACCAAAATCACCATTTAATGGTTCTACCAGTTTATCTCCCTGGCGGCTTCTACTTCGGGTATGGTAATATTGTGATTCTTTGTATGTTTTGTTTTTTTGTTCTTTTTTCCACAGATATAAGGGTAAAGGTTTGCCTTTTTACCTTGATTCTCTGTTGGACCTAAAGAAGGTATTGATTTTCAGGTTGTTCACATTTTTTTTCTTACTGTAATGATGGGAGTAGTGACTTACACACTCTTTACATGTGGAACTGACAATGGACAAACCAAGTGAATTTTGATTAATGTGCCCAAGCAATTCAGAGGATAGTCTTTACAACAAGTTATGCTGAACTATTGGACATCCATGTTCAGAGAGAGGGAGAAAAGTGAAGAGATTTGACCTAAATTAAGCCTCATACGCTATATAAATATTAACTGAAATAAATCATACTTCTAAATGTAAAACATAAAGCTACAAAACTTCTAGACAGAAAATATAGGAAAATACCTTTATGACCTAGGCTGAGATACAGAGTTCTTAGACTTGGTATCAAAAGCACAATTCATAAAATTTGAAAAAATGACTTAAGGGGAACTAGCATTTTAACATCAATTCTCTGAATTGAGGAAAAGGAAACATTCTCTTCTTTATTTAGGTATTTCTTCATGTTTCTTGGCAATGTTTTTTTAGTTCTTTTTGTAGAGGTCCTACATATTTCTCACTGTATTAATTCCTTTTAAAGCTACTATAATTCAATTCTATTGCTTTTCTTTTTTTTAATTATTTATTTATTTATTTGAGAGAGAGCATGAGTGAGGAGAAGGTCAGAGGGAGAAGCAGACTCCGCGTGGAGCTGGGAGCCCGATGCAGGACTTGATCCTGGGACTCCAAGATCATGACCTGAGCTGAAGGCAGTCGTCTAACCAAATGAGCCACCCAGGTGTCCCTGCTATACCTTTTCTATCTTCTAATACATCGTGCTAGATATATAAATACAGATTGTTTTTAATATGATCTTGAATCCACTGACCTTACTAATTCACTTAATTTTAATAGTTTGTTTTTGTTCCTTTAGAATCTACGAACATAACCATTTCATCTGAAAATCATGGCAGCTTTATTTCTCTCATTCCAATATTTACAGGTCTTTATTCTCTTTTATTTCTAATATTGGCCAGAACTTCCAGTACAATTTTGAAAATAAGTGATAGTGGACCTCCTTGGCTTTTTCGTGATCACAAGGGAAAGTGTTTAATATATTACTATTAAGTAAGATGTTATCTATATTTTTTTGTAAATATTCCTTATCTGATTAAGGAAGTTCTCTTCCATTCCAAGTTTCAGGGGTTTTTATCATGAACAAGTCTCAAATTTTTATCAACCCTTCCTCTGTATCTTTTGGAACATATGATTTTTTTATTCTTCTGTAATGTGGTAAATTAATCTGATTTTTTAATGTTAAAACAACATGGCATTTATGAAATAAAACCTTAGGTCATAATGTATTATTTTATTAATATGTCTCTAAATTCAATTTGATAATATCCAATTTAGGATTGTTTGCACCAATGTTAATGAGATATATTGCAACATGACTTTCTTTTCTAGTGCTGTCCTTGTCAGGTTTGGCTACTATGTTTAAGCTGTCTTAAAAACGTTTGAGAAGAGGAGGAGTCAAGATGGTGGAGAAGTAGCAGGTTGAGACTACATCAGATAGCAGGAGATCAGCTAGATAGCTTATCTAAACATTGTGAACACCTACAAATCCAACGAGAGATCAAAGAGAAGAAGAACAGCAATTCTAGAAACAAAATCAACCACTTTTTGAAAGGTAGGACTGGCGGAGAAGTGAATCCAAAACGACGGGAAGATAGACTGAGGGGGAGGGACAAGCTCCCGGCAAGCGGTGGAGCAATGGAGCACAAAATCAGGACTTTTAAAAGTCTATTCCACTGAGGGACATTGCTCCAGAGGCTAAACTGGGGTGAAGCCCACGCGGGGTCAGCATGGCCCCAGGTCCCGCAGGGTCAAAGAAGGATCGGGGGTATTGGAGTGTCACAGAGCTTGCAGTATTAGAACGGGGAAGCCAGCTAAAGAGACAGAGCAGAGGACTGAGCTCTCAGCTCGGGGTTACCTTGAACCGGTCGCAGGCTGGGTGAGCTCGGAGTGTGGCCAGAGGCCGGGGATATGGGAGTGATTGGGCGCTGTTTTCTGGGGGCACACTGAGGAGTGGGGCCCCAGGCTCTTGGCTCCTCTGGGCCAGAGACTGGGAGGCCACCATTTTCATTGCCGTCCTCCAGAACTCTACGGAAAGCATTCAGCGAACAAAAGCTCCCGAAAGTGAACCCGAGCGGATTACTTACTCTGGCACCCAGTAAGGGCAGTGCAATTCTGCCTCGGGCAAAGACACTTGAGAGTCACTACAACAGGCTCCTCCCCCAGAAGATCAACAAAAAAATCCAGCCAGGATGAAGTTGATCTACCAAGGAAAGCAGGTTCAATACCAAGGACAGCAGCGGAATTCCGGAGGAGGAGGAAGCAAAGCACAGAACTCATGGCTTTCTCCCCATGATTCTTTAGTCTTGTGGCTAATTTAATTTTTTTTCAATTTTTTTTCTTCTTCTGCTAAATATTTTAAACTTTAACCTTTTCTTTTTTAACGTTTTTTTTAACTAGTTTATCTAATATGCATATTTTTTCTTTCTTTTTTATATTTTTTCTTTGTTTTCTTTTTTTTAAATTTTTTCTTTTTTTTTTTTTTCGGAACCTCTTTTTATCCCCTTTCTCCCCACCACGATTTGGGGTCTCTTCTGATTTGGTTAAAGCCCATTTTTCTGGGGTCTTTGTCACCCTTTTAGTATTTTACTTGCTCCTTCATATACTCTTACCTGGACAAAATGACATGGTGGGAAAATTCACCAAAAACAAAAGAACAAGAGGCAGTACTGAAGGCTATGGACCTAATCAATACAGACATTGGTAATATCTCAGATCTAGAGTTCAGAATGACAATTCTCAAGGTTCTAGATGGGCTCGAAAAAGGCATGGGAGATATTAGAGAAACTCTCTCTGGAGATAGAAAAGCCCTTTGTGGATAAGTAAAAGAACTAAAATCTAACCAAGTTGAAATCAAAAAAGCTATTAATGAGGTGCAATAAAAAATGGAGGCTCTCACTGCTAGGATAAATGTGGGAGAAGAAAGAATTATTGATATAGAAGACCAAATGACAGAGAATAAAGAAGCTGAGCAAAAGAGGGACAAACAGCTACTGGACCACGAGGGGAGAATTCGAGAGATAAGTGACACCATAAGACGAAACAACATTAGAATAATTGGGATTCCAGAAGAAGAAGAAAGAGAGGGGAGCAGAAGGTCTATTGGAGAGAATTATTGGAGAGAATTTCCCTAATATGGCAAAGGGAACAAGCATCAAAATCCAGGAGGTAGAGATAACCCCCTCAAAATCAACAAGAACAGGTCCACACCCTGTCACCTAATAGTAAAATTTACAAGTCTTAGTGACAAAGAGAAAATCCTGAAAGCATCCCACAAAAAGAAGTCTGTAACATACAATGGTAAAAATATTAGATTGGCAGCAGACTTATCCACAGAGACCTGGCAGGCCAGAAAGAACTGACATGATATATTCAGAGCACTAAACAAGAAAAACATGCAGCCAAGAATACTATATCCAGCTAGGCTATCATTGAAAATAGAAGGAGAGATAAAAAGCTCCCAGGACAAACAAAAACTGAAAGAATTTGCAAACACCAAACCAGCTCTACAGGAAATATTGAAAGGGGTCCTCTAAGCAAAGAGAGAGCCTAAAAATAGTAGATCAGAAAGTAACAGAGACAATATACAGTAACAGTCACCTTACAGGCAATACAATGGCACTAAATTCATATCTCTCAATAGTTACCCTGAATGTTAATGGACTAAATGCCCCAATCAAAAGACACAGGGTATCAGAATGGGTAAAAAAAAAAAAAAACAAGACCTATCTATAGATATATATATAAGTTATATATAACTTATATATATATATATATATATATATATATATATATATATATAAGTTGCCTACAAGAAACTCATTTTAGACACGAAGACACCTCCAGATTTAAAGTGAGGGGGTGGAAAACAATTTACCATGCTAATGGGCATCAGAAGAAAGCTGGGGTGGCAATCCTTATATCAGATCAATTAGATTTTAAGCCAAAGACTATAATAAAAGATGAGGAAGGACACTATATCATACTCAAAGGGTCTGTCCAACAAGAAGATCTAACAATTTTAAATATCTATGCCCCTAACGTGGGAGCAGTTAACTATATAAACCAATTAATAACAAAATCAAATAAACACATCAATAATTAATACAATAATAATAGGGGACTTTAACACTCCCCTCACTGAAATGGACAGATCATCCAAGCAAAAGATCAACAAGGAAATAAAGGCCTTAAATGACACACTGGACCAGACAGACATCACAGATATATTCAGAACATTCCATCCCAAAGCAACAGAATACACATTCTTCTCTAGTGCACATGGAACATTCTCCAGAATAGATCACATCCTGGGTCACAAATCAGGTCTCAATAGGTATCAAAAGATTGACATCATTCCCTGCATATTTTCAGACCACAATGCTCTGAAGCTAGAACTCAATCACAAGAGGAAAGCTGGAAAGAACCCAAATACATGGAGACTAAACAGCATCCTTCTAAAGAATGAATGGGTCAACCAGGAAATTAAAGAAGAGTTGAAAAAATACATGAAAACAAATGATAATGAAAACACAATGGTTCAAAATCTGTGGGATACAGCAAAGGCAGTCCTGGGAGGAAAATATATAGCAGTACAAGCCTTTCTCAAGAAACAAGAAAGGTCTCAAGTACACAACCTAACCCTACACCTAAAGGAGCTGGAGAAGAAGAAGAAAGAAAGCCTAAACCCAGCAGGAGAAGAGAAATCATAAAGATCAGAGCAGAAATCAATGAAATAGAAACAAACAAACAAACAAAAAAACCCCCCACAAAACAAACAAACAAACAATAGAACAAATCAACGAAACTAGGAGCTGGTTCTTTGAAAGATACAATAAGATTGATAACCCCCTGGCCACACTTATCAAAAAGAAAAGAGAAAAGACCAAATAAATAAAATCATGAATGAAAGAGGAGAGATCACAACTAACACCAAAGAAATACAGACAATTATAAGAACATACTATGAGCAACTCTACGCCAACAAATTGGACAATCTGGAAGAAATGGATGCATTCCTAGAGACATATAAACTACCACAACTGAACCAGGAAGAAATAGAAAACCTCAACAGGCCCAAAACCAGTAAGGAGATTGAAACAGTCATCAAAAATCTCCAAACAAACAAAAGCCCAGGGCCAGACGACTTCCCAGGGGAATTCTACCAAACATTTAAAGAAGAACTAATTCCTATTCTCCTGAAACTGTTCCAAAAAATAGAAATGGAAGGAAAACTTCCAAACTCATTTTATGAGGCCAGCATCACCTTGATCCCAAAACCAGACAAGGATCCCACCAAAAAAGAGAACTACAGACCAATATCCTTGATGAACACAGATACAAAAATTCTCACCAAAATGCTAGCCAATAGGATTTAACAGTACATTAAAAGGATTATTCACCATGATCAACTGGGATTTATTCCAGGGCTGCACGGTTGGTTCAACATCCGCAAATCAATCAATGTGATACAACACATTAATAAAAGAGAGAACAAGAACCATATGATACTCTCAATAGATGCTGAAAAAGCATTTGACAAAGTACAGCATCCCTTCCTGATCAAAACTCTTCAAAGTGTAGGGATAGAGGGTACATACCTCAATATTATCAAAGCCATCTATGAAAAACCCACCACAAATATCATTCTCAATGGAGAAAAACTGAAAGCTTTTCTGTTAAGGTCAGGAACACGGTAGGGATGTCCATTATCACCACTGCTATTCAACATAGTACTAGACGCCCTAGCCTCAGCAATCAGACAACAAAAGGAAATTAAAGGCATCCAAATCGGCAAATAAGAAGTCAAACTATCACTCTTCACAGATGATATGACACTATATGTGGAAAACCCAAGAGACTCCACTCCAAAACTGCTAGAACTTGTACAGGAATTCAGTAAAATGTCAGGATATAAAGTCAATGCACAGAAATCAGTTGCATTTCTTTACACCAAAAACAAGACAGAAGAAAGAGAAATTAAGGAGTCAATACCATTCACAACTGCACCCAAAACTATAAGATACCTAGGAATAAACATAACCAAAGAGGTTAAGAATCTATATGCAGAAAACTATAAAGTACTCATGAAAGAAATTGAGGAAGACACAAAGAAATGGAAAAATGTTCCATGCTCTTGGTTTGGAAGAATAAATATTGTGAAAATGTCTATGCTACCTAAAGCAATCTACACATTTAACGCAATCCCTACCAAAATCCCATCCATTTTTTTTTTCAAAGGAATGGAACAAATAATCCTAACATTTATATGGAACCAGAAAAGACCTTGAATAGCCAAAGGAATATTGAAAAAGAAAGCCAAAGTTGGTGGCATCACATTCCAGACTTCAAGCTCTATTACAAAGCTGTTATCATCAAGACAGCATGGTACTGGCACAAAAACAGACACATAGATCAATGGAACAGAATAGAGAGCCCAGAAATAGACCCTCAACTCTATGGTCAACTAATCTTCGACAAAGCAGGAAAGAATGTCCAATGGAAAAAAGACAGCCTCTTCAATAAATGGTGCTGGGAAAATTGGACAGCCACATGCAGAAAAATGAAATTGGACCACTTTCTTACACCACACACGAAAATAGATTCAAAATGGACGAAGGACCTCAATGTGAGAAAGGAATCCATCTAAATCCTTGAGGAGAATGCACGCAGCATTCTCGAGGAGAATGCGACCTCAGTCACAGCAACATCTTCCTAGGAACATCGGCAAAGGCAAGGGAAGCAAGGGCAAAAATGAACTATTGGGATTTCATCAAGATCAAAAGCTTTTGCACAGCAACGGAAACAGTTAACAAAACCAAAGACATCTGACAGAATGGGAGAAGATATTTGCAAATGACATATCAGATAAAGGGCTAGTGTCCAAAATCTATAAGGAACTTAGCAAACTCAACACCCAAAGAACCAACAATCCAATCAAGAAATGGGCAGAGGACATGAACAGACATTTCTGCAAAGAAGACATCCAGATGGCCAACAGACACATGAAAAAGTGCTCCACATCACTTGGCATCAGGGAAATACAAATCAAAACCACAATGAGATATCACCTCACACCAGTCAGAATGGCTAAAATTAACAAGTCAGGAAATGACAGATGCTGGCGAGGATGCGGAGAAAGGGGAACACTCCTATACTGTTGGTGGGAATGCAAGCTTGTGCAAACATTCTGGAAAACAGTATGGACGTTCCTCAAAATGTTGAAAATAGAACTACCCTATGACCCAGCAATTGCACTACTGGGTATTTACCCTAAAGAGCAAAATGTAGTGATCCGAAGGGGCACGTGCACCCGAATGTTTATAGCAGCAATGTCCACAACAGCCAAACTATGGAAAGAACCTAGATGTCCATCAACAGATGAATGGATCAAGAAGATGTGGTATATATACACAATGGAATACTATGCAGCCATCAAAAGAAATGAAATCTTGCCATTTGCGACGACATGGATGGAACTAGAGGGTATCATGCTTAGTGAAAAAAGTCAATTGGAGAAAGACAACTATCATATGATTTCCCTGATATGAGGACGTGGAGATGCAACATGGGGGTTTAGGGTATAGGAGAGGAATAAATGAAAGGAGATGGGATTGGGAGGGAGACAAACCATAAGTGACTCTTAATCTCACAAAACAAACTGAGGGTTGCTCGGGGGAGGGGAGTAGGGATAGGGTGGTGGGGTTATGAACATTGGGGAGGGTATGTGCTATGGTGAGTGCTGTGAAGTGTGTAAACCTGGCGATTCACAGACCTGTATCCCTGGGGATAAAAATACATTATATGTTTACAAAAAAAGAATAAATAAAAAATTTAAAAAAAAAACTTTTGAGAAGATTCCTTTCCTATTTTCTAGAAAAGTTCGTGTAGAATTTGCACTAGTTCATCTTCAACAGTTAGAAAACCTACCAGTAAAGTCATTTGGTTGTGGTATTTTCTCCGATTTTTAAAGATGCATTCAATTTATTCAACAGATATAGGACAATTATAATATTCTATTTCTTCTTAGATCAGTTTTAACAAGTTAAATTTTTCAAGAAATTTATCTGTTTCATCAACATTGTCAAATTAATGGCATAGGTGGTTAATAGTAATCCCTTATTTTCTTTTTAATGCTTTAAAATTCTGTATTGATGTCATCTTTTTCATTTCTAGTATCAGTGGGTTCTTTCTCTCTCAACTGGGTCGATCTTGCTCAGGGTTAATTTTAATCTTTATAAATATCAACTTGTTCTTGATTCCTTTTTTGTATAATTGGTTTTTATTTCAATGATTTATTCTCTTATATGTATTAGAACCTTACTATATTTTCTTTAAGTTTAATTTGCTAGGGAGGAGTCAAGATGGAGCAGGAGTAGCAGGCTGAGATGACATCAGGAAGCAGAAGATCAGCTAGATAGTTTATCAAACCATTTTGAACACCTACAAATCCAACAGGAGATCAATAAGAAGAAGAGCAATTCTAGAAACAGAATATTGACCACTTTCTGAAAGGTAGGACCTGCGGAGAACTGAATCCAAAGCGGCCCCAAAGCAACGGGGCCAGCTCCCAGCAAGGGCCAGCTACCGGGAAGGGGCGGAGCAACAGAGCACAAAATCAGAACTTTTAGAAGTCTGCTCCACTGAGGCACTCCAGAGGCTAAGCGGGGGTGGCGCCCTCAGGGTACAGTGTGGTCTCAGGTCCCACGGGGTCACAGAAGAATTGGTGGTGTCTGAGTGGAGTAGAGGTCACAAGTATTAGAGTGGGGAAGCCAGCTACAGAGACAGAGCAAAGAAGTGAGCTCTCAGCTCCAGGTTACCTTAAACTGTGATCCATGGCACAGTCAGTCCACTGCTCTCTGAACATGGACCCCACGCAGATCTGGGGAGACACCCCCTAGAAGAGCAGCAGGGATCTGCTGGGTTTGGAGACTCCACATGAGGCTGTGCTCCAGAGACAGAAACGCTCAGTCACAGTCCAGGTAAGTTCAGAGCATGGCCGGAGACCAGGGAGAGAGGAGTGATTGAGTGATTTTCTCTGAGGGTGCACTAGGGAGTGGGGCCCCAAGCTCTCACCTCCGCCAGGCCAGAGACTGGGAAGCTGCCATTTTCATTCCTGTCCTCCAGAGCTCTATGCAAAGCCTTCAGGGAACAAAAACTCCCAAGACTGAACCCGAGCAGATTACTTAGCCCGGCCCCTGGCAAGGGCAGCACAATTCTGCCTCGGGCAAAGACACTTGAGAATCACTACAACAGGCCCCTCCCCCAGAAGATCAGGAAGAAATCCAGCCAAGACCAAGTTCACTTATCAAGGAGAAGAGCGGAATTCCAGAGGAAGAGAAAGCAAAGCATGGATGTCATGGCTTTCTCACCATGATTCTTTAGTCTCACAAAGTTACTTTTAATTTTTAAAATATTTTTTTCTTATTCTAATTTTTTTAACTTTTACTCTTTCCTCTTTTAATGTTTTTTAACTAGTTTATCTTTTTTTTAATATTTTTTTTTATTTATTTGACAGAGAGAAATCACAACTAGGCAGAGAGGCAGGCAGAGAGAGGAAGAAGCAGGCTCCCTGCGGAGCAGAGAGCCCGATGTGGGGCTCGATCCCATGACCCTGGGATCATGACCTGAGCCGAAGGCAGAGGCTTTAACCCACTGAGCCACCCAGGCGCCCCTTAACTAGTTTATCTTAACAATACCTTTCATTTAAAAAATATCTTTTTGAAACTTCATTATTATACTCATATTTTATCCTTCATTGTATCTAAGTTTATTTTTTGAATACACATAGGGTTTTTTCTTCTAAAAAATTTTGGGATACTTCTTCTAATAGATTAAAATATACCCTAAATCTAGCATAGGGCTTTGTTCTAGTTTCCAGCCTGAACAAACTGTCTCCACTTTCCTTTTCTTCTTGTTCCCAAACAACTTATCTTATCAACTCCATTTTAGAATGTTTAAAAAATTTTCATCCTTATAGTCATATTTCATCCCTTCATCATGTTTACTCTTATTTGTGTGTGTGTGTGTGTATAATGTTTTTTTTTTTTCTTTAAAATTTGGGAGTTAGTTTCTTCTAAGAAACCAAAATACACCCAAAATTAAGTGGGTGGCTCTGTTCTACTCACCAGTCTAATATGTATATTTTTTCTTTACCATTTTATTAAAAAAAATTTTTTTGAGGGGCGCCTGGGTGGCTCAGTGGGTTAAAGCCTCTGCCTTTCGCTCAGGTCATGATCCCAGGGTCCTGGGATTGAGCCCTGCATCGGGCTCTCTGCTTGGCAGGGAGCCTGCTTCCTCCTCTCTCTCTCTCTGCCTGCCTCTCTCCCTACTTGTGATTTCTATCTGTCAAATAAATAAATAAAAAATCTTTAAAAAAAAATTTTTTTTAACTTCTTTATACCCCCTTTCTTCCCCTATGATTTGGGGTCTCTTCTGATTTAGTTAACACACATTTTCCTAGGGTCTTTGCCACACTTTCAATATTTTATTCTCTTCTTCATATATTTTTATCTGGATAAAATGACAAGGCAGGAAAACTCACCACAAAAAAAAAAAAAAAAAGAACAAGAGGCAGGACCAAAGGCTAGGGAACTAATCAATACAGACATTGGTAATATGTCAGATCTAGAGTTGAGAATGACAATTCTCAAGGTGCTAGCTGGGCTCGAAAAGGGCATAGAACATATTAGAGAAACGCGTCTGGAGAAATGAAAGCCCTTTCTGGAGAAAGAAAAGATCAATAAACTCTAATCAATAAATAAAAGCTATTAATGAGGTGCAATCAAGAATGGAGGCTCTTACTGCTAGGATAAATGAGGCAGAAGAGAGAATTAGTGATATAGAAGACCAAATGATGGAGAATAAAGAAGCTGAGCAAAAGAGAGACAAACAACTACTGACCGTGAAGGGAGAATTCGAGAGATAAGTGATACCATAAAAGGAAACAACATTAGAATAATTGGGATTCCAGAAGAAGGAGAAAGAGAGAGGGGGCAGAAGGTATATTGGAGCGAATTATTGTACAGAATTTCTGGAATATGGGAGAAGGAACAAGCATCAAAATCCAGGAGGTGCAGAGAAACCCCCTCAAAGTCAGTAAGAATAGGTCCACACCCCATCATCTAATAGTAAAACTTACAAGTCTTAGTGACAAAGAGAAAATCCTGAAAGCATCCCACAAAAAGAAGTCTGTAACATACAATGGTAAAAATATTAGATTGGCAGCAGACTTATCCACAGAGACCTGGCAGGCCAGAAAGAACTGACATGATATATTCAGAGCACTAAACAAGAAAAACATGCAGCCAAGAATACTATATCCAGCTAGGCTCTCACTGAAAATAGAAGGAGAGATAAAAACCTTCCAGGACGGGCGCCTGGGTGGCTCAGTGGTTTAAGCCGCTGCCTTCAGCTCAGGTCATGATCTCAGGGTCCTGGGATCGAGTCCCACGTCGGGCTCTCTGCACTGAAGGGAGCCTGCTTCCCTCTCACTCTCTCTGCCTGCCTCTCTGCCTACTTGTTATCTCTCTCTGTCAAAGTTAATAAATAAAATCTTAAAAAAAAAAAAAAAAAAAAAAAACCTTCCAGGACAAACAGAAACTAAAAGAATTTGTAAACACCAAACCAGCTCTACAGGAAATATTGAAAGGGGTCCTCTAAGCAAAGAGACACCCCAAAAGTGGTAGAACAGAAAGGAACAGAGGCAATATACAGTAACAGTCACCTTACAGGCAATACAATGGCACTAAATTCATATCTCTCAACAGTTACCCTGAATGTAAATGGGCTAAATGCCCCAATCAAAAGACACACGGTAGGGGCGCCTGGGTGGCTCAGTGGATTAGGCCGCTGCCTTCGGCTCAGGTCATGATCTCAGGGTCCTGGGATCAAGCCTCACATCGGGCTCTCTGCTCTGCAGGGAGCCTGCTTCCTCCTCTCTCTCTGCCTGCCTCTCTGCCTACTTGTAATCTCTCTCTCTGTCAAATAAATAAATAAAATCTTAAAAAAAAAAAAGACACACGGTATCGGAATGGATAAAAAAACAAAACCTATCAGTATGCTGTCTAAAAGAAACTCATTTAAGACCCGAAGACACCCCCAGATTTAAAGTGAGGGGGTGGAAAACAATTTACCATGCTAATGGACATCAGAAGAAAGCTGGGTTGGCAATCCTTATATCAGATCAATTAGATTTTAAGCCAAAGACTATAATAAAAGATGAGGAAGGACACTATATCATACTCAAAGGGTCTGTCCAACAAGAAGATCTAACAATTTTAAATATCTATGCCCCTAACATGGGAGCAGTTAAGTATATAAACCAATTAATAACAAAATCAAATAAACACATTGGCAATAATACGATAATAGTAGGGGACTTTAACACCCCCCTCACTGAAATGGACAGATCATCCAAGCAAAAGATCAACAAGGAAATAAGGGCCTTAAATGACACACTGGACCATATGGATATCACATATATATTCAGAACATTCCATCCCAAAGCAACAGAACACACATTCCTCTCTAGTGCACATGGAACGTTCTCTGGAATATTTCACATCCTGCATCATAAATCAGGTCTCAACCAGTACCAAAAGACTGGGATCATTCCCTGCATAGACCACAATGCTCTGAAGCTAGAACTCAATCACAAGAGGAAATTTGGAAAGAACCCAAATACATGGAGGCTAAAATACATGGATGCTAAAAAAAAAGCATCCTTCTAAAGAATGAATGGGTCAACCAGGAAATTAAAGAATTGAAAAAATTCATGGAAACAAATAATAATGAAAACACAACAGTTCAAAATCTGTGGGACACAGCAAAGGCTGTCCTGAGGGAAAATACATAGTGATACAAACCTTTCTCAAGAAACAAGAAAGGTCTCAAATACACAACCTAACCCTACATAGCAAATATCATTCTCAATAGAGAAAAACTGAGAGCTTTTCCACTAAGGTCAGGAACATGGCAGGGATGTCCATGATCACCACTGCTATTCAACATAGTACTAGAAGTCCTAGTCTCAGCAACCAGACAACAAAAAGAAATTAAAGGCATCCAAACCGGCAAAGAAGAAGTCAAACTATCACTCTTTGCAGATAATATGATACTTTGTGTGGAAAACCCAAAATACTCCACTCCAAATATGCTACAATTTGTACAGGAATTCAGTAAAGTGTCAGGATATAAAATCAATGCACAGAAGTCAGTTGCATTTCTGTACACCAACAAGACAGAAGAAAGAGAAATTAAGGAGTCAATCCCATTTACAATTACACCCAAAACCATAAGATACCTAGGAATAAACCTATACAAAGACGCAAAGAATCTGTACACAGAAAACTATAAAGTACTCATGAAAGACATTGAGAAAGACACAATGAAATGGAAAAATGTTCCATGCTCATGGATTGGAAGAATACTGTGAAAATTTCTATGCTACTTAAAGCAATCTACATGTTTAATGCAATCCCTATCAAAATCCCATCACTTTTCAAAGAAATGGAACAAATAATCCTAAAATTTATATGGAATCAGAAAAGACCTCAAATAGCCAGAGGAAGGTTGAAAAAGAAAGCCAATGCTGGTGGCATCACAATTCCAGACTTCAAGCTCTATTACAAAGCTGTCATCATCAAGACAGCCACAAAAACGGACACATAGATCAATGGAACAGAGTAGAAACCCCAGAAACAGACCCTCAACTCTATGGTCAACTAATCTTCGATAAATCAGGAAAGAATGTACAGTGGAAAAAGAGTCTCTTCAACAAATGGTGTTGCGAAAACTGGACAGCCACCTGAGAAAAATGAAACTGGACCATTTCCTTAGCACACACGAAAAGAGACTAAAAATGGATGAAGGACCTCAATGAGAGAAAGGAATCCATCAAAATCCTTGAGGAGAACGCAGGCAGCAACCTCTTCGGCCTCAGTCACAGCAAATTCTTTGTAGGAACATCACCAAAGGTAAGGGAAGCAAGGGCAAAAATGAACTATTGGGACTTCATCAAGATCAAAAGCTTCTGCACAGGAACGCAAACAGTTAACAAAACCAAAAGACAACTGACAGAATGGGAGAAGATATTTGCAAACGACATATCAGATAAAGGGCTAGTATCCGAAATCTATAAAGAACTTCTCAAACTCAGCACCCAAAGAACAAATAATCCAATCAAGAAATGGGCAGAGGACATGAACAGATCTTTCTGCAAAGAAGACATCCAGATGGCCAACAGACACATAACAAAGTGCTCCACATCACTCGGCATCAGGGAAATACAAATCAAAACCACAATGAGATACCATCTCACACCAGTAAAAATGGCTAAATTTAACAAGTCAGGAAATGACAGATGCTGATGAGGATGCGGAGAAAGGGGAACCCTCTTACACTATTGGTGGGAATGCAAGCTGGTGCAACCATTCTGGCAAACAGCACGGAGGTTCCTCAAATAGTTGAAAATAGAGCTACCCTGCAACCCAGCAATTGCAGTACTGGGTATTTGCCATAAAGATACAAATGTAGTGATCCGAAGGGGCAAGTGCACCCAAATGTTTATAGCAGCAATGTCCGCAATAGCCAATGTATGGAAAGAACCTAGAATTCCATCAACAGATTAATGGATAAAGAAGATATGATACACAGAAACACACATACCCACAGTGGAATACTATGTAGCCATCAAAAGAAATTAAATCCTGCCATTTGTGACAACATGGATGGAACTAGAGGGTATTGTGCTTAGCGAAATAAATTAATCAGAGAAAGAATTATCACATGATCTCCCTGATATGAGGAAATTGAGAGGCAACGTGGAGGGTTTGGGGGGTAGGAAGGGAATAAATGAAACAAGATGGGATCAGGTGGGAGACAAACCATGAGACTCTTAATCTCACAAAACAAACTGAGGGTTTCTGGGGTAGGAGGGTGGGAAGAGGGTGGCTGGGTTATGGACACTGGGGAAAGTATGTGCTATGGTGAGTGCTGTGAAGTGTGTAAACCTGGTGTTTTACAGACCTGTGCCCCTGGGGCTAATAATACTTTATATGTTATTTAAAAATTTTAAAAATTAAAAAAAAATTTTAAAAGTTTAAAAACTCGACCATTCTCTTACACCGTACACAAAGATAAACTCGAAATGGATAAAAGACCTCAACGTGAGACAGGAATCTATCAGAATCCTAGAGGAGAACATAGGCAGTAACCTCTTCGATATCAGCCACAGCAACTTCTTTCAAGATATGTCTCCAAAGGCCAAGGAAACAAAAGCAAAAATGAACTTTTGGGACTTCATCAAGATCAAAAGCTTCTGCACAGCAAAGGAAACAGTCAACAAAACAAAGAGGCAACCCACGGAATGGGAGAAGATATTTGCAAATGACAATACAGACAAAAGGTTGATATCCAGGATCTATAAAGAACTTCTCAAACTCAACACACACAAAACAGATAATCATATCGAAAAATGGGCAGAAGATATGAACAGACACTTCTCCAATGAAGACATACAAATGGCTATCAGACACATGAAAAAATGTTCATCATCACTAGCCATCAGGGAGATTCAAATTAAAACAACATTGAGATACCACCTAAAATGGCCAAAATTAGCAAGACAGGAAACAACGTGTGTTGGAGAGGATGTGGAGAAAGGGGAACCCTCTTCCACTGTTGGTGGGAATGCAAGTTAGTGCAGCCACTTTGGAGAACAGTGTGGAGATTCCTGAAGAAATTAAAAATAGAGCTTCCCTATGACCCTGCAATTGCACTGCTGGGTATTTACCCCAAAGATACAGATGTAGTGAAAAGAAGGGCCATTTGTACCCCAATGTTTATTGCAGCAATGGCTACGGTCGCCAAACTGTGGAAAGAACCAAGATGCCCTTCAACGGATGAATGGATAAGGAAGATGTGGTCCATATACACAATGGAGTATTATGCCTCCATCAGAAGGGACGAATACCCAACTTTTGTAGCAACATGGACGGGACTGGAAGAAATTATGCTGAGTGAAATAAGTCAAGCAGAGAGAGTCAAATATCATATGGTCTCACTTATTTGTGGAGCATAACAAATAACATGGAGGACATGGGGAGATGGAGAGGAGAGGGAGTCGAGGGAAACTGGAAGGGGAGATGAACCATGAGAGACTATGGACTCTGAAAAACAACTAGAGGGTTATGAAGGGGCGGCGGGGGGGTGGGGGGGGTTGGGAGGTTGAGGAACCAGGTGGTGGGTAATAGGGAGGGCACGTACTGCATGGAGCACTGGGTGTGATGCCAAAACAATGAACACTGTTATGCTGTAAATAAACAAATAAAAATAAATGTAAAAAAAATTTTTTAAAGTTTAATTTGCTATTCTGTTCTTCAGATTTTTGAGATGAAAACTCAGTTGATTTTCCACCTTTTATGTTATAATGCATGAACTTAGAAGCCAAAATACCCCTTTAAGCACTGATTTGTCTTCATCACACACACATATGAATGTTGTACGTATTATTTAGTTCATAACATTCTCTAATTTTTATAAAGACTATTTGTTTACTTATTTGTTAGAGAAAGAGAGAGAGAGAGCAGAAGCAAGGGGAGTGGCAGATAGAGGGAGAAGCTGAGGAAGAAGAATTTCCACTGAAATAAAAGCAAGACTCAATCCCAGGACCCTGGGATCATGACCCGAGTCAAAGGCAGACACTTACATGACTGAGCCACACAAGCATCCCTTTAAGTATTATTTTAGTATCTTCTTGGTCCATTAGGTATTTAGAAACGTGATGCTTGTGAGTATTTGGGGACTTTCTAGTTTTCTTTCTGTTATTGCTATCTAGTTTAATTTTATTGTAGCCAGTGAACATACTGTATATGCTTTCAGTCCTTAGAAACTTGTTGAGACTTGCTCTATTGTGCAGAATATTGTCTGTTTTGGTAAATGTTTCACACATACTTAAAATAATCAGCATTCTGCAGTTGTTGAATTTAGTTTTCTATATATGTCAATTGGTTCAGTTTGTTTTTGGTTATTCAAATATTTCTATATCTTTACTGATTTTTTGGGTCTGCTTTTTCTAGCCATTATGGACAGAAGTTTGTTAAAATATTCAACTATTATTGTAGATCTATTTCTTATTTTTGTTATGTTAGTATCTTTTTGTTACCAGACACAATTTTAGAACTGTGATATATTCCCATTAAATTGGCTATTTTATTGTTATGCAACAGCTCTTCCTTTAAATTCTATTCTGCCTGGTATTAGAATGGTTATGCCACCTTTTTTTCGTTGGTGCTTACACTATATAACTTTTCTTTTATTCTACTTTGACTTTCTGTCCATATATTTAAAATGTGGCTCTTTTAAACAATGTATAGTAGAGTTTTGTATTTTTCTTTATATTACACTGTCCTTTAATTGCAGTGTACACTATTATTGACATAATTGAATTTAAGTCTACCACATTGTTATTTGCCATCTATTTGTTCCATCTGTCTTTATTTATTTCTCATCCTTTGTCTCATTTTGGATTACTCAAAAGTTTTATATTATTGTATTTCCACCATATCAGCTTTTTATTTATGCATTCTCAAATTAATCTTCTAGGAATTAACTATTTATTTGGGGGTATGTCTTTCAGATATTAGTATTTTTACCACTTCACAAACAATGCTAGCTAGAAACTAAAAAGTTTTTTTTCTTTTTTCAAAGATTCTTTTCTTTCTTTCTCTTTCTTTCTTTCAGAGAGCATGAGAAGGGGGAGGGTCAGAGGGAGAAGCAGACTCCCTGTCAAGCAGGGAGCCTGATGTGGGACTCGATCTTGGGACTCCAGGATCATGACCTGAGCCGAAGGCAGTCACCTAACCAACTGAGCCACCCAGGGGCCCGCAACTGAAGACAATTTAATTCTATTTTCTCAACTCTAACCCTCCTGTACTAGTTACCATATATTTCATTTCTACATAGGTTTTAAAGCCAACAGATCTTCATCCCTTAATTGTTTTGAAGATTCAATATTTATTTATATTTATCCACATATATCTACCCCTTCCAGTATGCTTTTTTACTTCCTGTCATTCTGTGCTCTCTTTGAGATGATTTTCCTCCAGCCTATAGAAATTCCTTATTGTAATGCAGCTCTCTGGCAATAAACTCTTTAAGCTCTAGTTGTCTGAAATGTGTGTTTTCTTTGACATTTTAGCTACTACGGAATTTTAGGTAGGAATGTAAATATTTTTTTCCTATCAGCACATTACAGAGGACGATTCATTAACTTCAGTTTCCACTGAAATATCAGCAATCTGTATTGCTGTTACTGTCTTAAATGTAGTATAGTATGTCTTTTCCTCCAGCTATTTTTAGGATTTTTTTTTTATTATTTCCAACCGGCCTTTCTGTCTAGGTGTGGTTTTCTTTGTATTTATCCTGTATGGGTTTACAATGTTCTTTGAACGTGTTGTTTAATGCTTGACGATTAAATTTGAAAGGTTTTTGGTCAGTAATTTTTCATATATTTCTCCTATCCCATTCTCTTTCTCTCTCTGGTATTTCAGCAGCACAAATATTTGATATTTTCATCATGTTCCATATATCTCTTGTGCTTTTCCCCCCATTTCCATTTATCTTCCTGTATGTTCTTCACTCTGGATATTTTTTAATTGCTTTATCTTTCACTTCCCTAATCTTTTTATCTGATATCAATCCCATCCATTTGTTGTTGTTGTTTTTTTTTAGATTATTTTATTTTGAGAGAGATAGAGAATGAGCAGAAGGGACAGAAGAAGAGGGAGAGAGAATCCCAAGCAGACTCAGCACTGAGTGTGGAGCCCAATGTGGGGCTCATTTTCATGACCCTGAGATCATGACCTGAGGTGAAATGAAGAGTCACTTAATTGACTGAACCACTGCCCCATCCATCCATTTGATTTCTTAACTTCAAATATATTATTTTTCAGGTTCTAGAATCTCCATTTGACTTTCTTTTAAATAGCTTTCAGACTTTGGGTATGATTATTCACCTTTTCCACAATGTTGTTTAAAATATTTATCATAATTATTTTTTTAAAGATTTTATTTATTTTGGACAGAGCACATTATCAGGGAGAGCAGCAGGTAGAGGGAAAGAGAGAAGCAGGTACCCCCTAGCAGGGAGCCACATGTGAGCTCAATCCCAGGACCCTGGGATCATGACCTGAGCCAAAGGCAGACATGTAACCAACTAAGCCACCCAGGTGCCCCTCATCATAACTATTTTAAGATCCTTTCTGATTATTCAGTATCTGAATCACAAGTGGTTATTTCTTTCTCTTGTATGTTTTCCTCTTTTCTTTTAAAGTTCTATTATTTTTAAGCATGTTTCGTAACTTTTTATTGGATACCAGATATTATGAAAAAGTGTAAAAGTGCAGAATAGTGTTGTCTACCTTCAAAAAGTGTTGTTTCCTCTGGCAAGCACATAGTTTACCAGCAAATTACCATAGTCCTGTTTAGGTGGGTTAAAGGTGTGCTTTGTTAGAGCTGGATTATTTCAATTCTGACCTTATTCTTGGGTCATGTTCTTATTTCAAGGGAATTGCTGTAGACTGAATTGTATGTCCCCTGCCCCAAATTCATATATTGAAGGCTTAACCCCCAATGTGACAGTATTTAGAGATGGGGACTTTGGTAGGTAATTAGGTTTAGATGAGGTCATGAGGAAGGAAACTTCATGTTGGGATGTGCGCTTTTGTAAGAAGAGACACCACAGAACTTGCTCTCTTTCCACAAGTGCAAAAGGAGAGGTCATACAAACACACAGCAGGACGGTGGCCACTAACAAGGCAGGAAGAGAGATCTTTACCAGAAACTAACCATGCTGGCATCCTGATCTCAGACTTCCAACCTCCAGAACAGTGAGAAAATAAATGTGTATTGTTTTAACTAGCCAGTCTATAGTATTCTGTTTTAGCATTCAGAGCTGGCTAAGGCAAGCATGGTTCTGACTCCTAGGGCCTGTTCCTTCTATGAGATATTAATAGAAAGCCTAGGGTGTTTTCCAAGGCCCATTCAGATTGGCAGGACTTGAACTATCTAACCTTTATGATCCTAGCACTATGAAGCTGCTGAAAATCCTGTTCAGCTTTAAGCCTCTGGTCTGCTCTTGCCTGCTGGGTTTCTTGGAGTCTGTCCCTCCATACGTATGGTTTAGTCATCAGCTAATCACTGGAGTGTAATATCAATGGATAATTTTGGGGTCACTTCTTTATAGTTCCCTCGTTTCTGAGATTTTGCTCTTCAAGTTCCAAACTCACGTCCTCAGTGAGACTGCTACTTTCTGCTTAGGTTCTATTATCCCATGCACAGAATTAGATATAACCCCAGAGAAAAAGCAAGGAAATTAGCTCTCCAATGCTTTAAGTCGTTTCATATATTTTGTCCATTTCCATTATTGTTTCAAAAGGAATCATTCTGAATGTTTCTGAAGACCAGAATAGGAAGTTCTTTGGAGACCAGTTCTGTGGAGACCAGAATACTCGTATTTTAAGATTCCACCTAAATGTGACTTCCTTGTGAAGTTTTTCCTGATTCTTTTGCTCTAGAATAAAATTATCATCTCAAGTGGAACTTTTCCGGTTGCCATAGAACCTGGCACATACCTCTGTCATTACCCTTACCAGATAACATTTCCATTTTTATGGAACAATTGCCTCTCTAAGGGACTCACCTATCAATTTCATTCCATTTTCTGAAAAATTCCTTCAAAAACCTAATTATATTCACTGTGTCTCATTTTTCTGCCCATCTCCTCCAACTTTTCCTTGAATGTACTCCAAACTTGGTTTTGCTCCCACCATACCACTGAAGTTTACATTACTGTAGTCATTGACCATTTCCATGTTATCAAATCCAATGGTGAATTCTCAGGCCACATCTTACTTGACTTCTTTGCAGCAATTGGCACAACTGATCACTCTCTTAAGGATGCTCCCCTGACCTAGGTTTCTGCCACTTTCCTAGTGGCTCCTCTTCATCTTGACCTCAAACATTGTAGAAGCTCAGGGCTCATTCCTCAGACCTCTCTTATTTTCTATGAACATTCCCTCCCTGGAAGATCTTATCTCTTAGTTTTAGATACTATCCATGTGTTGGTAACATTCTAATTTCTATTTCCTATCTGGATTTCCTCCCTGAACTCCATACTCACATATCTATATGCCTACTTGACATCTCCACCTGGGTATTTAATAGACATCTCAAACTTTAACAAGCTCAGAGTTTCTGATATTTCCACCAACATGCTGTTGTCACTACTCTTTCTCTTCTCCATCAGCAACTCTGTCCTTCCAATTACACTCAGGACAGAAAACTTCTGGTTTCCTCCTCATTTCTCACACCCTGTTTCTGATCTCCAAGCTAATCATGACTTCCACCTTCATATTTTATCTAGAATCTGACAATTCCTCACTATCTCCATTGCTATCACTCTCACTCAAGCCATCCTTATTCTGTCAGCATTACTGTAACAACCTTCAAACTTGTCTTTCTAGTTTATGCTTATTCATTTTATTTTTTTAAAAAATATTTTATTTACTTACTTGAAAAAGAGAGCAAGTAAGTAAGGAGGGGGAGGGGCAGAGGGAGGAGAGAATCTCAAGAAAACTCTGCTCTAAGCATGGAGCCTGATGCAAGCCTTGATCTCACAACTCTGAGACCATGACCTGAGCTGAAATCAAGAGTCAGACTCTTGGGGCACCTAAATGGCTCATTTGGTTAAGCTTCTGACTCTTGGGGGAACTTGGGAGATTAAGCCTCCCCACCCCACATGCTCTTGCTCTAAAATAAATAAATCTAAAAAAAAAAAAAAAGACTCAGATGTTTTAACCAACTGAACCACCCAGGCACCCCCTGTTCTTGTTCCTTTTACTGTATTTTCAACTTAGCATCCAAAATGATCCCATTATAATTTGGACCATAATTTTTTCCACACAAAACCCTTCCATGACTCCATAATTCAGAATAAAAGGCAAACTTCTTTAAATCATTTACAGAGGCTCACATAGTCTCCTCTGCTCCCTACCTACCTTTTCTGACCTCATCCTCTATTACTACTTTTTATCTTGTTCCCTTTTAGGCACCTCCTGGCCATGCACTCATCCTGAGCCTCTGTCCCTGCTTTTCCCCAAAATATCCTCATGGCTTCCTCCCTCACTTCCTTTAGTTATTTACTCAAATATAACCTTTGCACTTGGCCATCCATGTAATACTGTGAACCCACTCTCCATACATACATGCACATCTTCAATCCAACTTTGGTGCTCTTTTTTTCTCTCTTAGCACTTACCACTAACGTGCCACATAGCTTCCTCACTCATTCATCTCCCCCATTAGCATGTAATCTCCACAAGGGTAGATATTTTTTATTTATTCACAACTGAGTCTTCAGTGTTTAAAAGGTGCTCTGCAAATTTATTGAGTGGATGAATGCCTTTTTGGATCACTTCTATCTACCATCAGATATTCTTATATCTAGTTCCTGCTTAGCACACATTAGTCAGAAATATTTGTTGAATGAATAGGTACCCCCTTCATCTTTTTTTATAGATATTTTTAAAAGAAACAAGTTTTTTTTAATAGTTTTAGTTTCAAAGAAAAATTGAGTGGAAAGAGCAGAATGCTCCTGCATATTTTACCTCTCCCCCTACCTGCAAAGACAGACTACCCTGCCATCAACATTCTGCACCAGTGTGGCATGTATGTTAATAATCAATCAACCAACAATGACACATTATCATGCAAAGTCCATAGTTCACATCTGGAACTTTTTTCTTCTACGTTTATGGGTTTTGACCATATATAATGTATTCACTATTATAGCATTATACAGAATAGTTCTGCTGCCCTAAAAGTCCTGTGCTCCACCTCCCTGCAAACCTGACAACCACTGATTTTTTCTGCCTCTGTATTTTTGTCTTCTCCAGAATGTCACATAGTTGGAATCATACATTATGTACCTTTTTCAGATTAGCTTTCACATAGAAATAAACATTTAAGCTTCCTCCATTTTCACAGCCTGATGGCTCATTTTTTTTTTTTTTTAGCGAATAATATTCCATTGCATGGATGGACAAGTGTTTTTGCATATTCACCTACTGAAGAACATCTTGGTTGCTTTCGAGTTTTGGCAATTAGAAATAAATGTGCTATAAACACTCATGTCAGATTTTTGTGTAAACGTAAGCTTTCAACTTATTTGGGTAAATACCAAGCCATGTGGTTTCTGGACCATATGAATGGTAAGATTATTTTCAACTTTTAATGCCCAACTCTCTTCCAAAGTGGGTGTACCAATCTGCACACGCATCAACAATGAATGAGAATTCCTGTTGCGCCACATCCTCACCAACATGTATCATCAGTGTTTTAGATTCTGGCGTTCTAATAGGTATGTAGTGGTATCTCACTGTTGTTTCAAATCTGCAATTCCCTAACGACCTGTAATGCTGAGCATTTTCCCCATGTTTGTCATCTGTATGGTGAGGTGTCTGTTCAGATTTTTTGCCCTTTTTCTAATTGGGTTGCTCCTTTATTGTTGAATTTTTAGTATATTTTGGATAACAATCCTTTATCAAGTGTCTTTTGCAAATATTTTCTCCCAGTTTGTTCTTCTTATTCTCTTGAAGTAAACATTTGACCCTTGAATACAGGAGTTGGGGCACCAACCGAACCCACACAGTTGAAAATTAGCATAAAACTGACTCCCCAAAAAGCTTAATAGCCTACTGTTGACTGGAAGCCTTATACTAACAATCAATTTAACACATAACTTATATATTATATATATCATATACTGTATTCTAACAATAAAGTAAATTAGAGAAATATAAATGTTTAGAGTATCACGAGGAAAATACATCTACTCTACTGTATTTACCCAAAAATATCCACCTGCAAGTGCTCCCCTGCAGTTCAAACCCCTGGTGTTCAGTGGTCAAGTGCCTTTCTTCAATATGTGTAATTATGTATGTATGGTCTGCTTTCTAATATAACCCTATGGCACTTACCATTTTGCTTCAGACTTCCCAATCACCATTCTAAAGGGCTGCAAGATAAATATCACATTTCTTCCTCCACAGCGCGATTATGCCCACTTCACGGATGAGGGGAGATAAGAAAATGGTAATTTGCCCAAGGTTGTAGGGCTGATAACGCGCAGAGCTCAGAGCGGGAGTTGGGGGGAGTGGTGGAATCTGCCCAGTGCTCACCCCTAGACCAAGCTGCTTCTCCCCAGCGGCGGCGGCTTCTATGATTAGGTAACATGTCCTCTTTTGGCCTCCCGGCTGACTCTAAAACAAATAAAGCCCTGATCCTCTGGGTGACATCTCCGGGAATTTTAAAATCTGGGTGCAAGGCCCGGTTGGCCGCGGGGCAGGCGCGCCCTCGGTTTTCCCGGTTGCTGAGCCCGCGGAGGCGGAGCGAGCAGTCCACGCCCTCTCGCCGGCCCCAACGCCCTCACTCGACACCCAGAGGGCGCGGACACCGGACCTAGGCTCCCGGAGCGCAGCGGTTCTGGCGGGCCCCCATCTCGAGGTGCGCCAGCTCGCTGTCCCGTGCAAGCAGGGAGCCCGAGCCGCGCGGCCGGACGCGCACTAACCGGCGCCCACCGGGCGCGGTGAGCGCGCAGCAGGGCGCGGCCGCTCTGCGGCTTGGCCTTCCCGAGCTCCACGAGCTCCATCTCCGGCGACCCCAGGCTCGGGCGTCCGCCCCCTGCCTGTCCCGGCGAGGCTGTCGCGGCGTCGGAGTAATTCCGGAGCCTCCCACGGCTGCTTCTTTCCTTCCTTACCCAGGCCTCGGGAAGTTTGCCGCGGAAACGAAAGTAAATAACTCGGGGCGCGTCTGCGCGGAGGCAGCGGCGGCCACAGCCAGGTTCGCTCGGGACCAGCTTCCAGGCGGGGGTGGGGTTTCCTGACTAGACCGGCGGGCGGTGGGCGGGGACGGCGTTCACCGGAAGTCTAGCCTTGACTGGGCCTTTAGGTTGGTGGGCGGGGCTCGCGGCGGAGGGGGAAGTTGAGTTGTGGGAAAGCCGTCGGTATTCCCGGAAGTAGGGCGACCGGCTGGACGCGTGGAATTTCCCTGAGTGCGCTGCAGAACTGTCAGAAGCCCAGCTGCCCTCCCTTCTCTCCCACCAGGTGTTAACTCCGTCCGAGGGCGCAGACCTGTCCTCGGGCCTGGAGGACGGTGTGGCGTTGGGTTGTTGCGATCGTTGTTTCGTAGCAGTGATGGGTTTTTATTACAGTATCATTAAGATACGGTGGCGCATGCTCTCCTCGTAGTAGGATGACGTACCAAGCCTTTGGAAAGGGCTTTTACTCTTGCCCTTGGGGTCGCGCGCGGGAATCGCAGAGAAAAAGCATTTTGCAAAGCATTTCCGCATAATCTTAGATGTGAGCTGGCAAATGAGAAAGAAGGATCCACTGGCACAACGGCAAAAGGGATGAATGTCATAACCCTAACCCATAACCCTCTCAGGTAGTCAGTGGCGTTTGCTTTTACGAAGTGCTGCAGAATCTCGTTAGAGTTTGAAGAAGTTAAGCTACATCCTCCTTTCTTAACCATCTGACAAAATGGGGGGGGGCGGTTATTTCTTCGTCTCTTGCTGATCATTTGGCTCCTCCTTGCCCTGAGCTGTTGTGTGTCTTGGCAAAGTCCGAGTCTGTTACAGTCAACCAACTTTTCAGAAGTCCTTGGGTCTTTAGACCACTGTTAAGTCTTCCTTGATTACACCTGAAGAAATCAAGGCGCAAGTAACCTCTGGAACGGAGAGTGACTTAGTAGTTAATCTGCATTTTGTAAACACCAGGTAGATGCCAGAGGAAGGAGGAAATTGTAGTCAGTTAAAAATGTGGTGCCTGGGTGGCTCAGTCCCTAGGCATCTGCCTTCAGCTCAGGTTATGATCCCAGAGTCCTGGGATGGAGCCCCAAATCGGGCCTGCTTCTCCCTCTCCCACTCCCCCTTCTTATGTTCCCTCTCCTGCTGTGTCTCTCTCTGTCAAATAAATAAAATCTTTTTTAAAAATAGGGGAAAATGCAGCTCTTCTAAACACAGAAGGTGAAGACTAAGATTGTTTAAAAACTTTAGGGCGTATGGGGCACCTGAGTGACTCAGTTGGCTGAGTCCTTGCTTTGGGCTCTGATCATGATCCCAGAGTCCTAAGAGTGAGTCCTGCACTGGGCTCCTTGTTCAACGGTGAGTAGGCTTCTCCCTTCCCCCGCTAATGAGCGCTTGCTCTCAAATAAATGAATAAAATCTTTAAAAAAATAAATAAAATTTAGGGTGTATCATTTTAATTACTACTAATAAAACAGTAGTAATGATTTACTTTAATTTTCATTTTCCTCTGCACTATATTGAGCAGCAGAGATATGTTGCACTTTTTTAGGGAGGCAGAAGGAGCAGAGCAAAAGAGGCAATCTTAAGCAGGCTCCACGCCTACTGGAGCCCCATGCAGGACTCATTCTCACAACGCTGAGATCATGACCTGAGCCAAAGTCAAAGAGTCTGGCTCCCAAACAGCTTTGTTACCCAGGCTCCCCAATATGTTGCACTTTTAAGAATGAATATTATTCCTAAAATATCAGTTTCCAAAATGGCAAACTACTATTTGGTGCTTATTAATTAATAATATGTTAATACCACCAATATTATCTGGGACTTGAAAAAATATATATATAGGTTCCCATACTTTGCTTGGATATATTTTTTTAAGATTTTATTTATTTATTAGAGAGAGAGAGTGAGCACAGGCAGACAGAGTAGCAGGCAGAGTCAGAGGGCAAAGCAGGCTCCCCGCCGAGCAAGGAGCCCGATATGGGACTTGATCCCAAGACGCTGGGATCATGACCTGAGCCGAAGGTAGCCGCTTAACCAACTGAGCCACCCAGGCGTCCCTGCTTGGATATTTTATTCTGAAAAAATGATTGACTGCATTTGCCTGTAAAATACTGATTTTGAACCACTTATTTTGTTCTGTTTTAAAAATTTAGCCTATATATTCCCCATGTTTCTGACTGTAGCATATTCATTAAATACAGGTGAGCAAAGTTATAAGATTAAGTCTTTGAATGGGATTTTAACAAAGATTATAGTTCCACTATCTAGAGAAGCTGTATGTGTGGGTGAATTGATAGCGGAAGTTTGAATGAAGAAACAAAGGTTCAGTGCCAGGATCTGGTACTTTAGGTGAATCATTTAACTCCAGATTTTAGTTTCTTTATTTCTGAATTGGGATGATAAGAAAAAACTTACTTCATGGGGTCATAATGTGCTAATGTATATGATAATACCTGGTTGAACTCTTCCAGTCCTGTCCTTTACTCTTCTTTTGGTTCTTCCTTACTCACAGCTCTTGTTTATCTGCATTAATCTGTTATAACCAAAGAATCTTTGAGAATTCCACGTTGGGGGGCACGTGGGTGGCTCAGTGGGTTAAAGCCTCTGCCTTCGGCTCAGATCATGATCCCAGGGTCCTGGGATCGAGCCCCATATCGGGCTCTCTGCTCTGCAGGGAGCCTGCTTCCTCCTCTCTCTCTGCCTGCCTCTCTGCCTATTTGTGATTTCTCTCTGTCACATAAATAAAAAAATTTAAAAAAAGTAATTATTAAAAAAAAAAAAAAAAAAGAATTCCACGTTGGATACTTGAGTAAAATCAGAGTTCTGTTAGCAGGGGAAAGGAAGGCAGTGATAGGTAGGCAACTGACATTTTCTAATTCTTGATATATGATCTTCATTGAAAAATTGAGAAATAGCCTTCTATCACTGAAAGGTAAATACGAATATTTTAAAAGTCTTTTTAAAACTTTTTAAATTAAAGTATAACGATCAATGTGAAATGCACATTTCATAATTGTACAGCTCTATGAAGTATCACAAAGTGAACATGACCCGGGTTAAGAAAAGAACATTGCCAGTATTCCCAAAACCTTTTGTGTCTCTCTCTTCTCATTCACTATCTCCTGTTTTCTGTCTTATAGTAACCACCATCCTACCTCTTAGTATCAGAAAATAATTCTGCCAATTGTTCTTGGTATTATTTATTTGTATTTACCCCAGTTTTATTGAGGTATAATTGACAAAAAAAATTGAATATAGATGTGAGAATTTTGATATATAGACTCTATCTGCTTTAGAAGACATTTTAGAAATTTGTGAAATTTTAAAATTGTGAATGAATTTCAGTGGACAAAATTTGCTTTCTTGAGTCCCTGGATTAACATCCATTTATGAAAAAAAATTTAAAAATTCCATTAAAATGGACATGATTACATCATTAGTTGAAATTAGTTAACATAAGAGGGCAGTGTGCTTTTGTTAATTACACTGTAACATGGCTTTATAAGGTGGTTTTTTACCTGCCTACATTCAGTGTTTTTGAGACTGTTGGGTATCTAAACCACTCACAAGACCTTCCTAAGATATTCAGTGCTTATAAAGTTGAATTGTTCGTGGTGGGGGATAAGGATCAAAAGCAGAAAAAGCAAAAGAAATCACTGGGAACCATGCAAGAGGTGCATAAGATTGAAGTCAGGCTAAACCAGCAAACTGCAAGACTGAGAGGAGAACTGATTTGGGTCAGGAGCCAAATTCATAAAGTGCAATGGAATCAGCAGGAGGCCTCCTTGCCCTGAGGTCCATCATGCTGGTAGGAGGCACTGCAAATCTTAGTTGGTCCTGACAAATTCCAGGAGACAAGATCTTGGCAGAAGGAGAGTGAGCAAGTAGAACTCCTCAAAAAAGTTGAAATCTTATACTCAGATGGCATATTTCAGTTTAATTCCTTCCTGTTTCTTTACTCTGTGAGCCTTTTTAAATTTTTTTATTTTTTTAAAGTTTTATTTATTTATTTGACAGAGAGAGATCACAAGTAGGCAGAGAGGCAGGCAGAGAGAGAGAGAGGGAAGCAGGCTCGCTGCTGAGCAGAGAGCCCGATGTGGGACTCGATCCCAGGACCCTGAGATCATGACCTGAGCTGAAGGCAGCGGCTTAACCCACTGAGCCACCCAGGCGCCCATGTGAGCCTTTTTTTAAAAGGTCATCTACAACAGTATTTTTTAAAACTGCTGTATGTATTTCAGAATATGGATGGGCTATAACTTATCCTCTCTTCTGTGTATGTAAATTGTTTTACATGTTTTTGCCATTCTGTGTAATGTTACCAGGACCAATGTTGTAAATAATCTGTCTCATCATTCTGATTTGATTAAAGAAATACTGAGTGAAGTAATTATTGCCTTTAAAGAAATAAGTTTTATTATAAAATTATAAATGTAATTAATCTTTATTGTAGGAAATTTGGAAAAGGTAGAAGTGTACAGAAGTAAGAATCATCCTACAATCCAAATATAATCCTTGCTAACATTTTGGTGTCTTTTTTTTCCCCTGTATGTATGTGTATATGTATATGTGCCATCTACCTGTAAATATTTTTTTTTATTTTTACCTATAATTTTGAATATTTATATGATATTCCATTTTATGAGTATCATGTAATTCATTTTCTCTATCCTTTTTTTTGGACAATTAAGTGTTTCTTTTAAAAAAAATAATTATCCATTTATGATCAACTAGGACATACAGAATCTTCATGGTTTCCTGTAATATAATATCATGTCTTCTGCAAATAGTGACAGCTTTGCTTTTTTTCTTTCTAATTTTGATGGCTTTTATTTCTTTTTCTTGCCTAATTGCTGTGGCTACGACTTCCAACATTACGTTGAATACAAGTGGCTACAATGGGCGTGCTTGTTCTGTTCCTGATCAGTGCTTAGGACAAAACCTGCCATATCTGGGTTTTTTTTTTCCCCTAGGCAATACAGACAGTATACAAGGTAGTTTCCTGCCTTCTGTGTAATTAATTAGAAGTAATTATCAAATTACAGCTATCTTAACTGTTTAAAAGAGAAGTTGAGGGTGCTCTGAGAATGTCTGATGGGAAGACCTAGGATGGCTTCCTTGAGGAAATGACACTTCATTGAGACCTGAAAGATGAGCAGGATGAGCCTGGAGAAGAATGTGCCTTCAGAGGGTTGTAGGGGAGAGTGGAACAAATTGCTCGATCTCCTCCCCTTCCTCCTTTACCATTCTCACAAGGATGAATCAGTAGAGAACTCCTGAGCAGAGGATCCCAGCAGCACACTGGCATTCTCAAAGTCCATTGAAATGGGAGAAATGTGGATAAGTGAGGGCAGCTGGTCCAAACATAGCCAGAACCTTTAAGCAAGCAACAAATCTGTTTTCCTTTCGGAAATGAGGAAATTGAGGTTTTTGAAGTTACACAAGTCATGGAGCTAATACATTACAGAGCTACAGTTCATACTCAGAAAAAAGAAAGGCCTGTGTTCTTTCCATAGTAATAAGGCTCTGTTACCTCTCCATCAGTGCCTGCCTCAGAGCCATCACTACCCTTTGCGTCTCATCCTCCATGCCTTTATCTGGGTAGCCTCCCCCACCCCCTGTCTACCCCATACATAGATATGCTTCTTTACAGAGGCTGATTCCTCTTGTTTGGCAATGTCTCATGTTACAGAAAGATGGTCCATAGGGTTGTGTACTTTGCTGATATGTGAGCTTTGCTGGAGTGGCATGGTCTGCCCACAGCCTTTGTACACAGTGCAGGTGGTAACCGGAGCCAGTGCCAAAGGCTGCCATCAGGCCAGACATTTTCAGAAATCCCTCAATTACTTTCTTTTTTAAACTTCCTGCTTCCCAGTACTTTATTATGAAAAATTTTGAAGTGAGAAGTTAAAAAGATTTTATACCCACAATTAACATCACACTCAGTAGTGAAAAATTAAAAGGCTTTTCTCTAAGATCATAAAGAGGACAAGGATGCCCACTCTTCCCACTTTTATTCAACATAATATTGGAAGTCAGGTACCTAGGTGTCTCAGTCAGTTAAGTGTCTGCTTTAACTCAGGCCATGATCCCAGAGTCCTGGGGTCAAGGCCCACATCGGGCTCCCTGCTCAGTGGGAAATCTGCTGCTCCCTATCCCTCTGCCTGCTGCTTCCCCTACTTGTACTCTCTCTCTCTCTCTGTGTCAAATAAATAAATAAAATCTTTGAAAAAAATGTCCAAAAAACCCCATAATATTGGAAGTCATAGCCACAACAATTAGGCAAGAAAAAGAAATAAAAGGAATCAAAATTAGAAAGAAAAAAGCAAAGCTGTCACTATTTGCAGGAGACATGATAATATATATAGGAAACCATGAAGATTCCATCAAAAAAAACTATTAGAATAAGTGATTTTTGGTAATATAATAGGATATAAAATCAATATACAAAAAAATCTGTTGAGTTTCTATACACTAATAATGAACTACCAAAGAGAAATTAAGAAAATAGTTATGTTTACAGATGCATCAAAGGAAAAGAAAGTGCCTAGGAATAAATGTAACCGAGGAGGTGAAAGATTTGTGTAATGAAAACTACAAGATATTGAGGAAAGAAATTGAAGAAGACACAAATAAGTGGAGAGATATCCCATGCTCATGGATTGGAAGAATTAATATTGTTAAAATGTCCACACTGCCTAAAGCAATATACAGACTTAAAACAATATCTAATAACATTCCAATGGCATTTTTCACAGAAATAGAACAGACAGTCCTAAAATATATAGAGAACCACAGAAGACCCTGAAAAAGCAAAGCAATCTTTTTTTTTTTTTAAAGCAAAGCAATCTTGAGAAAGAAGAACAAAGCTTGAGGCATCACACTCTCTGATTTCAGACTTTATTACAATGCTATAGTAATTAAAATAGTGTGCTGTTGGCACAAAAGGAGACGTATAGATCAGTGGAACAGAATAGAGAGCCCAGAAATAAACTCACTCGTGTGGTCAATTAATTTACGACAAATAGGCCAAAAATATACAGTGGGAAAAAGACAATCTCTTCAAGAAATCATGTTGGGAAAATTGGATAGCCACATACAAAAGAATGAAACTAGACTACTATCTTGCACCATACAAAAAAATTAACTCAAAATTAGAGACTTAAATGTACCATCTAAAACCATAAAAATTCTAGAAGAAACCATAGGCAGTAAGCTCCTTGACATAGGTCTTGGCAATGATTTTTGGAATCTGACACCAAAAATAAAAGCAACAAAAGGAAAAATAAACAAGTGGGACTACATCAAATGACAAAGCTTCTTCACAGCAAATGCACAATGTTGGTTTTTTAGTTTTTAGTTTTGACATATGTACAATTAGGAACTGGGTGAGGAATATATGGGGGAAATTCATAAACAGAAATGTAGAAACAAATTTTAAAAAATTTTACAATGAACTTTTATGTGTCCACCATCAATATTATTTTATTCAGTCTGCTTTATTACAGAATATCTGTCTACCACACTCTTTATCCACAAGTCTGTCTGCAAAGTAAATTGCAGATATCAATATCCTTCCTCCTAAATATTTTCAGTATGCACACCACTAATTAGTGTTCAGTATGTTTACAAATTTTTCTTTCTTTTTTCTTTTTTTAAGATTTTATTTATGTATTTGTCAGAGAGCAAGAGAGAGAGCACAGGCAGGAGAGCAGCAGGCAGAAGGAGAAGCAGACTCCCCGCTGAGCAAGGAGCTTGATGCAGGGCTCGATCCCAGAATCCTGGGATCATGACCTAAGCTGAAAGCAGACGCTTAACAGACTGAGCCACACAGGCATCCCCAAATTTTTCTTTTGATGCCAGATTTGCCTACAGTACATTTACTGAGTATTAACAAATGCTTATGCCTGTGTAACCCTAACCCCCACCGAGATGGGAGAGCAGTACCATCACACCAGAAAGTTTCCTCCTGCTCCAAACCATGCAGTCCTCACCCTCTCCCTGGGCTGTTTTGGCAAAGTGCTCCTTTGCCAATACAGATTACTTTGTTCAAGAGCTTAATGTAGGTGGAGTTGTACAATATGTATTCTTTTGTACTAGGCTCCTTTTATTTAGGATCTTTTGTGATTCATCGATGTTGTTGTGCGTATTGGTAGTTCATTGCTTTTTATTGCTGAGTAGTAACCCATTGTACGAATATACGATCTTTTTTTTTTTTTTTAAATCCATTCTCCTGTTGATGCATCACTGTTTCCAATTTGGGGCTATCCTGAATAAAGCTGCAATAAACAACTCAGAAGTCTTTGGGGACATATGTTTTCATTTCTTTTGGGATTAGAATTGCTTAGCCATAGTTGAGGTGTATGTTTCGTTTTATAAGAAACCTCCAGACCTTTTCTCAAAGTGATTGTACCACTTTATATTCCCTCTCACAATGTATGAGAATTCCGGTTGTTTCTTATCTTCCCCAGTATTTGGTGGTGTCAGCCTTTTTAATTTTGGGTATTCTGGTAGGTGCATAATGGTATCTCATTAGGGTCCCCCATGGGTTTTTATGCTTCAGTTCAGTTTGGGGAAAATGAATGGAAGAAGGGAAGAATGAGAAGCAAACAGTTCTGTTTGGGGATTGTATACACTGTAGACTTCATAGCACTTATGTACAAATTCTCCAAATATCCTCATCCTTTTTATACCTTTCTATTGTTTTTAGATAATGCATTGTTCTTTTATATTCTTCAAATTCATTCCTTATGTTCATAATTACCTAAAACCTATTATTTTCCATATTCAATACTCTGAAATTCTTTGGTGTCTGATACTGCTCTTGTATCTGCTGCATTTTGCTCATTTGAACTTTGTGCTTTATAATTTTAGAACAGGAGCTAATGTTAAGTTAGAATTTATTTGTGGGAATTCTGTCTGGTCTTCCCTGAGGGTGTTTGTTTGCTTTACCCTTAATTCAGTGATATCATGAGCCTGTAGCCACTTTCTTTTTTTAAAGTTCTTCATTTGGGCAATTTCAGCCATAGGAGGAATAGAAATTCAAAGCCCAAATCTATTAGAAGACAGGCCCAAGGTTATGAAATCACTTCAAGACTTTTTTTTATACCCCATGTCCTATCTAAGACAAGCGATTTCCTCTGCTAGTGGACTAGCTTTTCCCTGTCCATCCTTTCACTGATGCGTGCTGTGTTCAGTGCGGGTGGTATCTCTGTTTCAACCCTCTTTTCTTGCATGCCATGATCTCGTCTCCTGTCCCTGGCTGCATTTTAGACCTTGACCTTTGGATGTCAAGATTGGCCTTGCACAACAGGGCCACTGTCTTAGTTCAGCAAGTTTTTGACACATATCACAAGTTATCGACCTCGGGGGCTTAAACAGTGGACATTTATATCCCACAGTTCTGGAGGCTGGAAGTCCAATATCGAGGTACCAGTAGATTCGGTGTCTGGTGAGGGCATGCTTCCTGGTTTGCAGATGACTGTCCACTTCTTGTATCCTCACATAGTGGGGGCAGAGAGAAAGAGAGAGCTCTTATATCTTTTATAAGGACCCTAATCTCACTTGTGAGGCTTTTACTTTCATGACCCAATTGTCTCCCAAAGACTCCACTTCCTAATAGTATCACAGTGGAGTTAGAGCGTCAACAAATGAAGTTTGGAGTGAACACAAACATTCAGTCCAAAGCAGCCCCCATGTGGGCTGCTGCCCTAGGCCCAGGGCCTGTTCTTTTTTTAGTCGCTTGAGTTAATTCTCCTTTCTCTTGGGCCTATCTGTGCATCTGAATGATGTTTGTGTTATGCTATCTTACACAGGTCTTTTCCAGCAAGGAGGTTTTAAAATTTTTCTATTTCTCCATGTTGCCAGAAATGGAAGCTTAAAGGAATAAAACTTGTGATTTTCTGTGATTCTTCAAAATATGACAAACAGTTCATCTTACAATGTCTGTCCTCAAAAAAAAAACTAAGGCACACTAAGCACATGGTGGAACTTTGGATGTTTTTTGAATAATGACTCTTTGCACTGAGATGCCTTCTTGTTTTTGTTTTGTTTTGTTGCACAAGGCACAGCTCGAAGTGGGAAAAAGTGGTGCATTTCTGGACATTCTCAGGATTCACAAGGAAACCAACCATGTCCTTGGATGACATTAAGATGAAAACGAGTGATTTATTGGAGAAGGAGTATCTGGACAGCGGGGGTTTCGGAAAGGTGTCTCTGTGTTTACACAGATGCCATGGACTCGTAATACTGAAAAAGGTGTATACAGGACCCAAGCGCACTGAGTGAGTCGGGAGCAGAGGCGGGTGGGCCAGATTACAGGCTGGCCATGGGAAGAATTACTGTGGAGATGCAGGGCAGGGTAGTGGATAAACATGGCCCAGGCGTTAGAAGGAGACAGACCTTGGTGTGTCAGTGGGCACACTTTTTGTCCAATAACCCTGAGAGCTGGTTATTATTATCCCTGTACCGCTAAATGGGGTTAGGTTAGCAAAAAGCTCCCAGCTAACAGACAATGGAAGAGAAGCGAAGAGAAGGAATTAGAGAAAGGGAAGGAGATGAGGAGGGATGAGGGAGGCAATGAGAAGACAATGCGAGGAGTCAGTGAGATAGACTCCTGTACTTGCTGCAATGTTTTGGCGGGGATCAGCCCTACCTATAGAAAAAAAAAGGTAGACCATTAATAAGAGGTTCCAGAAGCCCTCTCTTTAAAGCAGTTGGTAGATTTGTTTTACTTCCCTCTTTTCTTTCCAGAGTCGTTACCAAGAGAGGCTGCATTTTCTCTTATGCCATCTGTTCAGGCTGCCTCTCCTTGTGGCTCTCCATGTGCTTCGCATTCATTCGCTCTTTGCTCTGATGTTTCTTGAACACTCGCTACCCATCACTGGGAAGGACTGAGAAATTCCTCTGCCTGTGGACGCCCACTGTCTGGGCCTGGAAGAGATCAGGGCACGCACAGGCATCAACACCAGCATGTGATGCGCTGGAGGCGTGTACTGCATTTCTTGGGGGCACAAGGGACGAGGGTGCGAACTCCGCCCATCTTGACAGCACCTTTCTGTCCCACAGGTACAACGAGTCCCTCCTTGAGGAGGGCAAGATGATGCACAGGCTGAGACATAATCGGGTGGTGAAGCTGTTGGGCGTCATCATAGAAGAAGGGAACTACTCCCTGGTGATGGAGTACATGGAAAAGGGCAACCTGATGCACGTTCTGAAGGCAGAGGTAAAGAGGGCTTCGCTGCGTGCTCGACCCGCACCACGCCCTGGGCGCTGCTCTTCTGTGATGGTTCTCACTACCATAGTTGTTGGTGTCAAATAACCCCCTTGTGAGTTTGGATTTTCTGAAGTCAATACCAGGTGAAAAGGTCCTGAACTTTCCCTGCCTACAAGGTGGTCTTACTTTCCTGTCAGTCATTGCAGATAGCTGTCTGTACCCCCTCACTTTGGGGGGTCCCCCTGTGTCTTAGTGTTGGAGCTGGCTTATTCAGCCACTCCAGCATCCACAGTTCAAGGGTAGGCACTGTCTTCTAGAAGTCCGTGGTCTGACTTGAGGCAGATGCCTGCTGGGTAGCCAAGAGCTGACCGACTGACTGAAGGATGTACACTAGATGTGACTGTCTGTGGAGACGGAATCTTAGTGATTGCTCTTTGATGCCAACTGAGAAACCTAGAGGCTGAATATAGAACATCAGAGGCAACAACACTGGATAAGTAAGACTTACAATAAAAGAAAAAATGTGTGTGCAAACCACATCACTTTAATAAAGCATTTTTTAGCATTTATCTACCTATTAAGGACAAGGCCTTGTGCTAATTGCTGGGGAGGCAATAGAAAATAGAACAGACACATAACCACAGACAGCTGAGGAGGGAACGGTATGGCATAATGGTGTTTTGGTAGACATCTCCCAGTGTGCTGTTGGGAACACAGGGGAGAGGCGCTCGCTTCTTTGTGGAATAGATCAGAAGGGATTCCAGAAGGAGGATGCTTGAGCCAAAGCCTGAAGGACAAGCAGAGATTTAAGGAACTTGTGTTCCGGTGAGAGAATGGCAAAGCAAAGAGAATACACCAAATTTGGGACACTGCAAACAACTGGATTTGGCCAAAGCATGGATTGCATGTGGGAATGGTGGGCTGTGGCAGTCTGTAGGGCAAATATCCCCCCTTTCTCCTCACCCTACAACTCTTCTCCCTCACCCTACAACTGCCTGAGGTTATATCCATTCTTCAGGTCTTCTAAGCCCCAGACATCTCTCGCAGACAGCTGTGGGAAGGTAAGAGGTGTTCACTGATACACATTGTGTTATAATTGAATTAGACTGCTCTTCTCGCCCAAACTAGGCGAGACCAGCTGCTGCATGAAGTAAGTAGGCATCTTGATTGGGAGATAAATCCTGTGTGACAAAAGGCGTTCTGCTGACGAGGTGAAGATAAGGTGGACTAGTTTGGGCTCCAGAGGAATTCAGGAGGATGTGAGGGAGAAAAGCACGGCGGGGAATGTGAAGGGGATTTCCTTTGCTTGCTCAGAATTTATTCTGAAGTCCAAAGGTATACCAAGGAAGCAGGGAAAATCTCTGGCTCTTTTTTGGATGGTGGTGATCCAAAATCACCTACCAATTCAGCTACATTGTGGGTTTTAAATATGGTTTGGGGGAATTCACTTGAGATTCTAACTTCCGTCATTTAAATTTTAGTCCTGTTTACCAACAACCAACATATACATAAATTTTTAGGAAACAGCCTGTTCGTAAGCCAGAGACTGCACGTGTGCGTGCACACACAGTTTGCATTTTTCAGTGTTAAGCAAAACTAATGTTTTGGAATGCTCTACATTAACGTTGGCATTTGTGTAACTAGAATACAATTGTTAAGTAAGAATGACTTGCGATTTTACAAAGACCTGCTGAAGTATCTGATAGCAGATTACCAAATAGCTAGTAAATTCACTTCCACATTCTTATAACATCATCATATCTCACATGTTAATCTATGTTTGTATCTAGTGTGAGCACACTGAGAATCTCTTGTATTCTTTTTTCTCAGTATTATTTCATCTACACACTGCCGTGACATTGTTCACCCATTTAGTATATAGTAGCATATATTAATGCACTGTGGAAAATGCCTGTTTTTTGTTTATTTATTTATCCCTTCATTCAACAACAATTCTAGGCACTATGCTAGGTAGTAAAGATGCATATTCTAATCATCACCGTGTTCTTCTCTCAAGGGGCTTAATTAAAAAAAAAATTTTTTTTAATTTTATTTATTTACTTGAGAGAGAGAAAGCATGAGAGGGGAGAAGGTCAGATGAAGAAGCAGACTCCCCACTGAGCAGGGAGCCCGATGTGGAGCTTGACCCTGGGACTCCAGGATTATGACCTGAGCTGAAGGCAGTCGCCCAACCAACTGAGCAACCCAGGCACCCAAGGGGCTTATTTTATAGCATTTTAATATATTACCATATTGGCATGAAAGTTTTATTTTTACATGACAACACAGCATTAATACTGTTAGCATGTGGGATGAAATCTTTCTTTCAAAGGGGGCTTCTTTTAAAACGATGACAGTGCTGCAGATCATGATAGAAGGACTCCTGGTAACTACAGACGACCCCTAACCTGTGGTTCCACTTATGATTTTTTTCACTTTATCATGGGCAATTCAGTGGAAACCATACTTCAAATTTTGAATTTTGAATTTGGATCTTTTCCTGGGCTGACAGCATGCATTACGATCCTCTCTTGTGAAGCTGGGCCATGGCAGTGAGCCACGTGATCATGTGGTGGACAACTGACATCCTCACCACCATTCTGTTACTCACACAGCCATTCACTTTCTCACCTGCTGTTCAGTATCAGTTGATTACATGAGATAATCACCAGTTTTTTATCAAATAGGCTCTGCATTAGATGATTTTGCCCAACTAAGGCTAATGGAAGCATTCTAAGTAGATTTAAGGTAGGCTAGGCTAAGCTAGCCAGTACGTTAGATATATTAAACACATTTTTGACTTACGATATTGTGAATATATGATGTGTTTATAAGGACGTATCCCCACTGTATGCTGAGAAAGATCTGTACATCCTCTGGTTCAGACCCCACTACTCTGGAATAAAATAGTCGCTTTGGCCCGTTTGACTTACCTTTCCTTTTCATAGACTTAATGTCACTTGTTTTAGGTCAGTATCCCCCTTTCTCTAAAAGGAAGGATAATTATGGAGATCATTGAAGGGATGTGCTACCTACATGGACAAGGCATAATACACAAGGACCTAAAGCCTGAAAATATCCTCGTTGATGATGACTTTCACATTAAGGTAAATCATAATCTGAAGGTTTCTAGAAGATTGGGGTGATTTAATTTTAATTCTCCGCTGTAAATCCATTTCTGTACCTGGTATACCCCTAAAGGAAGACCTCACTCAGCTTAGAGCTGGCAACAGTGGTGCTGGAAGGTTCTGCTGAGCATTGACAAGAAAGTTACGGACTTGATGGAGTTCATATTATTTACTAATTTATTTACTCTCATCTACATTTTTTTATCAGTTGTTTTTTTTTAACTGTAACTTACTCCATTGTAGTAGAGGGAACAAGGGGAAGAGGTTTTCCTTTTGTTCACTCAAGAGCAAATTTAACTAGGTGGAACGTCACATCTAATTGGTTTTGGCAGCAGGAATCCAAGCACGAGAATCTGAAAGGGGAAGCAGCACTTGGGGGAGAACTCAGGAACTGCTTACGCAGGCATCCTTCCACTACAAGATTCTGCTTCTAACACTTCCTTCTAGTCTTGGATAGATTTTATTCCTACAAAATTGAAAGAAGTTTCCTTCTTTACATTATTAACATCTCTTATGTATCTCTTATGTTAAAATCTGGGGATTTTAGACCGTCACATGCCAAAACCCATACCCATATGCTTGGATTCCTAGAGGTGAAAGTGAAACTCTCATCTTTGATTTCTTCTAAACTGTATTGTTCTATTGTTCCACACTTTTGCCCTTGCCACCTCTCTCTCTTTTCTGTGTCTGACCTTTGTATTTTTCATTTTGCTTTCTTCTCTGTTCCCTTTCCCATCCCATCTTCTCTTAGGTTCAGGCTACCCACTCAAAACAACTAGCACTGCAGTCCTTCTCCTCAGGACTTTGGAGTCCTTAGAATCTCGCATCCAGGACACCCTTTGGGAAAACTGAAGGTGTGGTATGTTGTCACCATTGGCTGTACAAATCTGCTGAGAAGAAAATACCTTTTCTTCCTAGCCCCCAAAATAGTTGAAAAAACATACAGAGTAAATGAGGAATTCGAATAAACAGTTTTTGCTGTAGTTCATGTCAGAAATGACTTCTGCTTTTTCTCTCCCCTCCCCTGCCCCAACCCCACTAGCAGATTCCATGGTTTTATTGCATAAGACTCTGAGATACCAGAATTTCACATGGACATTTCTTAGGGGACATTGTCCAGCTAGTTGAGGAAGCACAAAGTTTCTATGAATTTGTTCAGAATTAGCTACTCTACCTACTGGAAATTTCTGGAAATCCACTATACCTCCCATCTATTAGTTAACCCCCAAATTTAAAGACAAGTCTGATTTGCCTGTGGCTCTCACAGAACAATCCCATTGGTTTGATCTCTTGCAGATAGCTGATCTTGGTGTTGCTTCCTTTAAGATGTGGAGTAAACTAACTAAAGAGGAACATAACGAGCAGAGGAAATTGAATCGAGTCTCTAAGAAAAATGGTGGAACCCTTTGCTACATGGCCCCTGAGCATCTGAATGACATCAACGCAAAGCCCTCGGAGAAGTCAGATGTGTACAGCTTTGGCATAGTACTTTGGGCAATATTTGCTAATAAGGAGCCCTATGAAAGTAAGACATTTGTAGAGGAGTGAGGTGTTAATCAAACCTGCTGAGTAAAATAGTGGCCTTCAGTGAAGTCAGTTAAGACTTATCATGTCTGTTCATTTAATGTCTTTCTTACCCACTAGACCATAAGCTACACAGGGTCTGGGACCAGGTCTGATTTCTTCAGTGCTACTTCCCCAGTATCTGCCCACACAGTGCCTGGAACACAGTAGTTGCTCAACACCATGATGTTGAATGAAAGTAAATTTCAGTTTGGGAATCACAGGACAAGTAGGATCCCCTTAGACAGGGATCACAGGACAAGTAGGAGACTTGATGATGTATCTGAGTTCAGGAGGTGCCGTAAAATTCCGGGATTCTTCCTGGACAAGAAAGTTTGCTTGCTTCTGCTCGTGAGACATGTACTTCATACTTGATTCATTCACTTGCTCCCTTACCTGAGAATCATTTCTTTTCAGTACTTACTGTGGGCACTTTAATTCAAATTAAGAATGAAGAGATGAGAAAAGACATGGTTCATGTAGGAGAACAGATACAGAAGTAGTCATTCTTCAGATTAATGGACATTCTCTGGTCCCATTTTCTTGGGTGATTATCAGCTCCCCTGTGTTTTTGTTTTTTTTTTAAAGATTTTATTTATTTATTTGACAGATAGAGATCACAAGTAGGGAGAGAGGCAGGCAGAGAGAGAGAGAGGAGGAAGCAGGCTCCCTGCCAAGCAGAGAGCCCGATGCAGGGCTCGATCCCAGGACCCTGGGATCATGACCTGAGCGAAAGGCAGAGGCTTTAACCCACTGAGCCACCCAGGCGCCCCTCAGCTCCCCTGGTTTAATGATCATCCATTGCCAAGGCTTCTCAAATCTCTTATCTCTAGCCCTGGCCTGGATATCCACTTATCTGTTATGTCCATTACACTTACCAGAGGAACCCCAAAGCAACATCCCCTAAATAGACTTATCTTCTGCATGTTCCCCTTGTAGTCCACTCAGCTTTGCTCTTCTCATGTTCAGAAAATGGCATCACCATCTACCTACCAAGTTGCCGGACCAGAAACCTTATGCATCCCAGTCTCAGCTTTACTCCTTGTTTCCCACATCCAATCAGGCATCAAAATCTATTAGTTCAAGGTATACATACACTTCTACCCCCATCAGACTCTCTGCTGGTCACACCCTCCGTTTTTCTGCTGAATCCTGCTCATGCCATTCCCCATTCACACTGCAGCCAAGCTGGTCGTCCTAAAAGGCAAGTATGACCATCTCTCATCTATTCAAACCTTTCCAAGTCTCCCTGGGCCTTTAGGATAAAGTTAAAATTTCTTCAGTATGAAATACAAGGCCCTCTCTGATATGGCTTTTTTGTCTTTCTCTATCTTTATTCCTTATCTCTCTTTCCTTAGTCAGTTATGTCCAGTGAGAGTGAACTACTCATAATTCCTGGGACGCATCATGATTTCGGGGACTTCCAGTCTATTCATATCCCTAGCCTGGAATCCTCCTCTCTGAGTCCTCCTTCCTGATTCTTTACATGGATAAATCCTGCTTATTTTCTTGACTCAGCAAAGCCTTCTCTGACCTTCTAGTCACGGTTGTGTTAGAAGAACCATTTGTACTCCTTGAATAGCAGTTACTACTCTGTATTCTCAATCACTCTCAATAGACTGAGCTCTTTACAGGTAAGAGCTATACCATATTTGTTTTTGTATTAAAATCTGGAGTATGCCATTGGTTTTATTTATATATTCTATTTGTTCTACCAGGCGGCCACCTTGTGATGAATTCTGTCTCTCCTTGCCAAGGTTAAATGTTTGATCATCTGGACAGTAGACTATGTCAGTGCCTTGTCAGGGGGTCATTCTGCCCCTATCGGATGAGGCACCTGGTCTAAAAGCACAGCCTTGGTAGTGGAGATTAGCAGCTTTGTCCAAGTTCTGCCACCTCCCTACCTGAGACACGCAGGACCTGAGGAGAAAGTCAACTTAAATCCTTCTTTGCTTTGTAGATGCAATCTGTGAAGAGCAGTTGATAATATGCATTAAATCTGGGAACAGGCCAAATGTGGAAGACATCCTTGAGTACTGCCCAGAGGAGATAATCAGCATCATGAAGCAGTGCTGGGAGACGAAACCAGACATTCGGCCAACATTTACTGGTAAGGGCATCTTTTATGACCTGTACATTGCCAGTGAGGCAATTTTTTCCTAGGAAGATGTAATCAAGAAGTTGCTTTAAATAACAAATAACATGGAGGACATGGGGAGATGGAGAGGAGAGGGAGTTGAGGGAAACTGGAAGGGGAGGTGAACCATGAGAGACTATGGACTCTGAAAAACAACCAGAGGGTTATGAAGGGGCGGCGGGGGGTGGGGTGGGAGGTTGAGGAACCAGGTGGTGGGTAATAGGGAGGGCACGTACTGCATGGAGCACTGGGTGTGATGCCAAAACAATGAACACTGTTATGCTGTAAATAAACAAATAAAAATTAAAAAAAAAAAAGTTGCTTTAAGTTTTCAGAAAACTCAGTTCCACTTGTGATTTCAAATTGATTTTCTAGATTTCAAACATTTTGTTGAATGAAAAGATACCATCCCTCTCAAAAGTATGAAGGCCTACAGGGTGCTCTTATTTCTTTTTTGTTTCATAATTAACTTTTAAAAAATTGCGTTAAGGGGCGCCTGGGTGGCTCAGTGGGTTAAGCCGCTGCCTTCGGCTCAGGTCATGATCCCAGGGTCCTGGGATCGAGTCCCGCATCGGGCTCTCTGCTCAGCAGGGAGCCTGCTTCCCTCTCTCTCTCTGCCTGCCTCTCTATCTACCTGTGATCTCTCTCTGTCAAATAAATAAATAAAATCTTTAAAAAAAAATTGTGTTAAGATTGGGGCGCCTGGGTGGCTCAGTGGGTTAAGCCTCTGCCTTCGGCTCAGGTCATGATCTCAGGGTCCTAGGATTGAGCCCCGCATCGGCTCTCTGTTCAGCGGAGAGCCTGCTACACCCTCCATACTCTCTGCCTGCCTCTCTGCCTACTTGTGATCTCTCTCTGTCAAATAAATAAATGAAATCTTTAAAAAAAATAAAAAAATAAAATTTCTAAAAAAAAATAATTGTGTTAAGATATACATAACATCATTGACCGTGTTAACCTCCTAAGTGTACAGGTCAATGGCGTTAAGTACATTCACAGTGTTGTGCGTCTATCGCCACCACCCATCTCCACAACTTCTTCATCTTCCCAACTGAAACTTTGTACCCATTAAATACCAACTCCCCATTCCCCTTCCCCCAGCCCTTGGCAACCATTCTAACTTTTCATCTCTCTGAATTTATTCTGTTGTTTCTATTATTACATAAACAGAAAGGTACTACTCTGGGTACCTCATGTAAGTGGAATCATACAGTATTTGTCCCTTTGTGCCATGCTTAGTTCAGTTAGTGTAATGTCCAAGCTTCCTCCATGTTGTAGCCTGTGTCAGAAGTTCTTTCCTTCTTATCGCTGGATGGTATGTATTCTGTGGTGTGTATAGACCACATTTTCTTTATTCATTCATCTGTCGATGCATACTTGGGTTGCTTCCACTGGCCTCTTTGTCTCTTAGCTTCTGTTATTTCTTCTCTCTCCCTTTATGTAGCTGACATCATTGGAAATGTATGTTCTCATTTAGATTGGGCCTGTAGTAGAGGAAGAGGGAAAGGGACATGGATGTTTGTCACATCCTTGCACTTCTTCCTACTCCCCTAGATTACCTAGGATCTTGCTAAGATCCTAGATGCAGAGGAAACATGGAAATCAGAGGAAAGAGAATCAGTTGAGCAAAAAATAAATAGCAAGAAGTCACTTAGGAGCCTGTTTCTGCTATGAGAAAACAGAATTAAAGCCCCACCTACAACTACTACCAAGGATTAGAGGGGTACTTTGGTTTATTTGCTTGTTTTCTTACTCTCCTAGTTGGCCAATCCTCTCCTGACTTGGTCTTTTCTCTTGTTTTATGCCTTTTTCACTTTTTTAAAATTAAAGTTCTTATTTTGAGATAATTGTAGATGTATGTGTGGTTGTAAGAAAAACACAGAAGGGTACTGGCTGCCTCAGTTGGTAGAGTGTGGGACTCCTGATCTCAGGAGTTGTAAATTTGAGCCCTATGTTGGGCGTAGACATTACTTAAAAATCTTCAATTAAAAACAAAACAAAACAAAACAGGGGCACCTGGGTGGCTCACTCAGTTAAGTGAGTGCCTTTGGCTCGGGTCATGATCCCAGGGTCCTGGGATCAAGTCCTGCATTGGGCTCCCTGCTCCATGGGGACCCTGCTTCTCCCTGTCCCTCTGCCTGCCACTCCCCCTGCTTGTGCTCTCTCTCTCTCTCTGTGCCAAATAAATAAAATAATATCTTAGAAAAAAAAAAGAAGAAGAAAAGAAAAGAAGTAACAAATATTCCTTATCCTTTTACCAAGTTTACCCCAATGATAACATCTGGTCAAACTATAGTATGGTATTATAAGTAGGATATTGACATGGATACAGTCAGATACAGAACATCTCCATCACCACAAGATTCCCTTATATTGCCCTCTTATAGCTACACCCACTTTCCTCCCCAGCCCCACCCCCGTCCTTCACCTTTGTCAATTACTGATCTGTTCTCCATTTCTATCATTTTTTTTTGTCATTTCACAAATGTTACATAAATAGAATCATAGAATACATTTTGGAAACACTTCAGGATTGACTTTTTGTCACTCAGCATAAATCCCTGGGGATTCGTCAAGGCTGTTGTGTGTATTAATGATTTGTTGCTTTTCCTTGTATTGTATGGTGTGGCTGTACCACGGTTAGTTTATTCTCACTTCAAAGGAAATCTGCTTTGTTCCCAGTTTTTGGCTGTTACAACAAACACTGCTGTAAATATTCATGTTACAGGTTTTTGTGTGAATATAAGTCTTTATCTCTCTGGAATAAATACCCAGGAGTGAGATAGCTAGGTTGTACGGTAGTTTCATGATTTTTTTTTTGTGTTGGGGGGGGTGGATTTTTGCCACTGTTTTTCAGTGGTTGTGCCATTTTATGTTCCTGGCAGCAGTGTGAACCACCAGTGATCCAGTTTCTCTGCATCCTTGCTAGCATTTGATATTGTCACTATGTCATTTTAGCCATTCTGATAAGTATGTAGTGATATCTCGCTGTGGTTTTAATTTGTATTTCTCCAGTGGCTAATGATATTGAATATGTCTTTTTTTGTGCTTATTTGCTATATGTCTATCTGTTTTGGTAAAATATTGCTTTACTAACTTTTGCCCATTTCTATTTAGATTGCTTGTTTCTTTTTAACTTTTGGATTTTGAATGTTCTTTATATATTCTATATAGTATTCCTTCATTGGATATGTGGCTTGCAAATATTTTCTTCCAACATGTAGTGCTTTTTTTTAGTCCGCTTAGAAGCATCTTTCACAGAATAAAAGTTTTTGATGAAGTCTAGTTTATTAATATTTCCTCTTATGGATTGCACTTTTGGTGTCCAGCCTAAGAACACTGTCAGGATTGCTTTCAAAGATCTTATAATGTGTTTTGTTCTAAAATTCTTACAGTTTTACATTTAAGTCTGTGTTAAGTATTTTTTTCTATAATTGTCAAGGAAAATTTTTAATTGATAACCAAATAACAATAGCACAGAACTAAATATTTGATTTGTCTTTCTTACCTATTACTCAATTTATATTTTATTGGAAAAATGACACAATCCATTTTGAGTTAATTTTTGTATAAGATATGTGGCTTAGGTTGAATCTCATTTTTTGCCTGTCAGTATCCTCTTGTTCAGCACCATTGGTTGAAAGTCTATCTTTCCAGGGTGCCTCGGTGGCTCAGTCGGTTAAGTGTCCACCTTCAGCTCAGGTCATGATCCTGGAGTCCTGGGATCAAGCCCCACATCAGGCTCCCTGCTGAATGAGGAGGCTGCTTCTCCCTCTGCCCCTCACCCTGCTCATGTACTCTCTTTCAAATAAATAAATAAAATCTTTAAAAAAAAGTCTATTTTTCCTCTATTGAATGGCTTTTTCTTCTTTGGCAGAAATAAATTGGGATATCTGTATGCACTTATTTCTGGCTTCTCTATTCTAGTCCATTGATCTGTGCATCTATCCCTCTGCCAATACCCACAGTCTTAATATAGTGGTATGTCTTAAAACCAAGTAGACTAATTCCTCCCATTTTTTTTAATTTAAAAAATTCTTTTAGCTACTCTAGTTCCTTTGTCTTTCCATATAAAATTTAGAAAAATCTTGTCTATAAAGAAATCTCACCCTGATTTTGATAGAAATTATGTTAAATCAGTATATTCATTTGAGGAGAATTGAGATCTTTACCATATTGAGTTTTCTAATCCATGAACACAATATGTCTCTTCATTTATTTATATCTTCTTTGATTTGTTTTATCAGTGTTATATAGTCTTCAGCATACAAATCCTATATATTTCTCTTTTTTGAGCAATTGTAAGTCGGCGATATTTTAAATTTAGGTGTCCATTTGCTCATTGCTAGAATATTGAAATATAGTTGATTTCTTTGCGCTAATCTTGTATCTTTATGACCTTATTGAACTGACTTATTAGTTCTGGGAGTTTTTTTGGGATATCTTCTTTAGATTTTCATGTCATCTCCAAATAGAGACAGTTTTCTTTCTTCCTTTCTGATCTGTATGACTTTTATTTCCTTTTCTTACTTTATCACATTGGCTAGAATTTCCAGCATTATCTTAAATAATAGCAGAGAGAGCAGGCATCCTCACCTTTCTCAATATTAGGAGAAAGCACTCAGACTTTCATTATGAAGTATGTTAGCTGTAGATATTTTGTAGATACTTTTTATCACTTGATGAAGCTCACCATATTTATTCTTATTTTTCTGAGAATTTATCATGAATGCGTTTTGCATTTTGTGAAATGCTTTTCCTGCATTGATTGGTATGGTGGTGTGTTTTCCCTTCTTTTAATTGTTAATATGGTGAATTACACTAATTTTTTAGTACCTAACCAGCCTTGCATCCCAGGAATAAAACCTATTTGGTAATGGTGTGTGATTCTTCTAATATATTGATAAATTCCATTTACTAATATTTTGTTAAGACTTTTGCAAGTATAGTCATGAGGATATTGGTCTATAACTTTCTGCTTTTTGTATTATCTTTGTCAGATTTTGATATCAGATTAATATTGGCTTCACAAAATAAATTGAGAAGTTTTCCCTCCTAATTTTTGGAAGAGAATGGGTGTAAGCGATGTTAATTCTTTAAAAGTTTGGTAGAATTCTCCCAAGAAACCATCCAGGCCTGGAAATTTCTTTCTTTCTTTTATTTCCTTTTTTTTTTTTTTTTTTTGGAGTTTTTAAATTGAAAAATTGATTTCTTTAGTAGTATAGGAGCTATCAAGATGATCTGTTTTACATCAGAGTAATCTGTGTTATATCAAAGTAGTGTATCAAATGGTTTGGTAGTTCTAGTTGTGATAGTTTGTATTTTTTGAGGAAATGACATTTCAATTAAGTTATCAAGTTTATATATGTAAAGTTGTTTGTAGTATTTCTCATTATTGTTTAGATATCTGCAGTGTTTGTAGTGATATCCCCTGTTTCATTCCTGATACTGGTTATGTATGTCTTCTGTTTTCCTTTGTTAGTCTTTCTGTTGATCTTTTCAAATAACCAGCTTTTTATTTCATTAATTTCCCCTATTGCTTTTGTTTTCCATTTCATAGATTCCTGTTCTTTATCATTTCCTTCTTCTACTTTTTGTTCTTCTTTTTATAGGTTCTTAAGGTTGGAACTTAGATTATTGATTTGGATTTGAGACCTTTTCTCTTTTCTAGTGTGTGTGTAATGCCATAAATTTCCTTCTCAGCACTGCTTTAGTTATGTCCTGCAAATTTTGACATATTGTTATTTATTTTCATTTACTTCATTGAATTTTTAAATTTTCCTTGAGACTTTCCCTTAGATCTATGCATTATTTAGAAGTATGTTGTTTAGTTTCCAAGAGTTTGGAGATATTCTTATTATCTTTCTGTTACTGATTTCTGGCTTAATTTCATTTTAATCGGAGAACATGTTCTATATGTTTAATATCTCAAATTTATTGAGGTTTATTTTTTGGCCCAGGATATGGTGTATCTTGGGATATGTTCTGTGGACACTTGAAAGAAATGGATTATTCTGCTGTCATTGGGTAGAGTGTCCTGTAAATCTAGATTAGATCCTATTGATGATGTTGTTGAGTTCTTTTATGCCTTGGCTGATTTTCTCTCGAGTTCTTTGAATTACTGAGAAAGAGATATTCAAGTCTACAACTATAATTGTAAATTTGTCTATTTCTGCTTTTAGTTTTATCATCTTTTGCTTATAGATTTTCCCATCTCTGTTGTTTAGTGCATATATATTTAGGATTGCTATGTTTTGATGGAGTGATCCTTTTATCATTATATAAATGTTCCTTTTGTCTCCAGCAATCATCTTTGCTCTGAAGTCTACTTTGTTGGATATTAATATAGCCACCCTTCTTTCCCTTTATTAATATTTATTTATCTTTCCCCATCTTTTTACTTTCAATTGTGTATAATCATGTGAAGTGAGTTTTTTGTGACAGCATGTACTTGGGTCATGTTTCCTTAACCTGTTCTGTCAATGTCTGTCTTTTGATTGGTGTTTTTAGGACATATTAATTTAGTGTAATTTTGATATGTTAGAGCTCACATTTGCCATTTTATTTTGCTTTTTATTTGTTCTTTCTGTTTCTCATTTCTCTGTTTTCTTTTTGTTGCCTTCCTATGCATTCTTGAACATTTTTAGAATCCCATTTGAATTTATCAATAGTATTTTTTCCTTTCTTTCTTTTTTTTTAGAGAGAGAACATGCACATATGAGCAGGGAAGGGGCAGGTGGAGAGAATTTTAAGCAGGCTTCATGCCCCAGCACAGAGCCCAATGAGAGGCTCCATCTTATAGAATTTTTTTAAAGATTTTATTTATTTATTTGACAGAGAGAGATATAAGTAGGCAGAGAGGCAGGCAGAGAGAGTGAGAGGGAAGCAGGCTCCCTGCCGAGCAAAGAGCCCGATGCGGGACTCGATCCCAGGACCCTGAGATCATGACCTGAGATGAAGGCAGCGGCTTAAACCACTGAGCCACCCAGGCGCCCCTGAGAGGCTCCATCTTACAACCCTGAGATCATGACCTGAGCTGAAGTCAAGAGTTGAACACTTAACTTACAGAGTCACCCAGGCTCCCCTGAATTTATCGATAGTATATTTGAGGATAGTTTTTCCAGTGGATACTCTAGGTGTTAACATTGTCTGTACATAATTTATCACAGTATACTGATGTTATTTTACCAGTTTGAGTGGAGTATAAAAACTTTACTTCCTTTATTTTCCTTTACCTTCCTCTGTATAAAATTGCCTTAAATATTTCCTCTACATTTATTTAGAACACATTGACATTGTTACAGTTTTGCTTCAACTGTCAGTGATAGGTGGTGGGTATTATGGAGGGCACGTATTGCATGGAGCACTGTGTGTGGTGCATAAACAATGAATTCTGTTACACTGAAAAGAAATAAAAAAAAATGCAGTCCTTAATTTAAAAAAAAAAAAACTCAAAAAGAGAAAGAAAACCTATTGCATTTACCCATATTTTTGACTACTGTGTTTTGGGGTGTTTTTTATAGTACTACTTCTGACACTAAATGCATCACAACTAGAATTCAATTAAATCCTGACATTAACCACCTGGAGTTATTATTAGACTCCACAGGTTTAAGGGCTTAGCCCAGCTGTAAGATTGTCTCCACTGTATTTTTTTTTTAAGATTTTATTTATTTATTTGGCAGAGAGAGATCATAAGTAGGCAGAGAGGCAGGCAGAGAGAGTGAGAGGGAAGCAGGCTCCCTGCCGAGCAGAGAGCCCGATGTGGGACTCGATCCCAGGACCCTGAGATCATGACCTGAGCCGAAGGCAGCGGCTTAAACCACTGAGCCACCCAGGCGCCCCGATTGTCTCCACTTTAGACACCAGGTGCAGATAGTATGCCCAGGCTACCCACACTTCTGCTCCACCAAATACAAATTTGAGAGTCCTCATAAAATCGTCTTAAGGTTCAATAATTCACTAGAACTCACAGAACTCAGGAAAGCATTTTATTTACATTTACTGGGGTATTATAAAGGATACAACTCAGGAACAGCCAAAGAAAGAGATTCATTAAGTTATTGGTGGTGGGATTGGTGTGCCACAGAGCTCCCATGCCACTTTCCCAACAATGTACTCACTTAATGTAGTCACTACTGGAAGCTCTCCAAACCCCATTGTTTAGAGGTTTTCATGGAAGCCTCATTAGGTAGGCAATATTAATTAAATCACTGGTCATTGGTGACTGAACTAAATCTCTAGTCCCTCTCCCCTCCCTGGAGGTCAAAGAGTGGTACTGAAAGCTCCAATCTTATAGTCATAACTAGGTGTTTCTGGTGACAAGCTCCCATCCTGAAGCTATCTAGCTTCTCTACCTCATCCCTCTAGCCAGGAGCTGTCTCATTAACATAGAAAAGACATTCTTACTGCTTAGGAGATCCCATGGGATTTGAGAGCTCCCTGCCATGAACCAGCTGAAGCTGGGAAAAAGAACAAATATTTATTTTTTAATTACACCACATGTGTTCTTTCTTCCTCCCTGATGTTCCAAGTATCTTCTTTTATCATTTCCTTCTTGTTTGGGATGTTCCCTTAGCCATTCTTTTAGGGTATGTCTGCTAGGGACAAATTATAGTTTTTCTTCATTTGAGAATGTCTTGATCTTACTTTCATTTCTGTAGGATTTTTTTTTGCTGGGTATAGGATTCTGTGTTGACAATTCCTTTCTTTTAGGACTTAATAAATACTGTGCCATATACTCTGGCTTCCACAGTTTTAGTTTTAAAAAAATCCTTTTTTTTTTTTAAACCTATAGGTAAAGTATTTTCTCTGGGTGCTTTCACAACTTATTCTTTTTCTTTATCTTTCAGAGGTTTAATTATTATTTGTTTTGGTATGAATTTGTTTGGGTTTATTCTGTTCGAGTTTTGTTTTGATTTTTGAATCTGTAGGTGTATGGCTCTTCCTAAATTTGAGAAGCTTTCAGCCATTATCTCTTAGAGTACTTTTTTCAGTCTTTATCCTTTCTGAGATTGGGATAACAAAAATGCTAGATCTTATGTTACAGTTTCACTTGTCCCTGAGGCCCTCTACACTTTTTTTCCCAGAGTTTATTTTCTTTCTCTTGATCAGATTGGTTTATTTCTATCATTCTGTCTTTCAGCTCGCTGATTTTCCTTTTCCCCTTTATTCTGCTGTTGAACTCATCCATTTTGGTTTACTATATTTTTCAGTTCAAAAATCTCATTGAACTTTCTTTTATATCTTGTTTCTTTCTTGAGACTTCCTGCCATAAGAAGGGGAATGGCAGGCAGAAAGAGAGGCAGGCTCCCTGCTGAGCAGGAAGCCCCATGAGGGACTTGATCCCAGGGTTCTGAGGTCATGACTTGAGCCGAAGGCAACCACTTAACTGACTGAGCCACCCAGGTGTCCCTCTTTTTTCATTGTTTTAAGCTTATTTGTAATTGCTTATTGAAGCATTTGTATCATGGCTGTTTAAAAAGTTTTAAACAGTGAATTCTAATATCTCTGGTATCTTGGTATTGGGATCTATTGATTGTCTTTTTACCTTCAGTTTTAGATCTTCCTGGTTCTTAGTGTGATGAGTGATTTTTCTCTTGAAACTTGTACATTTTCTTACAATGTTAGGAAATTCTGGATCTTCTTCAAGCTTTCTCTTTTAGCTGGCCATTTCTGACATGGCTTTGGCAATGGAAGGTGCTGCCACCCTGTTTGACAGGTAGAAAGAAGTCCAGGTTTTCTACTGAGCCCTGTTGACACCTGAGTGGGGGCAGGGGCTCTTCATTTGTACTAGTCAGGGTGGAAGTTCCAGGGGAGTCCACCTGGTCTCCACGGACACTGCAGTCATGTGAAAGTTGTGACTCCCTGTGGGGCCTCTTCTGACACTTCTCCATTAGAAGGGTGGGAGTGCCTTATTACTGCAAAGTAAGGTTGTGAGTCCAGTTTACCCTCATAGTCCATTGACACCATGGAGTGGAGGGGCTCATTACCATCTGGCAGGAAGGGAAGCCCTGGTTTCCCATTTGGCCTTCTCTGATATCACCCTGGTGGGGTATTGGAGTATCCTGTTACTGTTGCATGAGGTTGGAAGTCTTAGGTCTCCTTACTTGGCCTTTGCTGGTGAGTTAGGAGTAGAGCCGCAGTGTTTTCTGTGATATTTGGCTGGAGAATGGTTATTGGCTAAAGGTCTTCTGTCTTCCTAGGCTGCCCTTTGCTTTGTCCTTTGGCTAGAAAGAGCAGGCTTTTGTTAGTTTTGGGGGGTTTTGTTTTGTTTTGTTTGTTTGTTTTATTGTTGTGTTGCCAGCTTCTTTGTCTGGGACCTTAGAGGCAAAAAGAAATCCTGGTGAAGTCATCACCATGTCTTTCCTCAGATCCCAAAGTCCCTAGTTGGTCTGCCCTTTCCTTTCTTCCTTTCAGACTCTTTTTTATGTTTGTTTTCATGTGTGATATCGAGGGGGTTCTTGTGCTTAGAGGGAGAAATGAGGAAAAGTATATCTACTCAATCTTCCTGAAAGTGGAAGTTGCTTTTTTTCTTTTAAGGCTAGCAGCTTTTAACTCTTTATATCAAATCCCTATACTAAGTATTCTGTCCTATAATAATTCTGATTCCAGAGAGAGAGAAACAAGCAGTCCGTCCATCCCTGTTGACTTGGAGAGGAATTCATATTAGATAGGACTTTGTGTTACAGCTGGAGAAACATGCTATAAGGCAGCATCTCCTGGTTCCCAGTGTTATTTTGTCCCTCCTTCTGTCCCCCTAGTTATTAGGCTTATTAGTCTCTTCATGTAAGTTGGTGATCTGGCATTAAAATTTTTATTTTACTGCTTTGTCCACAGATTAAGGTAAGTAATTCAAAGATAATAGATTACTAATATTTAAATTTTACTTTAGAAAATACCTAAGAAGTTTAAAGTACTATTTTTTTTTAATACAGGCCTTGAAGAAAAATTTAGGCCTTTTTATGTAGATCAATTAGAAGAAAATGTAGAAGACGATGTAACAAGTTTAAAGGTAGGTAACCTAGCAGGTACTCAATGCATTAACATATTAAAGCATATATGTTATCAATCTTGAAAATCAAAGCAATATACTTTGTTTCCAAGATTTGAGGTAAGCGAGCTTGATAACCACGTGTAACAAAATTAGCAATTTTATACAGAAATCATCAAGTTGGCATGCTGGACCCATTCACTGGAATAGAATTAAAAGTACCATAGGTGGATCAGTCATTTTGAGGAATTCTTGAACGACAGAAAGACAACAGAATTATATTTGCTGAGTTATAGAACAGAAAAAGAAAATGCTAACCCAACACAGTTACAAGTGTTGGCTCCTCCCCCCCTGATTCCCTCGCACTAAGCAACAGATAGGAGCCATATCTGCCTCAACCTGAAGCAGTGAATTTGGGGTCTGAGGTCTAAGAGGTATGTCAAAGGTTGTTACCAGCTAAGTAACTAAGAGAAGCAAAGTCCTTCCCTACATACAAACTTAGGAAACAAGTTGCTGGCATAAGTCTTACAGCAACATGCTCAATCATGAGGGGAAGACTACAGTAAATAAAACAGACAGGTATATGTAGTTTTAAAAATCAAGATACAAAACCAGAGAGTCCAGAATTACCAGACTGTTGAGGGATACCTACTCCAAAAGGAGAGGTATCCAATGGAAACTATTCTTGGGCATCCAAAGGCCATCAAGAAGGACAGATAGTCCCTAAAGCTAAAAAGCATTACCATAGTAGTCAGGAATATTTCAAAATGATAAAAAGTTCAATTCAGGGGTGCCTGGGTGGCTCAGTGGGTTAAGCCTCTGCCTTCAGCTCGGGTCGTGATCTCAGGGTCCTGGGATCGAGCCCCGCATCGGGCTCTCTGCTCAACAGGGAGCCTGCTTCCCCCTCTCTCTCTGCTTACCTCTCTATCTACTTGTGATCTCTCTCTATATATCAAATAAATAAAATCTTTAAAAAAAAAAAAAGTTCAATTCACCAGGAAGATCATAGCAGCTTTAAATATGTATATGCCCTTAATAACATGGTTTCAATATATACAAAGCAAAACTTGACAAAACTCAAAGGAGAAATAGACAAATTGGAGATTTTAATACAGATTTCTCACTGATAGAACAAATGGACAAAAAAATTAGTAAGGATATAGAAAATTTGAAGAACATGATTAACATTTGACTAAATGGAAATAAATAAAATGCTCCATTTAATAACTGCAGAATGCTAACTTTTAAAGGCTTTTCAGGAACATACAGAACATACTTTACAATTGACCATGTCTTGGGAAATAAAACAATTATCAACCAATTTAAAAGGATTGTAGTCATGGGGCACCTGGGTGTGGGTTAAAGCCTCTGCCTTTGGCTCAGGTCATGATCCCAGGGTCCTGGGATCGAGCCCCACATTGGGCTCTCTGCTCAGCGGGGAGCCTGCTTCCTCTCTTTGTCTGCCTCTCTGCCTACTTGCGATCTCTGTCTGTCAAATAAATAAATAAAATCTTTAAAAAATAAATTAAAAAATAAAAGATTGTAATCATATAAAGAATTTTCTCTGATTCTATTTTAGTTATGCTTTGATTTAGTTATTTAGTTATGCTCTGATTTTATTTTAGTTATCTTAAAATTAGAAAATCGCATGTGATTAGAAGTTAAGAAATATATTTTTAAATACCCTGTGGATCAAAAAGGAAATCACAATAAAACTTAGAAAAATTTAAAACTGAAGACTAACAGAAACACTACATATTAAAACAAAATGCAAATATGACTAAGAAAAAAACTTAAATACCAAAATGTTACTTTTGTGCTTGAAATGGAGGCAGTAAATGTAGGTTTCTTTTTAAATATAATTCTGTATCTTTTCTATATTTTCAATAATGGATAGTATCACTTTTATAGCAAAAAAGAATTTCTTTATCTACTTTTTTTTAAAAAAGGTTTTATTTATTTATTTGAGAGAAAGACAGTGAGAGAGAGCATGAGAGGGGAGAAGGTCAGAGGGAGAAGTAGACTTCCCAGGGGGCTGGGAGCCCAATGCAGGACTCAATCCCAGCACTCTGGGATCATGACCTGAGCCTAACTGAGCCACCCAGGCACCCTCTTTTTCTACTTTTCTATATTTTGGTAAAATATATGTAACATCAAACTTGCTATCTTAGCCAATTTTTTCTTTTCTTTTTAAACAATTTATTTATTTATTTTAGAGAGTATGTGTGTGCACATGATGGGGGAGAGCAAAAGGAGAGGGAGAGAGTCTTAACCTGACTGGGTGCTGACAGTAGAGACTGACACAGGGCTCGATCTCATGACACGGAGATCATCACCTGAACTGAAACCAAGAGTCAGTCGTTTAAAGGACCACACCACCCAGGCATCCACCATCGTACGCATTTTTAAGTGTACAATTCAGTAGCATTAAGTACACTCAAAATTTTGTACAAACACTGCTAGTATCCATTTTTAAAAATCCCAAACGGAAACTCAATACCCATAAAATAAGGGTTTCCAGCCCCTGGGAACATTTAATTCCAATTTCTGTCTATGAATTTGCCTCTTCTAGGTACCTTACAGACATGGGGATCAGACAATATTTGTCTTTTCGTGTTTACCCTATTTCACCAAGCATAATGTTTTCAAGGTTCAACCATTTTGTAGCCTGTGTTAGAGCTTCAGTCCTTTTTAAGGCTGAATAATTCTACATTTTATGTGTTTATCACAGTTTGATTATTGATTCAGCTGTGATGGATACTGAGTTGTTTCCACCTTTTATCTGTGAATAATGCTGCTATGAAACATTGGTGTACAATTCTTTTTGAGCTCTTCCCTTCATTGTTTTGGGTATATACATAAGAACAGAATTGCTACATTGTGTGATAATACTATGTTTAATTTTTTAGGACCGTCAAATTGTTTTTCTATAATGGCCTTGCCATTTTACATTCCACCTGCAATGCACCAGGTTCCAATTTCTCTACATTCTCAAAAACACTGTACATTCTCTGGGTTTTGTCTTGTTTTTTCAATAATAGCCATTCTAATGAGTGTGAAGTCATATATATCTTACATGGTGGTTTTGATGGGTATTTTCCTAACGACTCATGATGTTGAGTCTTTTTTCATGTGCCATTTGTATATCTTCTTTAGAGAAATGTTTAGTCAAGCCCTTTGGTCATTTTTGAATTGAGTTGTTTATGTTTTATTGTTGAATTACATGAATTCTTTATATAATCTGGATATTCATCTCTTATCAGAGATACATGATTTCAAATATTTTTCTTCCTATTCTGTGGGTTATCTTTTCACTCTCTTGATAGTGTCCTTTGATGCACAGAGGTTTTATTTTTTTTTAATATTTTATTTATTTATTTGACAGAGAGAGGTCACAGTAGGCAGAGAGGCAGGCAGAGAGAGAGGGAGAAACAGGCAGAGAAACCAGGCAGAGAGAGAGAGGGAGAAACTGCTCTCTCCACTGAGCAGAGAGCCCGATGCGGGGCTCAATCCCAGGACCCCGAGACCATGACCTGAGCCGAAGGCAGAGGCCCAAACTGCTGAGCCACACAGGCGCCCCTGCATAGAGGTTTTAATTTTGATGTAGTCACATTTATTTATTTTTATTTTGTTGCCTATGTTTTTGGTGTCCTATCTGAGAAATTATTGTCAAATTGAATGTCATGAATCTTTTCCCCTATGTTTTCTTCTAATGTTTATATGGTTTGAGCGCTTAAGCTTCAGTCTTTGGTCCATGTGAGTTAATTTTTGTATGTATTAAGGGTAAGGGTCCAGCTTCATTCTTTTAGGTATGGATATCCTGTGTTCTGCCACTGCATGGTCATGGCACCCTTGTTGAAAATCAGTGGGCTATGCAATGGTTTATTTCTGGGTTCTCTATTATCTTCCATTGGTCTCTTCCTGTCCTTAGACCAATACCACACTGTTTCAATAACTGTAGTCTTGTAGTAAGTTTTGAAATCAGGAAGTTTGAACCCTCCAAATTTGTTGTTCTTTTTAAACTTGTTTTGGATATTTGGGGGGGAAAAGTTTATTTTTTAAAAAAGCTTTGTTCCTTGTAAGAGCTATATGAAATCTCTACCATTTGAAAAGATTTGTTTTTCTTATAATAATTTTCTGGAACTGTTTTCTACTATTTGTACTAAAGTATACATTTATGCTGTTAATTACAGAAAGAGTATCCAGACCCAGACCAGAATTCATTTGTGAAGAGAATGCATTCTCTCCAGATTGACTGTACAGCAATACCTCCAAGCAGGTCAAATTCAGGTAACATCCTATAACTGAAAGTAATGTATTCACTTGCTTGTTCATGCATTCACTGTCTTCTAGAAAATACTCTTCGTGACTGTAAAGAAACAGAAGAAGCTATAAAATTTAGGCCCTGCCTCAAAGGAATTTATAATATATTTGGGAGTGAACATACATATATTTGAAATAGTAAATAACAGTGTATTCACCAAAATCACAAAGCATTCTGAATGTAAGAGGCCAAATTACCTGATAGGGAGAAAGCGACGGCTCAGGAACAAGAGGGGACATGTGTCCTTGAGGTCCTTGAAGTCAGGGATAATAGATCCAGAGAACAAGGGAAGTTGATCTCAGATTCAAGGAGGGATACTTTTTTCATTATAACAAAAGGAAAAACAGAGTATAAGATATTGAAACCACTTATTAGCTATCTGTTCTAAGGCAAATTAACCTCTTGTAAACCCTGTCCATCAAATCATGATAATAATTGCTCCTACTCTTACAGGGCTTTTAAAGAATAAAAGAACCCATGGGAAGTACTAAACACCAAGCTGCTCCTGTTCTCATTTTGTAGCCCTGCGTCACACCAAGGAGACAGCCACCTTCTCTGCTACAAAACAAGTCCCTTTCTTCCTTGGTCATTCCCGTGACACTCACATTTCTGTTGCCTGTTAAAATTTCTCCAGCACTCTTTCACCACCATGCAGGGACTTCTATGAATTACCTATATAACTTATAGGAAGAGGACCATCAAATCAATGCTTTTTTATTTGTTGTCAAAGGTTTCAGTATTTTATTTTGAGATATACAGATGTGTGATGGTGCTCAGCTTTTATTTTACTTCTTGTTGTCTTATGAAACTCTTTCCAATGTTGATCATTTCTTTTCAGCCCCAGAACAGCCCAGCTCACTGCACAGTTCCCAGGGACTTGGGATAGGTCCTGTGGAGGAGTCCTGGTTTGGTCCCTCCCTAGAGAACCAGCAGGAGGAGAATCAGCTCAGCTTGCAGAGTAAACTCCAGGAGGAAGCCAACTACCATCTTCATGGCAGCCGCATGGACAGGCAGACAAAACCACTCAGACAGAATGTGGTTTATAATAGAGAGGAGGAAAGGAGACGAAGGGTCACCCATGACCCTTTTGCACAGCCAAAACCATATGAGAATGTTCAGAATCCAGGAGTAGGCCTTACTTACTCTAGTGCAACCAATCTTGGTAATGCACTACACCAACCAACAGGGCCAACCAGCCAACCCCAAGTACTGTACTGGAACAATGGATTGTACAATCCATTCCCTTTTGGAACAAGACCACAGGATCTGGGAACAGCAAGTTCAAGAGCTTGGTATGGGCCAAATCCAAGCCACATGCCAAGTATGCATAAAACTCCAGTGCCTGAGACCAACCTACTGGGAAACACACCCACCCTTTCATTCATCTCCTTCCCATCAAGAGGTAAATAGTTTTTAGCTACAACATTTTTTTTAATGTTTCTGAAAATAAAGCAGCCATTAGCTCTCTTGTAGACTGTAAGTTGACAAGGGTGAGTTGCTTGTGGCCTTCAGCTACCAGATACAGTATGCAACCGTGGATAGTCTCCATCAGATCACTTGGCCTCAGTTTGGGTGGGATTCATTGCAGCTGCCCACAAGTGTTGGGTTACAGGTCCTTGTAACCCGTAGGTATCTTCTTCTGTAATCTGCATCACAGTGGTCCCATTATACCCAATCTCTGATGGAAGTGAAGGTCACTGCTTGAGTTCTTTTACTTGCTTGCTGTTTTCTGAAGGTTAAAAAAGAAGTCTTGGATATTTTAATTCTTATCTTAGAGAACTCAAAGACCGCCATTTGTGATGAAACCAAAATGTTGGGCTACCGTCCCCACCATTTATCTCCAGAGCTCTTTTCATCTTCCCAAACCGAGACTCTGTACTCATCAGACATTAACTCCCCATTCCCCTCCCTCTAGCCCCTGGTAGCCACCATTCTACTTTGCATCTTTATTGACTACTCTGGGGTACTTCATATAAGTGGAATCATACAGTCTTTGTCCTCTTGTGACTGGCTTATTTCACTGAGCACAGTGTCCTAAAGGTTCATCCATGTTGTAGCATGTGTCAGAATTTCCTTCCTTTTGAAGGTTGAATAATATTCCACTGTCAGTACATAACACATTTTGTTTATCTGTTCCTCTGTTCCTCTGTTGGTGGACACTGGTGACTTCCACTTTTTGGCTCTTGTGAATAATGCTGCTATAGATATGGGTGTATAAATGTCTGTTTGAGGCCCTGCATTTAGTTCCTTTGGGGTAGATACCCAGAAGTGGAATTGCTGGATCTTAAGCTAATTCTATTTTTAATGTTTGAGGAACCTCCATACTGTTTACCGCACCATTTTGTATTCCCACCAGTAGCACACGGGGATTCCAGTTCATCCACATGCTTGTTACTTTCTTTTTTGTTTGTTTTGTTTTGTTTTTATAGTAGTTGTCCTGATGGATGTGAGGTTGGTTCAGCTACATTTTAAAGAAGAAAATTTCAAAGGTTGGCATAGGATAAAGAATTTAATATACCTCTGGAGTAAAGCTCTTCCCTTTTACCATGTTGTATTTACTTCTCTTGCTTTTGATCTAGCTATACTTAACTGTGTTTCACTCCATTCAGATGAGCCTGTGAAATGTTCCATACGCAACAGTACTGGCATTCAGATTGGAGACCATAATTACATGGAGATTGGTGGAATGAATTCAGTGCCACAGGACATGAACTTGAAAGAAGAGCCAGCTGCTAAGTACCACGATATCTTTGGTAAGATTTTCTTTAAGGACCCGTCGTCTAGCAGCCTTGAATTTTCTTACTTGTTTAGAGGGATATTGTGGAATCCTGAAATTTCTCTGATTATTCTCCCTGAAAGTTGCCCCATGTTTTCTCCATAACATGTCTCTGTAATTTCCATATAATTCCTTTGTGATTTATTTATGTTTATTATAGGGGATAATTATAATATCTAATTAACGGATTTGTTATCAAAATTAAATGAGTCAATATGTATAAGGAGCTTAGAACACTGCCTGGCACGTAGTAAGATCTGTGAAAGTGTTGAACCCATCACCATCATCATCACCATCATCATCAGGATCAATATTACTACTTAGACCTGGGAGAGGCAGCTCCCTCCAATCTCATCAAAAGGGATTCTGACAAGATAGAAGACTATGCCCTCAACAGCACCTCTGTAATAAAAAAAAAAAGAGAGAGCTTTCTCTTAGAGGGTTCCACTATGTAACTTACATGTAACTTATGTAACTATGTAACTTATATGTAAGTCTTATAGGGGTCCACTCATAACATTAATCCCAAAACACACTGTGGGGTGGGGGGACATAGGCAGGAGGCCAAAACAACAGAATTTAAGAACCCGGCCTTATGATTAACCCCAGGATTGGCAAAATGTTTCTTCTATCAAGGGCCGGATAGTAAATATTTTAGGTTTCACTGGCTCTGAGGTCTCTGTTGCAACTACTCAGCTGACATTGTAGTGAATAGCAGTCACAGACAATATGTGCATACGTACATGGCTGTGTTCTAATACAACTTTATTTACAAAAACAGGCAGCAGGCCAGATTTGGCCCACAGTCCATCGTTCACCAATCCCAAGCCTAATCCATTTGGAAAATAGTCCACCTTAGAGAGGAGGTTCCTAACTTTTGGGGTGACACAGGTTCCTTTGAGAATCTGATGAAAACAGGGTCCCTCTCCTGGAGAGGTATTGACAAAATTTGGCAAATATCTTGGGAGGTTTTTGGACTGCTGCCATCCAGTGGTGGTAACAGAAGCTGCATTGTGGGGTGCTAAGGAAAGGACGGGAGTTGGTGGTGGGGGAGGAGAGCAGGAATGAAGTGTCTTTTTCCTTATATTTGGCTTATTAGGGTGGGATGAGGATCAAGGAAAATGTGTGTCATGGTGGTTTTATACTTTTGTTTCTTTTTGTTGTTTTTATGAAGGCCTAAGGAGAAGGACCAGTAGAAAGCGAGGCTATGGCTGTAGGAGAAGAGAAGATAGCACTTAGGGTAGAGGAGAGAGGAGTACTTGAAAAGTAGATACCTCATTCCTTAAAAGACAAGGGAAGGCACTGTAATTGAATGAGTTCACCCTTGATGGTCTTGGCTTCCCTAAGAGGAAAGTGAATTGTTGGGTGCAGGGGATCAGGAGTTGGATAACCTTGATTCTGGCCAGATATAAGTAGACAATGCGAAAAGGAACAAAAATGTTTTTCCCTCTTTACATCAGAAAGGTCTGGTATTAACGGGGCCACTGGCTAAGGTTGTATAGAACAGCTTCATAGCCAAGCTGGGCTTCCATTCCCAAAGCCATCAGCTGCGGCTCAGAGAGGAATCTGCTAGGAAGAATAGGTTCTTTATTGTCTTCACATAAACACTCCAAATGGGCTTCCACACACATAAAATAATCACCTCATGGGTCAACAACTCATAATTAAGAAGTTACCTTTTTTTACTGTCTCCCGATACTCTTTATACGGATTATAGCCTGATGCCTTCTTCTCTTTTCTGTTTGGCAGAAAATATCACTAGTCTGACTGACAAACATCTGGACCCAGTCAGGGAAAATCTGGGAAAGCAATGGAAAAACTGTGCCCGTAAGCTGGGCTTCACTGAACCTCAGATTGATGAAATTGACCATGACTATGAGCGAGATGGACTAAAAGAAAAGGTTTACCAGATGCTCCAAAAGTGGCAGATGAGGGAAGGCAATAAGGGAGCCACGGTGGGAAAGCTCGCCTATGCGCTCTACCAGTGTTCAAGAATAGACCTCCTGAACTATTTGGTACATATCAGCCAGAGCTAACTCCTGGAAGGGCTATGGCAGCATGAGGTCATCTCCTTGCCAATGAGTGAGTAACCCACTGAAAGTGTGCTGCCTCCGATCCTGCAGAATTCTTTCCTCACTGATACAGATTCTCTGCATGAAAATCTCCCGCATTCCATAGCTGGAGAATGGGAAAGAAATCTATAGCAAACAGCTTACTAACCGGGAAGACCTATTAATGGCCAAGGCCCAATCCAGAAAGAAGCCTAACTGGGTTTGGAGAGAGAGAGATGTTTGAGAAAGATAATTTTCTTTCAGTTCATTCCATAACCTTCAATGACACCATTCATTTACTTTCCTGGAGTTTTGTTCCAGCAAGAAAAAAAAAAAAAAATTCAGGGGACACAAACAAAGTCTACCTTCTTATTTTATATTCTCTTTTCCATATAGACTCCTGTTATAACCAAAGTATGGTGAAATTGTGAGTTCTCTTCAACTAGGTTTTTCTTTTTTTTTTTTTTGGTATTCTTGCCACAGTTCATTCCAAAACTATAAGATCTGTTAACTTCAGTATCAAATGTTGTGTCAGGTAGTACAGGCTTCAAGAATTACAGTCTCCACTCCATAAATTAACTGAAGGGATTTTCAGTACTAAAACAGAAAAAAAAATAGAGAACAAAAATATCGGAATTTTCCAGTGAGTGTTGCAAGAAATTGCTACTAATTGTGGGGACTACATCAATTCTTAATGAAGTGTTTAAGTTCTTTCCTAGCATTCTGATACTTTATGTACTTTCCCAACTTGTGTACCCCATGGAAGGAGCATGTATATATTAATCTCTTCATACCTGGTTGTGACTGGAGCCTCAGGGCTGATCACTGTTGAGCAGCTTCCTCAGATTACCCCAGGATACTGTAGAAATATTTTCATTTTTTTCTGTGAGCATCTGTGATGTTAAAAAAAAAAAAAAAAAAGGACGCTTCAAAGCCTGATAATTGTGCCTCTAACACTCAACCTTTCAAACCCACTCGAAACTCAGACCGGAAGACTAGAAGACTGAAGGCAAGCAAACCATTCAGTATCATTGCCTGCATGTGGCTAAACAGAGAGGGTGTGTCATTGTGCTCAACCCTTCCAGGAAGGAGGGAGTGATGAATGCAGTATGGTGACTCGGGATGTCTGAACAGATTCTACGGTCTGGTGGGCTGATAACAGTTTTGTGGTTCTGATTCTAAAATCCCGCTAGCCCCAGCTGACAAACACACACACACACACACACACACACACACACACACACCCCTACACTTGAAGTGGGACTATAAAACAAAATTTCTTAACTTTGCACTATTGGTGTCTTGGGCCAGATAATTCTTTGTTGTGGGGGCTGTCCTGAGCACTGTAGGATCCGGATGTCTGAAAGTGTCCTCTACCCACTAGAAGCCAATAGTGCCATTCATCCCTCCTCCTGTCCTGGGTTGGGACAAGCCAAAATGTCTGGAGACATTGTGAATGCTCCTTGGAAGGGCCCAGTTGCCCCAGCTGAGAAGAGCACTGCTACAAAGTAATGAAGCTCAGTCTCTTATCCATACTTACCCAGGCTCACTACTTCGTTGCCACATAGCATTAGGTCATATAGACCAAAACAAAAATTGGATGGAGAAAGAGTCCCAGGCTTTGCTAGAGAGGAGTGAGTGGATGATTGATTTTCTAAATGTATCCCTTGTACCTCTGTCCTAAGTGTCTAAAGTCTCTAAACTCCAAAGCAATTGGATGATCAAGTTTAGAGGCAAAAATGGTATTTTTAATGGACTTTTAAAAATAAAATTTTAAATGAAACCATTTGGGCTTCTTCACTTAGATTGGCATTTCCTATATGTATTCTCCGTTTCACCCTCCTCTGTTAGCAGGCAAGAGGAAGCTGATAGTAAAAAGAGAAGTTTCTGGACAGCTTTTTGGCTCTCAGGATGAAATCACACTGCCTTGAGAGCCTGCAGCCCCACTGTCCTTCAAACAAACTTCGGAAGTCTTTCCTATAGCCCCCACTTTCTAAAAACTGGGCTGAAAAGAGCCAAATTTGTATCTGAAGAGTTTCAATACAAGAAAATCAGTTGGGCAGAAAATTAATTAAGTGAGATGACATGGACTACAAAATGAGAAAGAAGACTATCCATACTTGGCTTCAAAAAAGATACTCACACCCTAAGGTTTCTACTGGTAAATAATGCTCACTCCCAACTCTTACAGTTTTGTGAGTCGGTGGATTTTCCACTTGGCTATGCTTACATTATGTGTTTGGGGTCCATCATATGACGTTAGATCTTCCAGAATAGTTCTTTCTTTCTCAGAAAATGTTTTACTTTTTTTTAATTTAAATATTTTGATAATTTTAAATTTTTAATTTTTAAAAAAATTTTAAATTTTTTTAAAAAAATATATTTATTTATTTGACAGAAAGAGAACTAGCAAGAGCGGGAACACAAACAGGGGGAGTGGGAGAGGGAGAAGCAGGCTTCCCGTCAAGCAGAGAGCCCAATATGGGGCTCCATCCCAGGACCCTGGGATCATAACCTGAGCTGAAGGCAGATGCTTGGACTGAACCACCAAGGCGCCCCCAGAAAATGTTTTAAATTGTATTTCGATGTACATTTTAATGTGTCTTATTTATAAAGGTTTTTCTCTTACAATAATATAAATAAAAGTAGGTGTTTACTAAGATAAATTACTTAGCCAGTTGCAGATAAAAATGTGCTGTGGCAGCAGCAGGCTGTGACCCTACAATGGAAGACAAGCTCAACCTGACTTTCTGTAAAAACTTCCTGGCCAGGAATGTGCAATGGTAGATGATATTGTTAATACTGGTTTCTCACTATACGAGCGTAACCATGTCAACAAGACCAATTATTTTAGTCACATCTGTTCTTGTTGGATTAAAAAAAAAATCTACTAACTGCCAAAACTGAATTTAATACAACATCACGGTTTAAATTTCAAGTTTATTTTAACCCATCAGGTTTTAGTGTTTCAAGAGTAAGAAGTGAAAGATTAATGATTTTTACCCATTGCAATCAGGCAGGGTTAATGTGCAATTTCACTGCAAGGGACTTAAGTCAAGAAAACCACAAAAGAACAAATCAAAGCAAAACTAGGTGTCTAGGGCGCCTGGGTGGCTCAGTGGGTTAAGCCGCTGCCTTCAGCTCAGGTCATGATCTCGGGGTCCTGGGATCGAGTCCCGCATCGGGCTCTCTGCTCGGCAGGGAGCCTGCTTCCCTCTCTCTCTCTCTCTACCTGCCTCTCTATCTACTTGTGATCTCTCTGTCAAATAAATAAATAAATAAAAATCCAAAAAAAAAAAAAAAAACTAGGTGTCTATTTGGTCAAGATTTTAGCAGTATCTGATTACAAAGAAATAATCATTGAAGTCCTAGTGTTATTCCAGTGAGTTCCATAACATAACAATCCAAGTACAGGTTGTGGAGCCAAGCAGGCTTAAAATATCCTCTGCTACTCTTTCACGGTATGGAAGGCCTGCTTCCTAACCTCTCTTAGCCTCAATTTTCTCTCCTAGAAACAAAGCAATAAAGTTCATGTGAGTACCAAAATAATGCATCATAAGGTGCCGGCACAAAGTTATTTTAAAAACTGTATGATAGTGGGTGGCCTGGGTGGTTCAGCAGGTTAAAGCCTCTGCCTTCAGCTCAGGTCATGATCCCAGGGTTCTGGGATTGAGCCCCGCATCAGGCTCTCTGCTCAGTGGGGAGCCTGCTTCCTCCTTTCTCTCTGCCTGCCTCTCTGCCTACTTGTGATCTCTGTCTGTCAAATAAATAAATAAAATCTTTAAAAAAAAAACTGTACAATAGTGTTATGCATAAAGGACTAGTTCTCAAGTATGCACTTAAAAATAAACTGTGACACCAATAACCTAAAGCCTCACAGTGCTACCATTTTTGCTTCTTGGTAGGGTAGCATGTTAAAATTGTACAATAGATTTTACTCTCATGATCTCTGACCAGAAATCCCAAATCAAAATCTCAGGAAAAAATAAGGAATTGTTGACCCACCAAAGGTTTCTGAAAGTCCGATGATAGTAGTCAGCTGAAATTATTTCTCTTTCCTTCTATGCGGGAAATTGATGTGACACATTAATGTTGAGAGAATATTTTTGCATAATCCATTTGTAGGCCAGCCTTGCCTTTATTGCTCAAGAAACTCAAATGGTCAGTGAGGATACTGCTATTACAACAGTGGGGTCTTGTGGAGGATAAAGAATGCAGTATGCAAGAAAGCTATTGCTATCCTGAATAATTGGAGCCAAGGATAAACAGTGATGGTGAATCTGCCAGTTATTTCCAGTTTTTTCTCCACTGAATTGTGAATTGCAGGCAATTTTTTTTTTGTCTTAATGCAGGCAATGTTTTATAACCTTCAGAAAACTTGAATTATATGATCTGAAGAAGAAAAATATTTTAATTGTGATAAAATACTAATTAAATTTACCATCTTAAGTGGATAGTTAAGTGGCATTAAGTACACTCACATCATCTTGCTACTACCACCATTTCCATTTCCAGAACGCCTCTCATCTTACAAAATTGAAACTCTGCACCCATTAGACACTAACTCCCCATTCTCTCCTCCCCACCAGCCCTTAGCAAGCCACCTTTCTACTTTGTCTCTTTGAATTTGCCTACTCCAGTTACCTCATACACATGAAATCATACAGTATTTGTCCTTTTATGACTGGCGTATTCACTTAGCATCATGTCTCAATGTTCATCCATGTTATGGTGTATGCCAGAATTTACATTCATTTTAAAGAACAGTATTCCATTATATATATACACATTTATACCTTCATCCCTCCATTGACATTTGGGTTGCTTTCCGCCATTGTGAATAACGCTATGACCATGAGTGTATAAATATCTTTGAGACACTGTTGTCAATTCTTGAGGGTATATAACCAGAAGTGGAATTCCTGGATCTTATGGCAGTTCTTGATGTAATTTTTTGAGGACCCACCATACTGTTTTCCATTGCCACCGCGACCATTTTACATGGTGCACAGGGTTCCAATTTCTCCACATCATAGCCAATATTTATTATTTTCTGAATTTTCTTCCTTTTTTTTTTTTTTTTTTTGGTAATAGCTATACCAATGGGTGTGAGATGAAGAAAGATTTTATGAAGGAAAATTTTAATCCCAACATTCTTAGAAACATGCATTTCACCCCACCGATAGCAGCCAGCCTGAGCACCCCCCTTTCTCCACGCACCCCTCCCGAGCCCCGCCTTGCTTGGCCACCCGCTCCCTGAGAGATGAGCGGAATGGGTGCATGCGGGCTCGCCTCCTTAAGGGGCGCGTCAACGTGGCAACTAGTAAGGTAGAGCCGACTTGACGCGCTCCTCGTGAGCCGGAGCTGTCACCCCGAGAGAAGACGATCTGTGTTGCAGTATTCGTGGGACCCAGAGTCCCGTTTCTGTCAAGGGTCAGGGACAACCTAGTGGGCTACGCGGCTGAGGACCCCGCAGTGACAAGAGCTAGGCTGGCGAAATGTCACCAATGAACCCATCTCCCGGGAGAGGACCCTGCGCATGCGTGTTCCCGGGCAGCGGGACGGAGCCGTCTTCGGCGCATGCGTGTTTCCTAGCGACTACGGGAGTGGGGCGGGGCAGCGGAGCCTTCCCGGGGACGGGGGTGGATCCCGGCGCAGGCGCCCTGCGCGCCTGGCGCCACCTGTGAGCATGGCTGCGGCGCTAAACAGCCAGGTTTTGGGGCGGCTGCGGATCCTCCTCTCGGCTCTGAAGCCCGGGAACCAGGTCTCGCGTGCAGGGCCTGCAGCCGCATTAGGGTAATGGTACCCGCTTCGCTCCGGGAGCCCGCGCGGTCTGGTCCAAGTTCTGGGTGGCGGGGGAGAGGAGCGCGCTAGCCTGGGGGAGGCTGGGCAGTGCAGGTAGCGGTCTAAAGAGCCTCGTCTCCGCCCTCTTGCCTTTACCCGGCGACCTGGAGCCTGCCCGAAGTGGGTGCGCGGGAGGCGGTGGAGCTAGCTTCCACCTCTGCGGCTCCGGGACTGAGCCCTTCAGCCATGCATCGGCTTCAGTTCTGTGACTCGGGGGCTTTAAAGGACTTGGGTGATGGAGTTCAAGCCCTTAATTGTGCAGACCAAAGAGACCCAGGGAGGTAACATAATTTGCTTTTTAGCCGCACTCTCACGACAGAGATTAGAATTCCAGACGCTTCATTTTTATTCGATGCTCAGTCCAGTCTCTTCACACCTTCATGGCTCTGATCTCTCATGCTTCTTATATAAAAAACCAGCCTGAGAATGTCCGTGATCTATTAGCTCTCATAGTCACGGGTCCCGGGTCCCAAGTCCTTGCGTCGTCGTCGTTTTTGTTTTTTGGTTTTTTTCCCCCCCTTTCTTTTGCTGGTTTTGAACATTAAGGTGTAAAAGAATCCCCTTGAGCCCCCGGGAAAATTCAGAATCCTTGGCCTGACTCTGAGGTTCTGATGTAGCCGGAAGGCCAAGAATCTGCCTTTTTTCTTTTCTGACTCCCTGTCCCCCATCCTCACGTACACTTCGAGATAAAACAAAACAAAACTAGATTAATCTCTGGCTTACTGTCTTAAAAATGGGTGTCCTTGGTCCCAGGAGATACTAAGCAGAAAATATGGCTAGAGCAGCATGAGGCTTACTCTACTTTATTCCCTACACACCTACTCTACACTACACACATGGGTACACGGGGCATGTATGCAGTTAACTGGTGAGGGGTCAGTTCCATTTATAACTGGGAAAAGTCAGATCCCAAATGGGTACCTGGCATTTAGAACTTCGGTTGATACAATGTGGAAGCGTCTCATTTGAAATTTTAATTTGGAAGGAGAAGGGAAAAATCTGACCAGCTTTAAATTTTTATGTTGTGATCAACTAGTCCCTGAGTTTCATATTTGATTTAAGTTCTTTTTTATTATTATTTTAGAACTTTTTAGACTTTCAGGGCTGTCTTAATACAGGTGGAAAAATAGGTCAGTGTTCACAACTGTGTAAATCAACATTGAAAATGGCAATTTATCCAGTTTCCTATTTGGAGAAAGAGATTGAAATAAGGTTACTATATACCAATACCCAAGTTAAGATAGGTTAATTAATGGTTGCAGGAAGGCCCCGTCAATTGAGTGCAAATCATTCTTACTATAATAGCTCTGAAAAACAGGTTTCTCTGGATTTTGAACTGCCATTTTGTAAGTGCAGTTGCAACTTGATATTACATGTAATCAGAGGAAACCAGCAGCGGTGTTGAAATGAAGCTGCAGCCCAATACAAGGAGGTGAAAACACCCCTTTAAGACCTTTGCTTCTGAACAGCCAGTACCCATCCTACACTTGAGTTGTGTTCCCGAAGCTTGTTTTGTCTATGGTTTGGAACCCTGACTCTTTTTTATTATCTGTGACTCTGACTCTTTTTTAGTTTGTAGTCTGTAAACTGGTTTGTTCCGGGACCAGGTTAAAAAATAATAATAATAATATAATAAAATTTTAAAGAAAAAGCCTTTCCTACCTGCAGTTATATATTGAGTGCAGTTCTAGTATTGGTGATTTGCACAACCTAACAACCTGCCAGAAGAAAAATGCCTTCTGAGTTCAACCTTGGGATGCTCTGCCTGAGAACCAGAGACCCTCCTTTCCCTTCCTGAGAACCCGAGACCCTCCTTTCCCTGGCACCTGCCATCACCTTCTTTCTGTCTGGCAATCAGGGTGCGTGGGACCCCTTTGGGAGACTTTGTTCACCCATGAGGTAACAGAGCATGGAGTCTGTTCTTTTTCCTGGCTGCGTTGCCACTTCTAGCTGCGCAGCTATGAGCAAGTTACTTAACTTCTCTAAGCCTAGTGCCTTGCAGTTTTGTTCTGAGCATTAGAGACAAATGTAAAGCGCCTGGAATATAATAAGAATTTACTAACTGGTAGCTACAGTTAGCACTGATACAGATTTGACTATCTTAGTAGTAATGCAGTGTGTAAAAGATCCAAAGTAAGTCATCGAAATTCATTTAATTCCAAGCCCTAGGGGTAGCTGCTACTCTGTTGTAGCTGATGGTTACTTTGGAATAAGTATACAAAATAATTAGCTGAACATAAGATAAACGGAGAATATGTAGGACTTTCAGAGTGAGGATGTGTCATATTAATTGGCTCCATTTTCATTTCTAAGCAAAGGCAAAATGCCAAAAGTGCTGGTGTCAGAGACTCAGGTATAAATTACCAATAATATGACTGGGGCCAGTTGCTGAAACACTCTAATCCTCAGGTTTCTTAACAATAAAATTCGGGTAAGTGTAATGTACATCACACAGCAAAATAAATGAGATAGGTAAGCTCTTAATAGAGTTGGTTATTGAGCTTAAATAATGAAACTAAATGTTAGTTTTCCCCAAGTTGTTAGATTCTTTTTTTTTTTTTAAAGATTTTATTTCTTTATTTGACAGAGAGAGATCACAAGTAGCTAGAGAGGCAGGCAGAGAGAGAGGGAGGGAAGCAGGCACCCTGCTGAGCGGAGAGCCCGATGCGGGACTCAATCCCAGGACCCTGGGATCATGACCCGAGCCGAAGGCAGCGGCTTAACCCACTGAGCCACCCAGGCGCCCCAAGTTGTTAGATTCTTAAAGGAAACTTTCCTTCTTGGAAGGGAGCTAAGGCCCCCTAAGTCAGGGAGTTATTATCACCGTATTGCTCGTGACCTCTGTCCCATTCACATAATTGCTTATCCAGCTTCCCGGAGAAAGAGAGTTAGAGACAAATAGGAGACAAGGCAATTCTAGGTGAGTATGCCCTCCTACAGGCTGTTTTTATTTTTATTTTTTTAAAGATTTTATTTATTTGACAGAGAGAGAGATCACAAGTAGGCAGAGAGGCAGGCAGAGAGAGAGGGAAGCAGGCTCCCTGCCGAGCAAAGAGCCCGATGTGGGGCTCAATCCCAGGATCCTGAGATCATGACCTGAGCCGAAGGCAGAGGCTCAACCCACTGAGCAACCCGGGTGCCCCAGGCAGTTTTTAATAGGGAGTTAGGATTTTCTTTTCCTTCTACAAGAAATTAACTCAGTACAGTCGTTCTCAACTTTGGTTGCATTATTGGAATCTCTCAGGGAATTTAACACATACAGATGCCTGGGTCTAACCCCACAGATCTTGCAGCCTGGGCATCTGGAGGTTTAAGCGTGCCAGATGATTCAAATCTAAGTTTGAGCTTCCCACTGAGAAATGCTCTCAGAAAAAGGGGCCGAGTAGGCAGCTGTATAGATGTTGGTTAAGGTGTGAGGAACTTAATGTCCGCTGGCTGCACCCCCGGGATCTCCTACATCCTCCCAACTTCTTGGTCATAATACTAGGCCAACTGTGTAGTACCTGCTGGTTGCAGATTTAATTATCTGTCTTTTCTGCCAGCCTCTAAGCTACATGGAGGGCCCTAAACAAAGAGGATGAGCGAATGAACAGTACAGTAGAGTTTGGGTGTTTTTGAAAGCACCTGCCAGCGTGCTCGCTTCGGCAGCACATAGACTAAAATTGGAAGGACACAGATTAGCATGGCCCCTCTGCAGGTGTGACATACAAATTCGTGGGGCGTTCCATATTTAAAAAAAAAAAAAATGAAAAGCATATGCCAGGGCTCTACCCCAGTCACTGAGTGATATAGTCTGGGATTGTCCTAGGGAGGTATATTTTTAAGTCGCTGCAGGTGATTCTAATGAGCACACCTGCTTAAGAACAGCTGGGTTAGAGGAGTGAACTGATTATTAGCAGGGAGAAAGTGGTGGTAAAGATGGATGGACACCCCAAAGGAAATATTCATTTTTGGTCTTTAAATTTTCTGAAGTTTTGTATCCTCTTTCCTGTGTGACAGTTTGGGAAATTTGGTCTCTTGATTGTGGGTCAAGTAATAATGCACATTTCAGGGCCACTGAAGGCCTGATCTCTTTGTAGCCAGATTTTCTATCAACAGACACATGAAATGAGGTCTGAAGTACTGTCTAAGAGCCCCTTGCTAAGCTGGAGAGAGGAATGCTTTCCTCATTTCAGTGTTCTTCTATTGCTGATACATAAGTCATTCAGTAAATGCTTTGATAACTCTTTTTATTTCAGCAACTTTTTTTTTTAATTTTTATTTTATTTATTTGACAGAGAGAAATCACAACTAGGCAGAGAGGCAGGTAGAGAGAGAGGAGGAAGCAGGCTCCCTGCAGAGCAGAGAGCCCGATGTGGGGCTTGATCCCAGGACACTGGGATCATGACCTGAGCCGAAGGCAGAGGCTTTAACCCACTGAGCCACCCAGGCGCCCCAGCAACTTTTTTTTTTAATAAAAATTTTTACTTGCATTTGAAATTGTTTTGCTTTGATTTACTTTTGTTCATAAACACTTCCCTGTCCTATTTCCCTAACCTGGAGATCGATGAAAGGTTGTTGGCAGCCTCCATTAACCCCATGGGGTGGGCTGCTGTGACGTGGGGCAAGGTACCTCTGGTATGGGGTCTCATAGGATGTTGATGACAAGGTGCTAGAGACATCTTCTTTCCCCTTAGCCTAGCTGCGGACCCCTTCAGCATTCAGCCCAAACCTTGCTCCCTGTCTGACTCCACACTTCTGCCAGGCTGAACACTGCCTTGTCCCCACATATATATGTCCCTTGCTCCGAGCCTTCAATCATGCTATTTCTTCTTCTTCTAGAAGCACTCTCCACACCATATTCATTTTTTCAAAATTTTACTCCTTTTGGAAGTTCAACTCAAATGCTACTTCTTTCACTCTTCTCCAGTTACCTCTGCTCAACCCAATATGGTCTCTGTCTCTCTTCTAAAACTATCTTCAAAGTGTTCTGCCTTAGTAACCCTCCCTGATACGGAGTTCCCTTTAAACCAAATTCTAGACTACATGATTTTGTTTTTACCTTCATCTTGGGCAACCAAAAGATGGGATAGGGATAATTGGGGGAAAAAGTTTGGAATGGGGAACCAAAACACAAATACAGCAAAACGCAAATGGAGGTTAGAAGTTTTTTTGCATTAGAGACTTTGGAATGATCATGAAAGCTGAAGGAAAGGATGCCTATTATGGCAGTGCCCTTGCCGGGGTCCCAAACACTTGCAGACAGGGAGAGTCAGCAATGTCCAGCCACAAAATCCCACTGTCTTGGATGTTGAGAAAGATGCCATGGAAGGGGCGCCTGGGTGGCTCAGTGGGTTAAAGCCTCTGTCTTCGGCTCAGGTCATGATCCCAGGGTCCTGGGATCGAGCCCCTCATCGGGCTCTCTGCTCAGCAGGGAGCCTGCTTCCTCCTCTCTCTCTTCCTCCTCTCTCTCTGCCTGCCTCTCGGCCTACTTGTGATCTCTACTGTCAAATTAAAAAAAAAAAATCTTTAAAAAAAAAAAAAGATGCCGTGGGAAGTGGGGTTCCTCTCATTGTATGTGCCATCCTCCCGGCACAACATGACTCCTACATGCATGTCCTTGAATGCGGCAAGGAAGGGGAGCCCCTCAAAAATCTTAGGACACGAGGTGCAAAAAAAGCACACATCATCGCTAACATGGCCATGCAAATGCTGATCATCTCTAGCTAGTTGCTGCCTCATTCCTGGGTGGTGAATATGGGAAATCCTACTAACTAGTTCTTGCCGTGATCCTTGTGCTCCTGGCCTCGGTCATAACCTTCTCTCCCTGAAGGTTTGCAGAAGGAATCTCTTGTCTCTTTATCTTCTTTCCCGCTAGACTATGGGCAAAAATGAATATGTCAATTAATGTTTGCAGAGATGAATCTTTATTCCCAGAGTATTATTTGCCTTTATCTGGATCCTAGAGCTACCTTAGCAGTAAAAATGAATGATTCCAAAGAACTTGGCAGTGTCAGTATGAGAGCACTGTTGCTCAATGGCTTTATTATTGCTCCTCGTGATTTTTCTGTAGATAAGGAGCTTATAGTTATGTCAGGCTTTATTACCACCCAGGCTGTTACTTTTGCAGAAATTGTGTTAGGACTTAATATGCCCGCATACAACACATTTGTTCTGCATTCTCATTTGAAATTGGTGATGAGAGGAAACCAAAAGAGGAAAGAGAACCTCATTTTTTAAAAGAAGTTTTTATTTATTTGAGAGAGAGAGAGAGCATGAATGAGGGGAGGGGCAAAGGGAGAAGCAGACTTCCCGCTGAGCAGGGAGCCCAATGCAGGGCTCAATCCCAGGACCCTGGGGTCATGACCTGAGCCAATGGCAGATGCTTAACTCACTGAGCCACCCAGGTGCCGAGGACCTCATTTTTTAAAAAATGCTTCATTTCTGTAAGCATTTTGACTAATTGCAGACAGGTAATAGGGGTAGAAAATACGTAAAGAAAAAGGGGGGCAGTGGTTAATTTAAATTCCTTAACATTCTGTCAGGAGAAGAGGAGCACCTCCTTCCAGCATCTGTCCTGGCATGCCAAAATGTCCTTTCCGCACGTCACCCAGCCACCTGGGAAATCGGTGGGGAGGCTCTTAGAGCCTGAGGCAGGAGTCTTGTGTGTGTTATTGCTATGTATCCCTGCATACTCATTCTGGAGTTTCTGGAAGAGCCGCCGAGGAGAGGTTCATCAGAGCGGTACCCTTGTTATGGTTGGTACATGCATCAGTCCGAACAGACCCAGGCAGACTCCTATGCCAGCATGTCCAGTTAGATACTATGTCATGGGAGGTGTTGGGCTGAGGAGGGTCAGCAGCCCAGGGAGCGCTCTTGACACGGAAGGTTATGGACCTGCATGTTTAATCATCAACACACATGTTGCAACATGTTAAAAACCAGGCCGGTCGTAGCAGTGCAGACAGGCATTCCCGCCAAGAGCCCTGCAGCAGCTGGCCAGAGAACACGAGAAGCCACGTGCCTAAAGGACTGCCTAGGGACCAAGGCCTTCTCTGTGGACTTCTGAGAGCAGACTTGCCCCAAGGAACACTGCTGTGCAGCAGAAGGCCCAGGCCACCCCTCTAGATCTGCAAAGGTCCTGACCTGTGGCTCCAGGCTCTGTGTCCTGGTTGCTCAACATCAGATGACATTGAGTGAAACTCGTGCATCCGCCTGCACCCTTGGCACCGCTGGCTTCCAGCTCACCAGGTGTGTGCCCTTGAGGGTGTATGGCCATTGATTTCAGCAGCCTGTCAGTACTGTCATAGGGTAAGCCCCAGGCTGGCGGGTGTAGGGCGTTCAAACATGAAGGCATAGTTCAGACCTGCAGTCTAGTGAGTGGTCCCCTGTTAGGTTTGGGAAACTTAAGCACAAATCAAAGGAATCCAAGAAGCCTGAGAAGGGTACTGGAGTTGACTAGGGTATAGAAAAGGGCGGTTTGTTCATACTACGTTTATACTGCTAAGTAATCTTTCTTTGGGGGTGGGATTTTTCTCTTGCAGCACCTCAGTAACCTCTGCCAAAGTGGCTGTGAATGGTGTCCATTTGCATTATCAGCAGACCGGAGAGGGAGAACATGCAGTCCTCCTGCTTCCTGGAATGCTGGGTCTGGAAGTTTTTTAATGGAATTTGAGTGCTGTGTAGTCTTTGATGCATTCGAGTTATTAGATGCCAAATATTGATTATTGATTTTAGTGCTTTGTTAAATGCTTTAATATCTGCTACAAATCGAAGTGACAGAAAAGAAAGATAACTTTCTACTATATGTATTCGTTATTCCCTTAAATACCCAAGTTTTGTTTTTTTTTTTTTTCCATGCAGTTACACCCTGTAGTTACCTATAATTTGGGAGGATGACAGGGGTTAAGAAGAGGGGTGTGGGCAGAAGGGATCAACTAACTAGACAAGCTACTGACCAACCATCCCAGTGAGCCTGGAATTGAGGGATTCCAGGATGCAGGACTGCCAGTGCTAGAAGGTGGATTAATCCCCTTGTTGCAGTTGGTTACATGCTCAATTAAAATAAGAGCTAAGAGCAAGACTTAATTTAAAGCTTTATGGAAATCAAAATTAGATTGGCATGAATGGAGCATAGTAAAGCCAACTGGATCCCAATTTTATCTTCCAGATAAGTAATGTACATGTATCCAGATCAGGGAAATAATGTCCAGTGATTCCAGGATACTCAAATTTGGTTTTAAGGATTTTGGTATTGTTTTAATTTAGTTAAATAATACCAATATATACTATTTCCTTATGATTTATTTTCTTGTAAAAGTTAAATGCTAAAATGCCTTTCCAAACTTATATACACACACACACGTGTGTGTGTAGAAGACATATATATGTGCAAAAACAGATGTATATTATGTATGTATATATATATATATATATATATATATATATATATATATATATGAAACATTGTATACACATATATCTAAGTTTTGTTTCTTTTTTTCAAGTAGGCTCCATGCCCTGCATGGAGCCCAGCACAGGACTTGATCTCACAACCAGGTCAAGACCTAAGCTGAGATCCAGAGTTGGACATTAAACTATCTGAACCACCCAGACATGCTCTCCATTTATATTTTTGCCTTAGGTTTTCTGAATGATTTACCTGATGTTCAGAAAGGTAGATCTTCCCAGACAGAATGGTGGTCCTTGATATTGTTAAATGATTCTATACCATCTTAAAAGACATTTTGTAATAATAGCTACTTTATCAAGCAAGATGTTTAGTATCTGTGTGTGGCCTGAGCTACAAGCCCTCAGCAGCTAAGCATACTTTAAAAACAAAATGCTGACTCGCCCCTGGACTGGGCTCCTTAGAGCCTTCCACGCCACACGCGGTAGGTGTGTGCACTCAGTGGCCATGATCTCCTGGGCAGGCTGGGAACCGCCAGTCAGCTCCACCACGGCCTCACGAACGGGGTTCTGCTTGTTAACATGCTGTTGTTTGAATGAAATAAGCGAATCTGATTTCTCCCCTCCACACCCTGCCCTCCCTCTCATTTTAATGTTTTAGTTGAGTTTTCTGGTGCTTACTTATAACCAGAAAATAAAATCTGCAGGGCTGTTCACATTAGCCTAGTTAAAAACACCTGGGAATTTAAAATTCTACTTTGAATAACTTGGATCAAATCATATTAATTTGTTGACAGATAATATTGGGATCTCTCTCATTTCTAAGTCATTTTTTTAAAAGAAAAAAAAAATCACCCAGAAACATACCATATTAGTAAGTCAATTTCTATGCAGTTTCATGAATTCCTCTTGTTTTTAATTAAAAAAAATTTTTTTTAAGGGAGATTAACTGGGAACATATCAAAAGTGCTGAAGTAATAAAGGACCAAATGAATCCTCAAAGTAGCCACTAGGAGGAGACAAAAGGCAAGTCTGAACTCTACCAGGAAAGGAAGTCAGCCTCTCAGGAAATGGATTTTATTTATCATCACAAGGCTACTTTGGTGACTGCAACCTGCTGTCCAACTTTTGAGTAGAAACTAGTTACTTCGTTTTAAGATTCAGTTGTTTCTGCTTTTACTTTAACGTGCTTGAAATAATGAAATCATTCACCTGAGGGTAACCAAGTAGCTATTTTTAGGCAGTGGAGAGACTGATTTTGGACCCCAGATCCAGAATCTGAATAAGAAGCTCTTCACAGTGGTTGCCTGGGATCCTCGAGGATATGGACATTCCAGACCCCCAGATCGAGACTTCCCAGCGGACTTTTTTGAAAGGGATGCAAAAGATGCTGTTGATTTGATGAAGGTAGGTCTCTTAGGTAAGAGCCCAGAGGAGGGAGGAGGGCTGGGCATGTCTTCATCCATTTTGTTTTTTTACTTCTATAAGAGTAATACTGTGTAATTCCTGCAGAAAGTTCAGGGAGTTCAAATAGGTATGAATTAGGAAGTAGAAATATCCCACAATCCAACTATTTAGAGATACTCTTGCTATAACTTTAAGACTGCCTTTCCAGCCAATCCTTTTTTTTTCTTTCAATCTAGTTAACGTAGAGTGTATTATTAATTTCAGAGGTAGAATTTAGGGATTCATCAGTTGCGCATAACACCCAGTGCTCATCACAGCACATGTACCCTCCGTAATGCCCATCACCCAGTCCCCCCATCCTTCCACCTACCTCCCCTCCAGTGACCCTCAGTTTGTTTCCTGGATTTAAGAGTCTCTTATGGTTTGTCTCTCTCTCTCTGTTTTCATCTTATTTTATTTTTCCTTCCCTTCCCCTCTATTCATTTGTTTTGTTTCTTAAATTCCACCTAGGAGTGAAATCATATAGTATTTGTATTTTGCTCAACATAATCCCCTCTAGTTTCTTACCATGTTATTGCAAATGACAGTGGAATAAAAGAGATTTCATTCTTTTTGATGGCTGAGGGATATTCCATTGTATGTATAGACCACATCTTCTTTATCCATTCATCCGCTGATAGACTTCTGGGCTCTTTTCTTATTTTGGCAATTGTGGACACTGCTGCTATTAACATTGGGGTGTGTGTGTCCCTTTGAATCACTGTGTTTGTATCCTTGAGATAAATACCTAGTCGTGTAATTGCTGGGTCGTAGGGTAGCTCTATTTTTAACTTTTTGAGGAGCCTCCATTCTGTTTTCCAGAGCAGTTGCCCCAGTTTGCATTCCCACGACCAGGGCAGGAGGGCTCCCCTCCAGGCAGTCTCATTACATATATAAGTACACAGTTTTGTATTGACGGCATCATCCTTACCCATAATGTTTTTCCAAATTGCTGTTTTTTGAACAATTTGTCAAGGAGATACTTCCGTTTAAATAAATAATGGGTTCAAGTAAGTCTTATAATCGTCACACAGTATTCCATTGTGGGGGTGCACTGTCTTATTCACCTCTCTCTAATGGCAAATAAATACTCAAATTTTTAAATTGCTTTTTTTTTGTGTGATTATAAACAGCAGTGCAGGAAACACTGTCTTATCCATGGACATTTTCGGTCTCTTATAAACAATGTGGTGTGGACACCCCTGGACCTGTCCCCTGGTGCACAGGTGTAGGAGTTCCTGGCATATCTAGGGGACAATGCTGGGGTGTAGAAGACACAAATGTTCCTTTTACAAGATAGAGCCAAATGATTATCCGTGCTACTTACAGCAATCTATAGTCCCCTCAGCATCTTGGGCTGATATTTGTTAAATCTTTCATTTTCCAAATCATTCTATTTTTACTTCGAGGCAGCATCTCTCAGATGTAATCTTTATTCAGTTTCCCTGTCGAACATGTTTTCAGAGCCTGATTGATTTAAGGATGAACATAACCTCCCTGTGACACCATTCTCCTCCACCCCATTCTTCCCCCAGTTGCAGTCAGTGGTTTTATCAGATGCGATGACTTCATTCCACCCAGTAAATATTAAGTTTCCCTCTCTAATCTGCATGACTGTTCTCAAAGCCTTCGCTCAGGCGTGGGTGTGTGTGCACATGTTACTTGTCATTCCCAAGGACAGCTGATCGCAGCTGTTTCCAGAGATTCTGTCCAACCAGAAGATGTGGTTCCCTCATTAATTCAAAACAATACTCTGTACTTAGGGTTTTTTTTTTTAAGTTAAATTTAATGAATATATACTGCATTATTAGTTTCAGAGTTACTTAGGATTTTACGATACTTATATTTACCCCAAAACTAATTGAGGAAAACACATTTGCATCATCAAATGGCAGAGTCTAGCATTTTTCTTTAATTGCCAACGGCTGCTCCAGACCTCACAGCTGTATTGATTTTGATGATTGTCAGTTACCTGATTCCTTTAGCAGAGAGCAGCAGTCGGCTGTGCTATGCGTTTCACTGTATTCTTTGCAGACGCTGAAGTTTCCGAAGGTGTCTCTGCTGGGGTGGAGTGACGGTGGCATCACAGCTCTCATTGCGGCTGCAAAATACCCATCATACATCAACAAGATGGTGATCTGGGGAGCCAATGCCTACGTGACTGATGACGATGAGAAGATTTATCAGGGTAGGTTTCATAAATCAGAGATGTCATGACAAGAGGCACCTTTGCCCTCCCCTTCTTGGGACTTGACTTCAGCGTGTATTGACAAGTCAGTCCTGTCTCATCTGCTTCCAGTTCTCAGCTCTGAGTTGGAATAGTCATGAGTTCTCAGAAAAGTCCTGCAGTTCAACTAGCCTGTGTCTTAATGCTTTCTATTTGCAGAAGTGACACCTTCATGACTCAGGAGAAGGTTCTAAAAAAATCTGTGTTCACATTTCCGGGTACTGATAGTGAACTACAAGGAGGGAGGGCTTGTTGGAAAGTGTTCTTCAGAACCCCATTTAAAATTATGGGAGTGTAAAAAGGAACATTGTATTCAAATATGAAACCTTATATTTTGATAAAGAAATTTTGTGCTGTTCACAACTTATAAGGCTGTCCTTCAAGTTTATCTTTGAAGTTTTTAGAGGCAGGAGAACAGAGACTGGCAAATTACAGCCTGTGGGCCAAATCCAGCCCATCTGTTTTTGTAAGGCCGAGCAATGATGGAGAAGACCAGTGCCGTCAGGCCTAGATTGATCTAGGGGTTCCCCCTCCATCCCTGTTTCCTCCTCTGCACCCAGATTTGCTGCCCAGGGCTTGTGCTGGTGGCCGCTTACACACCGGTGACTGCTGGCCATTCCCAGGCACCCAGTTGTGGAATTGCAGTCAGCAAATCGGTACTTGCTTAGCCTCCAGCAGGCTGACCAAAGCAAACTTCTTGGCTCTCGGGAGAAAAGAAGGACACATTGGAATCTGGAGGTGTCTGGGGCAAAACACAAAACTCCCCTGGGCTACCACATCACCAGCATCTCCCAGCTTGACCCACCAGGACCCTCTTCTTTAATCTGATGGCTTTTTATTACAAGTATGTTTCTACTGGATCCCAGATGGCCAGGCCCAGGCAGTTGGGGTCAAGCAGGTCAGAGGTCTCTCACCTTAAATCTACCTACCTAATACCTTTGATTTTTGCCTTTTGGCTTGCAAAGCCAAAAATACTCTCTGGCCCTTGACAGAAAACATCTGCAGACCCAGGCACTTGAATATGACAAGTCTAGTTTTATTCAGCTGGTTCTGCAAGTCACCTGATTTAAGTAAGCCACGAAATGGCAGTGTTCTGTTACAGAATCTTAGTTCTTTGCACTGTTTGGGAAAGGACAGTGAACCTCTTAAATGATGAGTCTGAAGTAGTCACCCATCCTAATCAGTACTCCTGCTTGTCCTTGTTGTATCCCTACCAGATTCAGAGGGAAGAAAATCCTGTAAAGGGAATGGAAATGCCTGTGACAATGCCTGCCTTCTCTGTTTGATAATGCCGATGTCTGGGTCATCTTAGGGTCAGCATTTGCTGGTTGTCTTTTCCCTTGAGATTTGGTCAGATTTGCTTCTTTAGGGGTTGTAGAGTTTTTCATTTATTTATTTGTTGGTTTTGTATGTTGCTTAATTTGGAATTGTTTTTACTGTACTATGTTGTGACTCCGTATCCTGTTAAAACTCTGAGGAACGTTGATATTTTTTTTCCTTGGCATGCAGTCAGCCTGGTTAGGTTCATAGTGCAAATTCTATTTAGCCTTCTGTGGGCTGTAGTTCCAGCAACAGGTCCATTATTGAAGCCTGTGCTACGCTTCCTCGTGTCTGCCCCACACAAACCCCACTCAGGCTATGCTGGGACGTAGGTAGTGGTTCATAGGGTTGTTCAGTTCTTGACGCTTATGTTGAATGCTTTTTTGCATCTTCCCCAGGCACGGAGAACTCAGGGGTGAACCCAGGACTTGAACTATTTTATCAGTTCATATGCAGAATTAGGGACCCAGCTTCTATGACCAGAATCACAGACTTCCCTCAGAAAGACAGGTCTCAGCCTCCCCACATTCCCCGCTGCTGTGCAGTTCGTGCAACTGTAGCCATCTTTAGGGAAAAACAGCCAAAGAAAAGAGATGGAAGAAATAACAGGGATTTTGCTTACTATGGTCCCCTTTTTTCTGGTACCTTGAATCAGAGATCTAGCCTTCTCTTGGGACTTTAGGGGCCTGACAGCCCCTAAAACTGGTAGTGGACTAGTAGTGCAGGCCCATGGACTAGGGTAGGAAGAAAGAGAGAGAAAAACAGTTTTCCTCAAGAAGGAGAGCCTGGTCCTTGTCCTCTCGCTAACTCAGGGGGTCTTTTCCTGAAGTTTCACTTTCAGCAGCCCCCAACCACATGTGTGATTCTCCCCTCACCCTGTGTCTCAAAGTTGAGACTCAACGGAAGAAAAGGGAAATAAGAAACTCATCCCCTTTCTGGGTCATTATTCAAGGTTGTTCAGGCTCCTGCTTTTACCCCTTGGCATGTTGCTCCTTGTTCCGTCTAGAGTTCAGCTATAATCTGTGAGCTGGGGGCTCACGCCACCTTAGCCAGCACCCACGCCCGAGAGATACTGGGTGCTCACTGGAGCAGACATCTCGCAGCTTCTGTTATGACTAGGGGTGATGTTCTCTAAACCACTCTTCAGCCAGACTCCTCCTGAGCCCCGGAGCCGGATTTCTATCTACTGGCTGAGCACCTTCCTCTGGATAGCCTGTAACCAGTGTGTCTGCCTTGAACTCGCTACCTCGTGACTCTCAACTCTTCCCACACCCCAGCCCATAATCTCTGTCTCAGTGAGTGGGGCCAGGTCCCCCTAGGAGGCAACCCCTCCTCTCCTCTTGCCCACCGTTTTCCTCTTCGGACACTTGGCCTCTGAGGGTGGTTGGTTTTCCACAGAAGAGTCTCCTCACTAAAGCAAAAGCCTGGTCCTTGGATTCTGTGACTTAAATTCCTTCAGTGACTTCAGTGACATCCAAGCACCTGGGCCCGGCCCGCCCTGTGGCCAGCTGCTCCTTTCCCCTCAGCCTTCCTGTGCGGCTCCCACGTTGAACAGCTGCCATTCCTGAAACAGGCTTGCTCCTTTGTGCCTCTCCGCCTCGGCCTCTGCTCCCGTGCTTGCCTACGTGGCCTCCTGTCCAGCCCAGTGTCCTCACCACACACGGCTGCTTCAGCCACCATCCCCCGCTCCCGAGGCCCAGGGGCCGTGCACCAGGTGGATGCTTGTGCCTCTCGGGCTCTGGAGCGCTTCGCACATCCTATCACAGGGGGCCGATTATCCTGGGCACTGTCACCTGTGACACCTTCCCCTCAGTCACCACTGTGTGAACTCCACACGTTCTGTGACTCTGACTTTGCTCCTTTATGCAGACAAATCCTGAGAAGCTCCCTCTACCTCCCACTCCTCTTTCGGTTACTGTCTGCTGTGTTTCGGCTCCCCTTCCCAGCCGCCAGGCCCTTCCTTCACGCCCCGCTCTCTCTGACTTGTGCGGGGGGTGGAGGGTGGCGTCGAACCCACCAACCTTGTGGGACCTGGGCCCCTGTGCTGCCAAGCCCCTCAGATGCTTATGGCCCTTCGGCTCCTTGGTCATTCTGCAGCATTTGAAAACACACATGTGCTGTAATATTGATCCCACCCTTCTTCTTCCCTTTTTTTTTAAAGGTTTTATTTATTTATTTGACAGACAGATCACCAGTAGGCAGAGAGGCAGGCAGAGAGAGGGGGAAGCAGGCTCCCTGCCGAGCAGAGAGCCTGATACGGGGCTCGATCCCAGGACCCTGAGATCATGACCTGAGCTGAAGGCAGAGGCTTAACCCACTGAGCCACCCAGGTGCCCCATGATCCCACCCTTTTTCTTGAAACTTCCTCTGCCTTGAAGTTCTCACCTCCACGTGCTCAGTTTTCCCCTTATCTCTGCCTATTCTCTGTGTTCGACACCTTCCTGCTCTACTCTGCCAGCACCATCCAGAAAGGAACTCTCTGCTCCTCTTCCCATTCTTACACCCAAGAAGCTTCCCTCGTCCCTTGTCGTCCTCAGACTCCCAAATTCCAGATATTCAACTTCGTGTCCATTTTTCTTACCTGGTTGCCCCACCGGCTCCTTACCTTCGGTGTGTCTGAAGTTGAACTCATAATCGTTCCTCCACACCTGCTCCTCCTGCTGCATTTCCCACCTTGCTAAGCAACAGTCAGTGGAATGTATTCTTTCTTCTGCAAAAGAATATTTGAATTATGATGTATTGAATGGCTGCTATGAGCTCACATTAACATAGCTACTTATGACTCAGCCTGAGGCTCAGACTAGCGAAGAAACCTATGTTGATGGCCCAGCTGGGACGTCTGCCAGTAAAGCCCAGTGTTTCCCGTCTGCAGTGTCGTGTTCCCGTCCTCCGAGTTCTTCCTGCGTTCTGCTGAGCTCTGTCAGGAATCCATCTCACCTTTTCCGTTCCTCTTGCCAGGCCCCAGGTCCAGGCCTCCCCATCTGTCTCCACTTAGCTCCACTAGCACTTTCCAACCTGCTCTGTCTTTACCTCCTTTCAGTCTACTTTCCAAACTGCTTGGATGATAGTTTGCTAAGATGTAAATCTCATTATATCTTACTTGAAACCCCTCCAAGGTCTTGCATAGCTTTCCAGTTAAGTAGAGTTCAGACTCCTCTGCTTTGCTCACAGAGTTTGAGTGAGCCTGGACGTCCCGTCTTTCTAGGTCCTTCTGCTGCTGCTTTGTCTCCTCTACCCCCACGTGCCCATCCTTTTCTTTGGACACTTGGAAACTCCTGAAGTTCTAGCAATAGATGGCATGGCTCCCATATTTGCTTGCTGGCTTCTGTCCTCGCAGACTTAGACCTCCTCCAGGAAGCCCACCACCACTGCCACTTCCTGCCATTGCCCCTCTGAGCTCACTAACCCTCCACCGTCCTCCCCCAGCCTCTTCCATGCCATCTATCCCACTCTTCTACAGAGGTCATTTATAACTCTAGACGATAAGGCTCTTGAGGGCGAGAGACCAAATCTCATTGAGGTTTGTACATGCTGTGACTAATGCTCAGCAGCCTTCAAATAACGCTTACTGGATTAATTCACTAATTAATGTGAGTGAATGAGCTTTCTTCTGGTGCTTAGCACAAATTATATGCTCCAAAAAAGTAATGTATCCATTTTGGGGGGGACACAAATTATATCTATTTTGCATCAACAAACAGTTTGATTCAAATAGTTATTTTAGGAACTTAACTGTGAAACATAATTGCTACTTATTTTTTGGTGGAAATTATGCTTTGGGGTAAAACTGGCTTCCTCTTAAAAAAAAAGTTAACAGAAGTTAAGTATATAAATACATAGAATATTTTTGAGTGTTTGTTATATGCTGGGTACTGTTGTTGGCACATTTCATATGTAACTTATTTACTCTTTTTTTTTTTTTAAGATTTTATTTATTTATTTGACACAGAGAGATCACAAATAGCCAGAGAGGCAGGCAGAGAGAGAGAGGGAAGCAGGCTTCCTGCTGAGCAGAGAGCCCAATGTGGGGCTCAATCCCAGGACCTTGAGATCATGACCTGACGCGAAAGCAGAAGCTTAACCCCCTGAGCCACCCAGGCGCTCCACTTATTTACTCTTTATCTCAGGGTATTTTAATTCTCATTTTTCAGATGAGGAGACTGGCACAGAGAGGTTAAAGAAATTGCTCAGGATCACAGAGCTAGCAGGTGCGAGTGTTGGATTCAGACCCAGCCAGGCTGACTTATGAGCCTGTGTGCTTAACCACAGTTCTTGGGGTGAACATCTGCTTGCCCAGCTACTGCTGGATTTTTCTGCCCCTTGAGATTTAGATAATAATGTCCCTGAGAGTCTGAAGCCATGCCCCAGGGTTTACATACTAATAGATACCTCTCATTCTAGTGCCTGCTTTTACTGAGTTAATTCACCTGGAGAAATCTCTTGCTATCCTGAGGAGGCATTTACATGTTAGCAAGAAAAATGTCTTCACATTGAACATTAGCCAACTTGGATCTTGAAAGATCTTGGCCTTCCTGTCACAGCAGAATTTTTTTATTTTACAAAAATCTATATAATTTTGTGGAAAATGTTACACTTATAGTACAATTAATAACATTAAAATATAATAATAAAATATTGTATTATATTAAGTATAGATATATTTATATTAAATCTGTTTGTGTATTTATAAATATATAAATTAAACATGAATAATATATATTTATACTATATATTATATAAGGCATATAGTATATATTTAAATTTTATTTTGTAATTTATTATATAATATTTTATGTAAATTTATTGTTTTATAATTGAATTTTATTTAATTGATTGATACATATAATGCAACACATGTGACCCTGTAACTTACGGACACCCATGAGCCCACCATGCACGTTAAGACTGATCACTGTTCGTACCTTCACTGTATCCTCATGCTTCCTCCCCAGTCCACCCTGCCTCTGGCCGGAGGCCTATGATCTTCCCTGTGCCTTTTGGAAAACACTTCCATCACACCTGTTTATATTCCTAAACAATATGTAATTTAGTTTTATTTGTTTTCGAGCTGTACAAAGTGACTTCATACTATAGATCATCTTCTGTGACTCACTGTTTTCAATGAACGCTGAATTTCTAAGATTCCTTCATGATAGTGCTTTATCATATTCTACTGGGCAGCAGTATTATATTTTACATCTCTTTTATCAATGGACTGTGGGTCTGTTTTCACTGTCGCTGTGAACATTCATGCACATGTCTCCTGGAGCCTGTGAGGAGCAGTGTCCGTCTGGGGTATAGGCCCATATGTGAGATTTGCTGAATATTGTTGTATGCAAATACACCATGTTGCAAATGACCAGCTGTTTTCCAACTACATAAATGCATTTCCACCACCAGTGTATTAGATTCCTTAATTTACATCCTCAACAAAAACTTGGAATCAACAGACTTCTTAGCGGATGTGAAATGGTACCTTACCGGGGAATATAATTTGCATCTTCCTCTTTCTAATAGGATTGAGAATCTTTTTATGCATGTGCGCACCACTGTGGTTTCTTCTCCTGTATTGTACCTATTCATGTCATTTTGTTTCTTCTCGTTGATTTATAAATATCAAAGGTTACATAAAAGTTTTAAAATGGTATGTTTAACAGGCATGCTGTGTGAAGTCTAACAACAGGACATACACCCAAGGATACTCCACCCAGCCCGAGACTAGACCACTTCCAATATTATTATGATGTTACTGATTTGCAGGGTGTTTGCTGTTGGACAGTCTGATTATCCCCTTGCTGGTTAGTAATTGCCTTGGTCCTTAGGCAGAATAGCTTGTGCCTTGTCCTTTCGCTTCCTTTACAGACAGAACTAATATTAACATAAAAAAATGTTCCAGCATTCTTGTTTCTCATTAGCTTGGCATGTTTGTGTGTTTTCATTCTTACGGACACATTTGTCAGTTTCTTGACTCCCCTTTCCTTCTTTCGTCTCAGATATTCCTCCCAAGCTCACTTCTCTTTCTCCTCGAGTTATTTTTTAGAAGTTTTTCCAGGGCAGTTCTGATTTTTTTTTAATTAACATATAATGTATTATTAGCCCCAGGGATACAGGTCTGTGAATCTCCAGGTTTACACACTTCACAGCACTCACCATAGCACATACCCTCCCCAATGTCCATAACCCCACCACCCTATACCTACTCCCCTCCCCCGAGCAACCCTCAGTTTGTTTTGTGAGATTAAGAGTCCCTTATGGTTTGTCTCCCTCCCAATCCCATCTTGTTTCATTTATTCTTTTCTTGCCCCCCTAAACCCCCAACGTTGCATCTCCACTTCCTCATATCAGGGAGATCATATGATAGTTGTCTTTCTCCGATTGACTTATTTCACTAAGCATAATACCCTCTAGTTCCATCCACGTTGTCGCAAATGGCAAGATTTCATTTCTTTTGATGGCTGCATAGTATCCCATTGTGTATATATACCACATCTTCTTTATCCATTCATCTGTTGATGGACATCTAGGTTCTTTCCATAGTTTGGCTATTGTGGACATTGCTGCTTTAAACATTCGGGTGCACGTGCCCCTTCGGATCACTACGTTTATATCTTTAGGGTAAATACCCAGTAGTGCAATTGCTGGGTCATAGAGTAGCTCTATTTTCAACTTTTTGAGGAACCTCCATGCTGTTTTCCAGAGTGGCTGCACCAGCTTGCATTCCCACCAACAGTGTAGGAAGGTTCCCCTTTCTCAAACATCCTCACCAACATCTGTCGTTTCCTGACTTGTTAATTTTAGCCATTCTGACTGGTGTGAGGCGGTATCTCACTGTGGTTTTGACTTGTATTTCCCTGATGCTGAGTGATGGTGAGCACTTTTTCATGTGTCTGTTGGCCATCTGGATGTCTTCTTTGCAGAAATGTCTGTTCATGTCCTCTGCCCATTTCTTGATTGGATTATTTGTTTTTTGGGTGTTGAGTTTGCTAAGCTCTTTATAGATTTTGGATATGCTAGCCCTTTATCTGATATGTCATTTGCAAATATCTTCTCCCATCCTGTCAGTTGTCTTTGGTTTTGTTGACTATTTCCTTTGCTGTGCAAAAGCTTTTGATCTTGATGAAGTCCCAATAGTTCATTTTTGAAGGGCAACTCTGTTAATAGTGATCTCTGTTTTCACCTCAAAATGTCTTTATTCCACACTCATTCTTGAAAGATTATTTGGCTAAGTGCAGAAATATAAATGGCAGATTATTTTCTCTGCCATTCCACGGTCTTCTGCCTTCCTCGACCGCTGTTGAGAAGTTTTGCCTGTTTAGCTTTCCCCCCTCTAGAGTGATGTGTCTCATCTCTGGCTGTTTTCCAGGTTTTTTCTCTCTCTCCTTGATGTATTGCTATCCCACTATTGTGGGACTGGATGCGAATTCCTTTTTATTTATCCAGTTTGGGTTGCATTGATTTTTGTCTGTGGACCCTTATCTTTGATCAGTTCTGAAAATCATTCTTGACCATGTCCTCCCTTCTGTACTGCATCTCCTCTGTTCTTATCCACTCTCCCCCCACCTGGGACTGATTGGACTTTGTGGGTCTTGCCTTCCCATCCTCCCTGTCTCTCATTCATCTTCTTGTCTCTCTGTGTGGTGGGCTGCATCTTTTCTTAAACTTTCTCTTCCAATATTCTAGCTTTTTCATTAGCTTTATGAAGATTCTGATTGTTTTGTGACCTGTGATTACCAGCAAATATTGGCTTACTCTTAATCTGAAAACACACACACACACACACACATAAAGACCGTGCATACGAATTGATGATACTTTCCTTCAGAGAGGATTTACGTTGCTACTCTAGGGAAGCACAGGATCATACCAGGTTGGGGCTATTCTCATTTCCATTTAATCTAGAAATCTCAGGTTTGGCTCTACCCACCCAGTCCCAACTACCAGTTCCTTTTCCCCCAAAAGCAACCCTGCCTTTTGAGTAGTCTTACCACTCTTTGCTCTCTTCTTAGGTTCTCTTTCTCACACACACACACCTTCATATCCTAGTTTCCATTAATTGCTGCAACTCCAACAATGCAACAGAAAATATGTTTTATGAATAGTCTAGTCATAGAGACACCTGGGTGGCTCAGTTCGGTGAGTGTCTGACTCTTGATCTCAGCTCAGGTCTTGATCTCAGGGTCATGAGTTCAAGCCCTGCATTGTGCTCCACACTGAGCGTGGAGCCTACCAAAAAAAAAAAAAAAAAAAAAAAAAAATCTAGTCATTCCCCTGCAAGGGCACCTTGCAGAGGGTGTGGTCTGCAATAGAGCCCAAAGTAGAAATACCTGTGGGACATTTCTTAATTGGTCGTCGTTATGACCTCTTGCTGGCTCCTCGTTCCTCCCCCCTCTTCCAGCTTTCCTTTTTCTTCTTCCCAGATCTCCTCTGTACCCTCTTAATTTCCAGACTTCTCTGCATCCCTCTGAAGTCTTTTCACTCCTGTGCAGAGCAGCCTCAGCTCCCCTCGGCCTCCACGTGCACCACTGGGCCTGCCTCTGGAGACGGGGACCGATCTGGTGCTGGCTGTCACAGCATCTGCCAGTTGTAGTTGTACACAGCACTTTTCCCTCCGCTCTGTAATCTGCACTCACTGAGTGCCTACAGGCTGCCTGCCCGGGTCCTCGCGCTGTCTGGAGCTCTGCGGAGGGGTTATTTTCAGAATGAGTTCATGTCGTTAGTCATGTGTTGTCTTTGAGGTATGTTGTGTAGGAGAAGCACCATGTTAAAAGCTGTCATTAAGCAATGTGCAGTGTGCTCAGAAGCATTAGAATTATCAGTGTGTTTAAAGAAATATGGAAAAGAGTGGGCTGAGTAATTGAGTTTGTTCATGAGTTGTTTTTTTTTTAAATATTTTATTTGACACAGAGAGAGAGACAGGGAGAGAGGGAACACAAGCAGGGGGAGTAGGAGAGGAAGAAGCAGACTTCCCACCGAGCAGGGAACCCGATGCGGGGCTTGATCCCAGGACCCTGGGATCATAACCTGAGCCAAAGACAGACGCTTAATGACTGAACCACCCAGGCACCCTAAGTTTTATTTTTTTAAAGATTTATTTATTTATATATTCGAGAGAAAGCACAAGCACGGGGAGGGGCAGAGGGAGAAGGAGGAGCAAACTCCCCACTGAGCAGGGAGCCAGACACGGGGCTGGATCCCAGGACCCCGAGATCATGACCTGAGCCAAAGCCAGACGCTTAACTGACTGAGCCACCCAGCTGGTCTGTTATTTCCTTTTCTGAGAGTGAATCATCCATAATATAGTTTCAAGTTTGTAGTTAGCCTTTTACACCCATATTTCTTCAGAAGCAGAAACTAGAATGAATAATTTGTCTGTTTTTTGTGTACCTGAGCACACTTCAGAAAAAACCTTTTCTTTTATAAATCATGTCAGTCTTACTCAGATAACTCTAATTGGGAAAATTTTCTTATATATCTTTAATAGAAAGCATAAATGCAAATCTAATTTCATTTAGTGGGTAAAAACTTATTTTGTGCCTCTTTTGTGCCAGGCACCAGTCTAGGCTCTGGGGATAAGTGGGAAACAAAACAAAGCCAAGTTCCTTACGCTGGAGCTTTCGTCTTAGTAGGGAGACAGACACTCAGCCATGGACACAGAAAATGCTACAAAGCGCTGATCAGTGCTAAGCAGAGTAGATGGAGGGAGGGTGCTCTGTGTGCATGAGTGTGTGTCGGGGTGCTGTCAGGGAAAGCCTCACTGACCTGGGTGAGGTGAGGAGTAAACCATGTGAGAGCAAACATGGCTCTGGAGTGGACTGTATTTGCAGTATTTAAAGATAAACCTTACTTATCATTAGACTAAACCTGTTCTTTTTTTTTAAGATCTTATTTATTTGAGAAAGGGAATGAGAGCATGAGCAGCGGGGAGGGCCAAAGGGAGAGGGAGAAGCAGACACCCCACTGAACAGGGAGCCCCACGGGAATCAATCTCAGGACTCGGGGCTCATGACCTGAGCCAAAGGCAGATGCTTAACTGACTGAGCCACCCAGACACCCCTAGACTAGACCTGTTCTTGTCAATACTTCTATTTTTCAGGTATCCGAGATGTTTCCAAGTGGAGTGAGAAAACAAGAAAACCTCTCGAAACCTTATATGGCTATGACTACTTTGCCAAAACCTGTGAGAAGTGGGTGGATGGCATAAAACAATTCAAACATCTCCCAGATGGTAGGTTATGCGAACTGTTTAGCTGTCCCTTTGCTTGTGTTCCTCCCCTGGTGTTCCAGAATTCCCTGGTGAGTGCACTCAGCCACTGTCCTTTCACACTGATGTACGAACAGAGGATGCCAGTTCGTGCGCCATACACGCTCTTGTGTAGTAAATCTGCCGTAGCGATGCTGTATGTACACACCTATTCCATGTATCAGGGTTCACGGTGGGAAGTCCTAAATAGCAGACTGTTCCTTTCTCCTTCTGATCCTTTGTGTGTGTGATGACAGACTAATTCTCCAGAAGCCTCAAATAGCATTTGTTTCTTTCTCATTCTGGAGTGGGTCATCAGAAAGCAAACACGCTGTCGTGCGTACTCCATTTTTTTTTTTTTTTTTTTCACATTTAGACCCATTACCCTGCTGTCTCCTCTCTTCCCAGGACAAAAAAGAAGGGCCTTTGTGTCATGACCTTCAGCCCCAGCAGAATTAGCCTGAGGAAGAACGTTCAGTTTATTTCCCACCTTCAGGACTTAGTTATGTGACTGTAACTCCCTGTCTTCAGCTGAAAAATTAGAACGATTTCCAGTAGCAGGAAGAACTGACATCATTTCAGAGAAATTCTGAAGTAAAGTGTGTTTTTCAGTAGTTTTACAGTGCTTATCTCTCACTCTTCTATTGTAACTGCTGAAAGAAAAGGGGGGAGCTAAGATCGAACCTGGGAGCACATTGGTGACAAAATGGCGACTGCTGAAGGACCTGTTTGATCTATTAGGTAATCATTTCCAGAGTGAGTCACCTGTCAAAACTTTCACAATGAAAAGGACATTTGGAAATGTTACTTTACTGGTTCAAGTTCAAAACAGCAAATATGTCCTGTTCCAGGGCAGTACCCAACCGTGGAAATAGGTCTTTGAAAAATGTGTCTCCCTCAGCTCTTGAAACAAAAAAAAAAATGCCATAAAAAATGTCTAAGACAGTCCTCCATTAAAGAAGGCAAATTTTTGAAATGTAAACTTTTATGCTTTCCTGACTGGGGAGCGGAAGGGGTAGGAAGACTCAAGGGTAGAAGCAGAATTAAATCAGCAGCTCAAAAATATGTCCTATGTTTGTTAAAATTTAAAGTGTCCCTTCTACAAAAGAGCCTGTCAAGAGTATGAGAAGACAGGCCACAGACTGGGAGAAAATATTGGCAAAAGGTGTGTCTCGGGAAGCACTGTTATCCAAATGTACACAGACTCTTAAAATTGAACAGTGAGAAAAGAACCTCATTAAAAGACAAGTCAAATAATAAGATCCCAGTACTCACCTGTTAGAATGTCCAAAACAGAAGTTTCAGGGATCGGAAGACACTCTGTGATCCCATAGTGATGGCTACATGTCACTACACACTTGGCCAAACCCACAGAACGTGAAACCACCAGGAGTGAACCCCAACATAAACTCCAAACTCTGGGGGACAATGACGTGTCCATGCAGGTTCATCAGTTATAAAAATGTCCCACTCCGGTGGGTGGTGTTGATAGTGGGGAAGGCTATGCATGTGGGGAGCTGGGGGACAGGGGAGAGCCCTGAACCCTCCACTCAATTATGCTGTAAACCTGAAATTTTTAAAAAATCAAATACAGTTTTGTTTTTTTTTTTAAGAGAGAAAGGGGAAATATGTCAAAACATAGAGAAGCTAGCGGTATATAAATGATCTTGCAGCAAGTTTGTGAATAAACTGTTTCTCTCCCCCTCCACATGTTAATTTGATAGGAGCCCTTTTTTTGTAATTGTTTGAAATTATTCTTGGAACATTCTTGGATGCTCAGTTTAGCGTAGGGGTTAAGGAGTCAGACAGGCCTGGGTGTGAGTTCTGGCCTCGCTGCTTGTTTGCATCAGAGTGATGGGCAGACTCCTCCGCTTCTTCAAGCTGCCATGCCCTGTCTGTGAATCGAAGCTAATAACTACCCCGTAAGGTGCTGTAAGGACCAAATGGGCTTCTGCACATTCAGCTGTGGTGCCCTACCAAGTACAGGGTCAGCACTTGATAAAAGGTTATTAGGACCCTTATTATAAAAGTACTGGGCCTGCCCATAGTTGTACAGACCCAGTGAACTAAAGCAGGGAAGGCCGTGTTTCGTGAGCATCAAAGCACGTGAACAGTGTCTGACCCATAGTGCTCAGCGATGACCGCTCTCTCTGTCCTCTGAGCATCCAGTTAGCCGGTGTGTGTCATCCCAGGGACAGAAGAGGGCAGCTTCTGAGTCCTAGAGAAGTGTTTCTCAGGCCAACCCATCATCTTCTCATTCAGCAGGCAGTGCCCCCTGCCCCGGCCGCTGAGGGGGAGGGACAGGCCAGGTGCCTGGGCAGCACCCCAGTGAGCTGGCTTCCAGCTTTCTCAGGGCCCCGGTGACCCCCGGGAAGAGGCAGAGGAGGAAGGAGCTCCCTTTATGGAGTACCTGCCCGCTGCCCAGAACTGTAGATAAGACATCTCTTTTTGGCCTCATGGCCACTGCCGAGAACTAGAACTATCCCCTCTTTGACCAGGGAGGAGGCTGAAACTCATCCCTGAGGAACCACTAAGATTTCCCAGCCAGGAAACAGCAAGATGGACCGGAGCCGGGTTGTTCCTCATCAGCCTTAGAAATGTTGTTACAAATGGAGGGGAGGGCCCTATCGTCCCCAGAGTTGGTCAGTCAGGAACATCATAGAGGCAGAAGGAATGAAGAGAAGCCCATTTGCTGTGTGTAAATTATAACTTCCCAGGAGGTGAAGAAGCTCTTGAGGGCTGGCCTGGAGCCCCAAGGACCACTTAGGACATTATTTCAAGGGAAAGCTTTTTTTTTTTTTTTTTTAAGATTTTATTTATTTATTTGACAGACAAAGATCACAAGTAGGCAGAGAGGCAGAGAGAGAGGATGGGAAGCAGGCTCCCTGCTGAGCAGAGAGCCCAATGCGGGTCTTGATCCCAGGACCCCGAGCTCATGACCTGAGCCGAAGGCAGAGGCTTAACCTACTGAGCCACCCAGGTGCCCCTCAAGGGAAAACTTTTTCAGATGGCAGGCATCTATCTGCCTTCCTTTTGCAAAATGGGGACTGCTCTCCATAATAGAAAGAGTTGTGGGGGTTTTGTTTGTTTATTTTCCTGTTCTGCATGCATTATGCATATAATCAGGCAAAACTGCTTGTTTACTAGTAGAGCTTTCCAAGGGGAAAAAAGAAAGAAACCAAGCAGAGAACCAGAAAAGGAGGCCCACAGATCGTGAGAGCTAGAAGACCCCTCAGACCCTGTCTAATGCAGACCACCTCTTTTAGGGACGGGGCACCAAGGTCCAGAGGGAGGCAGGATGAGCCCCAGCTCTCTGTTGCTCCTCTGACTCCTCTTGCGGGATGGTCACAGGGAAGCAGAGTCTCAGTGCTGTTTGTCTCGCAGGGAATATCTGTGGACACTTGCTGTCGCTGGTTCAGTGCCCCACCTTGATTGTGCACGGGGAGAAGGATCCGCTGGTCCCACGGTTCCACGCCGACTTCATACACAAGCACGTGAGAGGGTCGCGGTAAGTGTGGTCCCTGCCCCAGAGCTCTGCCTGGAACCTGAGGACGTGCATGCATGGAGGGAGCTGTGGAAGGATTCAAGGAAACCTTTGGGGTGGGGATTTTTTTTTTTTTTAAGATTTTATTTATTCATGAGAGACAGAGTGAGCAAGCACAGAAGCAAGGGAAGCAGCAGGAGGGAGAAGCAGGCTCCCTGCTGAGCAAGGAGCCTGATATGGTGCTGGATCCCAGGACGCTGCAAGGAGGACCTCAGCCAAAGGCAGACGCTTAACCAACTGAGCCACACAGGTGCCCCCAGGTTGGGGGTTTTTAAGGTCCCCCCCCTTCCCAGTTTGCCAAAATCAGTAAATAATACTCTTCCATTTAGGGTTCCAGGAAAACACAGGGGCACAAGGAGCCAGGATCTGTGGGTAACCAGAAACAAAAGGAAAAGAATTCTTAGATGAACATCTTACAGTTTCCAGGAAGACAAATGTGCTAATAGGTACTAAGTTCTGTAACACTGCAGACAGTTTAGATTTCTAGCTATCAGTGTTAACTAAAACAGTTTTATATAATTTGGGGATTTTCAGATGGGTTTATCATTATAAAAGTACTATCTCCCGAGGAAAGAAAAATGTGTAAAATCAAAAGAAGAAAACAAATTGCCTGCTGCTTGCCACCCATTTAAATAATTCTGCTATTAGCATTTTTTAAAGATTTTATTTATTTATTTGAGAGAGAGCACACAAGCGAGGGGCAGGGGGCAGAAAGAGAAGCAGACTTCCTGCTGAGCAGGGAGCCTGGGATCAGAACCTGAGCAAAAGTCAGACCCTTAACCAGCTGAGCCACCCAGGTGCCCCCTGCTATTAGCAATTTTAATGTGGTTCTACTTTCTAGTATTTTTAAAGCATAAATATAATTCTATTCTGTATTCAACTCTGAATCCTGCTTTTTTTCCACTTAAAAATATGTTGTAAACGTCTCGTGTTGTTTCATCCTTAAATATGTACACATCAGATGGGAAGCCTGTATTCAGAATCACAAAACACCAACATATACCAAGCCATGTTGGTGGCTCACTCGATTAGACGCCAGATACATGTTACTTGCTCTTTGCATTCTTGTTTCTGCCAACCAGCCTTGGACACTGAAGAAGCTTATTATATATGTCAGCAGAAATTCTGTTCTTCAGTCCCATGCATTTTTGTGTGGAACAAAAATTTATATTTTAAATACTTTGGCAGATGCAGGACCAGCTTTTGCTGGTACTTATATAGAGATGAAAATTTAAAGTTGAATAAATTTGGTATTTCCTTTCCACGCAGTGGATGCATACCCTGAAGGAGAGGAGAAAGTGAAGTGTGACCGGGGGATAGTGACCTTTTTCTTTTTTTTTTTTTTTTTTAAACCAAACATGCCAGAGGATCAACACCCAAGTGAGCCTTGAGCCCTTTAGAAACTATGTATCAGTTCCAGGGATACTGTCATTATTCTGGCCATCTTTAGAATTCTATGGAATTCTTTTGAAATTGGCTTTATTAATGACTTAAGAAAATCCTCTCTCCCTTCCTCCCTCCTTTTCTCCTTTCCTTCCTCTCTGCCTCCCTCCTTTTCCCCTTTCCCTCCATGAGCTGATTTCTGATGCCTACCTTGGGCCAGCACTGCCTATCCCTCTCCTGAGAGCTCAAACGATCTGGTAGGGAAATCAGACTCAGAAAACAGTTCCACTACTGTTTTGTTTTGTTTTTTTAAATTCCAATGTAGTTAACATACAGTGTTATATTAGTTCCAGGTATACAGTGTAGTGATTCAACAATTATATATGTTACTCGGGGCTGGTCATGATTAAGTGTCCCCTTCATCCCCATCACCTATTTCGCCCATCCCCCCACCTCCGCTCTGCTAACCATCCGTTTTTTCCTCTATAGTTAAGAGTCCACTTCTTGGTTTGTCTCTTTTTTCCCCTCTTTGCTTGTTTGTTTCTTAAATTCCACATATGAGTGAAATACTGTGGTATTTGTCTTTCTCTGATGGATTGATTTCACTTAGCATTATCCATGTTACAAATGACAGGATTTCAGGGGTTTTTTTTAATGGTTGAGTAATATTCCTCTGTGTACAATATCTAACTACACTTCAGAACAAACGTACGAAAAAAATATAGTCCCCATATATAGATGAGAAAATCAAGGTTGAGATAAGTAATCTTCCAAGGTTGCATAGCTAGTAAATGACAAATCCTAGATGTTTTCCCCTCCTAATATAGCACTTTCCCCCCACAGTGCAGCTGCCTCTCATAAACATGCTCGTATTTTCATACGATGGTAAGATGCCTGGATTATATACTTGCTGACCTGGTTAATTGTCTTCTAGCTTCAGAAATGACAGGTTTTTGCACACTGACGCTCATGATAAATGCAGTGTGTTCTCTTAGAGAGCCAAATTCAATAAAAGTCAGTCTGCAAGGAAGTTTAATTTAGGAATTCTGTTCCAAACCCATCTCCTAGCAACAGAATATATCAATATGGGAAAAAAATAGCCCCTTCCCATTCAGATGTTAATTATTTCAGGAGACTATTTTGTGGAAGATCATTTTCTTAGAGCAGGATCTTTTGGAACAAATGAGTGGACGGTAAAGTGCTCTTGGCAACAATTGTCTCAAACTGGCTTGCATTTTACACCTGCTGCCTTCCTGTGCTAAAATGGGTCAGAACCCACCTAGAACATGGGTGGTTTATTTTGGACCCCAGAAGAAGGAGGTAGATGCCTTGAACACCAAGTCCTCATGAGATTCAGTACCACAGGTCCCATGACAATAGGAAAGCGAGGTAGAGTGGCAAGTTTTCAATGAACTGGGTATTTCATTACCTTACCAGGTACATTTATAATTAAACTTAAGGATACGGTCTATCCCTTCAAAGATTCTACCGACAAATAGATAATCACATATGAGACAAATGCCTTTCTCTCCTGAGAAGGAGGCCAACTGAAGGGTGGGGTTGTTCAGGCCTGCCGAACAGGCTTGTGTTAATTTGTCTCTCTTTTTTCTCTTTGTGAGGAACAATGGTAGAGTCTCTTAGACACGAAGAGACCTTCACAGTCATTCAAGTTCAGTGGTTTTAAAGTTTGCTTTTAGGCAGCTGAGCCCTTCCTCCTAACAAACTCTGATGCAGAAGTCCAAGACATAACACACAAAATAAGAGTGACTCTGATTAGAGCCGGGGTTGGGGGGTGAGCCCCTGCCCCTCTGATTGCAGCCCCTGTGCCTTCTCTGCTCATCTGGCCCTCCCTCCTAGACTGCAAAGCCCTGAGGCTGCCCTCCACCTTCTTGGCTAGCTGGCTGCTTCGGGGGCATCACCGTCAAGGCCAGCCCCAGCTCATGTTCAGAGGATTTGCACTGAGCTGAGGCTGGCAACCAGGAGACCCTTTGGGGTTGCAGCAGATAAGCCTTGGGAGGTCCTGGGGCTGAGTCAGCTCAGAAGACGATGTGACTTCACAGCTGGCCAAGCCACGTGTGTGTCACTCTGTGTAGGGGTCAGCAAGTGCCACTGTAATAAATATCACACGTCGAGTGGCTTAAACAGTAGAAATGTATTCCCTCTCTCAGTTCTAGAGGCTCTAAGTCTGAGATCGAGGTATCAGCAGGGCTGATTTCTGCTTAGGCTTCTTTCCTTGGCTTATAAATAGTCCTCTTCTTATAAGGACATCAGTGCCATTGGATTAGGTCCCACCCATATGATCTCATTAGTCACCTCTGGAAAGATCTTATATCCAAATAAGGTCACACTCTGGGGGGCTGGGGGTTAGGACTTCAACATATGGATTTACAGGACATGTAATTCAGTGCATGAGCCTGTGTTTCTGTGGAGGTGCTCAGATCTCAGGAATGGGAGACCAGGACCCAGTTCTAGACCCGGCTGCAGATGACCAGCACCATGCCTGGAACCCCTGTCCACAGCCCTCCCCTCCACCCTTCCCCCGCCACCCCGGCCATTGCCCGGCCAAGTGCACTCATCCCTCCAGTAGCCACTCAGATGTTTCCTCCTCCAGTTACTCATCGTTTGGAGACCTCACGGTCCTCTTTAACAGTTGTGAGCATATGAATTTAATTTTCCTCCTATTGAGCATGTCAACACCGGTCCCAGGATGTGGTTTAGTGCATTTTAAAGTGCTTAGTACATTTTGAAAGAAAGAGAACATGAGAGGCACACAGAGGCCATTGACCGGTGACTCAGTCCCAAAAAGTGTGGTGTGGTGTCCAGCTTCGTGCTCTGGGGCCCGGGCCAGAAAGCCAGATCAGGTTGCAAAGAATGAGAGGTGAAGTCCACATGTGCAAAGACTTGGTGCCAAGGGTTCAGTGTGAACTAACAGGGAGCAGTGGGAAATGGAGTCTCGCCTGGAGAGCTGGCTTGGTCCGTTGGGATCCTGATCAGCGTTCGCAGTGGAGGTTAAGAGCATGGGCAGGGACTCCGACGGACCTGGGTTTGAGTGCTGTCGCTGTCCCTAAGTGTGCCCTTCAGCAGTGTGCACGTATTTCTGTGTTTCTGTTTCCGTGTGTGTAAGATGGGGATGATACCTACCATTTCAGAATATTTTGTAGATTTAGTAAAAGCTCAATACACGGTAGCTGCCACTTCCGTGCCTGGAACGCTGGGGCGGGTGCAGGTGATCCGGGGTCCCAAGAGGCAGCTGGGCTGTTGCCTAATAGGAGGTCAGTGGCAAGCTGCTCTCTGACCCGACTTCCAGACCGTTGTCAGGATAGGTGTAGGGGGGTATTAGTGTTCTCCAGAGAAACAGAACCAATAGAATATACACGACAGATACATATGCACACGGGGGTTGATTTATTTTATGGGCCAGCTGGAACATTAGCAAGCTGGAGTCCCAGGAGAGCCGATGGTGCAGTTCCAGTGTGACCGAAGGCCTGGGAACCAGAGAGAGCCAGTGTTTCCGTGTGACTTTTTCTCTACCTCTCCCCATCCCTTCGTCCTCCCAGTACTGCTTCTAGTTCCTCATCCCTAGCTGCTTGCTGCTGTGGTTGAAGGGACAGACACCAAACAGGATTAGCCTCATCCTTGCAAAGCTGAGTCCTGAGTACTTTAGAGAGAGTGGCCTTTCTGGACAAATCTTACCCAGGACATTTGTAAAACCTCTCTTGAGAATCTTCCACTTGGAGTGGATTATTTCAGCCAAACGTAAATAAATTATGATCCCAAGTCAGAGCATTTCATTCATCCAGAATGAAGACCATTGTGAGGATTTTTGCATATTGTAAAATGTGACTCAAATAGAATAACCAAATAATAAAAAACAATTATTGTTCACCGTGTGCCCAGAGATCCCATACATTGTGCTTTATGTGCATTTTATCATTTTGTCCGGAATCATCCTGTGGGGTTAGACGCTGTTTCTTGCCCCCCCCTTTTCCAGATGAGAAAGTAACTCAGGGAGATGAAATAACTTGCTAGCCTGAATCCCACATTGATCAGACTGGACATGTCCTGACCCCATACAGCCCATGCCTTTAACCCTGTGGTACAGCCTTCAATTACATTCTCCTGTGACTCTGAGCTCTCAGTCCAGTTGGAAGGCCCCAGTGTGGCCCCTGCCATCCCACAGGTTTGGCCAGGCTTGCTTCTCCGTATGCGAGTTAAAAGCATCAGTCTGGCAGACCAGGACAGCTCAGAGGTGTCCCCCTCCGAGACATGCCATTGCCAGAAAAGCAGCCGCTGAGACGGTTTGGTTTCTTTCTAATGCTTGAGACATTAGTTGCATTTGAGAGAAGAAACTTCTCAGAAGTCTACTTCCCTTTCCCAAACATCTGCTGGGCTCTCAGGCCAAGGGGGAGAGCCTGCTGGAGAGGACACAGGCTGGGAGGCTATGCTCTACACGCCCTTTTTACCAGCTTGCGGGGGATTGTGGCCTATCCACTATTACCCTTTCCTTAGATGAGCTTTCTGAAAAGAACAGAGAATTAAGAATATTTATTTAATTATGTGTTTGTTTGTTTATTTAGAGTGTGACATGTGCGGGAGGGGCAGAGGGAAAAAGGGGAAAGAAAATTCCAAGCAGGCTCCATGCCCAGCGTGGAGCCTGACACAGGGCTCTATCTCACGACCCTGAGATCATGAGCTGAGCCAAAATTAAGAGTCGGATGCTTAACCAACTAAGCCACCCAGGTTCCCCGAGAATGAAGAATTAAAAATGGATGCTGTTAGCAACCAGGTCTGGATAGGCTTGGAAGGAATGTCTAAAAGTGACCAGGCCTCCCTGTTAGCGACATGACTGTCCAGTTGTCACCGTGGAAGAAATCGAGGTACAAAGAACCCACAGCCCACTTTGGTTTGCAACTAAAACAAAAATGCTTGCAGACTGGACTAGCAGCTTGATGGGTTCAGATACCACTAGAGTTTTATCACATCGAAAATGAAGGAAAAAAATGCTATGGCACGTTACTTAGGGGCTGCTCCTGTCTGTAGCTCCCACAGCTTAATTTGAAAGCTGTCAAGGGTTAGACTGAGGAAGGAAAGGATGTATGGTGCCGTCAGCGTGTTTGTCCTTGGCCACCTCATCTGTAAGGAGCAACCTAGGAGGACCCTTCCCAAGCCCAGGTAAAGTGACCATCGAATTTACATTGTAGGGTCAGACGCATTTTAGTTCCTCAGAAGATCTAGAATCAAATCTCTTCTTCTGAAGATGCCAAATGCAGGCAGGAAACTGCCCCAGGAAATAAGAATTTGTATTTGCCCCCACGGAGGCCCCTACATTTCCAGTTGCACCATGTGTCTGATGGTGGGGGACTTGCTACTACTTTTCCTGGAAAATGCGATTGTTTGAAAGCCACCCTCCATGGAGCATGTGATTAGTTCCTTTTGTTTTTTGGGTAGGAATCTACCTCAGCAGTACATCGCTAAATTGCCCTGACAGCTTGTCCAGGGGACTGTTCCTGAAGAGGAACACATGACAGGTTTTAAGTATAGTGAATCCTGTGCCAGACCTTAAGAATGAGGATATGCTGAGGACCCCCAAAACATATCAAGGAGAAGAGGAATTTTCTTTATAGCCCCGTCCATCCGTCCATCCTTCCATCCATCCATCCATCCATCCATCTCCAGTCCATTGCAGTTCTAAATGTAGATGCCCAAAAATGGGCCTCCCATATTTTTAATGAAGGGGACCTAGTTTTTATTTCCCTAAGACCTAGAGATTACCATAGGAATAGTGCAGGTACACTGAGGCTAAAAAGAAGAGGCACAACTGGTATCTCTCCTTCCTTGTTGGGAATCTGAGCAAATTGTAGAAATACGGTGGGACCTGTGATAATCAGCTTGACTACCCACAAAGAGGATGTCCAGCTTTGGCAGGTCAGGGTCCCTCTGCTTCAAAGTTCAGCTTAGCACACATTAGGGGACACAGTTTAGCCTAAACCTGTCCTTCTGTGAGCTCTCGGTATCCTTGACAGTTGCTTATTTTCTGCCTTCTAAGAGTGGAGGCCCTGAGTATCCCTACCAGCCTTGCTCCTTATGTAGGGCAACTGGGATCCTGTCTTTGGGGTTGGTGTGGCTGATCCTTTTTTTTCCTGAACAACATTAAAATTGAATTTGGAATGTTCTGGCCATTATTATTGGCATTATTAGCTTTTCCAGGGGCCTCAGAAAATGCCAACAATATATCCTTCTTTCAAGTAGATAATCACATGTGTCTAGGTACCCCTACCCCACACCCCACGTGGTTGAGTTACAGGGGGCCCGACATTGTACAAGGACAGCTCGATTCCCCCAGCTCCTTTACCCTACAAATCCTCCCTGAAGTTCTTAGCGCTCTCAACCCCCCGTTGTTGAAAAGTCAGAACTCGGCGGTATAGTAACTGGCATTTGCCCCAATAGGATCCGTTTAATGTCCCATGTTATTATAGACAAAACAGCTTGAACTTGTGCCTATATCTTAAAAGCTTTGATGAACACTTTGTTTCTGCACTTTTATAGCCAATAAATAAAACATAGAACTCAAAGAAGACTGCCTATATTCAAGAAATTGCAAACCAGCCTCATTTGACCAAAAGCTTATGAAAGAAGTCTTATGAGCACAGTGAGGTTTGCCACAAGACATGTTGTGACAGCTGCAGAACAAAGAGTTGCTGAGGCCGGCCCCAGCTGCCCTCACGGGCCCCAGGAACACTTACTTGCCCTTTGTCTGTGGCTTCTATTGAAACTTCTTCAATCCCGCAAAAGTGACAGGGTGATTCTGAACCTTAAATGGCAGGCTGCTGGGGGCTGCAGTTTCTGATCTGGGCTTTCACTCTAGGATATCCGAGGAAGCTCACCTGTTACAATCCAGTGGATTCTGGATGTTTCATATTTTTCTTGGCTCTCCAGCCTTCTCTCTTAAAATCAACCTTATTAAAATGGGGTTTCCCCTCTTTGGTAATAACCAAATCACATCCCCTACTCTCAGATTTAAAGTCAAACCATTTGCTACATGATACAGTTCCAAATTCCAAATACAATGTGTGTGCTCTGTTAAGTCAACCCCAATTTGGCTGTAAATGCCCCAAGCAGCTCTTTCCCTCAAAGTCTATATTCAGGTAAAGTTTATATTGCGTACCTTACATTTCCTCCCCAGTAGTCATCATGAAAAAAAAAAAGATCAGGCAGGTTTTTACTTGAGACTTTCACCAATTGTTAGAAAGTTTAAGAGTTTTAAATGATGTGCCATTTAATCACAAATTTTTTTTTCCTTAGGTTGCATCTGATGCCGGAAGGCAAGCACAATCTGCACCTACGTTTCGCAAATGAATTCAATAAGTTAGCAGAAGACTTCTTGCTGGGAAAATGCCCCTGAGAACAGCAGGCACCTGGGGATTCCTTACTGTGGGGCTCGAGCCTGCTGTTGCCCTACAAACACACTGCTGTCCCTCTCAGCTCACCTGCCTCCCCATGCTTTCTATACCTCCCTGCAAACTGCTCCCGGTCAAATAGAAATAATGACATAGTAAAATGTTTTCTAGCTCTAAGTGCTACAAAAATTAAAGCTGATTTTTTTTTTAACATTAGAGTCGTGAATTTCTACCATTCTGATTCTGATACACTTTCTCTCCAGTGAACCTTAGGTGAAGGCTTTGGAGTATTTATGACTGTGATTTCAGATAACTTGACTCTAGAATTATGTTGTCCCTTTCATCTGAGAGGTATTCACTGGTCTTTTTACTTCAATTTATCACATTGTCAAAGTAGAGAAAGAGAAGAAAGTCCTTGCTTAGGGCCCTTGATATACTACATTTTCACAAGAGTTGCTGGAACTACAGCAAAGAAGGTAGACAGGTTTGCTCCGTCCTTAAATCTCCATTGACTCAACACATTTCCTGGGTTCCTTTACTTTCATGTTGGGCCTGTGAAGATGAAAAAATTTGTCTCTTCATCTGTCTTCCCTAAAAGAGCAGAAAGGATATTAATTAAAAACATTAAAGCAGAAATCCTAGTTTTGTTAAAGTTATTAAACCCAGAAACATATTTAAGAAGCATTCAATGGAAGAGTAAGAATTGCCTTAAATGAAATTAAAGAGACCACAAAGTTTTGGACACATGCTTTTTTATTAGTATAGATATCTTAGACAATACTGTAATTTTTAGGAGTTCCACATTATTACATCAACAGTGTGAATTTCTGACAGAGCAAAACGGAGCACCATAGTATACAAATAGAAAGACCATGCTTGATTGAGGACAACAGAAGTTCACTAAAGATGCACGATTTATCTGAGAAGTTCTTAAGCCTCGTCCTCGCCCTCCTCCTCCTCGAACTCCCCCTGTTCATCGGCCGTGGCGTCCTGGTACTGCTGGTACTCGGACACCAGGTCGTTCATGTTGCTCTCGGCCTCGGTGAACTCCATCTCATCCATGCCCTCGCCCGTGTACCAGTGCAGGAAGGCCTTGCGCCGGAACATGGCCGTGAACTGCTCCGAGATGCGCTTGAACAGCTCCTGGATGGCCGTGCTGTTGCCGATGAAGGTGGCCGACATCTTGAGGCCGCGCGGCGGGATGTCGCACACGGCCGTCTTCACGTTGTTGGGGATCCACTCGACGAAGTAGCTGCTGTTCTTGTTCTGCACGTTGAGCATCTGCTCGTCCACCTCCTTCATGGACATGCGGCCGCGGAAGATGGCGGCCACGGTCAGGTAGCGGCCGTGGCGCGGGTCGCAGGCGGCCATCATGTTCTTGGAGTCGAACATCTGCTGCGTGAGCTCGGGCACCGTGAGCGCGCGGTACTGCTGGCTGCCCCGGCTGGTCAGGGGGGCGAAGCCGGGCATGAAGAAGTGCAGGCGCGGGAAGGGCACCATGTTCACGGCCAGCTTGCGCAGGTCGGCGTTCAGCTGGCCGGGGAAGCGCAGGCAGGTGGTGACGCCGCTCATGGTGGCCGACACCAGGTGGTTGAGGTCTCCGTACGTGGGGGTGGTCAGTTTCAGGGTGCGGAAGCAGATGTCGTACAGGGCCTCGTTGTCGATGGAGTAGGTTTCATCCGTGTTCTCCACCAGCTGGTGCACGGACAGGGTGGCGTTGTAGGGCTCGACCACCGTGTCGGACACCTTGGGGGAGGGCATGACGCTGAAGGTGTTCATGATGCGGTCTGGGTACTCCTCCCGGATCTTGCTGATGAGCAGCGTGCCCATCCCGGACCCCGTGCCGCCCCCCAGCGAGTGGGTCAGCTGGAAGCCCTGCAGACAGTCACAGCTCTCTGACTCCTTCCTCACCACGTCCAGGACCGAGTCCACGAGTTCGGCTCCCTCTGTGTAGTGACCCTTTGCCCAGTTGTTTCCTGCACCACTCTGGCCTGCCAGACGGAAAGGAGAATATTAGACACTTAAACATTAGGAATTCTGAATTCTGGCATCTGACTGTAGACTAATCTTAAGTTTGCAGACTCATCTCTTTTAGATACCCTTCTTTGACTATGGAAAATTTTCTATGCATCAATGATCCTCAAAAACACTGGACATCCTAATGAGATAAAAAGCAAGTTTGGTCCAGATGCAGTTATTAACTGATCAACAAGATGGTTTAGCAAAACCCAACTGGGTTTTTTGTTTTGTTTTGTTTTTGAAAGAGATCGAGCTAGAGAGAGAGCACAGAAGTGGCACAGTGGGAGGAAGAAGCAGACTCCCCTGCTGGGCAGGGGGTCCGACTCAGGGCTCAATCCCACAACCCTGGGATCATGACCTGAGCTGAAGGCAAACTGCTTAACCAAGGCATCCCGAAACTGGACTGGTTTTAAAAATTAGGAACAGGAACCTTCTGTAAATATTTACATTAGGTACCATAAATGGGCAAGGGCAAGGGCACATTATGATCTGAAGAGAAGATGGGCTCCAAACCACTGGCCCCACATCTGGTCATAACCTGTGCCTTTGGCCTTTGGCTTCCTGACATGGTCACCTGCGGGCCCTGGTCCTCTGACATCAACCAGCAGCCCATTAACTCCTGCTGCAAGGTTAGCCACTGCTCTGTATTCTTCACGGTCACAGGCTCCTCTGCAGTGGGGGGGAGGGGGGTGGCATATGGCCCTCTGCAGGCTGACACTGTTCCTTGAACTGCCCAGAGAGGGGCCAGAGAAGGGGCTGCCCCAGGATTTGGTGGAATTAGGCCAGGACCCAGGGTTCCCTGTGGACTCCCAGTCTCCACCCTGGCATTCAACCCTAAGAGCAGTGATTTGCACAGTGCTGAGAAGGGAGACTCACTGAGCCAGCTGCCACTGATCGCGACTACATACCGAATACAAAGTTGTCCGGCCTGAAGATCTGACCGAATGGCCCAGACCTGACGGAGTCCATGGTGCCCGGCTCCAGGTCCACCAGGATGGCCCGGGGGACGTACTTGTTACCTGCGGGGAACAGAGCCGGACTTAGATGTGCAGCTGGCAAAGGCATCACAGACAAGGCTGTGCCCTATGTGCCTTTCACAGCAGAATCATTAGAGAAAAGTCCAGCATCCGACACAAAAGTGAGCAAACAGAGGTGCTTTTCTGCCTCAGAAGAGGGGAAAATGGCATGCTTAGTCATGGCCAACATGCAGGAGTCGTGAGGAACTATCTAACGTGTCCTTTTTAGCAGTTGACATTTAAAAAAATGCAAGAAGCATCTCTTTGTCATTTATCTGTTCCTCATCCATTCTGTCTGCCACAGTATGCAAAGCAAGGTTGACTGGGCAAAAAACATTCAAATAATCACCAGCAGCTTCATTGTAGTACACGTTGATTCTCTCCAGCTGCAAGTCACTGTCTCCATGGTAACTGCCAGTGGGGTCGATCCCATGCTCATCACTGATCACCTCCCAAAACTGGGGAGAAAGAAAAAGAAAATCACATGATGGGCTGACATCCTAAACCTCAGTAAGGATGGCCCTTCTCTCCCTCTCATGTCCTTGGAAGAGCGGCCACTGTGGTCAGCCAGTGAAGGAGTCCTAGAGCTGCACCCCCATTCCTCCAGGGGCTGCTGCAGAGGGGCTTGGAAATCCGCAGTGCACTGGCCATAGGATGGCGACAGACTGAAAAGCTGGGAAGGGCACGGAGGGTGGGCACAGCAGCTGCCCTCCTCTGGAAAGCCATGGATGCTGGGGAGGCCAGCGCCCCCAGGCAGGGCTGAATGTCACAACATCCCAGCTGATGGGTGGGTCCTGGGAGGACCAGGACCACTTGGACCCGCCCCTCGACTGCCTCCAGGGATCCAGGTCTCCTGGTGCAAACCCCACCCAGCCCTCCAGGCACAGGGGATTTAGACCACTGACGTCCATAAAGTCTGCCGCCCCTACCCACGGCCAGGGGTGGGTGGGGAAGGACAGGTTGGAGCAGTCTGGGATCCCCACCCGGGACAGTGGGTAGAGCTGGGCATGGCGAGGGCACAGGCTTCATTGTGCATTAGTAGCAGGAAAGGGGGCGGGGAGGTTGTGGTGGGCAATATGGCGGTTGTGAAAGAGACCACGTCCTTGTCCAGGGCCCGCCCACACCCTTGCACCAGGCTGGCTCCTGCCTCGCCCACTGTGGTCGGCAGTCACAGCGCCAGCCGGGACGTCACCTGCCGCCTCTCAGACAGGAAGCCAGACTCCGACATGATGTCTCATCATGTCGATGGTGCTCATATTTGGGGAATTATCTAATATCCTCGACTTTGAAACCCAAGAAGTCGTCTCTCTAGCATGTCACCCCAATGACACTGCATATTTTTCATTCAAACTACAGAGGAAAATATACAAATTAAATTCCACATAAGGCCACTGGATTCATATGAGCGCTCTCCCTATCCAAATTCTAGAGAGTAATACGCCCAGGGAAATGCCGACTACCTCTCCCATAAGGGATGTGTCCGAAGAAATTTCAAAGGGCCTTGATTAAGGCACACACCACTGCGGCGTCGCCGCGCGCATCGTGGCAGGTTGTGTGATTTCCTGGGCCCGCCCGGCGGCCCCGCCGAGAATGCGCCACCGGGGCCGGCGAGAGCCGCCGCCACCTCCCCCCCGCCCCTGCCCTGGCCCGCATCGTGGGGTCCCGCCACCCCCGCCCGGGTCGCACCCTCGGGGACTGCCTCCCCTTCCCTGGCCCCTGCACGGCGGCGCGCCCACCTTGGCGCCGATCTGGTTGCCGCACTGGCCCGCCTGGATGTGCACGATCTCACGCATGGTGCCGGCTGCGGAGGGGGTGGTGGCGCTGGCCCTCGGAGCTGTGCGCGCGGCGCGACCGGCGGACTCCGCAGCAGAGACAAGTCGCCGCCCCACAGCGCAGCCTTTTATAGCGGGGGGTCGCCCCCTCTTGGGCTTGGCCCGCGATGACGTAATGGAGGGCGGGGCTGGGGGCGGGGCCGCGCGGACTGCGGCACCACGAGGGGGAGCTGGGGCGCGGTGCGAGGTGCGGGGGCGCTCGGGCCCGAGTCCGCGCTTGTAGACTCGCGAGAGGGCTCCAGCCCCCGCGTCCGGCCGCAGAGGGCGGTGTCCTGGCCTCGGGCCCAGCCTAGCCGGGTCGTCTTGAACCACGGACGCGGCCCCACCCTTGCACTGGCTTCTTCAGTAACACCGCATCCCCACCCACCCTTCCACTCTGGGCACCCGAGAGGGGCTGGAATCCTGGGTTCTGGGACGGAGGGGGGCGGCTGCCTCCAAAAGGGTCCTCGTCTTTGGGGGAGAAGGTGAGAGGCAGCCAGGACCCCCTTGGAGCGGGGAGTCTAGAATGGTCAGTGGGCTCTCCAGCTGTTCCTTAGGTTTCCTAACTCCCTTGGGCGAGAGTCCTGGACTCTGGGCCACGTTCTCTTTCTGTTCCGGGTGGGAATAGTCTAAACGTGGGGAGGGGGTGGAGGGTGGGGAAGAGTGGTGGGGGAGGCTCCACGGTGACAGCAGATGGGGACTATGTTTGAGGAAAGCGAGGATGGGGGAGGGGTCAGCTTTTACTTCCACTTGTGAGAAAGATGGTCTGTTTGGAAGGTGCTGGATTTGTCTCATGTCTGCTTTGGGCTCTTGGGTCCTTGTAAAGGGCATCTAAATGTGGAAAATTCTGCGTGCGTACCTGTATGTCAGAGAGGACGGAACAGCGGCACATCAGCCGCGATGTACCCTTACCTTACGTTCAATATGTCACCTAATCCTAAGCAGCACAGTCCCGTTCAAAGGCCACTAGACACGTGTGACTATGAACACTTGAAATGTGTGTAGTCTGAGTGGAGATGTGCTCTCAGTTTAAAACAGTCATTGGATTGCACTGGATTAGCTTAACTCAGTTAGTTAAAAGGCTGTAAAATACTCCATTATTAATTTTGTATATTGATGACCGATCAAAATAACATTTTGGATATATTTTTTAAATTAATTTCACTGGTTTCTTTTTTAACCTTTTTCAATGACTTCTATACTAGTAGAGACTACTGGAAAATTTTGTTACGTATGTGACTCACATTGTATTTCCATTAAACAGTCCGGCTCTAGAGTATCCCTAATTACTATCCCAGTTTTGCAGCTCAGAAAAGGAGGCTCAAAGAGCTGACTAGCTACAAAGCTAGTAAGGGAAGGCATCTAGATTCCTTCTACAAAGACAAAGCCCAGGTGAGTTTTAAAGGTTTTGTCCCGGTGAGGTAACACCCAATCTTAATTGTTCTCCAAGATGATGCTGAACATTGGGCTAGGTGAGCGGGGACCTGGGGACTGTTTTTGTTTGCCTCACATACTCCTTTTCCTCTCTGGGGCCAGTTTCTCCAACTGTAAAATGATGATAATTATAGGTGCCCTGCAGCCAGCTTTGTGAGTAGGAAATGAGAAGCTCTATATGAAAGCAGGTCAAGTTTATGGAGCAAAAGTGCCCCCATAAACCCCAAGGTGATGCTGTCATTAGAAGTATGAAGCCTGCTTGCTGTATTAATAGTGGGCATCTGTCGGAGGTAGGCAAAGTCATGGCTTCATCACGCCTTCTTGAGGGAGTCAGTCCTTTGGGGTCCTTTCAGCTCCGGTTAGGAGCCTGATTCCCTTTCTCAGCAGGGAGTGGAGGGGGGGTGCTCCGGGATGGGTAGGATTTCTCCTCTTCTCTCCCCTCCCCATACAGCTAGGCCCCCAGTCCATCCCACTGATACTGCTCCCACATTCTGAGGGTTTGGGCCTCCACCTTCTCCCCATCTCTACCTCCAGTTCCTATTTCTTGGGCTGTTCATAGCAGCTGGAGCCTTCTAGTTGCTCTCCAGAGAATGGCCCTGCTCCGGGTGACTTCACGGATAACACAGCATGCCATAAAGATTTTCTGGAGGTAATTGCTTCTTAGTCTTTGTTGTTTCCTGCAAGATGGGGATTTGGGGCCAAACAGGCACAGAAGATATGACCTGGAAGGGATGATGTTAGGATATTAGGTGGGCATTTCCCTACCTGTGGAAGGGAAAGATCACCTTCATGGATGGTGCCCACTCTGCTTCATTCTGTTTGGGTCCTTAAGCAAGTCACCTACCCTCTCTGAGCCTCTATTAGCACATCTGAAACATGGAAATCTGGTTTTTTATGTGGTGACCCTACGAAAAATGTCTGTGAACTGGACATTCGGTACACACGCAGTCAATAAATCAATGACGGCATTGATTACAGCAGGCCCGGGGACAGGAGGCCCACCCGGGGCTTACTGGCAGCAGATGTCCTTGCCAAGGCTGCCTCCTCCTGCCTTCCAGTCTGCACCAACCTGCTTTCTCATCTGCTCACTCCTCCTCCAGTACCCACCCTGTTGTCTGTTGGAATATAATCAAAGAGGCACACAGGCAGATTTTAAATAATGCCTGCCCAGCCTAAGGTGACTCATCTGACGGCTGTGAGCTCCTACTCTACTCCATGTGGGCACCGCCAGCACCAGCCCGCTGTCCCACAGCAATGCTCTGGGGCACAGCACCTGGGGTGGGAGAGAATAGGAGGGACCCTCCCCTCCCCTAGAATAGGCTTTTGGCAAGCTTTTGGGAAAGGTGGTCTCCCCCCCCCCCCCCGCCACCCTCCTGTCCAAAAAGGAGCAGCTATCCTGGCAGGGTGGCGGGGGGGAGGGGCCCCAACATCCTCCAGCCACATGTCATTTCCTGCTTTGGACCTGATGTCAGTGACATCACATGTGTGAGCCCTCCCTGCCCAGAAGGCACTTTGGGGTGATGATGACAAAATTCAGACCAGAAAGAAAAGGAGTGAATTCCCGGTAGAAGGCTGGGCCTTGCCTGCGTTTTACAGACGGACTCAGGATCTTCCCTTTCACTTTGTCTGCCCTTCATCTCCTGCCATCCGTGAGAGGATTCTAGGGAAAGTGCCCTCTGGCATGCCCTTTCTAATGGGACATGTGCGATTGGGTTCAAAGAGATTTCACTAGGATCCTGACATTTTGAAAGTATCGGTAGAATAATGAAAACCCAGGAACCATTCCAGCAATCAAGTTGCATGAATTATTCTGGAACAATCTCCCAACCTATTTGTTTGTGCCCTCAGAGAGGGTCCAGCGGGCAAGGCACCTCAATTTCTCTTTCCTGTGAAATTCTTTAGAACAGCCCTGCCTGCTCCTTCGACTGTGAGCACACATTTTCAAGCTTTTAATAAAAGCATCTCTTCATGAAGATGAAGGAATTTTATTTAAAGCATTAAAATGCTTTCTTTTTAAAAAGACTGCTTAAAGTACAGTCTGAACCCCAATTTAACTTACTTTGAAAACATCAACTCCACTTAGTTATAGTTTGTAAATTTTTGCACCAGAGAATAATAATTTGGAGTAATATACGGTAATGTTTTTCAGTACCCTTCTGGAATGTTTCAAGTCCCAGTATGTGTTATTTTTACCAGAATTGTCAATCTGGGCCTTTCAAAATTGAAAACAACGTGTGTGTGTGTGTGTGTGTGTGTGTGTATTATACACACACATTATATATACATACATATTTTATTATGATAATAAAATTTATTTTATATATACATATTTTCTGACTATGAAATTAGAAACTTTAGAAAATACCGAAGAACATAAATATGTCTTTCTACTCTTCTCTGTATGTACTTTTTTTCACTGTTTATGTTTGATGCATTACCTTCTTTACTTCTTCCTTTTCCTGGTCATTTGGATGTTTTTGTTTGTTCCTTTTTAGCATCATTTCATTTACATTTTCCTTGGACATTAAAAAATGAAGAAATACTACATTTTCTTATGCCATGACTTAAATCACAATCTTACAAATTTTCAAACATATGTAACCTTGTCCCAACTGCTATCATTTTTCCTATAATCTAGAGCATTTGGAATGTACCAAATTCTCTAAACAAAGTGCTTCATACAGCCAAGGCTGTTCACATGATCAGAATGAATGTTCCCCCATTCAGCCCACTCCCACATTCCCTGGATGGAGTTAAGAGCACAGGCTGTGGATGGAGTGGGTGCAAATCCTGATTCTGACACTTATTAACTGTGTGACTGGGAGGAAGTTACTTAACCTCTCTGTGCCTCAATTGCTTCATCTGTAAAATGGTAATAATAATAGCACCTACCTCCTAGAGTTGCTACAAGGACTGGATGAATTGATATGTGAAAACACTTAGAATACCACCTGCTCTATAGTAAGTGTTTCATTAATCTTTGCTATTGTAATTAGTATTATTATTTCCTTCCTTCCTTCCTTCTTTCCTTCCTTCCTTCCTTCCTTCTGGGGGAACTCCTCTCCACAAATCAGGTCTCAACTCCAGTGTCTCTTTCTCTGTGATACTCCCTCCTTTGCACCTCATCATATGGTGTACACACCTTCATATTATAATCCCGACCCTTCATCCCTGAGATTAATTTTGCAAGGAAAAGCACTACTGTAGAAATAAACATGCAGAAGAACTGAGCATGCAGTGAGCTGAGACACTGTTTGAATGCTCTCTCTCCCTCCCAGTCCCAAGGGTCTGCAGGTCAGTGGGTGTCGCCACATTCTGCCAGAAGTTCGAACCTGAGCACCCCCACGGGACTAGACCAGCTCCTGGAGGAAGCGTGGAACCCAAGAGAGCCCGATTCCCATCACTTTCCAAACTTCTGGCTCCCTTGCCACCTATTTTCTGAATATAGGCTTTTTTTCACCCCAAAATCTGAGTTGCAAAGAATCTGGACGAGGCCAGCCACACTGACTCCCTTGCGGCCAAGCGAGGTGCACAAAAGGTGTGAGTCATTTTCTTGGAAGCTCCAGGGCTCAAGTGAAGTTCTGTTTCACTGTCAAGTCGAGTGGCGGTTACGGAAAGGTTGACGTCAGCATTTTCCTCCTGGTGGTGAAAAAGCCATTAGGTTGTGCAGAGCCTAATAATTCTGCCTTCTGCCCCAAGTGTGCTGGGGAGAGGCTTCCAGTGGTGGCCGGTGGGGAGTGGCAGAAGTTGCACTCCCAGTGCCCCGCCCCAGACTGCCAGTGTTTTAGCCCATAATGTAGGAGCCACCCCTTCTCTGCCCACCACCAGCTTGGTCTGCCCAGCTTGCTCGAGAACAGGCTTGGCACTAAGAGCAACCACCACCACTCATTAAATACCCAGGGTGGGAAATACACTCAATGTATGAAGTGCCTATTTTTTAGCTGTAAAATACTACTGAATACATTTTTGCAAAGTGTTTATTGGTTCGAGCTCATCTAAATTGTGGAAAACTACAGCCTGCGGGGGTCTGCTACATTATATGCTGGGACTCTTCAGAGAAACCCTGAAATTGTTTCTCATTCCTGCCGCCCTCTTTTTTCCCAACTAAGTGCCAGAAGTGCTTGTCTATGCAGAAATATGGTCATTTATTTGTAATCAGTTTTGTTTTATTTTATTTTTACTGGAAGCCTGTGCGTCCCACTCCCCTACGCAACCATCTAGTTCTTTGTGATTATAAGTCTGATTCTGCTTTTTCTTTGTTTGTTTATTCCTGATTTTGCTGCTTTTTGTTTTGTTTTGTTTTGTTTTTAGATTCCACATGTGAGTGAAATTGTGGGGTTTGTCTTTCTCACTCTGACTTATTTCAGTTAACATATATCCATGCTGTCAAAAATGACATGAACTCATCCTCTTTATGGCCGAGTAATATTCCTGTGTGTGTGTGTGTGTGTGCGTGCGTGTGCACGCGAGCTCATGCACACACACGCTCACATGCCACATCTTCCTTATCCATTCTTCTGTCTATGGACCCTCAGATTGCTTCTGTATCTTGGCTGTTGTAAGTAATTCTGTAATAAACAGGGAAGACCAGTGTTTTCATTTTCTTTGGATAAATACCTAGTAGTGGAGTTATTGGGTCATATCATAATTCTATTTTGAATTTTTTGAGGATCCTTCCTACTGTTTTCCACAGTGGCTCCACCAATTTACATTCTCACCAGCACTGCATGAGGGTTCCTTTTTCTCCACATCTTTGCCAACATTTGTTGTTTCTTGTCTTGTTGCTTTTTGCCATCTTGACAGGTGTGAGGTAGTAGGTCATTGTGGTTTTGATTTGCACTTACCTGAGGATGAGTCATGTTGAGCATCTTTTCACGTGTCTGCTGGCCATCTGGATGTCTTCTTTGGCAAAATGTCTATTCAAGTCCTCCGTCCATATTTTAATTGGATTTTTTTTGGTGTTGAGTTTTATGAGTTCTTTATATGTTACAAATATTAACCCTTTATCAGATATCTGCAAATATCTTCTCCCATTCAGTAGGTTGTCTTTTGGTTTTGCTATTTCCTTCACTGTGCAGAAGCTTTTTAATTCGATGTAGTCCCAATGGTTTATTTTTGCTTTTGTTTCTCTTGCCTCAGGAAATATGTCTAGAAAAATATTTCTACGGCTGATATCAGAGAAATTGCTGCCTGTGCTCTCTTTCTGGTTTCAGTCTCACATATAAGTCTTTAATCCATTTTGAGTTTATTTTTGTGTGTGCTATTAAACAGTGGTCCAGTTTTACTCTGTTATGGTTTTCCCAGCACCATTTATTGAAGAGACTGTCTTTTCCCCATTGTATGTTCTTGTAATCAGTATTCTTTATGCCTAGTTGTCATGTAGCACAAAAATAGTAATAGCCTGCATTTCAAATATGTGGTAGATTAAGTTTGTTAAATTTAGTATCTGACTGTACCAAATTTCTGGATAACACGCTGCCAATATTCTTTGGTTTTTCGTAATTACAAGGAATATTTGTTATTTCCACTCTTTTAATCTCTCCAGCAAGGCCTATTTTACCCATTTTACTATTTTACCCCTATAAGCATTGCACTTACTAGTTTTCAAGACCTGAGAAAATGTTTGAGATGAGTGTGGGGGAAGATAAAACTCCAAAATATGAATATGAAAAGAAAACTGCAGTAGTAAAATTAGTAAATGTTCAATGACATGTCTATCAAACAAAGCATATCAATTAGTCAAATTCAACTTAACTTCTATATCATAACATAAATTACAATTAGTGTAAACATTTTACAAAATAGATTATCTTCTGTAAATAACTGATTATTTACAAAGAAATAATTGGGGTTTTTTTATAGCTAGAAGAAAGAAGGAGATTAAAGAACATGGAGGAAAAATATGTTGGAAAAGGCATCCTCTGAGAGAGATTTAGCAGAGTCTTGAACATTGATAGAGGAAAGGGAGGAAGGGGCACTTCGGTGGCTCAGTTGGTTAAACACCTGCTTTTGGCTCAGATCATGACCTCAGGGTCCTTGGATTGAGCCCTGTGTCCAACTCCTTGCTCAGTGGTGACTATGCTTCTTCCTCTCCTTCCGTGATCTCTCTTGCTTTTGCTATTTCTCAAATAAATAAGTAAAATCTTAGAAAGACAGAAAGAGCTAGAGGGAGAAAAAAAGAAAAGCAAGAGAAGCAAGAAAAGCAAGCAAGCTAAAAAGAAAGGAAGGAAGGAAGGGAAAGAAAGAAAGAGAAAGAAAGAAAGAAAAAGGAAGGAAGGAAGGAAGGAAAAGAAAGAAAGAGAAAGGAAGGAAAGAAAGAAAGAGAGAGAGAAAGAGGAAGGAAGGAAGAGAAAGGAAGGAAGGAAGAAAGGGAGGAAGGGAGGGAGGGAGGGGCATGTTGGTACACAACTACCTTGGTGAAAATAAGGATGTGTGATCCTTGACCAGTCATGTCCCCTCACTGGTTGGCAGGGGGCGCACTGGCCAAGGATAGCTTGGTTATGGGGGGTGTGGGGGAAGAGGGGAAGGTAAGCCCTTCTGGTGAGTTGTAGGATGAGAAGCAATGTGTAACCAGAAATTCCTATGTACTGGGTGTTTCAAAGTCAAATTTTTGTTAAGTCAGGAATACTGTGACTTCTTTTTTTTTTTTTTTTTTAAGATTTTATTTATTTATTTATTTATTTGACAGACAGAGATCACAAATAGGCAGAGAGGCAGGCAGAGAGAGAGAGGAGGAAGAAGGCTCCCCGCTGAGCAGAGAGCCCCATGCGGGTCTCAATCCCAGGACCCTGGGATCATGACCTGAGCAGAAGGCAGAGGCTGTTAAAGTTACTTAACCTCTCTGTGCCTCAATTGCTTACAGCGCCCCTTACAGATGACTTCTAAGGTTGGATAGTTTTGCAGTTAATGAAGCATCTGGATCCCATTGAGATACCAATACTGATATCAGAACAAGGAAGCAGAAAATAGGGCCCCGGCGGAAATTCTCCACAGTGGGGAGAGCCCACCACAGGCTGAATACAGGAACAGTAAGAGAGGGAAGGGGCCCGGCAAGACCGGGAGATAAGTCAACAAATGAACTGTCAAGTCTGACTGGCTAATGCTGGGACCAGAACCTGTAGTCCAGTCTGAAGCTGGAGCCGGAAGGAAGTGATGGAAAAGCAAGACAGGGAAACAAGGAAGTACATGTGAGAGGAAAGTTAGAATGGGCTCTCGACCTGCAGGGCTGCCGCAAAAAATCTTATGTTGCTACTCTGAGCCCAAGATAGAAATTTCCACGGTAGCCGCCTGCAGTTGCAAATTTAACTTACCGAATTGGAACTAGTTCTAAGGCAAATTGTAAGAGGGATTAGGTTTCTCTTTTGATTCTTTCTCCACTTCTTGCTACTCTTTCCCAAATTTGAGCACATGGGCTCCATCCCTTCTGAAATTCTGTACCAAGGGAACGATTTAATACTAGTCAATTAAGGTCTTATTTTGATGAGTATATTAATTCTTCCAAGAATATTCACATAGATCCATAGACTTCCAAAGGGACCTGGTCAAAAGGGACCTGAAAATCACATTTACTAAAGTTAAAAGATATTCCAAAATCAATCTATCTTGGTTCCCCCTCTCTTCCGAACAAGAAGTTATATAGCCTATCCTTGAACACCTTCGTTAACGGGATGCTCATTACAACGTCCACTGTTGTACTGTTGTGTGACGAGTACTTTCCAGTTGTTAATTTCATTTAACCCTTACATTGACCCTCTGAAGTAAATATTATTAGAACCATTTGTTTGGAAAAAGAAGGAAGCTAAGGCTTGGAGAGATTGAATACTTGCCCAAGGCCATATAACTAGTAAGTAGAAACATCACTTAGTCTGTGAACATAGGTTCAGATGTTGGAACCCGTTTCAAAGACCACATGTTTTCAATTCCCCAAACGGCCCATCTGTGGTAGGCAGAATTCTAACACAGCCCTGGGAGCCACCCAGCCCTGGTGTGCACATAATTTTCCCAGTTGTTCCAGCACTAATCCAGGTACCCCTGTGAAGGGATTTTGCAGATATAACTAAGATTCCAAGTGCGTTAGCCTTAAAATAGGGAGATTATGGGGGTGGGCCTCCTAGAATCCGATGAGTGCTTTTAGAGCAGAGAATTTTTTTCTGGCTGCTGACAGAAGAGGACATCAGAATTTCAAAGCAGTAGAGACACTCTCCTGCTGGCCTTGAAGGAGCGGCTACCCTGTTGTGGAGAAGGCCATGTGCAGGGAACAGCAGGCAGCTTTGAGAAGCAGAGAATGGCCTCTGATCACGGGCCAGCAAGCAAACAGGAAACTCAGACCTATGACCACGAAGAACTGGATTCTGCCAACCACCCGAGGGCCATGGAAGAGGGCCCTGGGCTCCAGATGGAGCAGCTCAGGGTGGTCAGTTGAGGACATGAGCAGGAGACCCTCGATTCATGACCACAGAAACTGTAAGACAACTGTGACACTTTAAGCCACTGAGTTTGTGGTAGTTTGGTACATAGCAATAATAAACGATAGCATCTCGTTTTTGGTGAGTGTCTCAGGTCAGTCCCCCAGAAGCCAACCTGAGACAAGGGTTTGAGTGAAGTTTACCTCAAGAAGCAGCTGGAGGGTAGCAGGGAATTGAGCCAGGAAAGGAAAGTCCCCAGATTGCATTTACAAGCAGGTGCTGGGGTGGGCATAGGGCTCCATGCCGGGGAATCTGTAAGGGACGAGGACGACCATCACCCAAAGTGGTCCCATCAAGAGCCAGGGAAACTAGGCTATTTAGCCCCTCGTCTGCCCTTTGATAGTCCTCCTTCCAAAGGGGGCATGACGGGTAGGACACACAGCAGGGAGTCTAGGAAGAAGCGACTAGGGAGTCCCAGGAACATGGGCAAGTACCAACAGCATCTGTTATAAAGACATTACTTAGAAACTTCCTTCGTATCTATTGACACATACCCTTCAGCCATTGGTCCCTGTTTGGTTCCTTGGCTAAAATTGTCTGTCTTCAGCATCCTCTGCAGATGCCTGTAATTTCCATACTCCTGAGGTGTTGCTTCACTAGTTAAAATTTCCTGTCCCTTCCTGGACTCCCAACCCACAGCCCCATGAAACAGGATTTTGAGTTCAGAACTAGTTTGATGGTCTTGATTGCGAGCTCTCAATGCAGCTCTGACCACGTCAGCTTCTGGGCAGCCTCGTCCTGCTGATGACTCATGTGAGGCTGTTCTGGTTCTGTTGTGGAGCTGCTGAGAACCCTCTCACCCGGCCTGTTCCTCTGCTATTAGTGTTTAGATTGTAGGGAAGGACGTTTCACCTGGGGGAGCTTCGGCCCCTTTAGGGGATTGATAAAGGCACCGTGTTCATGACTCATTTGTGCAGGTCTGCATTCAGTGTTTAACATACCTAAAGTAGATACAATAAATGGGCGAGGGCAAGGGCACATTATGATCCGAAGAGAAGATGGGATCCAAGCCGCTGGCCCCACATCTGGTCATAACCTGCGTCTTTGGCCTTTGTCTTCCTGATATGGTTACCTGTGGGCCCTGGTCCTCTGACGTCACCAGCAGCCCATTAACTCCTGCTGCAAGGTTAGCCACTGCTCTGTATTCTTCACGGTCACAGGCTCCTCTGCAGTGTGGGGGAGGAGGGAGTGGGGGCATATGGCCCTCTGCAGGCTGACACTGTTCCTTGAACTGCCCAGAGAGGGGCCAGAGAAGGGGCTGCCCCAGGATTCAGTGGAATCAGGCCAGAACCCAAGGTTCCCTGCGGATACACAGTCTCCACCTTGGCATTCAACCCTAAGAGCGGTGATTTGCACAGTGCTGAGAAGGGAGACTCACTGAGCCAGCTGCCACTGATCGCGACTACATACCGAAGACAACGTTGTCCGGCCTGAAGATCTGACCGAATGGCCCAGACCTGACGGAGTCCATGGTGCCCGGCTCCAGGTCCACCAGGATGGCCCGGGGGACGTACTTGTTACCTGTGGGGAAAAGAGCCGGACTTAGATGTGCAGCCGGCAAAGGCATCACAGACAAGGCTGTGCCCTATGTGCCTTTCACAGCAGAATCATTAGAGAAAAGTCCAGCATCCGACACAAAAGTGAGCAAACAGAGGTGCTTTTCTGCCTCAGAAGAGGGGAAAATGGCATGCTTAGTCATGGCCAACATGCAGGAGTCGTGAGGAACTATCTAACGTGTCCTTTTTAGCAGTTGACATTTAAAAAAAAATGCAAGAAGCATCTCTTTGTCATTTATCTGTTCCTCATCCATTCTGTCTGCCACAGTATGCAAAGCAAGGTTGACTGGGCAAAAAACATTCAAATAATCACCAGCAGCTTCATTGTAGTACACGTTGATTCTCTCCAGCTGCAAGTCACTGTCTCCATGGTAACTGCCAGTGGGGTCGATCCCATGCTCATCACTGATCACCTCCCAAAACTGGGGAGAAAGAAAAAGAAAATCACATGATGGGCTGACATCCTAAACCTCAGTAAGGATGGCCCTTCTCTCCCTCTCATGTCCTTGGAAGAGCGGCCACTGTGGTCAGCCAGAGAAGGAGTCCTAGAGCTGCACCCCCATTCCTCCAGGGGCTGCTGCAGAGGGGCTTGGAAATCCGCAGTGCACTGGCCATAGGATGGCGACAGACTGAAAAGCTGGGAAGGGCACGGAGGGTGGGCACAGCAGCTGCCCTCCTCTGGAAAGCCATGGATGCTGGGGAGGCCAGCGCCCCCAGGCAGGGCTGAATGTCACAACATCCCAGCTGATGGGTGGGTCCTGGGAGGACCAGGACCACTTGGACCCGCCCCTCGACTGCCTCCAGGGATCCAGGTCTCCTGGTGCAAACCCCACCCAGCCCTCCAGGCACAGCGGTTTTAGACCACTGACATCCATAAATTCTGCTGCCCCTACCCACGGCCAGGGGTGGGTGGGGAAGGACAGGTTGGAGCAGTCTGGGATCCCCACCCGGGACAGTGGGTAGAGCTGGGCATGGCGAGGGCACAGGCTTCATTGTGCATTAGTAGCAGGAAAGGGGGCGGGGAGGTTGTGGTGGGCAATATGGCGGTTGTGAAAGAGACCACGTCCTTGTCCAGGGGCCCGCCCACACCCTTGCACCAGGCTGGCTCCTGCCTCGCCCACTGTGGTCGGCAGTCACAGCGCCAGCCGGGACGTCACCTGCCGCCTCTCAGACAGGAAGACAGACTCCGACATGATGTCTCATCATGTCGGTGGTGCTCACATTAGGGAAATTATCTACCGTTCTGATCTGAGAAATCTGCAAGCATCAGACATCAGTCAGAACAGAGTTTTACAGGCAGAGATGGGCAGGACTGGCAGGGACTGTGTGGATGAGGAGGGAAAGAGATGTGGGGCTGTAGGTCCCTAATCAGGTTTCCCAGCTGGAATATTTTTCTCCATTGTCAACAGATTCTCAAACTGAACTGTTAAGGGGACAACAAGTTCACCGGTATGCTTGTTTAAACTTGGTGCAAGCCAAAATTTATGGGCTGTGGGTGGGGGAAATCCTGCCCACAGTTGGGTGAAGCAAAGCAGAGGGTAAGTAATGGGCAATTGTGAACAGTTGGTCATTGCCTCCGTTGTTTCAGAGCTACAATATGCTGTTAAATGCTGTGGGGGGTGGAATAATGGTCCTTGTGAGGTTGGTGTTGGTTCAGTTAGTTATCAGGAGTGGGCTGACTCCCACTGTTGGCTCTGAAGGACTAGCTGTTATCATCAGCTGGGCATGTCCCTATACTGACAGGTCGGTGTTAGAGGTCTTCAAAATCAGGGGTGTCATAAGAGGCATACTTGGGAATATACTAAAAGGAATAATGACTGAGGGCTAAATTAGGGAGTAAACCACAATTCGGAGTTTGAAGGGAGTTATTCGAGCAGGTTCTGAGATGTTGGGCTTGAAGCATACTTAATGGCAGAAATGAAGAGGACAGTGGCAATTTGATGGATTTCTGGATTTGCAGTGGGTATTTCTGGTGGTGGCATAGACATTTATGGGAACTCATGCACAGTGGTTACTTCTGCTTCTTTGGGAAGCCAGAATCATGGCCAATGCCAGACACCTGTTGAGGTCTATTTCACTGGGGTTCTCCATAGTTCTCTGTGATGGTGTTGGGTCTTTAGTAACATTGGCCATAGTTCTGGTCATTTCCTGAGGCAGAATGTAGAAAACGTGAATATTCTGGTAGACTTTCTGAATGGCTCACATAGTCACAGCTCTAGGCACAAAGATTGCCCACATGTGATCTGCTATACCAATCAAGCTCTCTGAGAGTTCTCTAACCCCCTAGCCTCCTTTTCTAAGGCTTCCTAGTAACGTGGCAAGGAACGAAGGTAAAGCCTGTCTGGGGCTGGGATTCCACATCTAGGCTTGTAGATGTAACATGCTTTTGTAAGCCTTTTGGATCAACTAGTGCCTGCAAAACTGAAATCAGAGGTGAGAATATAGCTATGGGGATAAAAGCAGGCAGTCCAGCTGAAGATTTGATATGGGCTCATAAGTTTAGCTCAATAATAGATAATAGATCCTCAATAACAGGATCTATTCCAACTGTAGGCATTCTTCTCCCTTTCTTTTTGCCATGCCCTTCCCCCTGGGAGACATTTGTCTAATCAAGAGATCATATGCACCCAGAGCTTGCACCCCTCTTTTCAACCATGTCCCATGGATCAGACATCCTTGGATGTCTGAATTTCCTGCCCAAACTGCTCTGAGCCCACTTCTAGTGAATGTATAAGTCTCTCTTCCAAGTCTTCCTGCGGACAGGTCATGCCTGCTGTATGCGCCTTTAGGACCAAGGGGAGACTGCGAATGAAGAGGGGTAATGAAGTTTGGATGTGTGCACTGGGACATCCACAAACATGCACATGAGGCACAACAGAAACTCTGAACCCTGTAGTTCAAATGAGCTTCCCTGGTTGGTGATACTCCATACACATTGTCACACATCATTGCAGTAAAAGTAACATGTCTTGACTCCATGGAGGGACAACAGAAACTCTGTGTATGGTCCTCCTCTGGACTCTGGATTTTGTACCTTTCCCTTGGCTAATTTAATCTGTAGCTTTGATAGACTTTACCTATAAAAACAAATCTGTAACTGTGAAGATAAGAGCTTTCAGTAAGTTCTGTGAGTCCTTCTAGTGAATTATCAAACCTAAGGGTGATCTTGGAGATCCTGACCTTGCAGCTGGTGTCAGAAGTAAAGATATTCTTGGGGACTGTTCCTTCTGACTTCACAGTTGGCCCAAATGCTTCTCAATTTGTGTCAGAAGTGGGATTCGCTAGCCTGACTCATGAAACATGGTTCAAGAAGAGAAGGAAGAATGGGTGGGGGTTACTCAGGTGGCCACAGGGTTCCCTAGAATACAGGGGAGCTGTGCTGCCTAGTTATTAGAGGCAAAAGTTGCCAAAAGAGAGGCGCCTGGGTGGCTCAGTTGGCTAAGGGTCTGACTCTTGATTTCAGCTCCAATCATGATCTCAGGGTTATGGGATCAAGTCCCACGTTGGTTTCTGTGCTCAGCACAGAGTCTGCTTGCTCCTTTTCCTCTGTTCTTCCCCACCGCTGCCCCCCATGGCACTCTCTCTCTCTCTTTCAGACAAATAAATAAATAATTAAAAAAATTTTTTTAAAGTTGTCAAAAGAATTTAGAAATGACGGCTCCAACTCCTGAGGAGTGGGCTCACTGGGTGTATAAGGAAGTGCAAAGTAACAAGAAACAAGCAAATATTAATCCCTTCGTTGTTATTATTGCCAATAACCAAAATGAAAGGTAGATGTTGGGTGGATCTTCAGGCAGAGCCAAGATTGGAATCTGAGTTTTCATAGGACTACCACCAAAAGAAATAGTTCAGGTGAAGCCACAGATAGAGAAGATTTGAAAGATAATGGGGGGAAAGGCAAAGGGGTGAGGTGTGGGGTACAGAGTGAGGCTCATGGCAAAAGCCTGGGAGTGCCACTGAGCAATGACCCCTAGGATTGCTGTTTGAAAATTCCAGAACATTCTCATTTGAAAGACAATTACTAGCTTGCTATTTGACATTGATTGAAATTGTTCTTATGACTGAAGGACATAAAATAATCTTGAAATGCTTGAAATTTTGAAATAATGTCCTGGGTATGTAAAAAATTACTGTAATGGGGAGGGGAGTGCTCAGAAGATTTCCATATAATAAAAAGGACATTTACATAGGAAATGGTACCAAGGGAATCCAAGGAGAGGTACTCATAAACAGGGAGCTCCTTCTCCTGTAGGACTGATGTTGGAACCATCTGACGTGCTGCTGGACACTGAAGCCACTTGGGTGTAGCCATATAAGCAACTCTCTATTGATCAAGAAAGAACTGCTTGATTTATGGATAGCAATTCCAAAGTGAACATTTCCAAGCATCCTGTTTGGAAAGCTGCCATTCTTATCAAAGAGGCTAAAAACAATTCAGCTTAGTGGGATGGAATGTATGCTATTTGCCTCTGTGTTTGTGTTCTCATTCATGATGGTGGCCAATGGCTGGGCCATGGGATCAGACAGATGGACTATGGAAAGCTGACCTATTAAAGGAATACCATATGGGGCACAGCCATATGAAAATCACTATGAGAATTTGAGGGGTACGTTAAAATAGGACACGTCATTGCCCATGAAAAAGACCTCCTCCTGGTATTGGAAGTGGTTGGAATTGGCAAGTGGCAATCTTTGAGATGGCCATGGAATAATACATAGGTAGGCCCTATAGCAATGCAGAGATGGCCTAAATTTAGACACATTCCTCCTCTGCCCTATAAGGCACAAAATGCCAACTATACAGTCTGTCCATAAGAAAGACAGAGGCTGTAGGTGGTTCTGAGGCAGCCTCCAAGGAGAAGGCCACACACATGGCTGTAAAATCAGACTGATGTGAGTAGCCTGTGGAGACTACAGCCGGGTTCCTGCTGTAATAGATACTTGCTCTGGATTGGGTTGTGGATACCTGGTAGTTGAGGTGAACGTTCCAAATACCAGAAAAGCACTGGACTAGAAGATTTTGTACCAATTTGGACCATCAGGGCACATTTCCTCAACTTTGATCAACTTTGAATATACTTTGATCCTGATAGTTTGAAGATGATTAGAACAGACGATGATTAAGGCACGAAGGGCAGGCTTACATGCCCTCATGAGTCTGTGCTCACACTCAACATGAAGGGGACCAATGAAGTATCTGCAGTAGGCAGATTTCTCTGGTTTTTTTTTCCATGAGATCTGGGGAATGTGTTGGGAGGGGGTGTTGTTACTCTACAATTCTTCCCCATGGGAGCTCCACTTTATTTTTTCCTACCTGATATGGTGGCCCTGGGAGCAGAGCCACAACCACAGGTGCCAGTGGCAGGGATGATCCCTAAACAAAAAACTGCCACTATACTGTTAAACCTTCTAGTTTAACTAGTTTAACTAGTTCAGATCCACCCAGAATTACTAAGGGCCTAATGGAGTAGGTGGTACATTTATCTCATCTTGCAAAATTTAGATTAACAGTGAATGCAGCTATATTGCCTAGGGGTGAAGAAAGTCCACTTTTTCTGTACGTATGTAACCCTAAGTACCTGTATAGGAATGAGAGTGGATTGAGGGGGAGGTACTTGCTGGACTGGTATTCCTAATGGCAATCTAGACCAGCACATTAGCCAAAACCAACATCCTTTCTCAAAAGAGGTGGAAATGCCTGGTAAAATTAAACCGGTAAATGTGGAGTTCTGTGCAATGAAGGAAATACAATATTACATTGGTGCCTTGAGAGAGACTCTGAGCAAGAGACGGTATTGTCTCTTAGCTCAATTATACTCGATGCCTTGGAAGGTGGGCCCATACACTGGTGGACTACTCTTGCCTTTGGAAGCTTGACAAGGTCGAATGGAAGCTTACAGAATGAGAGCGGCGTGACTCAGGGAGACACCACGAGATAGCTCGAGGGACTGGACTAATTCCTAATGACTCAGTGGGACTCTGGTAATGTGGCGTACTTCTGACTCTTATTTTTCAGGTTGCCATGCTGGCATGACGTACCACTGGCCCTGTTGGTGAGATTCAACCATCTAATGTAAACAGGTCTTCTGGTAATACTGACACTCATAATCAAATATATTGAGAAATTGAGTTAAAACCTCATTGGGATTAATAAAATTACTATCTTGGGGAACAGCTGGATTTAACTAACCATAAACCAATATTTCTGCTAAATAGTTCTGTACAAGGTTATTATAAGGTACAAACAGCAGCACATCAAGAGAGGACAGGAGTAATCAACCTAGTACAAAATGTGAATATCTATGTCATGGCTTTACAGGGTGAATTAGTTGTTTACCATTGCTTTGTCTAGCAAATACTGTATTAATCACAGAGGCCCAGACAAAGGTGATGGTTTTGCTATAACAGAGTCTTGGCCAAAGGCCAGGGGGTGGTCTGTATAGTGAAGACTCAATCTTATCCAAAGAGGGGTCGGGCCTTTGCTCTTGGCTCCTGGGAGGTGATTTTTTGGTCCCTGGAATGTCTAATAGGACCATCTGTATTTGCTTGAGGGTTTTGGCCATCAGACAGTCTGTCAATGTGCTTTATGATAGGGGCTTTGGTACTAGTTCAGATCTCCAGGAACTAGAGATTGAAGGTATCAGCTCAACCTCCAGGATGGGCTGGAGACTAACGTTTGGCCACATGAGCAATATGTGTCCCTGGTGGCAGGAGATAAAAGTCCTCCCCAAAATTCTGGACACCAGAGGCTCAGGCGAACTTCCTTGGTTGGAAATCCTTGGTGTGTGTTGTCCTACACAGATGCTGGGAATGAGCATTGTCCTTGACAGTGCGGGGAAGGGATGACTGGAATCTCGACATTCAGACCGTCTGAGACTCTTCCCCAAGTGCCTTCTTTCTTGCTGATTTTAATCTATATACTTGCCCCATAAGAAACCATGAACATAACAACTTTCAGTGAGTTCTGTGAATCCTTCTGACAAATTGTTAAAACTGAGGGTGGTTTGGGGGGCTCCTTGTACTTGCACTTGTCAGAAGTGAGGGCAGTCTTCCATGTGGACACTTTGTGCCCTCTAAAACTTCATAGTTGGCCTGGCTGCACTTTGTTCAGGGGATGAAGTGAATATTTACATTACAAATGCTGAAATTTCCAGCCTTCTACTCAGCAAGTAGAATCCTGGCGGCCAGGCAGAAGAAGCAGGATATGGGGGGGTAATCTGGGCTATATGATCATTTCAAGAACAAAGATGTCATAGTAATGATTATGTAGGCTATCTTTTGCTGCACAAAAATCTGCCCCAATACTTTGTGGATTGAGACAAACTATTTATTATTAATGATAGGTTTGAGGTCAGCTGAGTGGTTTTGTGACGGGCCTGTTCATCTGGGACTTGATATTCTGGGGTAGCTTCACTCACGTGTCAGTTGGTTGGCAGGCTTGTTGGTCTTGCGAGGGGCTTATATCATGTCTGGCAGTTGGCTTGGTGCCAGCTGGAAAAGCCATGTGTCTTGCATCATCCATCAGGCTAACCACACTTGTTTATATGGTGGCAAAGGGTCTCCAGTGGCAGGAGAGGGCAAGCGCCAATCCACAAGTTCTTTTGCTACTCTTCCTTGTATCACACTTTCTAATGTCCTGTTGGCGAAAGTAAATCATGAAGCCCAACCCAGATTCAAGAGACAGAGAAATCGATTCCACCTCTTGATTGACAGAGTAACAAAATCACATTGCAAGATTGTGTATCCGTCGGTTTCTCTAGAAATAGAACCAATAAAGCCTGAACTCTGTAGGGCAGGCCGACATGCTGGAAACTCGAGCAGGGTTTCTAGGTTATGGTCTTGATTGGATTCATCTGTGGGAAACCTCAGTCTTTGCTCTCAAGGCCTTCGACCATTTGGATGAGGCTTATCCCTATTATGAAAGGTAATCTGTTAATAAAATGTTAAGTAAACAGATTGCAGTGTGAGCCATGACGAAATACCTTCCCAGTAGCATCTAGACTAGTCTGTGACTGAACAGCTGGGTTACATAGCTTAACCAAGTCGACACACAAAATTTCACCATCACAGAGCAAATAGTCAGCTCTCGTTCAGTCTTGTACGCTGTCACTGATGGTTCCCGGATCAAATAACCAGACAGATTGCTCTTAATTCACCCAAGGAACCCCATGCTCAAAAGGTTCCATGCAGGGCCTACAGATCCCAAATAGCCTCTTAGTGTCTCTCTCTTAAAAATGGGCACACAACTGGGGGTGCCTGGTTGGCTCAGTGGGTTAAAGCCTCTGCCTTTGGCTCAGGTCATGATCCCAGGGTCCTGGGATCGAGCCCCGCATTGGGCTCTCTGGTCTGCAGGGAACCTGCTTCCTCCTCTCTCTCTGCCTGCCTCTCTGCCTAGTTGTGATTTCTCTCTGTCAAATAAATAAAACATTTAAAAAAAAAAATGGGCACACAACTGAAGACGACCAGGTACCTGGAAGACAGAGGTTCAAACAAGTAAGCCGAGATTAAGAACAAAGAAAGAAACATGGAGAAAATTATGAAGGGAAAAGGGAATGTCCTTTACAAATCTTATGAATCTCGCCTGAGAAGAGATGATAGTGTATCCATGAAATAACAGAATATATAGAAAATGAAATTAAAGAATTGAAAAATTCTTAGAAATTAAAAAAATGTAAGAGCGTGATTGAAAACCCAGTTGAGATACTGGAAGATAAAGCCAAGCAAATCTAAAAAGTATCGGAAAGAAGGGCAGGGGATGGAAACTAGGAGAGAATTTGGTTAAAAAATTAGGGGACTAGCCAGAGGTCCAAGATCAGATGAATAACAGCTCCGCAGAGAAGCAGCTGAAGGGGAAAACAAGGGGAGAAAAGTGATCATACAAATATATGAAGAAAATGACAGAAGAATGTGAGTTTCCAGATATAATTCTGTATGGTGGAGTCTACCACCTCCTGACGATCTGAATGCATGATCCAGTTACTTGAAAATTCCTTGTCTCCCATCGGTCTCTTGGGAAACAGACTCGGAGAGATTTGCACAAGAAGCATATTGGAGAACGAAGGGAGCTGGATTGGGGGAAAGGAGAAGCTGAGGTGTGCACTCCCGGGCAAGGCTCTGGAACTCAGAAGACTCTTCAGGGACATCCCAGTTTGAGGCAAGGGGGCTAAACCTTCACACCCTCCCCTCACCAGGCCTTGTATATGCAGCAGGTCCCCGGGAAAGGGACCACGCCTGTGGGTGAGGCAGTTGGCTAGCTGAGGGCAGCTCAAAAAGCAGAGCTCTGCTGAGGCCGCATCAGAGGCCCAGACGCCAGGAGCCCCGGAGTCCTGAAGGGGGAATTCACTTCCCTAATTCACCTGGAAACTTCTACTTTTAAGTCCTTTGAAGTTCTTAAAGCACATGTGGTCAGCGACCTCTTGTTCTGCTGCATGGCTTGGGGGGCAGTCTGCCTACTGGGGGAGGGTGGTATTGGGTGCCTGTGCCAGGCCCAGGCTTGGCGGGGAGGCCCAGCCCTGGCGGGGGTGCCAAGGCGGGGAGCGGCCCCGGTTGTGGGGCATTGCCTGAGATGGGAATGTGAAGTCTTTCTGAGGAGCGGCAGCAAAAGCCCATTGTTGTCACACAGTCAGTAATATGTTGTCTTTTTTTTCAAGATTTTATTTATTCATTTCAGAGAGTGACAGACAGAGAGAGAGCGAGAGCACAAGCAGGGGGAGAGGCAGAGGGAGAGGGAGAAGCAGACTCCCCTGCTGAGCTGGGAGCCTGCCAAGGAGCTCGATCCCAGGACCTGGAAATCATGACCTGAGCCAAAGGCAGACACTTAACCGACCAAGCCACCCAGGCGCCCCAGTAAGATGGTCTTTATCAGTAATAATGCTGCTGTTTCCCCGTCAGTATGTCCGACTCCCGCAGCCAGCCCTCACTCGGTCCGAATCCAAGCAGACAACAAGGGAATGCTATTGATGGGCTCTTCAAAGCCAACTGTGCGGCTGTGCTGATTCAAAGAGCATCGAAGACATTTTAAACATTTCAGATTTAAGGAGGGGATAAGCTAGCAGCATTTGCATTTTTTAAAAGATTTTATTTATTTATTTGACAGACAGAGATCACAAGTAGGCAGAGAGGCAGGCGCGGGGGTTGGGGGGGAAGCAGGCTCCCTGCTGAGCAAAGACCCCCCCTCTCCCATGTGGAGCTTGATCCCAGGACGCTGGGATCATGACCTGAGCCAAAGGCAGAGTCTTTAACCTACTGAGACACCCAGGCGCCCCAGTATTTGCATTTTAAGTGATTTTTTCCATTTGCAAGAGACTGATCATCTAATGCCACATAATAAACATTTTTATTACGTGTTAAATGTCATTGCAGTTACAAAAATTGAATGAACATCTCATGGCGTACCAAAATGGTTTCTATATTAGATCTCTGTGCCATTTATTCAGTGGTGCCTATTCTGTGCAACATGTTTGGGAGATGAAGGGAAAAGAAGGGAGAGATCCACACTGAGCTCCTTCTGTACTCTACAATCAACTAAGACGCTTTACACACGCACGCACACGCACACATGCATGAGATAGAGATTATCTCCTCCTGGTGCATGAGGACACTGGTTCCGAGGGGTTAAGAAAATGGCCTCGCATCATGCAATGCCAGCAAAAAACTCAGCAGTTCCCTCTCGTGCCGCCTGACAGCACATTTTCTGGAGTTTCACATACATAGTTTCCTAGGTAACCAGCACACAGCCTCCAGGACTGTCTGCATGAAAGGGAAGGGGGGGGGGGATCCATCTACTCTTCCCCTCATTTCCGGCATCAGCAATGCCACAGCCCTTTGTCGGGGTGTTAATGCGGTGAAAAGAGAAAGCCCAAACGCTTGCCTGTGGGATTCTGCTTCCAATGAGATATTTCTACTCACTGAAGGACCAGATGCATTGAGAAACTTGCCTGTCAGAGCATGGAGCCTGTTTCTGTTTTTATTCACTCCCCTGCTTTCTCCTTTTCTCTTGGGCTTTTTGTCCTTACAGCAAGTTCCCTTTATTAATGGGCAAGATAGTCAGTACCCCTTATTCAAATGAGCTTGTGCCCTTGAGAAACGCCAGCATCTCTTCCGTTTTGGGCAAAGGGCTCTGGAGCATCCTTACAGTTTTGTGGACCGGCCAGTGACCAGGACAAGGGCCAGGGCTGGCAAATGTCTGTGTCACCTGACCCATTCACCCTGACATGGAGTCTTTGCTTATTATCTTCCGTCTGTGATGGTCATTGCAGATGGCTCCTGGGACCGGAAGAATTTGCTCTCCTTGGCCTGCTGCAAGAGACATGCTTAGGCTGGGAGATTAAATAAGCAAGGGGAAGGAGAGTTGAAGCAGTTCACTCTTTCAACACCGTCAAGAATTTGATCTTCATCAGTCCAAAGCATTTCCTTTACTAAAAAGCTGAAATGCACTTGGCTTTTATGAGCAGCTCTCTTATGACAGAAATAATAATGAAATTTAAGCTCATGGGTGTTACTGGTAAAATCCATTTTGTTTCAGTAATGTTGTGCTCAAGGAACAAGTTGGAAATGTCTATGCCCAGCCCTACTACATATGGTTACACCTTCCCTTGCCATTTGAAATATCAGTGAACGGCTATGGCATGGCCACGGGTCAAGGTCAAGAGGCATCACCCTAGCTGCAGGGCAAGCCCGCAGAGATAGGAAATGGTGGGCTCAATTTTTAGGGATGTGGGAAGGCATCAGCATCCAGGGGTCTGAGCTGATGGATGAAGGTGGTTGGCACGATATCTGGGCACGGACTGTGCCCCAAGTCAGACTTCCAGTTTTGAACAGGCAGTGGACAGGGCAGGGACAAGGTTCAGTGCCCAGGCGGGCGCGGCTGACAGCCAGTTCCAGCAGGAAGATGGGAGGAGCCAGCTTGCAATCCCAGGACTCTGCAGCTGGCAGCTGGACATTAGGCGACCCTCTTGAATTAATGATGTTTCCTGGGAGTGGTAATAGCATTATGCTTATATAAGAGAATGTCTTTGTCCTTAGCAGGTGTATACTGAAACTTTTAGGAGTGAAATGTTAAGATTTCTATAATCTACTTTCAAATAATTCAGCAGAATAATGTACACACGCACACAAGCAAATGTTACACAATGGGTAAAACATGAATAACTGTTGAAATTAGAAGAAGGGTATTCAAGAATTGACTGAGCTATTCTTTCATCCTGTGAATTTTTTAAAAAAATATTTTATTTATTTATTTGACACAGAGAGAGAGCCCACAAGCAGGGGGAGCAGCAGGCAGAGGGAGAGGGAGAAGCAGACTCCCCGTGGAGCAGGGAGCCGGATGCGGGGCTCCAACCCAAAACCCTGGGATCATGACTTGGGCCAAAGGCAGATGCTTAACTGACTGAGCCATCTAGGTGCCCCCATCTTGTAGGTTTAAATGTTATTGTTTAAACACATTTTTTTTTAAAAAGGGTTAATGATTAATTCCAGACCTGAAACATAAAAGAGTCTTTTTAAAATACTAAGTGGTGCAGTTAGTTAATGTTTTGCTGACTTCCTCTTTATAAACATGGTATAGTGCAGAAAGGATAGAATAAGGTAAAAATGCTATGGCCGAATCCACCAGATAAAAAAATGTGGTGCATAAAGCAGGCTGGTGCGTTCTATTTTTAGCTTGTTTTTTCTTGTTCTCACATTTTCAACGTTTAATTGTTTTCCTCATTCAGAAGGACGTTTTATCTGACGACCCATCCTGTGGCAGGAAGTAGAAGGGAGTGCTGTCTGGAGATTAAACCACAAAAGAGGACAGCAAGTCTTACAGATCCCCGTCGTGGTTCTGCTTTTCTAATCCTGAGGAAATAACTCCATCAACCAAAACACGCAGAGCTGCCACATGTGTACCTAATTAGCAAGATCATTAAAAAAGGGGGGAGGGCATTTCTATTTGGTTGCTTATGTGGACAGAACATGAACACATGGCTCAAATGGGTCAATGCGTGACACTCACATGATGATATCTGTCTCCCCTCCTGCACTTAATATCCTGAAGGGCAGGAACAGTGTCTCTCCTACTTTATTTGTATTCTCATTGCCCAGCTCCATAAATAGGTGTTGAGTAAATGAGTAAGTAAATGAACAAATGAATGAGCGAAGAAAGTAGAACAAAGAGATGTGACAATATTTAAATTTCACAGTCGCCAAGGATTGTGCAAATCCACAATGCAGTTGTTTTTATGTTTTATCACGTTTGTAGACTCAATATAATAGACCATTAGAGGAGAAATGCTTAGTTAATGACATAGCATGATATGCATTTAAAATAGCTGTGGAGTTAAGCAATGATGAAAGCTAATATTAAAGAAATGAAACTAACTGCTTCTGTTAGAGCAGTGGGATTTCAGGCAGGCTTCTTTAGTCTGTGTACTTTTTGTTTTTAATCAGAATAATTTATAAATGGGCATGACCCCTGCAGGCAAGCAAACACAAACTATTTAATATATAAGAAAACTGCACAACATGGAAAATTACTTGCCTCTGTCATGAGGAATATATATTCAAAGGACATGTTTATTTTTATTAGGATATTGGGAAGGAGAAGAGAGATTCGGGAAGTAACAAAATCCTGAATCACACGGAGCCTAGTGCCCTGGCCTTGGTTCCAGAAGCCAGAGTTGATTCGAAGACATAGACAGGGCAGTGCACATAGGAAAACCAAATGTAACTTCCATGATAAACAGCATCACCATACAAGAGGGTAGAAGGTCAACTTGAAATGGAGGAATATGTCTCATGAGTGGTCTGTTTAATGCTGGACAGACTGTAAGGCTCATCATTTGTGAGGGTTAATGTCGTGGTCCCCAGGTGGGTGCAAGTCAGCTCATCTACAGATCTGAACCCGCAAATATGAACTGCACTGTGCTCAAAGGCACTGTGGTGGATTCCGGTATGATGTCCCCAACAACATCTGAGTGATGCTCATCCTTACCCATAATTAAGAAATAGAAATAAAAATCGGGGCGCCTGCGTGGCTCAGTGGGTCAAGTGGCTGGCTGCCTTGGGCTCAGGTCATGATCTCAGGGTCATGGGATTGAGCCCTGCATCAGGCTCCCTGCTCAGTGGGGAGTCTGCTTCTCCTTCGGCCACCCTTTCCCCTACCCGTCACTGCTCATGCTCTCTCACTCGCTCAAATAAATAAAATATTTATAAATAAATAAATAAATATGGGATTGAGGTATTTTTCATCAGTTGGTCAAATTTTGAATCTGATTGTCCATTGTTAGAAAATACGAACTTTTAGAGACACCTGGGTGGCTCGGTTGGTTAAGCGTCTGCCTTCAGTTTGGGTCATGATCCCAAGGTTCTTGGATCAAGTCCAGCATGGGGCTCCCTGCTCTGCAGGAAGCCTGCTTCTCCCTCCGCCTCTGCTTGCTGCTCTCCTTGCTTATTCTGTCTCTGTCTCTCTCTGACAAAGAAATAAATAAAATCTTTTTTAAAAAAGAAAGAAAATAGGAACTTTTAGGACTTAAACACAGGCATATAAACATTTTTAAGTTTTCCTAAAATTAATCTTCATTTCTAACTCAAGAGCCGCTGTTCTGTTTGGGAGAAACAACAACTTCAACATAGTCTGTGTAGGTCTGTGTTTGTCCAGTTGGGAGAACCCCAGGCACCTCAGGGCTTTTCCCCTCCCGCCTCCTCCCTGAGGTGGATTTTGAGCAATAAAGGTGGTGGTGATGCCAGTCTGGGGTGGGGGGGGAGGGGTTTGCCAGAGAGGGGCATCCTGCCCTCCTGCCCACCCTCTTCTCTGCCCGCCATCCGGCATCACCTGCCCCTGGAGTCTCACGTTACAGAGTTCTCGCTGACCTATCCTGTCTTGACCCATTGTGATGGTTAATTTTACGTGGCATCTTGACTGGACCGTGGGGGGCGGGGCAGATATTGGGCTAAACATTATTTCTGGGAGGGTGGTCTTAGATGAGATCAGTACTTGAGTTGGGAGACTGAGCAGAGCGGATTGCCCTTCCCAGTGTGGGCAGGCGTATTCCAGCCACTGGAGGCCCGAAGAGATGAAAGAGATGGAGGTTGGGAAGATTTGTTCTCTAGCAGACTGTGGGGGCCGGGATGTCTGCCTTCTGCTCTCAGACGCCGACTCACACCATGGGCTCTCTGGATCCTCAGGCCTTTGGGCTCAGACTGGAACTACACCCCCGGCTCTCCTGAATCCCCAGCTTGCAGATGGCAGACCGCAGGACTTCTCTGTCTCCGTAATCTTGCGAGCCAATTTTTTAAAAAAGATTTTATGTATTTTTGAGAGAAAGAGAGAGAGCATGAGCAGGGGGAGGGGCTGAGGGTGAAACAGGCTCCCTGCTGAGCAGGGAGCCCAAAGCAGGGCTCCATCCCAGGACCCCGGGATCATGACCTGAGCCGAAGGCAGATGCTTAACCGACTGAGTCACCCAGGTGCCCTGTAAGACCATTTTTTTTTTAAACAAATGTCTTTATGTACATATCCTATTGGTTCTGTTTCCCCGGAGAACCCTGACTCACATACTGCCTGTCCAGATAATGAGGACTCTGGCTACCTCTGTTCCTCCTAGTGAAAACATGAAATTTTCTGAGGCTCTCTCACAATGTTCTGGGGCCCCAGGGGGCCCTAATGTTCTCAAGGCTCCCAGGGGCTGCCTCAGGACCTCTCAGTCCTGACATACAACGCAATTTCTACTCTACTGCTAGCACATCGAACTGGTGGGAGGGAACGTGGCTGGGTTTGATGTGCCATTTCTCAAATCCAAAATAGAAACCGGTATGCAGATTTCTGGCTTGTGAAACTGCCTAGGACTTCATCAGCTAGGATGTTTTTGTCTAGGAGGAATGGAAGATACAACTGAAAATGCCTTTTGCAAGAAGAAATGTGTTATCCCATATAACAAAAATATTATAGTATTTCTCAAACTGTGATCTAGTGACCCCTGGAGTTCCCTGAAACACTTTCAGGGACCTCTGCATGGTCAAAACCATCCATTCCCAGTGAGGGATAGACCAACAGGTTTTAACTGTCATAGACCAGAAGTCATGAGTTGTTTACGAAAAGCTTATTTCAAAAAACGTTCTGTAAAAGTTTTATTGAAATAAAACCACACTCATGTGTTTATGTATCACTGAGGCTGCCCTTGGGCTACACGAGCTACTTGACACAGTTGTAACAGCAACGTCAAGGCCCGTAGAGGAGAAAGTATTTATTATCTGACCCTTTATGGAAAAAAATATACTGAGACCTGTAATAAAGCATAGGTATTTTTGGAGATTATTTCGGAGTCTGCATTATTAATAACCTTTAAGGAATTACAACTTGTTAAGTTTTTGGTGTCTACCAAAGAAGAGTACCCACAATTATCTGAACACAAATAAAAATACTCCTCCTTTTCTCCACTAGGGATCTGACTGAGGCCAGATTTGTTTGTTTGTTTGTTTTTCAATTGAAACAACAGATGAGAACAGATTGAATGCAAAAGCAGTTACAAAAATCCAGTTGTCATGGGACTTATGAAAAACCAGACATTAAAGGGATTTGCAAAAATGTAAAACAATGTCACTCAGATCCCTAAGTTTTTTTTTTATAAAACACTTTTTTTCATAAAAAAAAATTAGTTAACGGTAAAATGTAATGGGTTTTCTTTTTTTTTTTTTTAAGATTTTATTTATTTATTTGACAGAGAGAGATCACAAGTAGGCAGAGAGGCAGGCAGAGAGAGTGAGAGGGAAGCAGGCTCCCTTCAGAGCAGAGAGCCGGACGTGGGACTCGATCCCAGGACCCTGAGATCATGACCTGAGCCAAAGGCATCGGCTTAAACCACTGAGCCACTCAGGCGCCCCTGTAATGGGTTTTCAATGTGACCATAGATTAATTATGTATTTAAATTCGTAATCATTACACCTTTTTAAATGTTCTCAATTTTGATTAATAATATGGTAAATATTGACAGAGATAACTCACATTCACAAAAGCTTATTGGGATCTTTGGTGGCTATGAGGAATGGAAGCGGGCCCTGAGATTGACAGGTTTGAGAACAGCTAGTTCAGAGCTAGCATAGGTCCAGGGTTGGTTACTCCATCTCACTGTCTTTACCACAGACCCAGGTGTTTTCTAGACTCTTACTCTCAACACGCTATTGGCCTTCCCCTTAGGTTGGCTTCCCTCATGAAGCCTATGGCAATGTGTTGTGGCATCAAATGCTTTCAGAGGCAGAAAAGGTACTACTTATTTTTGCCCAACTATTTTTTTAAGAGCAAGGAAAACCTCCCTCAGAACCAGAGTACTCTTTGTTTTTTTTTTCTTTTTTAACCACATAATAACCCCTCCCACCCCCACCAAAAAAAACCTCATTAAAAGGAGTATATGGGAAGTAAATTGATTCCAGACCAACCCTTGTGCCATAAACAATGAGAGCACTCGACAAAATCTATGAAGCAACTGTTTTCAGCGCCCGGAAAACAGACCCAGGAGGACTGACTGTACCTTCTGGAAAAAAAGAGAAACAAATGAGGTGAACCCTCCAGTCACTTGTACTTTCTGCCTGAAGAACCTTCTGAACCATGGCACAGAGAGAAGGCATCCACTGGGAGCCCAACTCTCTTGCTGAGCTGAGAAGACAGAGACGGATGTTTGGAACACCGAGGGAGGTCAAAGCTGCAAAGCCAGGCAAAGTCATTGCCCCATAATTCTGCATGGCACCTTTGAAGGCTGGTTTTGTGATAACAGGTGAGATTCCCCAAGGCCAAGCAAAGATCAACCACCATGGGAAAGATCAGCTATTTGGTAATTATCGCTCACATGGGACTGGAGACGTTTGAGTTGGGACCAGCCACACAGAGATATTTCAGTGAACTACCCAGGATATTCAGTAGAAATCCCACAAATGTCCCACCTTAGGAATAGAACTCAAGTAGCACTGAAGGAAAGGCTACTCCAGACCCATCCAACAGAGCTTGGAAACAAGCCTGGGAAGGACCACGCTGATCTACAAGCACATTAACTACCTGCAGGGGCAAAGACCAAGACTCTTTGCAAGAAGACAACAAAATCCACATGCTTAAAAGTGAAACATCTGCCATGCCCTACATTCAATTAGAAGATGCTAGATGGGAAAGGAGGAAAATATGATGCATAATCAAGGGAGGAAATCAAGACAATAGAAAGAGAGCCAGAAATGACAGATTTTTTAAAATGTCAGTATGAGACAAGGACTTAAAAACAGCTGTTATGAATATATTGAAGGATTTCAGCGGTCAGCGGAGCAGGACTTGGGGAAGAGGCCGTGCTGGCCTGGCAGCCGGTTAGGGGCAGTTCTGCATGAGATTGGTGGGGGCTCGCGGGCCCGGCAGGCCGGGGGTGGGGCATCCACTGGATGTGGAGCTGGGCACCTCAGCCCTTTGTGCTGCAAGTGCGTGTGCCACTGTGCAACCTCACCACGATGCCTTCCACTAAGGCCTCTTTCTCCTCTGCTACCCAGAGCCATGGGGCTAAGCCGGCTGTGAGTTTTTAGGAATCAGCTACCCAAGAAAAAGTTTTACTCATCTGAGCCCCCTTCTGAGAATCATCCCCCACAGACTGGAAAATCCTGGTGCCTCCAGCTGGGGTCTGGTGTTCCTCTCTGCAGAGCCTGTGGCTATCTGTGCCCCCAGACCTGCCCTGGATGTCACAAAGCACATTACTGCAGTAGGTGGCTTCCTAGTCCGGACCAGTGACTGGGACGCGAGCAGGCTTACCCACCAATCATCTAGACAGGAGAATTCCAGACTGTCACTTCCTCTTTCCAGGACTTGAAACCGGAATGGAAACAGAAGATGGGATTACACCTGAAGTTGTAGAAAAGGATGATGCTGCAGAGATGATAGAAAGCGTGGGAGAAGCGCCTGAAAGAGAACTGGATGCCCTAGCAAAACATGAATCCAGGGAAAATAGCACTTTGCAGAGGCTTAAACCCAGAATAGCTTCTGAATCGGGACAAATTCTCAGAGATTGGCAGAGGGATTGTCCTCATCCAGATTCCTGGGGGAAAGAGCCCTCAAGTAAAGCATATTCCAGATTGCCCCTTTGGTGCCAAGAGAGTATTTGAATTCCAGGCCTGTCTCAGCGGCTCAGCTGCCTTGGGGCAGACACGCGGGGCACGTGCGTTGACGAGGCCACCTGACGGGGCTCCCCAGAGCTCAAAGCTATAGACTGGGCACTGGCTACACAGAGCAATTTGTAGGAAGCAAAATGTAACAGATTCACCTTAAAGACATTCTTGTAAAACCTTTAAAATGCTGCTAATCTCTTCAACTTCCAAAAATTCCATGTCTTGGACTTTAACCTAAAGAAAAATGATGCCAGAGACACAAGTAAATGTTGTTTTAGGTATTGCTTACAATGCCTAAAAATTAGTGAAACAGATATTTCCAGTGACAGGGAATTAAATAAATTTTAGTAGATCCATGCAGTGTGAGACTATGCATTTTAATCTCTTTATTGTAGAGATTTAATCTCTTAATTGTAGAGACCTGTATGGACACCACATAAGATATGGATTTAATTGACATCATGATACCATTATGAATGGTAGTTATGGTATGATCGTATTTTCATAAGAATATTTATACATAGGAATGTGCGTGGAAATAAATCTGGAAAGATCGGCACTAGGCGTGAACTCGTTACCTACAAATGGTGGGACCGAGTGAAATGATCTTTTCACTTACATGTATATGTCTATCTACAGTAAAAATGCATATTGTGGGGCACCTGGGTGGCTCAGTGGGTTAAGCCTCTGCCTTTGGCCTGGGTCATGATCTCAGGGTTTTGGGATCGAACCCCACGTTGGGCTCTTCGCTCAGCAGGGAGCCTGCTTTCTCCTCTCTCTCTGCCTGCCTCTCTGCCTACTAGTGATCTCTCTCTCTCTCTCTGTCAAATAAATTATAAAAAAATGTATAATGTTTCTAATGAGGGAAAAATAAGTCTTTGTTTTATGGTGTTATTGGGATGTGCGTGTGTGTGAGGTTTTTGAATGGGGGTTGTGATTTCGAAAGTGGAGCAAGAAAATTAAATATTTTCCAAAACCCTTTGGAAGAATGGATTTTTAGCAATCCAAAGACGGAAAATGAAATGGTTTACAAAACTGTCAAATTAGGAAAAATTAGCCATGCCAAACATTAGGCAAAGCAAGGTAGAACCAGTTTAGAAGGTGCAAAGCATTTAGATTCCTTTTCCATTGCATTATATCCAAAGTTGAGAAATTTCCAGGGCAGGAACAGATTGAAAATTCCTGACCCTCTCTGTCTCTAAGTGCTTGGCTTTAGACATCAGCACCCTTCCCTCCTGTCTTTCACTTGCTACTTTGTATTCTCCTCACCCTGCACTGACAGGGTTTTAATTGATCCTGTCCCAACAGCTGGGCTGTAAAAGCCACATAGCACGGATGACGCACTTTCACCCTGGAACATTTTTCATTCCTCAGCAGTCTGTCGCCCAGCCCTTCACCAGCTGCTGTGAGGCCAAAACTAATGACTGGGAAGCAGGTCAAAGTACATGGGCATCTCAGATGGAAAGACCTGCCAGCAAGGTGTTCCTACCAGGACGCATAGTATTTAATACCAAAATGCAGTTCAGCAAAAAGTGGCCGATGGGGCAACGGTTGAGACATTTCTCTACGCTTAAGAAACTTCAAGTTTAACCAAGAGAGAACCGGAATTTCAATGTAAAATTGTCAGAAGCGGGGGTGCACGAAATCCACCTGGTGTTCAGAAAAAAATTCCTGAAAGGAGTGGTGGGGAGTCACATCTAGAAGCAGGTAAGTTAGCTGTGAATATTAGATTGGATTCTATAGATGGTCTGTAGGAAAAGGGAGCAGGTGCCAAAGCTCGGAGCCGCTCAGCAGAAGACTGTAGGGATAGGTTTCTAGAACTGGCCAGGGCTTGAGGTGGGGTGAGTGGACTGTGAGAGGGTAACTTGACTTTCAGCAGGTGTCTGAAAGGCCACATTAGGGCCCTTGCACTTTATAGTTGCAGAAACAGAATTGTAAGAAGAGAAATCACAGAGTCAGATTTCCTTTCCAACAATTACTCCTACCACAGTATTGAAGCCTGGGTTGGGATTTTTCTTCGTTACACAGTACCTCTGACATGGTAGAGGCTCAGGGAAGATCTGATGAATGACAGATCAGTGAAGAAAGGAAAGAAAAAATTCCTTTTTTATAGGCTTAGTGGGTTTACAAGAACAACAACAATAAAGTGGGTATGAAACTCTCCAGACCCGTGGGGTGGGGGTGGGGAAATGGGACAGGGATGTTATACGCACAACTGGCTGCAACTTGGTTTTTTTTTTTTTTTTTTAGTATGCTAATGTTGCATGGGAAAGATTCGTTCCGCCGTCTTCAGAGCTGGAATGCGTTACCGCTCTACCGAGGACGTTCTAGAGCCTGCTCCGCACGGGATGGTCTGGTGGCGGAGGCATCCCCAGCTGGCCTGTTGGAAATGTAGAATCGCCAGCCCCACCCCACTGACTGAGTCAGATTCTGCATTCTAATGAGCTCTCTGGGAAGAGTAGGCAGTTTCATGTTGGAGGTGCCAGTCTGGATGCAGAGACTGTCCTACAGGAAGAGTCATCAGGAGAACCTGGGAAGTGAGAAGAGCTGGGAATCCCCCTTTGCCCAGTTCTCTGCTTGAGGCTAAAAGTAGGACCAACAGGAATCTACGGTTTTCTCCCCAAGCTCCAGCAATTCCACATGGTTCAACCTCACACTTGATCTGTTTTTTATTTTGTGTGTGTGTGTTGGCAGGTGAATATTTATTACTGTCGGTGTGCACCACCAAACCTATGGTCTTGGTCTTTCCTTCTTGCCTTCTAGGAGGCCGAAAGAGAGACATTGGCTACGTTGACATCCTTAAGTCTCCAGGAATGTCACTGACAGCATGACTTTTCCAGCCCAATCCAGCAACTAGAACCTGTTCATTTTCTTCCAATCCAATAACCAGACTTGCTCATTTTCCTCAATAAAATTCAAAAAACCATCATTGGGTACAAAGGCTGTGGGTTTTGTTTGTTTGTTTGTTCATTTTGTTTTGGGCATTTTTGCTCAGCTGAACTCTGACATACTTCCTGATGGCGGAATCTGCCTCACCCGCATACCGCTCAGCCCCCAACCCGCCCCGCAGGCCGTCTGCGCGCTGGACACCGCTGCCCGAGATTCCTGATGGCAGAATCTGGCTGTTTGGCTTCAATCCCTACTTCTTCCAGCACAAGTCCCTTTGTGTGGGAAACACCTCCAAAAGGGTTGGCCTTTAGGGCTGTGCCCAAATGGCCTTTCTTGTACTGTTTATAATGCCACTTCTGATCTCAATGGTGGCTACAGAGCACGCTGGCCTTGCGGAGACCGCAAAAACTTGCCCGTCCCGCCAGCACCACAGGCCTGAGCAAGAGAGCTCAACCTCACACTCTGGAATTGCCCAGAATGAGACCCACGTGTCCATGACTTCTCCTCACGCAGCTACCATGCACGCATGCATGCACGTGCAGGTTGTCACCCTCCTCCTGCTCTCCGACCTGAGCGCCATGCCTCTTGAGGAGACGGGTAGGAGGCTTGCCTAGAGGGTCCCTCTGTCTAAGAGATGACAGTTTTCCTGCACTGTCTGTAATGCTCTCCAGAGCCGGCGACCACAGCCAGTAATGGTATCAAGCCTGCTGTATAGCAGGCACTGTTCTAGGATCTGCATGTGTACGTCACTTCACAGTACCAGCATAATGATGGTTCCTATTTTACAGATGCAGAAACTAAAACCCAGAGAGGTTACATAACATGCCAAGTCCCACAGTTTGAAATCAGAATGATGCCTGATTATCACCAGAGCTGCTCGACATGCTAGTAGACAGAATCTTTAGCAAAAGAGCTTTTTCACTTATTGCTGGACCTAGGAGCTACAAGCTAGAGAAACCACTCAGAAGGAACTAGGGACTTCGTGAATTGTTTAAAAATGAGTTAAAGCCAGGATATGAAAAGAATCTGGTTATCCATGCCCCTGCAGGGGAGATGTGTTCCTGGGAACCAGGGTGCTCTGCCGAAGTCCCCGTAACTGTAGCATAATCAGTTCCAAACTCCAGCCCATACCACTGGGGACAAATGGAGGGGTCTTACTGAAGGATGTAATTATCATGAACAGTCAGTCAGCTGTGTGTGTGAAAGGCTGGAGAGCACCAGGAGAAATGGAGGGAAGGTGGGGGAAGAACACCGGGTCAAGGTCACAGAGCCGAAGGATTTGTTCAAGAAGGTTTAAAGCCCTGAAGAGGAATACTGACTGTCCAAAGGGGAAGTGCCTTCTCCACGCCCAGAAGTGAGAGAGAAAGAAGGAAGCCAGTACTGGGAGGGGGGCGGGTACCAGACGGACAGAGGGTTTTGTCTCAGTTCCACTGTATCCCAAATGACTGAGTCTCTCTGTCCATGCCGAACTCAGGCAGGGCTGAAGTAAGGAATACATGGGGGACCCGAGTGGGTTGTGCCAGCTGAGCCAAGCTGCAAGACAGTTGAGTTAGGACAAGAATCTTGCAGCTCAGGGCACCCAGGGGGCTCGGTCAGTTAAGCATCCGACTCTTAATTTCAAGGTCATGTTCTCAAGGTCCTGGGATCAAGCCCTACATCAGGTTCTGCGCTCAACATGGAATCTGCTAGAGATTTTCTCTCTTCCTCTCTCAGCCCCTCCCCCACTCTCTTTCTTTCTCTATAAAGAATCTTGTAGCTTGTAAGTCTTTTGCTTCTAAGCTTTAAAGTTTCTAACTTCTTTAGTGAAGTTTCTAAGATCATCTTATGAAACTGTGCTGCAAAGGGGCTCCCCACCTGGTGAGTAATTGAGAGGTGTCAGTGAACCCCTAGATTGTAGGAGCAGTCGTGAGCCGGCAGTGACTGGCCTGAAGGCTAGGGTAGGGGAGTTGGCATAGGGACAGTGGGGTCCCCATAAGGGCCAGGGTGAGAAGCAGGTGGGAAGGCTGCTAACCCCTTGCCTCCGGGACTTTGAGTTGTCTTCCCCTTCCTTCTCTTTTAGCTTTGGGGTGTGCTTATCTTTAGCAGGCTCCCCTTTCCGGAAGGTCATTACTGGGGCTCCCAGAAAGAAGGCCTTCTTTGGCCACATCCTCCTTTTTCCCACCTCCTGCCTGGCCTCGCATGTTACTTTTGAGCTTCTGGTTCTGTAGGAGGCAACAACATCACAGACCAGAAAATACTGTAAAAAATAACCACATCTTCTATGTTTTTAAAGAAATTTCTAGTTGAAACCTTGCATAATTGAATACAGGAGTCAACACTTTAAAAAAAAAAATCCATTCTTATGAATAGAAGTGAGACACACACATTGGTACTGTATAATGAAGATCTTCCCCCAAAGCATGCTGTGGGTAGAAGCTGGGTAGATGGCAGCCTGCCCTCCTCCTGCGCCAGCACACACACCAACCCATTGGCTTTATGAGCAGATCCAAACAAAGGGACTTGATTGTGTAAATGTCAGCCTGGCTCCTTCGCCAGCCTGTGAGTCTCCCCAGGTGATGGGGTGGTGTGGGGGGCTTGGGGGGGTGAACGTCACAGGTCAGGAGAGCAGGACTGCTTAGTATAGGACTCCTCTTCCAGCAGAGGAAGGGAAAGCTATAATCTGCTGTGTCTCCCCTGAAGAGAACAAGATAGGGTCTACACCAAGCCCCAGCCATCCTGTCTTCCTCCCAGAGAACTGTCAGCATTGCCAGGGGAAGAGGAAAACAGATAAAAGAGGAGGCCAGGCTGACGGCGATGAGAAGCACGCAGCTCTAATTACCACGCCACGGGTTCTTTAATAACATAGCTTGGCTATTTCAAAGCTACTGTTTAAATCAGTCCACCGTCCTACAAGAACCCTGATTCCTATTATTAGGTGGATTGCATTAGACCTTCCAGTTTGGGGGGATGTAAGTGTTGCTTCTTTATGAAAATTGCCCTGATTTCAAACCAATAAGAATTAGTCAGTGTCATTGCTGTGTTTCCATAGCACCCATTTTTTTTCTTTGTTTGTTTGTTTCAGGGGTAGAATTTAGCGATTCACTAGTCACATATAACACCCAGTGCTCCCCACAAGTGCCCTCCTTAATTTTCATCACCCAGTTACCCCATCCCTCACCCACTTCCCTTCTGGCAGCCCTCAGTTTGTTTCCTAGAGTTAAGCATCACTTATGGTTTGCCTCCCTCTCTATTTTCATCTTATTTTATTTTTCCGTCCCTTCCCCTATGTTTATCTCCTTTGTTTCTTAAATTCCATGTATGAGTGAGATCATATGGTAAATTCCATCTTTGTATGACTGACTTGTTTCACTTAGCACAATACCCTCTAGTCCTATCCACAGCATTGCAAATGGCAAGATTTCATACTTTTGATGGCTGCGTAATATTCCATTGCATATATACACATATACACACTACATCTTCTTTACCCATTCACCTGTCGACGGACATCAGGGCTCCTTCATATCTGGACTATTGTGGACATTGCTCTTATTCTCTTGCATCTTCACAGCAGTGGCCACAGCCTGGCTGTGCCTAATTGTGCCTGTATTTGCCTTCCCAGCTAATGCCTTGTAGACTAGAGTCTGTTTAGTCATATTTTTAACTTGAGCACCTCATCATGCATAGTGGGTACCCTATAAACACTTGTTGAAGTAAATGGGTGATGAAATAGAAATGTGACAGTCAGAACTACAAGACTTTGGGCATGATTGGGTCCTGGAAGATCTGGAAGATCATGGAGGTGGCACCATAAGTCTGAATCTGCCTGGACCATTGGCCCCTACCAGCCCCCATAAAAAAACTGACCAAGAAGCTAACTAAATGAATTCGCAAATGAGAAAATCAAAGTTCCCTTTAAGAACAAGCCTTACAGTGAGTGCAAACTTCTGGACAATGACTCCACCATACAGACTAATTAATTAATAGCAACGGAGGAAAAGAATCCCAGTAGGAAAAAGAACCCCAGTAAAAACTGAGGAAGCATTAAGGATCTCTAACATAGAGTGGTTTCTGAAAACAACAGAAGGGGGAGCTATAGAGCCATGCAGCTCTTAAAGCTATCCTGGCCTTTCTCTTACTCCTAAAACCCCAATAAAACTTGTTTCACTTAAGCATGGGCAACAGAAAAGGATCATGATCAAATCCATACAAAATTATTAATAAAATCAGGAAGAATTAGGAGCAGAATAGTGTCTCTGCATATGATGGGAATATACCAGAAAGACAACAGATACAAACTGGTGAAAACTATAACCTAAAATTTCAAATTAGCTAACAAAAGAAAAAGTCAAGCAAAGAGTCACAAATACAAAAGGAAAAAAATATGTTAAAATTAGAAAAACTCTGAAATGAGATTCTTGGAGAACAGAAATACTTGTAAATCTGTGAAAGAACTGAGAAAAAAGATAAAGAAAAAATTATAAATGAAGTCCAAATTAAAAGAAATGCAGGGACAAATGAACAAGAAAGACACTAAGAGAATTAGGAGATAGAAGGAAAGAAAACACATTTTGATTGAAAGAAAATGAAGAGAAGAATTCTATTTCTGGCTGAGATGGAGCAGGAAGAGTTGGACTTATCTTCCTGACCACAATAACTGAAAAGGGTGGGGGGGGGAATATATGAAACAATGGTTCTCAGGACATTGGACAACAGGCAACGCATAACCCTTGAAGAAAGGGAAGCACATGAAGTTAGCTTATGGTTGCTCCAACAGAATTGGGGGCTGCAGTGCAGGGAGGGGCACCCAAACAGAGCTTGGTGGGTGCACTGAGTTGAGCAGAAAGAAAGCAGAATTCAGAGCACCCAAGTCAAGGGGAGCTATAAGGCAGTACACGGACATGGGAGGAACTTCACGGACGGGGGCTCTGGAGATCTGCAGAGAGGCCCTCTCTAGGCTTGGGCTGAGAATTGATATGCATATGCAAAATTAGAAATTACTCAAGATAGGGAGGGAATAACTGGAAAGCAGCAGACTAAACAATTCCTTGAGCTCACACAAGGCTAGGAATGATTTGTGTTCCTGTTGTCTGGAATGGAAATGCCTCAAAGACAGTGCCTCCATAGTGAGGTTAAATTATCCCTAGACCAAAGAGTGCTTTGAATCTGCCCTAGTAAAGCTTAAAAGCAAGCTTTGAAAAGATCCAACCAATTCCAAGTAATGTCATTGTGCGCCAGGATGAAGTCCAACTACATTTAAAGAACTACAACATATCAGCACTCAACAGCGTAAAACTCACCATGTCAGCCATTCAATCAAAAGTTACAAAGAAGCAGGAAAGTATGGCCCATAATCATGAAGAAAATAAGTCACAGAAATAGACTAGAAATGACAAAGATGATGAACAAGGACCATCAAGCCGCTGGTCTAAATATATGCCACTCATTCAAGAAGGTAGAGGAAAGCACGGACACAACGAGAGAAATGGGCTCAATCCCAGGACCCTGGGATCATGACCTAAGCAGAAGTCAGACGCTTAACCGACTGGCCACCCAGGCACCCCAAGAAATGGAAAATTTTTAAAGACAAAAATAGAAATAGAAACTAAAAATATAATATCTGAGATGAAAAATACTTGCATGAACTTAGCAGTCGATCAGACACTGCCGAAAACATCAGTTTTTGAAGGCACAGCCGTCGAAACTGAAGCACAGAGAGAAAAGTCTGAACAAAAAAGGAACAGATCTGGGGCACCTGAGTGGCGCAGTGGGTTAAACATCAGACTCTTGGTTTCAGCTCAGATCCTGATCTCAGTATTACAAGCTCGAGCCGCGCCTTGGGCTTTACCCTCAGTGAGGCATCTGCTTGAGCTTCTCTTTCTGCTCTCTCTCTCTCACCAAAATAAATCAATAAATCTTTTTTAAAAAATGAACGAATCATCACTAGACTATAAGACTATGTCAAGAAGTCTAAAATACGGGGTGAATCAGTGGGTTAAGCCTCTGCCTTCAGCTCGGGCCAGGATCTCAGGGTCCTGGGATCGAGCCCCACGTCAGGCTCTCCCCTCCGAGGGGAGCCTGCTTCCCCCGCTCTCTGCCTACTTGTGATCTCTCTCTCTCTGTCAAATAAATAAATAAAATCTTTAAAAAAAAAGTCTAAAATACATGTCATTAGAATCCCAGAATGAAGTCGGGAATGGAAGAATATTTGAAGAAATTGTGGTGGACTGTTGTATGATTTAGATGAAACCTCTAAGTTCACAGATTCAGGAAGTTCAATGAATCCGGAGCAGAATAAAATCCCAAAGCAGTTTCCCACAGGAAACTATACCAAAGCACGTCATGTTAAATATGTCGAATGGTGAGAGACAGTAATACACGCAAGTGGTGAGCATTGCAAAATATAAAGAAATGTTGAATCTCTATGTTGTGCCCCTGAAACTAATATGACATTGTATGTCAACCAGCCTTAAATAACATTTCTTTAAAGAAGAAAAAAATAAAAAATGAGGGGTGCCTGGGTAGCTCAATCAGTTAAGTGTCTACCTTTCAGCACAGTCATGATCCCAGGACTCTGGGATAGAGTCCTGTATCAGGCTCCCTACTAAGGGGGGAACCTGCTTCTCTCTCCCTCGGCTGCTCCCCCTGCTTGCGCTCTCTCCCTGTCAAATAAATAAAATCTTTTAAAAAAAATTTTTTTTAAAGATTTATTTATTTGACAGATAGAGATTACAAGTAGGCAGAGAGGCAGGCAGAGAGAGAGGAGGAAGCAGGCTCCCAGCTAAGCAAAGAGCCCGATGCGGGGCTAGATCCCAGCACCCCGGGATCATGACCTGAGCTGAAGGCAGAGGCTTTAACACACTGAGCCACCCAGGCGCCCCTAAAAAAATTTTTTTAAAGAAAAAAGGAATCATCCAGTAAAAGCAGCTAGAAATGAAACCTGGCATATGGGGAAACATAGCTGAAAATCACTAGTGACTGCGCATATAGCACAAATCTGGGGACAATGGAATGGCATCTTTAAAGGGCTGGCAGAAAACAGGTCATCTATGTAGAATTACTATAACCAGCAAAAATATCTGTCAAAAATGAGGCAGAATAAAGAATTTTTCAGACACAAAAAGGCTGAGATTCATGCCAGGAGATCTGTACTACAAAAAATGTTAAAGGAACTTTTTCAGGTGGAAGGAAATGTGACTAACCCAAACAGATGAAGAGACCCAAACATACGTGGATAAATATGTTCTCCTTAGTTTTTTCCCCTTTGGAAGCACACTGCTGTAAAAATCTCCCCCTGTGCACGAAGTAAGACAGTATTATCTGATGGCAGATGATGGCAACTTAAAGACTTAAATTAGAAACCCCAGAGTAACCACTAAAAAAAATACACATAACTAAGCCAATAGTGGAGATAAAAATGGAATTAAAACCCCACTCATGATAGAGTACCAATGAGCAATAGCCAAAATTGAAGTTGAAACTGTCAGGATGGAAACTGACATTGCCTGGCTCCTAGAACTGGGCTCTCAATGTATCAAAAATGCGAGGAATGTGCCAAATGAGGCATCAGACTAAAGAAAGATTTCAGAGAACAAGTGGAACCTCAGCATAACTCTAAGAGCTGAAAAGTATTTTAGGGAGAGAAGTGAAATAAGATGGTCTTGGGAGGGAGAATGGAAAATGCAATGATGAAGGTAGGAGAAGAAGGTAGGAGAAGAGGAAGTATGACATTTTTTAGCTGGAGAAATTAAAATGACAAAGTGTTTATGTAGAAAGTAACCAGAGAATATTGGAAAGTAAAAAGAGAGGTAAAGAGGTTAGCCAGATGGTCTAAGGCTTTGAATTTAGACTTGAGTTGGTGGGTGAGATGGAGTCTCTGAAGGGTTGTTTGTCTCTGAATCAGGCATGCGTCCTCAGCTGCAGCCCTGGATACCCCTTTTTAGTGGGCTATAATCACTTTTTTGCCATTGTACTGCAAATATCATGCACTTTAGAGTCAGAAATCCCTGGGGTTTATATCCAAGTCCTCCATTTAGAACAGACTGATTTGGGGCAAAATGCTTAATCTAAGCCTGAACTGTTTTTGAAACTGTCAGTTCCCTAAAAGAAGAGACAGCCAGTCACATGGTAGTTGATCACTGTCCCTTTTCCTCTGCCCACATTACTGATTCAGGGATGGACACGTGACACAGTTCTGTCCAGTCTGGGTTCTTTTCTCTGGGTCTCTAGCAATAGGGTGCTAGGAGCCTAAAAATGGAGAGAGGCTGCCAAAGGCAGAAGCCAAAACAGAAGAATGCAGAACCCAGAGAGTGATAAAGGAGAAAGTTCTGGTAACATATTTAGAGGCTCCAGAATTAGTCACGGTAGAACTTGAAAGATCTGCCCGTGGACTTTTTGATTATGTGAGTCAATAATTTCCTAAACTTACCCTTTCATAGTCAAATCTTTATATGATTTTGGACACAGTCTAAAGCACCTAAACTGGGGGTGCTTGGGTGGCTCAGTTGGTTAAGTGTCCTACTTTTGATTTCTGCTCAGGTCATGCTCTCAGGGTCATAAGATCGAGCCCTGCCATGGGCTCCGCGCTCAGTGGGGAGACTCCTTAGGATTCTGTCTCTCCTTCTCCCTCTACCCCTCTTAGCACATGCTTTCTCTTTCTCTCTCAAATAAATAAATCTTTAACAAAAAAAGAAAAAAGAAAAAAGGTCTAAAAGCACTTAAACAGGGCACCTGGGTGGCTCAGTGGGTTAAGGCCTCTGCCTTCCACTCAGGTCATGATCTCAGGGTCCTGGGATCGAGCGCCACATTGGACTCTCTGCTCGGCAGGGAGCTTGTTTCCTCCTCTCTCTCTGCCTGCCTCTCTGTCTGCTTGTGAACTCTCTCTCTGTCAAATAAATAAATAAAAATAAAAAAAAACAATAAAAGCACTTAAACTGTGTAGCGTTTCTGTAGGATGAAATGAGACAAATGTGTAACAAACAGCACATGTTCGATAATACTGGCGATTATCATTTCCTTATCATGTATGTATCTTAATGACATTTAAAACTCTGAACAAATAGATATTAAGAACTCAATTTTATAGAAGGATTTAAGATTTTATTTATTTGTCAGAGATTGAGAGAACACAAACAGGCAGAGTGGCAGGCAGAGGCAGAGAGAGAAGCAGGCTCCCTGCCGAGCAAGGAGCCCGATGCGAGACTTGATCCCAGAACACTGGGGTCATGACCTGGGCTGAAGGCAGTGGCTTAACTGACTGAGCCACCCAGGTGTCCTGAATTTTAAAGAAGGCTTTAGAGAAGGGCGATAACTTGTTAAGTTCCCAAAGCCAATAAATAACATAATTGAGCTATCACTCCGTTCTACATTATAGTCTCTGCAGTCACATTCCCAGTACATAGTAGGCATTTGGTAAACATTGATTCTTTTCCTCTTTCCTATACATGAGAGCCTAAAATCCTGCCTTTCTACCCAGAGATCTAAAGGAAAGCAGAACCTGAAAAGTTGCTTCTCTAGATCGGGCTCACTTTGGTATAGTTTGCATTAACTTTGAATAATCTTACCTCCTTAATGCTGACTCTTCCGTCTTAACCTCTGAAAGTTCATCCCTCTCAGCTGACCTCTCAGATTCCCAGCTACTTCTGGATGTGGGCGTTGCACAGAGTCCCTGGCATGAATGGGCTGGCCCTCTGGCCCTTTGACTGCATTAGTCACTGACGCCTACCAATATCCTCCTGAGCAGGTGTGTCCCAAAATTTCCTCCACGTGTCCCATGTGGTCCCACAGCTGCTCATGCCTGGAGGGCTCCCTGGTGCCCTCTCCTCCCACCCAATTCATCAAAGTAGTCTTGTTTCTTTCTCCTCAGTGATCAGGTTTGTGAATCCCAGTGAAATATATTTGTGAAAACAAAATCCCATTGCTTTAGCTGATAAATGTTCATGATCAGCCCAACATAATATGGACATTTCATTATAGGTCATTGATAGGAATTTCTCTCGAAGTCACAGACATGTGCTGTCCTCAGTTGACTACAAGTTAGAAATGCTGAAAAGCAAGTAAACATTTTGATTCAGAAATTTGAATCAAGAAATGTTTCATTCAGTCTTCAGCTCTCTGTTTTAGAAAATGAGGACTCTTAGCTTCATGAAGACCTTGGCAAATTGACGTCTCTGGAGAGCACTGGACGAGGAGAAGAAAGATCTGAGTCAATGTCACTTAGCCATTCTTTAATTATGGAGAAAACTACCATTTCCCATATAGCGTCTATTCTCCATTTCTTCCTTCCTAATAGAACCTCTGCGTGGTTGGGGGTTGGATAATGCACTCATCTAAAAGCCTCCTTTGTTCAGCCTTCCCTGCAGAAAAGGAAGTACAAGTCGAAGCCATTGGTGGGGGGGTGGGGAACTCTTGACATGATCTTTAAAGTGGCTGACTCAGCTGGAAGGTACATTTTTGCTCTTCTTCTTCCCACTCTTCTTTGCTTAGAACTAGGTATCATGACCAGAGCTGCAGTGGCCATTCTGTGGCCTGAGGGGAACGTGAGTCTGAAGGCCAGTGACAAGGATCAGTAGAGCAGAAAGAGGATTTCTGGAGCCACATGGCCTCGACCGTGTGTCTCTACACTTTTTTAAGTGAGAGGAAAAAAATAATTCAGAGTCACTGTTGCTAGAAACCAAATATCAGCCCTAATAGAGACAGTGACCAGGGAACATTGTTAATTAAGCAATGAAGCTTCATTTCCTCATTTGTAAACTGATGGAGTCATGTTAGCTCCCTACAGTCTCCTCCATTTCTGTAACTACAATTTTAAGACTCTATATGGGTGCCCAAATGCAAAAGCCAGGGCTTGTCTGATCTCTATTCTATCCTGGCCTTCTGGGCAAATTCGAAAGCATTTCCACCCTTAGGCAGAAGTCAAAATGATTGTGAACATAGAATTACCACCACACGACCCAACAATTCCACTCCTAGATATATATCCAGGAGAAATGAAAACAAATACACACATGCAAACTTGCACATAAATGTTCATAGTAGCATTAGTCTTAATAGCTAAGAAGTAGAAACAACCTAAGTGTCCACCAGTTGATGAATGGATAGACAAAACGTGGCATATCCATACAACACAGTAGTATGCATCCATAAACAGGAATGACATACTAAAGCATGCTACAACACGGATGACCCTTGGAAACATTATGCTAAGTAAAAAAAAAAAAAAAAAAAAAAAAGCCAGACACAAAAGACCACATCTACTGTATGATTTCATTGATATGAAAAGTCCAGAACAGGCAAATCCATAGTGAGAGAAAGATTAGTGGTTGTGTCGCGGATGGAGGGAGAGGGGCTAGGGAGGGACTGCCAATGGGCATGGGGTTTGAATTTTGGGTGATGATTCTGCCATTACATAGTGGTAATAGTTGCACAACTCTGTGAGTATACCAACACTCACTCACTTGTACCCTTCTGCATGGTGAATTTTATGGCATGTCAATTTTATCTCAGTTAAGAGAAAAAGAAAATAGGACTAAACATTTTGAGTGAAATAGGCTGCACTCAGATAGGCTTCTCTTGGGTACGTGTTGGCAAGCGTGCCTTAAGAAAAACATGACAAAAGGGGCGCCTGGGTGGTTAACTCAGTTAAATGTCTGACTCCTGATTTCAGCTCAGGTTACAATCTTAGGATTGAGAGATGGAGTCCCATACTCGGTTTTGCACTTTGTGGGAATCATGGGATTCTCTCTTCCTCTCCCTCTGCCCTTCCTACACCCCAGCATGTGCCCTCTCTCTCTCTCTCTCTAAAAACCAAACCAAACCAAACTAAAAACCATGAAGAATAGGATGGATAGGGAAAAGGCCTCTAAGAAACAAAGGTAAGAATGAGTTAGGTTTCGAGTAAATAGCTCAGCTTTGAGGTACACTTAAAACAGCATGACTACACAATAGAATATCTCTTAAACAATGGGAAGCAATCAGCATTAGAGTAGATGTCAAATAGCTTTGTCTAGTATATGTCACATCTTAACTATAATGGGGATGTGTAAAGGGTGGCACTGCAAAGTGCTGTTTCTTACTCATTACTTTCCTACTCATTTTCACAATAACTATGCCCCAGAAGAGTATCTTGCATTCAGGATTACATTTAGGATATTGTATATATGGTATTTTTAGGACCAGGAAATTCAGCATAGTCTGTCAAACAGTGACCCCACTAGAAACAAAAGCCCTTCAGCACTTCATCTCTGCCCAACCCATGCGGGGATGTGGAACTACAGACCAAGGGACATCTTTGGGTTTTTTTCTGGAAGCCAGGGAATTTCTCTTTCCTTTCAAGTGGCCTTGTACATAACAGGACCTGAGAGAGGCAGCTGTAGAGAAAAGAACGCTAAGTCCATGATCTGATTTGTATAGAAAAAATTAAGTGATCTTAGACAAGACTCTGAGTCTCAACCTCTTTCCTTACAAAGTGAGGAGGTCAAACTAGATGACCTCTTCAGGTTGCTTTTGGTTCAAATTTCTATTAATCTAGCAACCTTGTGATGAAAGGGGAAATCTAGCATAGCCTAAGATCATCTCTGGGACTGGTGTAGAGGTGCAGGCAAAAGTTTGGAACGTATGTTACTGTTCTTCTAGACTCTTGGGGAGGACCTTAAGGCAACTCCAGCTCCTCCTCCCTCATCCTAACCTTCGAATTTTTACCACATCCCAGTAGCTGTTATAATTTAGATGCTGTGTCTGCCTCAAAGTGAATATCCTCCAGGTGGTACATCAGGGAGTGATAGAACATTTCCTTTGTAAAGGGTTGAACACACACACACACACACACACACACACACACACACACACCCCAGCATCCCCACCCCCCTGCCCACCACCACCACCAGACCATGACCATCACTCCAAATTCCATCACACAATGGTAATGTAACAAAGGAAACTAAGAGTTTCCGAAAGAATCTTTTAATCTAAGTGTTAGTCCACATTTTCTTGTTTTTGAACTGTTTTCCTAGGTATGCATTTCAAGTCATCTTGTACAACTGTGCTTTTAAAGCTTGGCCCCAGAGCATCTGCTTGACAGGTCAGTCTGGCACCTGCTGTTTTAATCATGCTGAAGTGAGGCTCTAGCCGTGTGCACACGTGCGTGTGCTGACAGGCTAGCAGGCTGGCCTGCCGGGTGCCTGCCTGTCCCCTCTCACAAGGTGGGAAAGAGAAGCAGGATACTTATAGTATGCCAAGAAGCACCTGGCAACAATCCCTGTCTTCTCCGAAGTTACCGATCATGAGTCTGACAGGTTGTGGGGAATGCATGGCCAAGAATCCAGGGGGCCCTGGCAGCTGACCCAGTGTTCAGGGCATTTAAAACCAATGTTACCCTTCAATTAAGTTGTTGGAAGCTTTACACGAGCTCAGCATGAATGGCACTGGTCGGTTCACTGTTGAATATAGAAAATTGAAGAAGTCACTGACTCTGATCCATCTGACCCTACTCGTCACTAGGTCTAGTTTTTATAATAGCCAATACTTGTAAACTGCTGCTGTTTTCCATTTTGGAGGCCATTTTCACATTATGTAGATACCGTTCACACTTTTCCTTGGAACCCTCTTCATATATACTTCAGCCTCTTTAATGTGGAAATCCCTCATCCAACCCTCATTTTTTCTCTTCCTCTTTCTTTTAAAAAACATTGATGCAGTAGAACCAACTAGAATGAAATAAATACAGGGTCAGATTTAGAGTAATATTTTTTCCTAATTTTGCATTTGTCTAAAATTAGAAAAATCCTAAGCCTACATTTTTTTTATCCTATAGGGGTATGCAAATAAATGTACATTTGTTTATAACTTAACATTCCACTTCTGCTTCCCAGATGAGAAACTGATTCGCCCAATCTAAGGCAGAACGTGGTGCAATGGGGGCAGAAAATCTCCACAGAGAAATTTGCAGGATAGCTGGTCTCATACACAAATGATATATGCACAAAATTATTCACTGGGGTACTACGGAAAAAAAAAAAGCATAGACAACCTACATGGCCATTGGTAGGGAACCAGTGAAATAAAGTACGGCAAGATTACATAATGGATACTGTGGGAAGCTCTGTGTTTTAAACACACTGTTCAGTGAAGGAAAGGAGCAGCACAACAGTGTTACTATCATCATAAGATGTGTGAAGAGAGAAAAAAAGGGAATAACCTACATCCATTTGAAGATAAATGGAACATTTCTGCAAGGATGCTGGAGAGACAACAGTGGTAAGAATGGTTCCCCTCCAGAGAGGAAAACCGTAGCAAGGAGGAAGAGACTTCCTTTCCACTCTATCCTTTAGAATTGTGTGCTATATGCAAGTAGTAACTATTCCAAAAAATTTTTTTTAAAGAAGTAAAGACATAGCAAAATTTCTAAACAAATTAACACTTAGTCTGCTTTCAAGGAGGCATCCTTTTGACTAATAAAATATTTAAGGGTATTTACAGATTCCCATTGATGTCACATCTTATATTGGGTATGACTGTGGTTGGTTCGGTTTTCCCATAACGACAGAATAAGTTCATTTGAGCTTTTACCTATCCCTCCCCTTTTCTAGAGGAAGAATTTAATATGTGTTCTGAAAGTTAACAGGCAAAACCATAATAAAGAAGCCAAAAGAGAGAAGGAGGAGACAGAAGAGAGGACACCATTAGGACACAAACGTTTATGTGATTTTAGCCATTACAACAGTAGTTCAGAAATATCTCAAATGTTACACTGATGTCATCAATATTACAAAAAGAAAAAAAAAAAAACCCAAAATGACAGGCAACAGTGAAGAGCACCAGAGAACCAGCGCACACACCTAGAGAAGACCATGCTTCTTTCCTTCAACTGCCAAGAGATTTTCAGCACTAAGCCCCCCTCCCCCGTGCTTTCCTTCTGGACTTTCCCTAACCTGCTTTCCTTTGTGACTTTAAGCCTCGTCCTCGCCCTCCTCCTCCTCGAACTCCCCCTGTTCATCGGCCGTGGCGTCCTGGTACTGCTGGTACTCGGACACCAGGTCGTTCATGTTGCTCTCGGCCTCGGTGAACTCCATCTCATCCATGCCCTCGCCCGTGTACCAGTGCAGGAAGGCCTTGCGCCGGAACATGGCCGTGAACTGCTCCGAGATGCGCTTGAACAGCTCCTGGATGGCCGTGCTGTTGCCGATGAAGGTGGCCGACATCTTGAGGCCGCGCGGCGGGATGTCGCACACGGCCGTCTTCACGTTGTTGGGGATCCACTCGACGAAGTAGCTGCTGTTCTTGTTCTGCACGTTGAGCATCTGCTCGTCCACCTCCTTCATGGACATGCGGCCGCGGAAGATGGCGGCCACGGTCAGGTAGCGGCCGTGGCGCGGGTCGCAGGCGGCCATCATGTTCTTGGAGTCGAACATCTGCTGCGTGAGCTCGGGCACCGTGAGCGCGCGGTACTGCTGGCTGCCCCGGCTGGTCAGGGGGGCGAAGCCGGGCATGAAGAAGTGCAGGCGCGGGAAGGGCACCATGTTCACGGCCAGCTTGCGCAGGTCGGCGTTCAGCTGGCCGGGGAAGCGCAGGCAGGTGGTGACGCCGCTCATGGTGGCCGACACCAGGTGGTTGAGGTCTCCGTACGTGGGGGTGGTCAGTTTCAGGGTGCGGAAGCAGATGTCGTACAGGGCCTCGTTGTCGATGCAGTAGGTTTCATCCGTGTTCTCCACCAGCTGGTGCACGGACAGGGTGGCGTTGTAGGGCTCGACCACCGTGTCGGACACCTTGGGGGAGGGCATGACGCTGAAGGTGTTCATGATGCGGTCTGGGTACTCCTCCCGGATCTTGCTGATGAGCAGCGTGCCCATCCCGGACCCCGTGCCGCCCCCCAGCGAGTGGGTCAGCTGGAAGCCCTGCAGACAGTCACAGCTCTCTGACTCCTTCCTCACCACGTCCAGGACCGAGTCCACGAGTTCGGCTCCCTCTGTGTAGTGACCCTTTGCCCAGTTGTTTCCTGCACCACTCTGGCCTGTCAGACGGAAAGACTTCGTAAGTCACTGATGACTGGATTAAATTCTTTTTTTTACCTTAAACCCCTTAATATAGGTCAATGAGGCAGTGTTCAGATAAGATTATCTCACATTACCACCAAAATGGCCAGACATTAAAATATTTGGTTAGAGATGTAATTATAAACAAGGAAGGCCAAAAACACCTGGCTATTAAAGGTTGAGAGGTAAATTTGTTTTAGATTATATTAAGACTGAATGGGCCCACAACGGGATGTTCTTCATACAGTACTCTCTCTTAGGCAGTCACACGCCTCCACCCTGAGCTGCACTGTGTCAAATGAGCCTCCCATGCCGTCAGCCATGTCAGTCACTCACCAAACACGAAGTTGTCTGGCCTGAAGATCTGGCCGAATGGTCCAGACCTGACGGAGTCCATGGTGCCCGGCTCCAGGTCCACCAGGATGGCCCGGGGTACGTACTTGTTACCTGGAGGGAACACAGCTAGACTTAAATGTGCAAGCAGAGAGCTTGAAAGAGAAAGCCTTTTTCCCCCTTTTGCAGGCATTACTGTTGTCCCCAAACAAAGAATACAGAACTGATCAGATTCTCAAAGGCCTTGGTTGTGAACGCCCCCTGAGATGCTCCAGTGGAACAGTGGGAATCCTAAATCCGCTGGTCCACCCTCCCCTGGGGCCACACTCCTGGAGTTAGTCCTGGGGACAGGAGAGTTAAAAAATTGAATGGGGGGGGGGCGGGGGGTTGTGCCGGCAAGGCAATTACCAGTGGCTTCATTGTAGTACACATTGATTCTCTCCAGCTGCAAATCACTGTCTCCGTGGTAACTGCCAGTGGGGTCGATCCCATGCTCATCACTGATGACCTCCCAAAACTAAGACACAGAAAAAGTTTGCATTTAGCCATGCCCAGCCCTCAAAGGGGGAATGAGTCTCAATAAAAGGCCCCCGACTCCGTTCCAAAACCCCCAGCTTCCAGGCAGCGTGACCCGGCTCAGCCGTAAGGCTTGTATGGTACAGGGTCAGAAAGTTGAAATTGGGCGTTTCCCTGGCGAACAGCTGCCGGCGGCAGGAGGCGGGGGTCCCTTCGGGTGGCGGTGGGCGGGGAGGGTTAGAGCGCAAGCCGAGGGCTCGCGCGACCGCGGAGTTTCGCGCTCAGAGTCGCAGCTGCGGGCGGCGGCGGGAGGCGGGTGCGCAGGGACTCCAGGCGGCGCAGAGGGGATGGGCTGGGAGCAGGGAAAGGAGGGAACGGAAGGAGGGTGGTTTGGGATTCAAAGCACGTCCAGAGACCTCCAGACAATCGCTCTTCTCCCCTCCCCCACAGCTCGACTGGGGGTCTAGCGGATAAAACCATTTCTGCCAGCGTCCGGGGCCCCTCCCGTAAACCCGCGCGCACAACCTCGCGGACACACCGCGCCTTCTCCAGGCAAGCTTGCCTGGCCAAGGGAGGAGCAGGGGATAAGCGGGCGCCGAGGAGTGGCCGGGATTCCAAATGAATTACAGCAAAAATGAAAGCGAGGTTCCTCCCCCCAACCCCCACCAAGTCGCCTCCGAGCCCACGCCCCACACGGCCGCACAAAGCTGACGGGAAGGTCTGTGCTTGGGGAGCTCCGGGCCTGCTCAGGTCAAGGCTCTCGCGGAAGAACTCCGAGGGCCTTCAAGCCGGGGCACCCCACCCCTTTGGACCCCTCCCCTCCCGGCGCGCCCACCTTGGCGCCGATCTGGTTGCCGCACTGGCCCGCCTGGATGTGCACGATCTCACGCATGGTGCTTGCTAGCTTCTTCTGGCTCTTGTCGGCGTCTGGTCAGTCTGTCCCGTCCTCCCTTAAACACCCACTGTGGGGTCACCAGCAACGCGCACGGGAACCTACTGGCTGAGAGCGCCGGCCCAGAGGACTCAGCCTTTTATGCAAGGAGGGTGGGGCGGCCCGCGTAGGCCGCGCCCCCAGCCCGAGCCCCCCAGTCCCCTTCGCGCTAGAGCTCTCCAGGCCCCGCTGACGTAATGCTCCGAGCCCCAAGGACCATCCTGGGGGCTGGACATTGGGCCCGCAGCCAATCAGCACAGGCTTGCGGACCGGGCGAGGAGTGGGGGTTTGGGGTAGTAGGGTGGAGGCGTGGGCATTGTCTAGGACTTGGGGCGGGGGGAGGTGAAAGAGCTGGGGACTGAGAATTGGGGGTAGGGTAAGGAACTGAGGGTGGGAGGGTGGCGAAGCGAGGGTGACCCCTGTGGCAGGCCGGTGGGGGGGGTGGAGAGAGCTGGCACTGGATGGGGTGAGCAGAGAGACGAGCAGGTGGAGAGGCCCTCAGGTGCGCGGTGCTGGCAGGTGGAAGGGTAGTGGGTGGCGTAGGTTGCACTGCCAGCGCTGACTGAGACGCCTCCTCGGCCAACGGCCGGAAATCCCTAGGCTACCCGCCCCTGGTGAGACCACTGCCTCTTTCCCCAGCCCTAGAAGCCAGCGACTGTCCAGCGGCCGAACCCTGCTCACACAGAGCCTTGGACGAGCCCAGGAGAAAATCGTGTGTGATCAGGCTGTGGGGTCTGAAGAGCCGTAACCCTGGACCCCCAAATCCCAGGAGCCCCAGGGGGACCTTCGTCCTGCCCCCAGCATCCGCCTGCTCTCCGTTTTTGTCTCTGTCAAGGGCTTCTTGCTCCCTTTCACTGCGGTTGCTGCATCCAGGGGTGGGGCAACCTCCGCATCCCCTCCAGCCCCATCCGACTCTGTCCAAGAGTCCCCAGCCTCCCGGCTGGTACCAAAGACCCCTCCACCTCTCGGGATGGCTTTTTGTTTCTTGGGAGTGGATGGGTGGGTGTGGCTGTCCGCGTACGGGTACAGTCCAGCGGTCAGAACGAGGGTGGGGTCCGGGAGGCGGGGCTGCGGCAGAACAAAGGGCTCACAAATGTATGGGATAACTCCCACAGCCGAGTTTTTAAAAATCACACTCCCGTCGCTCTCCCTCTCTGGGTTTAGTTCATCTATGGTCCAGTAGAGAGATGGGTTCCGCGGGTGATCATCGCCCATACACCGCTAACACCCTCAGCGTTCGTCAGGTGCTGGACCCTGAGGCGGCCACGAGGTCCCCAACCTCTGTGCTGTTGGTGGGGATGAGGGACACGCCTAAAAACTGCGGCACAGCGAGGGAGCAGCCACCCGAGACCCTGATGCGCACAGAGCGCGTGCGCAGACTCCGAGTACTGACACTTTCAAATCCGCAGTTTCTAGGTGGTCGAAGGAGATGATTGATCTCTTTGTTACTTTTTGTGTGTATGTATGTGGGGGCTGGGGAGAGGGTGTTCAACCTGCTTGCGTTCAAGGGTAGGAACGGAAAGGGTGGCTGAAATGTTCACTACTGACCTGGAACCTGACCCCTGCAATTCTATGGGTGAAGCGCCCCTCCCCCTCTGGACTCGGGACGGGTCGTCGGCGAGGGGACGTGACCCCTTTTCATCCTCTGGCGAGAAGGGCCGAATGACTCGGGTTCCCGTGGGGGAGCGGAGACTGCAGCTGCAGAGTGAGACCCTCCCACAACTATCAGCAAGCTGTCACCGCCTTTCCCTCCCGCTGGGAGGTGGAAGGGGGGCTTTCAACTCAATTCCAGTGCACAAAGAGAAACCGAGAGAACAAAAGCCCAACCTCCCCAAACACCCATGGCGCCCAGACTGAACCTTTGGGGCAGAATTCCCCAGACGCCGCTTCCCTTCTTGGGGTTAGGATGGGTCGGGCGAGAGGCAGAGGAGCAGAAGAGCCTCCCACATGCCCCACTTGAGGGTTCCAAGGACCTAGAACCCCGAGTTTCTAAGCCAGCTCCTACAGACGCAGAAGCGTCGAGGGTGAACGATTCCCGAGGTCCCACGGCAAGTTAAAAACAGGGTTCAGGCTGGAATCCCGTCTCGCAGGCGGCCTAGCCCTCGGGGAAGGTGACCATTTTCAGGCCAAAAGAGCTGTGGCTGGTGTCCGCACCCGGACCTGGGGATGGCGGCTCCCGTGGGAGCGAGCGGCACGGGAAGGCCCCTAGCTGGGGCTGCACCCGCGCTCTGTGCAGACGTGCGCCGGGCAGTGAGCACCTGGCGGCCAGCCCCAAGGGGCAACCCTGCTACGAGGCGCTCCAGGGGATCTGCTCCAGGCCGGGAAATTTGAGCCGATCGCCAGCCTCCTTCATCTAACGGTTTATTTGGTCAGCTTCGGTTTCAGAGCCAGATTGCCGCGGAGTGTCGGGTGAAAACGCGAGTCGAGATTATGCGGATAAAAGGCCCTTTCCTCTCGGGTTTATCTTAGGGGAGAAGGCGTGGGATAGGGGGAGGCTGCAACTCACTCTTCGGAAAGCCCGGATGCCCTCCCTTTCATACATCTGCGGGTACTATCGCCTACCCCAGCCTCTGCGGAGCCGGCGCTTCTGTTAAGGGCTTTACGCCTCTGCATGCCCCCTCCCCTTCCCAATTTGGAATTACGCTGCTGCACATTTTTATTTTCGCAAGAAGCTGATCTGATTTTGTGTCGGAAGGCTGAGCGTTGACAGCCAAATGTTTCCCCCGCTCTTTCCGTTTATCTGCTGCTAATCCTTATCAGCTTTATTCCGTACAGCTCCCGAGGAGAGGCTAGTAAGGAGCCTCCAGAGCATAAATAGATTCGGTCTCAGTGGGGTCCTCCAGCCTTTTTTTTTTTTTTTTTTTGTGAATTATACACAATTCTTCTCCACCTAGGACATTGTATATCAGACGTGAAAGGTGTCAGGACAATATATTTCACCATCACTTACAGGCTATTAGCTTTAATCATGTACCCGTATTTCTAAAATTTCCCTTCCGCAGACAGTTGTAGAAATAAGGCAGCATAAAATAAAATCCAACATTTATTTTATGCCTAACAGATTGGGCGGCTGAGGTTGAGTGAGATATCCCTGACGCTGTTAAAGCTCTCACAATATTCAGAGTATATTCAATGGCAAATCCTCAAGTGATTTTACATTTCTTTATGATTACACACAGAGTTATTGTTTTAATTAATTGAAGTCTGAAAGGGAGCATTGTACTGCTGATTTGTTAGTGAATTTTTAAAAGCATTGTTTTCTTAAAGCAAGTTTTGGGTTTGCTTGTTTTTTTTTTTTTTAACACGCCGAAATTACAAGACATGTAGCTTTCCGGTTTCCTTACGGCCTCCCTGCATTCACCACTTAATACACAGCCCAAATCCGGGGTAGCGGGACAGCCTCCTCCGCGGCGAGCTGCACGCGGTTTCCTAGGCAACCGACACTTGGCCAATGAATGAAGAGGAATTGAAAGAGATTGCAAATCCATCGTTATTTCCTTTTTTTTTTTTTTTTTTTTTTTTTTTTTTTTTTTTTTTTTTGCCCTCCTCAATACTCTCCAGCTAGAAATATTGGAGAGTTCCCAGTCCGAACATCGACGTAAAGAAGTCGAATGCCCAGAGGAAGGGGTCGCAGCCCCATAGCGTGACTGTGGCGAGGAGGTGGTGCACCGGCTGCCTGGGCCCCACCGAGACCTCAGCTTTCTCAGCTTTGTCACTCTTTCCGTTCCCTATGCCACTGTCCTCCCTCTTTTCTCTCCCAGGCCCTCCCCTTCCCCGATGAGGAGCTGGCAGCTCCCGGGAGAGGAGCTCTTTAGTCCGGGGATTGCCGGGCTGGGAGTCTCAGAGCCCCTGCCCTTCCGAGATCCTGGGGCTCCCGGGGTAGCAGCCCGCCCAGGTAACAAAAGACTAGAATGAGCAGGGAAAATTCTGAGTCCGTGAGTGCGGGACAGTGCGGAGATATTCACTTTTGTTTCTCGGTAAGGCTGGCTGTGTTCCCGTTGTCCGAGTCCGAATTTGGGTTAAAATGGCCTCAGTCCGCGCGGAGAGCCCAGAGTTTTCACCAAAGAGATTTGCCTTCTTTGTCATACAAATGGACAGAGGGAGTAGAGCCCAGGCTTTCCGAGGCACCGCCTCCCTTTTATAAGCAGCCTCTCCTCCCCCACTGTATCTGCGCGATCCTTGGGCGGGGGGAAGGGCGAGCCGGCGAATGCTAGGTAAATGGCATCTCACCGCACAGAGCCGGACTGTGCAGAAAACAGAAACAGAGAAGTAGAAAGTCGCCCTAAATGGGAACATTACAGAATGCTAAGATTGACAGGATGCCTCTTGCAAGGTGTCGTTGGTGAAGTCCACAAATTTATAAACCAATCCCTTATGAAATGAACTGAGCACACTTGCGCAAATAGGTTTCCGGAGCCATTTTCAGAGTCAGCGGCAGAGGCTGTGGACTAATGGGCTCGAAGGTGTGCCTCCCCACCTTCGGGGCTGTTCCACCAGCAGCTGCTGCTCCTCAGGACGGTCTAGGCAGCTCCCCCTTAGTCTTGTACTTCTACCCCGAGACCTTTGCTTGCCATTTAAATAAAATTAAAACTGTGTATTGAGGGGCATCTGGGTGACTCAGTTGGTGAAGCCTTTAATTCTTGATCTCAGCTCAGGTCTTGGTCTCACGGTCATGAGTTCAATCCCAGTGTTTGGCTCCATGTGAGGCATGGAACCTACTTTAAAAAAAAAAAAAAGAACAAAACAAAAACTCCTCTGTATTCAGATAGACACACAGGTCCCTGTGGTAACACCCTTTGTCTCTTGGACTGAGATGCCTGGTGGATATTAACTACATCTTCACTGAGAAAGGAAACAGGTCAGCTTCTGAACAGGAACTCTTAAGGGCTTGACATGCCGAGCCCATGTTTCAGTGACACCACATATCCGTGGTGTCTTTTCAAAAAAATAATGCATAAAGGGAATCTCTGGGAAAACTCTCTACCTCTTTCAAAATAACCTGGTAGAAAGGAAACTTACTAAGAGATACTATTTATCACATATACCCAGAAGACTTGAAAGCAGAATTTCAAAGAGATATTTGAACGTCCATGTTCACAGCGACATTATCTACAACAGCAAAAGGGTGAAAGAACTTAAGTGCTCATTGACAGACAAAATAAAATGTGGCATACGCATACAAAGGAGTATCACTCAGCTTTTAAAAAAAGGAAATCCTGACACAACATGGATGAACGAACGTTGAAGCAGTGAGGCTAAGGAAATAAACCAGCTCTCAGAAGACAAATGTTACATGATTTCGTGTATATGAAGTCTGTAGAATAGTCAGATTCATAGTCAGAAAGAATGGTGGGGGGGGATGGTTGCCAGGAGCTGAGGGGAGGGGATAATGGGGAGTTCATGTTTAATGGAGACAGTTTCAGTTTTACAAGATGAAAAGAGTTCCGGAGATGGTGGTGATGCCTGCACAGCATTTAGAGAATGTACTTAATACCACGGAATTCATACTTAATAATGACTAAGATGATAAGTTTTGTGTTTTGTGCATTTCACCAGAATTGAAAATAACAACAACAACAACACAGGATTAGTTTCTTAGCATTTCTTAAATATTAAATAATATTTTTGTCACCATGCTAATATAGTGCTCTAAGTTTCTCAGTGAAAGGTAGATAATGTTAGATAGATAGTTATTCCTAAAACCAAGGACACTGTCATCATTTTTCGCTCCTTCTTTTGCGGGTGAACTGGGGAGTCCTGGGCCCTGGAGCCTGGAGCCAGCCAGACTGGAAGGAGTCACGGAAGGTTCTTGGTCTTGACACAAGAATGAATTCAAGGATGCAGTACAGTGGATGACTAACAAGCAGCAAAGTTCCTTAAAGCAAAAGGTACACTAGCCGAGAGCTCCAGCTGAAGAGAGAGTTGCTGGCCCTGGGGGTTGGTTTCCTACCTTTTATTGATAGTTGTTAACCAGGGGCGGAATATTCATTACTTGGGGCAGGAAGCAGGGAGGGTTTCATTGCTTTTTCTTCCTAATTTTGTCAGGGGTTGCCTGTCACCGAGGGCTTGTCTGGTTTGATGGTCTTGTGGAGTGCCTGTAAGACAGGCCTCTGACTTTCGCAGTAGCTGTCCATGACTTCCTTGCTGACTCCCTCCTCCACCCCATCCTGTGAAAGCCTGTTTAACCGCCTCTCTAACCCTTCCCTGGTCCAGTTTACCACTGAAAGTGGTGTCAGAGACAACCAAACTAGTAACTGGACCATGGGATTTCTTTCCTCTACATCTCCACTGACTCCCTATAGCTTATACTGTCAGGTCCAAACTCTTAACGTAGAATCCAGGTCCTTTGAATCTGGCTGTGATTCACCTTTCCAGGGAAACCGGCCACCCCTCCACCTAGACACAATACATTCCGGGAGATTTGGACTTGCCCATTGCTCTCTCTTCTAGGCCATGTTCTCTGAGCCATGTTTTAGGCCTGTTCTATGAGAGCCTCATAAACCTGGAATGGACCTCTCCTCTTCGTCCTCTGGTGACATTTCATTCATCCTTCATGACGCAGCTCAGCTATCTGTGATCTATCTATCCCCCCAGTAGCCAGGAACAATGAACTGCCTATGCTATGCACACCCAGAAGTTTTGTCCTACGATAGGCGCTGCATTTATTACATGAAAGTAGTGGTCACCAAGATTTCCAGTAGAAAAAGAAAAGTTGGGCATACATTCCCAATATATGTGTATTTATTTACCATAAACTTATATGTGTATTGCCATAAGCCAGTATTCAAGATGTATATACTTAGTATGAGATACTTCATTAATGATACCAGGTGTTAATATTTCAAATACACTTTTCTAGAATTTTCCATCTTATTTTGGTCAACATCTTGCCACACTTGAGTTCCTCGTGGCAGTGTGCCTAAGAGCTTATAGGACCTCCCTTCCCAAGGACTGATGCGCGACACGTGACCCAAAGACAGAAGCATCCTGTGAGGACCGCAGTGTCATCTGGAACACTAACTATTTGAAGAGTAAATTATTTTTCTAGGAAATAGGTATAAAAAGGAGTTTTCATTGTTTCTCTTCACACTATGAAAGATAATCTTGCCAGTCCCACTCTGACCTTCAGATTAGATTAGAGGAAGTTCTATAGATGCCTCAGATTCCCACTGCTTTGTGACTCCTTGACCACAGCATGCCTTATTAGCTTTTGTATCTCCCATATTGCCTGGTACTAAGTATAGGCAAAAAAAAAAAAAAAAAAAAGTCTTTGAGTAAACAAAATACCTCAAAGAGACCACCAGCAGAAAAAACCTGGCTGCTGCTTCTTTTTTTTTTCCCCTTAAGATTCTGTTTATTTATTTGTCAGAGAGAGAGAAGTAAAAAGAGAGCACAAGCAGGGGGAGTGACAGGCAGAGGGAGAAGCAGGCTCCTTACTGAGCAAGGAGCCCAATGCAGGACTTGATCCCAGGACCCTGGGATCATGACCTGAGCTGTAGGCAGATGCTTAACTGACTGAGCCACCCAGGCATTCCAACCTGGTTATTTCTAACTTGAAGCAAGAGCAGGTTGTGCTGCAGGTGAATAGTGAGAAACTGTTCTCCTTCTTCATCATTACCTCCCAGCCTAGCTAGGTCAAGTCCCATCCTTCTCAGACTCTGCTGTTCCAGCTGGATGGTGGATACCGTAGGTTCCCAAAACTAGGGCCTTCTCAGGAATGATCTTTCAGTTTCCTCCAAGCAGCTGCCCAGTCCTTCTCCTGCATTCGCACCCTCTCTTACCCGCATTGGCAATGCCTGACTGACACTGCTGGGGAAGATTGCCTAATAGGGCAGAAGGGAAGGAGAGAAGGAACCCAGTCCTTAGAAATCAGCAGTGATTGATTGATCGTGTCTTCTTTCTCAGCATATAAATCAGATAGCTATCTTCTTGAGCAGGTTTGGAGATGAAGAACAAAGTGGGTTCCCCCTCCCAAAAGGAGGAGGAGAAACAGAAGTGCAAATCCTATCTTCCATGCACGTAGGGGAAAGATGAAACTGTCAACTTCCTAGACCTCACTGTTAAAGAAAGAATCCTTTAGGCTACCTGGAAAAAAGATCAAGTCATTCCTAAAGGTGGAAAAAATACAGTTGTCCCAGACTTATCCAAACAATATTCAATGCTAAAAGATAAGAGAACAATTCTTATAAAATTTTCAAAGACAGAATGTCTCAATATTTGTATATTCAGTTATACTGCCTTTTAATTTTAAAGGTGACAAATATTTTTGAACAGAGAAGAACTAAGGAAATATAATATCTGTGAGTCATCGTGTGGGAAAAGAAAGGGATCCCAGAGAATGTAGACATATATCTTAGAAATGTTGGCTTTTTGGTAGTTCTCTCAAAGAGAGAATGAATGGTGCCTCTGAATATAGACTAGAAAGAAATATGGCAATCCTTCAGATGGGGGAAGTTCTGCTTCTTTCAATGAAGGGTGTTGGAAATGCTATTCCAAGACACTGGTGGTGACCCTGGCCGAGGGCCTGAGGCTACCAGATCTTTGAGTCTCCAGCAGACTGGAATTATTACTGCCTCACAAGGAATTGGTTGCTAGCCAGTTTATTATGGAAGCTCTTTTCTGCCACAAGGAGCTGAAGATATCAAGTGATGGAACAACAGACTGCACAGACGGTCAAAAAGATCATGTGACAAAATGAATCCCTAACAAACCGTAAGATTTCAGGTAGATGATCAAAGCAACAAAGCCACCTTTGGAAGAGCTCAGAAGGCAAAATAACAGTCTGTCTGAGGTGAGTGGCTGTAGTGACATGGTCAGAAGGCTTGAAGAAAGGAATCACATTGCAGCAGAATATCTGCTTCTTTCAGAACTAAAGACAGATGCCATATTAAAAAAAAACAAAACAGGACAAGCTACTGGGAAGTCAAAACTCTACAGAAACATCACATTTTTGTAAGGAATTTTATAAAACTTTCAGAGGTAAAAATATGCTGCAATGAAGTTAAACCAACAAAGGAAAGATGATGTCTAAACTCCACCAGGCTTAGAAAGAAAATGACTAAATTATTTTTTAATATTTTATTTATTTATTTGACAGAGAGATCACAAGTAGGCAGAGAGGCAGGTAGAGAGAGGAGGAAGCAGACTCCCCGTGGAGCAGAGATCCTGATGCGGGGCTCCATCCCAGGACCCTGAGATCATGACCTGAGCCAAAGGGAGAGGCTTAACCCACTGAGCCACCCTCATGACCCCAAAGTGACTAAATTTAAAAGAAATATGGAACAGTTATTGTGGAAAGATGACTGGAATAAGGAACACCCTGGGCTCATCGGACTAACGGTATTGTACGAGAACTCTTAGAAAGACATCTAAGAAGACTTGCTCGCAGTGGAAGGAAATTAAAACTTTAAATCATTACACTGTGTGGTTGAAACAGAGGCAGGTCAGTGGAGTGGGATTTTTTGTTTTGTTTTGTTTTGTTTTAATCAGAGAAGAAGGAAGATGAAGGGCTCATAGAACATCCTTGCTAAGTCCTTTGTTGCCAATAGGAGCTGACCAGTGAGGGGTCATTTAGGCATGCCACATGGCCACAGTTTTATTGGAAACCAAAGCATGGCAGAGGAAAATGTCGATCCTTAATGGCCTCTACCTAGAGAAATCCATGGTTCTGAAAAAGCAGCTGGTTCATGACTGGTATAAATAGGAAAAGAAACAATGGAAGTTACCAGCTGCAGAAGAAGTGAAAACTTACAAGCAGGGGAATGAAGACACGTTGAATGAATTATGGCCAACAGAGAGCCCTGATAAAACCCCAGACTGTTCTTCATGGTGAGAAAGCTCATGACAGTTGGCACACTGCCCTCGCTGGAGTGGAAGGGGAAATATGCCAGCCCCCGACAGAAATTCAGGCAGCTAAACCAGGACGGCCCGGGAGAAATCTCTTCACTGTGCTCCTCTTCTGTACCCACTGACTTGAGGCACACACAAGCTCTACCCCGTGTCCACATGGATCATGTAGCCATAGCTCTGAATTTTCCTTCTCTTGTGGAAGAGATATGCCCCCAGGTGACCTGTGGATGGTCCTGGGGGATCATATGAGGTTTTTAGAATGAAACTTCCTAGGACATGGGCTCCAGGAGCCTTCATTGATAAAGCCAAGAAACCGCTTCCCTTTTTTTTTTTTTTTAATTTTATTTATTTATTTGACAGACAGAGATCACAAGTAGACAGAGAGGCAGGCAGAGAGAGAGGCGGAAGCAGGCTTCCTGCCGAGCAGAGAGCCCCATGTGGGGCTCGATCCCAGGACCCTGGGACCATGACCCGAGCCACAGGCAGAGACTTTAACCCACTGAGCCACCCAGGCGCCCCGAAACCTCTTCCCTTTTACAGTGATGAGTTTCAAAGGTAATGTTGGTGTCAGAGCTCCTGGATTTTCAATGGGAAGATGCCCATGGAGTCCACTTGGACACCTGCTCCCTGCATGTGGTCTCTGGGCCTCTGTGCCTTCTTCCATGCCTCATTTCTGTGGGGCTTTTCCTTGAAACTTTCAGAATATTGCACACTCAAAGCAGGCTTTCTCATGGACTTAAGGACACGACTTCCCGCCCTGAAAGGGGTCCGCCTCTTAGAATCGAGGCCCTCACGTGCTCTTCTGACCAGAGAAGACCGCTCCACCTGTGGCCCATCCCAGACCAGGGACAAATTGTCTCCACCTCTTGCAAGATTCAGAACTGTTTTCAGGCTCCAGATCTGACCCTCTTCTCGAGACTGTTCACAGGACGACTCACAGGCCTGTCTCAGACCTTCACCACGACAACGAATGGACTGTGGGAAACATCCCCTAGGCTTTGACCCATTTCCATTGTACTATTTTTACTGAATTTTTCATTTGCTTAGGCTGCCCTAAACAAGTCGTGCATTTTGGGCCACAAATAAAGAAGACTCTGAAGATAGAGCTAAGACCCAACCATTTTGTTTTGGTAGTTATAATTCGAGTAACTAGCAAATTAGTGTAAACATTATGAAAACATTATGAAAATGAAATAGCTTTAATAAATACTTTTAAAGTTCAGAAATGTCAAGGTACTGGAAAATGGAGGAAGAAAACCTTACTGTAATTTGAAGTGTGGTGAGGAGTTCTGCTGATGGTAATGGATTACCGTCCCCCCTCAGGAAATAGGTGGTCTGGGATGCCACCACCGATGACCCGTTCCTTTGTACCTGTCGCTGCCTTTATTCTAGAAATGGTTTGAAATCATATGTGCTCCTGACAGTGGTAACATGCTGCCACTTTAAAGGTGTGTGGATGTCTGTGACCTGGTTTTCCTCAGGATCAGAAGAACCCAGGGAGTGTGGGTTAAGCCACTGTGGCAGGTGAGGTGGGGAAAACTTGGTTCTAGGTGTAGGATCAAGTGTGATATATGGGTGCTTTCCCTAGGTGGGCAGAGGAAAAAGGCCTGGTAGGCTTTCCAAGGAAAATGGGATGGCGCTGGCCTCCCCTCCAGGTGAACTAGGAAGCCCATTGTAAGACCGTTAGGGCCTCGGAAAGCACAGTTGGCCCTTGAACCCCACAGCATGGGTTTGAACTGTGGGGGTCCACTTACATGTGGATTTTCCCCTAATAAATACAGTGCAGTACTGTCAATAGATTTTCTCTTTCTAAGAATTTTCTGAATAACGTTTTCTTCTCTCTAGCTTACTTTATTGTAAGAATCCAGCGCATAATACATGGGACAAACAAAATATGTGTTCTTCGATTGTTTATGATATTGCTAAGACTTCCAGGTAGCTGGTGGTCATTAAGTTATTGGGGAGTCCCTAACCTTTGTGTTGTTAGGGGGCTGACTGCATTGTCTTCTGGCTGGACACACCCAGTGCATCTTTCAAACAATGTTACAGGCCGTCAGGTTGATCCAACAAATATCTCCTGTGTGCCAAGCTGTGTTCTGCCCACCAGGAGGACAGCAGTGTGTGAATCAGCCGTAAATCCCCACCTCCTGGGACTCGCACTGCGCTTAGCTTTGCCAACTTTCTTCCTTATTTCCTTTCTTGTTCGTGAGTGTTTTTCATCCCATTTTGGTTCTTTTCCATGCTTTCTTCTTTTGTTTGCTAAGTAACGTGGGTGATGAGAGGGAGTAATGAAAGGTTACAAAGGACATAGGTGGCATTGTAATAACACCATGTCTGGGACAGCTGATTACACGGGTGCAGTCAGGGTTAGCTAGCCAATCTCCCTGCTGCTTTTGGTAGGACAGGGTTCCAGCCTTTAATCCAGCTTCCATTCCTCCCCCACCCTGACTGCTCTGCTTCCTGACCCCCCTCTTTTCTCTGTCTGAATGACCTTAAATTACCTAATAAAGGAAAATGAAGTAGCTGATCCTGGGATTTCATTGAAAACAAACAAACCAACCAACCTGCAGCCTAAAAAATGGTGTCTTTAGTTATTATAGAATCATCACCACTATTAAGGTGACCTCTAAGTTTCTGAGAAAATAGTGGTAGAAAACCCAGACTAAACAGCACTCCCCACCACCACCCCAAAATATTACTCCTTTATCGACTAGCTGAAGCCAGGACAGAGTAATATTTCGATGCTAAATGAATTCCGCCTGCTGGGCTCTTGCTCAGGTCAGATCACATAGAAAGACAAAGATGTATCTACTTTCCTAGACATACTTATTCATTGTCAGCTGAGCCCACAGAAGCTTTGGAAGGTAGGTCCTCTTATCTCGCAACTATTTTCATAATGACAAATTAATGCGGAACACAAGAGGCAGCTTAATCACCCGGAAGGAGAAATGCCCATCCAAATTTGCTTCCCCAGCCTTTCACCCACCAGCTGGGAGACCTTGAATAAGCCGGCCCACCTGTGTCCCCAGTGCATCTTTCATCTGTAGACGGGAATAATAAGAATAATAACGTGCTTCCTTGAGATGCGATAGCATCACCACGGACTTTGAACTCTCCTCGCCTTGGCACCCAGGGTTCCAGGTGTGTCATTACAACCACAGGGGTGGCACATCTTGGCTGGGTTAACATGGCCCGTGGGGCTGCACGCTGGAATTTAACTTTGTTGAGTCTCTCTTCTTTCATACCCATGGCCTGCACAAAGGCAACAGAGATTGGATTGAAAATTGTTCATTTGGTCTCACTGAGCTTTGCTTTTTTTCCTCTTTGCTCCACAATCGTCAGTCTCTGGTTCCTGAGTGAGTGTGATAGTAGAGAGAGGCTAGGTGCACAGTTTCACCAAACTTGCAATTTCATTGCACGCATGCGTGTGTGTTCACATGTGAATGGCACACGGTGAGCTTCAGTTCTGCTTGACCTCCAGGCCCGTCCTCGGTGGTGGAGATGCCTCCCTAATCTTACATATATGAAATGTTTGCATTTTCTTTCCTTTTAATAAACTGTCGCCTGAAGCTGTGTTGCTGTAAGTAAACGTACTATTGAATACCATTGTCCCGGCCATGTCTCTACACATTACACATAATCCAACCCAAACCTTTGTTCATCAATGACTTAATGTACTTTTTTCAGGTCTCTCCAACTACTATCCTTTTTTTCCCCCCCATTTAGTTTGTACACTTTTCCCCTATAATTCCAGTATCCAGCACTGGTTTATGATACTTTCAGTCTCCTCTTCTGGTCAAACCCCAAGTCCTTCCTCCATCCATAAAGGGTGATTTCTCGCTCTAAGAGAAATGGATTGTTTGGGTGTGCAACCTTGCGCTGAGTTTGACTCTGGTATGAAGTCAGGCCATGCATGCTCCCTCCACATCACTCACTAAGCTCTCTGTCTCTCTCTGCATGGGACTTAGGAACAATTTAGAGTTTTCCGTCCTTGGAGCGACACCGGTGGCAAGATCCCTGATGGGAGAGTGTGCTATTCTCCTGTGAAGCCCCAGACCGACTGGGGAGTATGAAAGCCCACTTGGAAAAGCTGAGGCTTCAGAATATAGAATGATCACTGCAGAACACTTCTAGAAAAGGCATGCATGGAGGGTTTAGATCTGTAAACAAACCCTTAGAGCTCTTTGTCACTCTGCATGCCCAGAAAGTGTCCATGTTCCCACGTTCAAGATGTACATACTGTCTTTGCAAGCCCTCTTTGCTACATTCCAGCCACCCAGAGAAAGAGAGAGAAGTAAATCTTCCTGGGTCTCAAATGCAAATTCCTAAGAGGGATTTTATTGGCCCCAGTCTCCAGCCTGGAGGCTCAGAGCCCCCTGGGTGAGCACAGCGAGGAGCCCACTGAGATAACCATGAATTGCATGGGAGGGGTGGGCTTTTCTGTAAAAGCATGCATTAGTGTGCCGTGGCATGGGTGATGGTGACCACACGGGGGTTTGTATTTGTAGCTGTGAGTAGACAGTGCCCCCTTACCATACAAGCCAGATTATGGGTCCCATAGCTTATGCCTTTACCCATTACTAGAGTTTGAAGTCTAGCAAGACTTTCCGAAGGCCATACAATGAACCCTGTGCTCTGCTCTGAGCTCTTAGTGATGAAATTTTGAAAGATACAAAAGGAACCTTTGAAGAAGGTGTTTCCTCTGCTCTGGGGTTGTCTCCCACCTGCTGCAAGAATTTCCAGAGTGTGCATTGGGGCAGGACAGATCAGCGGGAGGGGAGGGTTCAGGCAGCTTGCCCAGGCTTCAGCCTGGATGGACTTTGACCCACGAATGGCTTGGCATCCGTCCCGGAGGCTAAGGGCCTCTTTCAGCGTGGGCTAGCCAGCAGGTGCATGAGGTATGCGTGCTCTGCAGAGAAAATTCATTGCCGTTGATGTTCTTGCTGGACAACTAGAAATCGGGCCCAGTTGGAGGCCTGGAGGGAAGGGGCAGGCCGGGTGGGATACAGGAGAAGCAACAGGACCAAGGAGCCTGTGACTGTGTTACATTCTCATTAACCTGGAGGGAGCCTTACACCTACTTCCAAGGGGAGCTCGGATTGCACAGAGGGAGCAGAAGAGCAGAGTGCGAAAAGCACGGGTCTGGAATCGAACATCTGGGCCATGGACCTGTGAAAGGCAACCTGCGCTTCAATGCTGTCGGAGGAAATATGGAACAAGGGTGTTGAGCAGCATAAGTGGGAAAGGCGCAGACTGGCTTCTCCTCTCAGCCCAGCGGCTGTGAGCCTGTGAACAAGTTACTTCCCCTTTGGCCCTTGGCCTCCTCAGCCTCCTGATGAGACAATAAGATCTTCTCAAGGCACTGCTTGGGGCCAGAGCTGGGCTCCATCCTTTTCTTCCATATTGCTGCCCTTTCTTGGCCAATCACCCCTCTCCCTCTTTGTGTAATAGCTTCCTGATTGGCTCTGTCTGGCAGCCCCCCTTTGTTCTCATGCTGTCCCCACCTTCTGATCACTTTGCCGTTCCTCCATCTGTCTTCCTCCCCCTCTCATGCCCCTCCTGCCTCGTCCCTCTGACTCCTCCTCATCCTCCCCTCTGCTCTCTCACCTCTCCCAGGAAGCCCTCCTAGCCCTCCTCCTAGCCCTCCTCACCTGCCCTTCTGGAGCCTCCGTGAAGTCCCTCTGTTTATATTCAGCCAGTGCTTGCCGTGCTGCTTTGGAGTTTCCGCTGGTCCTTTTCTTTCACTAAAAAGAACTTTGTCTTCACTTTTTGATATCCTGGTGCCTGACACCCAGTAGGAACTCAGCCACGTTTGGAGGATGACGACAGGCACGAGTAGATGAAAAGCTGCTTGGGGACTCACCAGAAGAAGGCTGACCTTTTGTGCCAACCAGGGGCTGCCGTTATGATCCGTGGGTTTGCTGGCTGTGTTTTATGGACTGAAACTGGCCATAAAGAAGACCCTTCGGGGGATATAGACTAAAGTTTGAGGTGAATACTGACGGGGCCAGAATCCATTAGATATGGTCTTAGGCAAAGACAATTCATAGAACAGCTGCCTTCGAAGGCCTCCTGCTCTCTGATTCAGTATACAAATATATGTAAAGAGGCCTGAATAGATTCTTTTTTTTAAAGATTTTACCTATTATTTGACAGACAGAGATCACAAGTAGGCAGAGAGTCAGGCAGAGAGAGGGGGAAGCAGGCTCCCTGCCGAGCAGAGAGTCCAATGCGGGGCTAGATCCCAGGACCCTGGGATCATGACCTGAGCCAAAGGCAGAGGCTTTAACCCACTGAGCCACCCAGGCGCCCCAGGCATGAATAGATTCTTAAGCTGGATTCCCAAAAACCTCCAGACCACAGGTGTTCTGCTCGATGCATGTCCTCAGGAACACCACCAGCCTTCCAGAAGCCCCGCCCCCAAATGTAACTGCTGCCCTGACCTCCAGCACCGGGACTTAGTTTCATCATCTTGAGTCTTTGGAGAAACAGACTCCCACAGTAAGTGCTCTTCTGTGCCTCGCTTCCTGCTGTGTGCTTCATTCATCCCGTTGCACGTTCACACACACCTCCCACGCATTCTCAGCTCCTCCGGGGGCCGTGGCGCTCCTCCGGGGCCGTGGCGCCGTGGCGGGGCAGCTGAGCTGCATCTGTGTGAATGTGTCCCCCCCTCCCCAACCCAGTGAGGTTGCCTGTGTGGAGCTGCGGGGTGTGGACAGCTCACAGGAGGTGTGGTCCCCGCTTTCAAGGCCATCTTTGTGTCTCTGCAGCCCTCAGCACAGGGCCCGGAGCACAGATGGCTTCAGTAAATGTTTGCTGAGTGCACCCGATGAATGGACAGTTTGTCACTGGATCTTTTCATTTATCCCTTGGCTTAGTCCCTGACTCCCCTTGAAATACGGCCGCATTCATGGGCTGCATCTTTATTTAGCGGGCCGTTGTGCTTGTTTTCTGACCAAGAAGAAGAAACAAGTGCAGAAATGGGCCCTTTAGGGCAGCCATATTCTTTGCAAAGGAGATCTCCTTTGTGCCAAGAATAGAACCATCTACGGACTGGGTGGAAGTTTCGAGTCCATCAGGACTCAAAGGGCTGTGTGTGGGGAATCAGAAGGGCCGGGTGACGGGGCTGGCAGACAGGCCGTGACTCACACGGTGTCCGGGCACCAATGCAGGGGAAGGCTTTCCATATTCTGGGAAAAAAACCCACAGTGAGCTGAACAGCCAGCCCACCTGCCCCTCCCATCCGCAGTGCCTCCGCAGAAAGATCTCTGCTTCAGCATCACGTGATCTGCTTCTGCAGGAGGGAGGGGGAACCAGGGTGCAGGAGGGGAGAGGGAGAGAGATGGAGAGAAACGGTCTTTTGTTCTTCCATCCTCCATGATTGCTTATCTCTGGCAACAGGCTCTGAAGTCAGGCCAAGGATTTTAATAAAGCATCCGAAGAGTCACCCAGCAGACAGCAGGGCCTTTCACTCGGCACTGATTTGGACAAGGGATATAAATTCTGTATTCCCTGTGATAGCAGAGCTGTCTCTGTTTCCTGGTTTCCTGGTGAGTCTTATTGTGTCTTATTAACCCTACATGTGTCCCAGAGCCTGAAGTAACCTCCCCACACAGTCACACATATGGACGAGCACATATGTCCCCGCTCTGATAAGGGTACACGCTGTCCCTGAAAAGAACCCCTCCCGATGCGTGAGCTTGCTCATCTAAAAAGCATCGAGTCACAAGATAACATCATCTGGAAGCCTACCCTTAACTGAAATATTAAAAGGCTGGGTTGTGTGGGGGAATTCCGGGATATTGGATAAGACAGCTAGAGCAAAAGGACAGAATACAAGTTCCACTGGGGTCATGATGTGGCCCCCGGGTCACTGCATCTTCAGGGCTTGTCGTGGATGAACAGCCCTTGGAGGTGGACCTGGGGAGGCCCCTTGTCTGGAAACCTATGCATTCCCTTCAGTCCGGGCTTCCTGGCCTGGCACTCCATACCGCACAGCCCCAACTTTCATCCTCAGCTTCCTCAGACGTGGCTGGGGCTCCACCCCAGGTCCTGTGTGCCTCTGAGCATTTCCTCTATCCCTCAAGCATTCATTTCCTTTGGAATCATGATAACCACTTCCTTGGACTTTTGTGAGGCTCCTCTGGGACAGGAGAAGTCTTCAAGCGTGTGCCATTGTTCTTAACCCTTCAGGTCACTCCACTTCCCAGGACACGTGCTGCCCATGGCTCTGCCCACATCTGTCTCCTCCTGAGCCCCAGCACACCCTCTTTCTCTTCTCTCATCCTGGCTGGCTCATCCCTTTGTTCAGGTTCTGACGATCTGTCCAGCCTGACCCAGCCCTCCTGAAGCTCCTGACCCGTGAGTACTTGGTGCCTCCCTGGCCGGTCTGTGCCTGGCCCACCACTGTTAATTACCGCCTCCTCTCTGCAACAATCTGTCTGTGCCCGGAGATCCAGGTGAAATACATACTCATTGCTCAGAGTTCAGTGTATCGTCATGGCTGTGGAAAGAAGCAGAGGTCAGCAAGGTGAAGGTGAACTGCCACGCCGTGGGGCTGCCCAGCTACTTCTTGTTGGAAGGGCCTTTCCTGCCTTGCTCTCCTAAAGCCTGTGTGTTTCCTTCCCTAAAACAAGCGAGTTTGCACGTTGGCTGCTCCCTTGGCCTCGCCTGATGAGGGAGGAACATTTTTATTCACCACTCATGGTTGATCTGGAGCCAGATCTGCACTTGCACTGTGGGAGAGGAGGATTAGGGCTTCTGTGGAGTCTGGTGGAGTGAAGAAAGGGGCGGCGCCCTCCGGGGCCCTCGATGGGGCTGCCAGTCTAATGGCAGAGGCCGAGTTGACTTACCAGCTGTCCGCTGGGTAAGACAGAGCCATATGGGAGCTTAGTTGGTTAAGGAAACTATACTGACATTTTTCAAAGAGTTATAAAAATCTCTTCATGGTTAATTCTGCCTGTGACTTAACTGTGACACCATTCTACTTGTTTCTAATCCACTTGGAGCTTTCCCCCCCTCTGAAGCAAAGTGATAGGATTTATCTTATTTTCCTTTTGTGCCAGAGTCTGATGACATTAGAATTCGAGCAGGGGTTTTTCTTCTCTGTGCTAAGAAATGGCATGGGACAGCTGTTGCCAGCAAAAATATTTTGTCTGCACTTGTGAGGAGTGTGTAGGGGGGAAGCAGGGGTGGAGGAGGCAGGGGCGGGGCTGGGGGAAAGGGAAGAGGTGGATGTGCTGGAGAATACTGGTCTTTGGTGGAGATTCAAGAATGGATAGGGGAAAATTTTAAAAATATGCATCAAGAAAGTCTAATATCCTTGAAATCTTCACCGGAAGCAGACTGCTCCTGTTAGATAATTTTGGTATGAGAACCTAATCCTATTGTGAAAATGAGGTAAGAGGAAAACTGCTTTGGAAGAATCATTCTGACTGTTACGTGGAGAATCGATGGTAAGGGGATGAGGTCAGGGGCAGGGAGAACATTTAGGTTAGCACAGGAGTCCAGAGGAGAGCCGAGGTGGAGTGGCCGGCTACCGTCAGAGTCTGGACTGAGCCAGCAGGATTTGCTGACGAATGGGACATGAGCTGGGAGAAGATGACAGGGGTCAGGGAGGAAGCCAAGGTTTGGGGCCTGACTACCTGGAAGAACTCAGGTACTACTTTCCAAGATGAGGAGGAATGTGGGAAAGACAGGCTTTGTGGGGGACGCTTGTTAAGCTTCCAACTCACGTTCAAACTGGGATGCTGGGTTGACAGCTGACTCTAGTACAGGTTTGGAGCTCAGGAAAGCTCGGAGACACAAATGTGGGCGGCATCAGTGTGTCGAAGGTACAGAAGCCATGGGCTGGAGGAGGGCACCTCACAGGGAGAGCAGCTGGAAGAGAGAAGTGTCTCTGGGGCACTTCCGTGGGGGAGGTTGGGACTATGAGTGAGATCCAGCAGAGGCACTGGGAGGAGGGGTCTGGAGGAAAGAGAGAGAGCACTGTCCTGGGAGTCAGCGCCATCCGGGCACAAGGAAGAGACAGCGGAGGCTCCAGGACTTGACAGCTAGAGAGTTTCAGTGGCCTCGGCAAGAGCAGTGTCATGAAGAAAGGGTAGACTGGCGGGGCGAGGCCAGAAGAGAAAGGGAGAAGAGGATCTGGAGATAACTGTGGAAGTCTTTCTCCGGGGTTTTACTATAGAAGGGCAGAGACATGGGGAGGGAATAAGAGTGATGTGAGACTGAGAAAGGTATTTTGTAAAGATCATGTCTGTATGCTGATGAAAATAGTCTAGTGCTGAGGAGAAAATCCATGATGCAGGAGAGAGAGGTACAAATTGCTAGTGTGCTGTCCTTGAGAAGGTGAGAAGGAAGGGGGACAGGTGCTCTGGTGGACCTCAGACGGGTGCTTCAAGTGACATCAGAAAGTTCATCTGTAGTAACTAGAACAGAGACGGACTTAATGGGTTCAGTTGCAGAGAGTTTGTTGGGTTTGGCGGGAGGAACATATTTGGAGCAGAATGTGAATATTCTTTGCTCCTTAGATTAGAGAAGGGCCACTTGGGGAGGTGAACACAGCTTTGGGCTTCACCTCTTGACCTCAGGCCACTGGGGCTTCCCAGTGGAGAAGCTGGAGATTATATATATATATGGCATATATATGGCAGATGTGAGACATTCTGATTGGCACGGGCAATGAAAGAATTCACCCAAGGCAGATCAAAGGAGACAGAAGATTTTTGAATATACTGCAAGGGAGCAGCAGGCAGGACGGCATAGGAGAGACCGTCCACCAGGAGGTGGTGGTGGGGGGGCTATAGTTACGGGTGGAACTGCGGCTGGTCGTAAGTAGCCCATTGGTCAGTTAGGGACTCTGGCCATTTCAAGGTCACTCAGTGAGCCCATTTGTGTCATCTCTGTAGTCACTGTGGGTCCTTTGGCCTTGCTCAAATTTTCATTGCTTGAGCCTGTTGCCTAAAAGTGGCCTCTAAAGCAGGGACATTTGGAGCTCATCAAATGTTCCGTCTGCTTCCCACATTTTGCACACAGCCCCTCCCTCCTGCCGCAGGGAGGCAGCAACAGGTAGCAGTTTCTGGCTATTGGCCACAAGAAGATTTGTGGTGTCACTTCTAGGTCAGAGCATTAAGAAGCCTGACCCAAGAGATCCCTCTTCTGCTCTTGTGACCCAAGGCACCGTCTAGGTCTCCAAAGCACTATACGGAGCAGAGTCCTCCCATCTTACCTCCTACCCCCCAGTGCCAATGCCCTTGCAGGATTAAAATGTCACTATAGCATAACCTAGCCTTATTATGAAACCAAGCACCATATCACCAGTCACGGCATGTAAGAGAGTCTAGATTTGGTTTTGAATTAAATGCCCAAGGATCTCCGGAGAGAGTCCTATGAGGCTGAGAACATCTTGGATGTTCTTATGACTCACTGATTGCCCTGTGAGCAGGCCTAGGGCTGCTCTAGCTTCAGATGACATGCATTGTCTTCCAAGCCTCACCTTTCTTCACCTGGAAGGGAGGTAACCAGTATCCTCCCCACAGAACAGTTTTCTCATCTGTCATCTAAATAATCCTGTAATTCGTGGTTCCTACCAAAATTCATGCCAGACAAAGTCCCACAACCCAGACTGGTGGCAGAAAGAGGAGAGGGATGAATCAAAGCACCAATGCCCCTCTTGCCCTCTTTTGAAGCAGTTAGCCCGGGGAAGCTGGCCTGTTTTGCAGAGCGATGCTGAGTCCTTTTGCATGTGTGGGCTGCGGCCTCGCTGAGAAACAGGACCCACTGTTTCATCCGAGCATTCTAAGATTCTAAGATTGCAGAGCCCGGAGAAAAGACCTCCCCCCCCCCCCCCCGCCCCCGACAGGGTTCCTGAGTTACAGAGTAGGACCTTGCTTTCCAAAAGCTACGCCGCAGCCAGCCCGCTTCCTTCCCACCTGCCACCTCGTGGTTCTCCGGAGAATTGCACCCTCCCGCTCAGGGTCGGCCGCAAGATCTGGTTACCATTGTGCGTTCTTATCTGATCTTCAGAGGGCATTAGCTCTGCAAGGCGCCTCAGAGAGCCTCTAAGCCAATCGTCTCAGTTTACAGCTAAGGTAACAGCTAAGGTAACAGAGACCTAGAAGAGGCATCGAGCTAATTAGTGGTGGAGGCAGGCGTACAGCCCAAGCCCCCCCCCCCCCCCCAGGCCCTTATTTGTCCTCTCAAATATTCATTTACTCCCTCAACTACCTAGTCAATATTTGTTCGGTGCCTACTGGGTGCAGGGCCCGTGCTGCTCAGGGCACTGAAGCTGGGATACCCCGTCGCGGCCCTCCAGGAGCTTCCTGAGAAGGCCAAGGAGCAGGCGAACAGGCCAACACAGAAAAATGATTGCGCTGTGGAAGGTAAAGATGAAGGGCCTGGAGAAGGCCTCCCGCAGGGATGCTCCTGGGGCTAACTCTGGGATGAGGGGTTTCTCTAGCAGGTGCAACGGTGGGGCCGCGACGACGTCGGTGCACAGGGCAAGCAGAGGTGGTGGGTTCTGGACGCCTTGTGTTGTTCCGGATCTACCGCCAGAGCGGAAAGCAGCAGGTGGGTGAAGGGACAGACCTGAAGCAGCCTGGCAGCTGGGCCAGGGGCCTCGAATGAATGAGGCTAAATGTCCCTGCAGAAAGTTTTCATTAGAGGAAATAACAGGAGCCGGTTTATTCCTTCGCTAGATCTCTCCCCCACAGTGAGAAGGGCCCCCTGGTGCAAGCCAGAGAGCCGGCCAGAATGCCAGGACCTGGAGTCAGGCGAGAGAAGGAAGGGCAAGGAATGCCCCAGGCTGGAAGTGCAGGCGGGGAGGCTGTGTGCCCGGCCTGTGGGCAATAGTCAGGGATTCTTCAGGTGCGGTTTGGGAACCCAAGGGAGTGGCGGAACATTCACCACCGGAGGGAGTACAGGAAGGAAAGGGCTGGGGTGGAGGCAGGAGGGAGTTGTGGAAGAGACGGTGGAATTAGGTGTGCATGTGAGGAGGGGCCAGGTGCTGTGGGGGACAGTTAGGAAATGATGGCCCCAGACAGATGGGTCTGTGTGCGCCTCTGGGAACATCAACGATGGCCGTACATGTGTACTTGTGAGATTAGTGACAAGCAAATTCATGGCCGCGGATGCAGGTGCCCAGGGAATGCATAAGGGGAGAGGAGAACGAGCTCACAGGGAGCCTGTTCCAGGCTGGCTTTGCCTGAAAGCAATTTCAGAGAGTTTAGTCCGCATATTTTATTAGAGAATTTTAATAGAGAATTGGAAATGACACCCATGCGGGGGGCGAGAGGAAGTAGGAGTGGGCAGAGGGAGAAGGAGAAGCCTCCGGTGACCCCACGGGGAACTCTGGGGCTCACATGGCTGTCAGCATTGACGGCATTGGGCCAAAGTGGCTGCATCGTTATTCCCTTGCCTCCATCAGACAGCCCTCCTGCCCCCCAACTCCCAGCCCAGGAAAGACCTTGGGGGCAAGGCAGCTCTCAGCAGCAGGGGTTATCCCCAAAGGGGTTGACTCTTAAAGACCCTGTGGTCCCAGCAACCGGGCAACCATTCTTCCCTGGAAGGAGGATCTGCCCTTAGGCCAGCGTTACAGTTGGGTCCATTTGTGTCACAGTCGAGCAAGGGCGTGCCATGTGGCACCCAAGTAGATCCACTGAGCGTCAGACATTTTCCTCCCTGCCCTCACCTGATGACAACAGCCCTATCTCTCCCTTATGATGACGGTGGCGTTCCCCTGCCAGGACGGTGGCTCCTCTTTGTGAGTTGCTGGGGTCTGGAAACAAGGAGCGCAAAGTGCCTCATGGCCATCATAGTTAATTACGGAGCAGAACCCTTGCTGTGTCCCCTGGAGGAGGGGTTCTCCCTTTGCGAAGCAGGACCGCTACCGCTACATTCCGTAAGTGCAGCATTGGGAAGCAGTCACCTGTCCCCGTTGGGGGAGTGATGATAAGAGGGGCTGCTCCTGCTTCCACTCATGGATCCCTGACTTACGCAGTCTTCCTGCGGGGAACGCAGCACCATATATAGCCCTTCGCTTCTAGCTCCATTAAGGGTCTTGGGGGATGGTTCTCCAACCTCCAAAATTATCATCTCTGAGCATTTTGGTCTTCGGTGGACAGCTTGTGGGTGGCACAGATGGTGTGATGTGTCCAGTGGCTCCCACAGCTCTGGGCCCACTCTCCCACTTTTTTGGCTGTCTCACGTGATGTTCTGTGCGAGGCCATGCTGGCAGATTGCACACTCTGTGAGAGCTCAGGTAATGGCACCACGGCTCTGCAGACAGGGAGGGCAAGCCGACACCTGGAATGGGGTTCTATTCCATCAGAACCAATTGCTGGCCCTTCTGGGTGGAAAGAGCCCCACATCACCAGACTGCAGGCTAGCGGCAGGTCCTCCTTGACGCCTGGTTCCGTGACAGCCTCAACCTGGGCCTCTGTTGGTAAGTAGGATGTTTGGTGACAGCAGGAGCAAGAACAGCTTTGGTGAGTGGAATTCTATGCTATTGGCTCCACTTCTGCTACCACGGCTCTTTTGTTCGTGGCCCATTGATTGTACCAGCCCTGCAGTGGTAGAAGGCAGGGGCTAGCTAACATCCACTGGTTGAGTCATTTTGTCTGCTCATGTTCTCTGTGATGACAGGTGGCCCAATGATCTTCACACTTCATGGACACTTCATGCCTCTTCCCCCGAACTCCCTGTCCTGTCCTCTGTCAAAATCTTTCTCCCCAGAGTTTCCCAATCAGCCCACCAATGCCTGGCCCTCTGCCCACGGGTCTATGTGCGCCCTAACCTCGGGCTCCTGTTCTGCCCACACAACGTGGCTGACCAGGCAGCCTGCAGGAGTAAGACTACAACACAACTCTACCCGGTGTAGCTTGCACCCCTGCACGGACCCATCCGGAAACCCAGCTCGGGCTCTCACCTCACTCATCGCCATTTCTATATGGGCTCCCCCATACAGCCAGAGGTGTGAACTAAAGACAGGGCCTTGGTGAAACGGAGGTGACAAGAGCTGTAGTGCATCAGGGTGATATTCTGTGGGATGTCTGGACAGTCTAGAACTCTTCATGATGTTCTGACCGAGGGTGGAGAGTGAACATGGTCCTGGGCAAAACTGTGTGAGTGTTGTTGTCCCTCCCATGGAAATGCAGACTGTTTCTGCTCCTCTTTTCTGACTGGAATAGAAAAGAATGCATATCCCGAATTGTTGGCCATAGACTATGTCCCTGTGGCCTTAGTATACTGCTCTGTCAAAGACATCACATCAGCTACAATTGAGACTGCTTCTTGGTTGAGTTCGTTGTAGCCTATTGTCATCTTCCAGGATCCAGTGGGAAATTAGAGAAATGATGAAGACCACCAGCATGGCTTCCTTTGGATCCTTAAGGGTGGCACTAATTTCCAACATCCTTCCCTCATTGCAGTGTTGCTTGGCTGGTGAAGGGGAAGTTTCCCAGACTTCCACAGAGCTTTCTCCACTATGAGAGGTCATACCTCATGGGCCAAGGACCCACTGTGGGGATAGTGTCAGCTTCTAAGTATGCCTATCCTAGTCCTATATTCAGGGACTGGGCAAATGATCCTAGATGGCTCTGAACCAAATGGACCATTAGCCAGGACTCTGTATATTGTGCGGTTCCTGTATGCCCCCATTTTAGCAGAAGGACCATGATGAACCTTCAGATCTCCATATCTCAAGTCCCACTCTGATTCTTGAGATGTTCGGGTCTTCCATTTCCCTAGGATAGTGTTACCTGAGTAAATGACTCAGGTAACTTAGTCTCAAGTTACTCAGGTAACTTGGTCTCTTTGAGGATGGTCTGGATGGTCATACTGTGTATACTTAATGTGGTTTTGCAGGGGACATGACCATGTCTTTAGTTATTGGGTTCTGGGTCCAGAAATTGAGCAAAGGGCCATAAGATTTTTTTTTTTTTAGGATTTTATTTATTCATTTGACAGACAGAGATCACAAGTAGACAGAGAAGCAGGTAGAGAGAGCAGGAGAAGCAGGCTCCCCGCCGAGCAGAGATCCTGAGGCGGAGCTCGATCCCAGAACCCTGGGATCATGACCCGAGCTGAAGGCAGAGGCTTTAAACCCACTGGGCCACCCAGGCGCCCCAGGACCATAAGATTTTATTGGGGTGACTGCACTCAGCCTCCTGATCGACCATCCACAGTTTCTTCTGACGGTGTAGGGTGAATCAACTCTTGCAGTCAGGCTTAGTTGAATCCATGGAACTCTGGAGCAAAAATGGCCCGTCACAGTTGTGCTGCATTGGGCTGAAATAGCATGGCCTCTGTGCAGCTGCCTCCATCAGTCACTGGATGTGAGCTGTCCGGGGAAGGGTGTGTAGACGCCAAAGGAGGTAATGGTGGACGCCTGTCTGCTAACAGTATTTTCAGCAGCGTGGACAAAGTCCCTTTTTATTTTTTTTAAAGATTTTATTTATTTATTTGAGAGACAGAGATCACAAATAGGCAGAGAGTCAGGCAGAGAGAGTGAGAGGGAAGCAGGCTCCCTGCCGAGCAGAGAGCCCGATGCGGGGCTCGATCCCAGGACCCTGAGATCATGACCTGAGCCGAAGGCAGCGGCTTAAACCACTGAGCCACCCAGGTGCCCCCAAAGTCCCTTTTTAAAGGGGGAATCTAGGTAGCACATCTCAGAGCCCACCCCAGGAGTCTTTGGAGAAGCCACCAAAGTTAACAGAGTGGAACTCTTGAGAATGTGAAGAAGGATAGGGTCAGAGCACAGGTGGATAGATTAAGGTTCGACAAGAGGAGGGGAAACTCATGGTAATGGGGGGAGGAGAAGTTGGTAAGAATGGGGTCAGATGAAGATAAGGGTTTGAGTAGAGAGATAATGTGTTGGGGAAATCAAGCCAGTTAAACTCTATTTTCTTTGTACAATTAGAAGCACCTCATCTGGTGAACTTGAGCTTGGATAGGGTTAGGGCTTGAGGAGAATAGTCCTGAGAGTAAATGAGAGAGGATGTAGTCTAAGGGAGTGCAGGGTAGTGTTGGGGGCTGGGCAGCTGATGTTGGGGCCATACCTGATCATGACCCTCGCCTGCTGGTCAGGTGGTTTTCCCAGCAGTGCTCAGTGCCCAGTTAGGAGCAGAGAGGAGTTTGCTTCAACCTGTGCTGGGTGGATGTGGAAGAGGACAGTGAGGCAATATGATCTTTTTTTTTTTTTAAGATTTTATTTACTTATTTGACAGAGATCACAACTAGGCAGAGAGGCAGGCAGAGAGAGAGAGTGGGGGAAGCAGACTCCCCACTGAGCAGAGAGCCTGATGTGGGGCTGGATCCCAGGACCCTGAGATCATGACCTGAGCCGAAGGCAGAAGCTTAACCCACTGAGCCATCCAGGCGCCCCCAGGCAATATGCTCTTAACTAGTTGCCTCAGTTTCCCAAGACAGTTCTTCTGGATTCTTTAGATATATATTCTCACTTTTTTTTTTTAAGATTTTATTTATTTATTTGACAGAGAGAGATCACAAGTAGGCAGAGAGGCAGGCAGAGAGAGTGAGAGGGAAGCAGGCTCCCTGCCGAGCAGAGAGCCCGATGTGGGACTCGATCCCAGGACCCTGAGATCATGACCTGAGCCAAAGGCAGCGGCTTAACCCACTGAGCCACCCAGGCGCCCTATATTCTCATTTTAAAATTCATTTGTTTGCTAGGGGATAAAGCATGCCAAGGTTGTTAGAGTTGAGATGTGGAGAGATCATCTGCTCCATTGGTCCCATTTATCAATTTGTTCTTTTACGGATCTTGCTGCTTTATCAGATCTTTGTCTAATTAAAGATCACAAAGGTTTTCTCCTGTGTTTTCTTCTAGAACTTTTATAGTTTTAAGTTTTATGTTTAGGTCTATCAACCATTTTGAGTTTGTTTTCGTGTATGGCGTGAGGTATGAACTGAGATTCCCTAGTAAATAAGGAAATGCAAATTAAAACCACAATAAGATACCACTACACACAACTTAGAATGGCTGAAATGAACAAGTTTGACCATATCAAGTAGTTGACATGGTCCTTGCTGTTTGATGGTCATGGGGAGGACCCAGAACTCCATACACCGATAGGAATGCACAATGGTATAATTACTATGGAAAACAGTTCATCAGGTTCTTTAAAAGTTACAGGGGTGCCTGAGTAGCTCAGTTGGTTAAGCACCTGACTCTTAATTTGGTCATGATCTCAGGGTCCTGGGGTCGAGCCCCATGTTGGGCTCCCCACTCACTGCAGAGTCTGCTTGTCCTTCTCCCTCTGCTTCTCTCTCTCAAATACATACATACATACATACATACATACATACATATGTACATACATACATAATATCTTAAAAAAAAGAAATTACACATACAACGGCCATATGATATGGCGATTCTACTCTTAGGTGTTTATCTACTAGAGATGAAAGCATATGGGTAGCAGCTGTAGTGTAAGAGCCCCAAACTGGCTTTTCTGCCCGTGGATGCCAGCGAGTAAGCATCGTTAAAGTCTCCCCTCCCACCGCCATCATGTCTAAGTCAGAGTCTCCCAAAGAACCTGAACAGCTGCGGAAGCTCTTCATCGGAGGTCTGAGCTTTGAAACAACCGATGAGAGTCTGAGGAGCCATTCTGAGCAATCGGGAGCACTTACGGACTGTGTGGTCATGAGAGATCCAAACACCAAGCGCTCCAGAGGCTTTGGGTTTGTCACAGATGCCCCTGTGGAGGAGGTGGAGGCAGCCATGGATGCAAGGCCACACAAGGTGGATGGAAGAGCTGTGGAACCAAAGAGGGCCGTCTCAAGAGAAGATTCTCAAAGACCTGATGCCCACTTAACTGTGAAAAAGATTTTTGTTGGTGGCATTAAAGAAGACACTGAAGAACATCATCTAAGAGATTATTTTGAACACTATGGGAACATCGAAGTGATTGAGATCATGACTGACCGAGGCAGTGGCAAAAAGAGGGGTTTTGCTTTTGTAACATTTGATGACCATGATTCTGTAGACAAGATTGTCATTCAAAAATACCATACTGTGAATGGCCACAACTGTGAAGTAAGGAAAGCGCTCTCTAAGCAAGAGATGGCTGGTGTTTCACCCAGCCAAAGAGGTCGAAGTGGTTCTGGAAACTTTGGTGGTGGTCGTGGAGGTGGTTTTGGTGGGAATGACAACTTTAGTCGCAGAGGAAACTTCAGTGGTCGAGGTGGCTTTGGTGGCAGTCGAGGTGGTGGTGGAAATGGTGGCAGTGGGGATGGCTAGAACGGATTTGGTAATGATGGAAGCAACTTGGAGGTGGCGGAAGCTGTAATGATTTTGGCAATTACAACAATCAATCCTCAAATTTTGGACCCATGAAAGGAGGCAATTTTGGAGGCAGAAGCTCTGGCCCTGATGGTGGTGGAGGCCAATACTTCGCCAAACCACGAAACCAAGGTGGCTATGGTGGTTCCAGCAGCAGCAGTAGCTACGGCAGTGGCAGGAGGTTTTAATTCCTGCCAGGAAACAAAGCTTAGCAGGCGAGGAGAGCCAGAGAAGGGACAGGGAAGCCACAGGTTACAACAGATTTGTGAACTCAGCCAAGCACAGCGGTGGCAGGGCCTCGCTGCTACAAAGACATGTTTTAGACAATATTCATGTGTATGGGCAAAAAAACTCGAGGACTGTATTTGTGACTAATTGTATAACAGGTTATTTTAGTTTCTGTTCTGTGGAAAGGGTAAAGCATTCCAACAAAGAGTTTTAATGTAGTTGTTTTTTTTTTTTGCACCCATGCTGTTGATTGCTAAATGTAATAGTCTGATCATGACGCTGAATAAATGTGTCTTTTTAAAAAATGTGCTGTGTAAAGTTAGTCTACTCTGAAGCCATCTTGGTATACTACCCCAACAGTATGAAGTTAGAATTCCTTCAGGGTGATGCCAGATTCCATTCGAAATTTATTTGCGACCTGCTTGGGCACAGAAGCCATTGTCTCCACAAACCTTGGTGTAGTTGAACTGACAGTTAATGTGTTGTGACCTGGAGTTCACCATTAAAAGGTCACCCAAGCAAAGTCCTGGAGTTTATTTGGTTATTAATATGATTGTTGGCACATCCTATGCAATATATCTAAATTGAATTATGGTATCAGATAAAATTATAGATGGGATTAAAGTTTGTGTATCATCCATTATCATGTGTAATCAATAAATGATTTAATATTCTCTTGGAAAAAAAAAAAGAGCTCCAAACTGGAAACAGCCCAAATGAACATCAAGATGCGAAGGAATAAACAAAAATGGTGTGGCCATACGATGGAATACTGCTCCTCAATAAAAAGGAGTGAACTATTTTGTTTTATCTTATTTTATTTTATCTTATTTTTTATTATGCTAGTCACCATTCAGGACTTCATTAGTTTTTAATGTAGTGTTCCACGAGTTATTATTTGCATATAACCACCCAGTGCTCATTGAAAAGGAGTAAACTATTGATATACATAACAATGGACAGATCTCAAAGTAATTGTGATGAGTGAGAGGCAGACAAAAAAATTGTAGATACTCTATGATCCAATTAATCTAAAACTCTAGAAAATCCAAACGAATACGAAGTGGCAAAAATGCATATTAGTGGCTGCGGGGCAGGGGAGCAGCAAGGGTTATAAAGGGGATTGAGGACACCTCTGGGGTGATGGACATATTCACTATCTAGATTGTAGTCATAGATTCATGGGTTATACATGTGTCAAAACTTCAATTTATACACTTTTAGTGTGTAGTTATTGTATGTCAATTATACGTGAATAAAGCTGTTAAAAATATTGACATGAAAGTTAACTATTGTATTGAAATAATTAGCAAATAGAACAAACCTGTAAAAATACTTAAACTTTCTCATATAAATTTTGTCTCCTGAGACCTATTAGAGATTTAAAAGGTAAGACTGTGATAGTTCTGACATAAAACCCAGAGGTTTGTTGTAACAGAACCTGACAAAATGGATCCTGCTTGCTTTTACCTCATTCTCTCTTATATCGAAGGCTTCTTTATTTCAACTCTGTAGTGTCCCAAAGTGACTCAGATTAAAGGGACCCTTGGCAGGGCCTAGAATGGCCCATTATATTAACCATTAACCGTGCTTCCCACATACTGGCGCCTACTCCTTTCCTACTATTCTTATTTCCGTTTTGTCCACTAGGAAACAGAGTCTCAGAAAGGCTAAAAGTCAGCTCAAGGCCCAGGCTTGTATGAGACAGCAAACTTGTCTGAGTCCAAGAGTGCCTCCTGCCAACTTCAGTGGTCACAATTTTTGGAGGCTTTCTTCCAATATCGCCGCCTTTCTCAAAGGCTATCTGCGTTCAATCCTTCCTAAGGAAGGAGGATTTGGGTAAACCAAACCAAAGACGGTGTGATGGGAGGTGGCTGCGCTAAGAGCCGGTAAGGAACTGATTAACAAGTGATTGTCTCCAAAGGGCTCTGAGTCACGACCTGGGAAGACGTTGCAGCTAGCTCCAACACAAGAATGCTACTTATCAAGTAGTAAGGAGGGAGGGAACAAGCGAGAGCGAGCTCTGCCCGGTGCCCTGGACACCCTCGGGTCACCTCCGTCCTTCCCCTCCCCGACGTCGGCCTTGCCCTTGCCGCTGATGTCCGCAGGTTTTCAGAGAACCCCACCACTGAGAGAGGTGGGGAGGGAACCGCGCATTCTGTGCTCAGTCTACCTTCTAAGGGCGAGCATCCCGGCCCCGCCCACTACCGGCCCCGGCCCCGCCCCCGCCCAGGGGTAGCCCCTCCTCCCCCCCCCGGGCCCGCCCCGCCTACGTCCCAGGACCGAAAGTGAAGGCGCGCGCTCGGCCTCTCGGCGCTCGCTTGCTTGGGTCTGACTGGGCTTGACTTGGGCGACTGCCGGGCAGCGGGACTCCGGGCGCTAGCGGGGCCCGGCGTGCGGGCCGGCATGGAGGAGCCGCCGGCCGCCGCGGGCGGGGAGGTCTCTTTGCACAACTTCAGCGCGAGGCTGTGGGAGCAGCTCGTCCACTTCCATGTCATGCGGCTGACGGATTCGCTGTTCCTGTGGGTGGGAGCCACGCCGCACCTGCGCAACCTCGCCGTGGCCATGTGCAACCGCTACGTGAGTGCAGGTCGGGGCCGGGGCAAGGGAGAGGGTGGTGAGGGGCCCGAACGCAGTCGGGAGGTCCTGAAGGGGGCCGGAGCTGGGGCTGGGGGAGAGGACAGGGGACGCGGCCAGGGAGACCGAACCGGAGTCGGGGGTAGGAGGCCCAAGGAGGCGGGCTGGTGTGGGGCGGGGGCTGGGACGGAGGGTAACCGAGGGTCTCAGCGCAAGTGGGGTACCACAGGGGGTTCCGGCCCCCTAGGTGCGCGGGCGTAGCCCTCAGGTCTCTCCTGGGCCCAGGGGAACTAGGGACTCCTCGGAACTCTTACTGTGGTGTCTCAGAGAACCGGGGTCCGGTCCGGACCTGCACCACCGGAGGAGAACGGGGTGCGGTAGGCCGGCGCGTGGACCCCCAGGCGAGCCCCGCCTCTCCACCCCCCTCCTCTGCCTTTCGGGCGGGCTTCCCACTGCTGGCTCTTCTAGCCGCTCTCTGTAGTTGGAGTGTTCACGGGGGCTTCATCGCGGGACCTCTGCTCTCAGGTCACACACGTGCCCTGGGGTTATCCATCTCTTCGTTATCATGCCTTCCCTATATTGATCACACCGAATTTTCTTTGTTTCTAGTACAGACCCCTTTCCTGAATTTCGAACTCCTGTGTTGTCCTGACAGTCTAATAGGCATCTCACACCAGACCTATTTACGACCGAACTCCTAACCTCTTCCTGCAGACTTTCTTTCACAGCTGGCCCATCTCCGTGGTGGAAACTCCATTCCAACTTGATTACTCTCTCTTCCACTCCCCACATGGGAGTGTCAGTGAGTCTGTAGGCACTGAGGTCCATCAAAACTTGGGGGGAATCCAACCAGCCTGTGGGGCGACCCCTTCAGGTGGCGGCAGTTGGTAGGGTCAGTGAAAGAATTGGCCCCAGGCAGAACAAAGGAGACAGAGGTTGTTGAGTGCACCTCAAGGGAGCCGCGGGAAGCACAGCGAGGGAGAGACTGTCTGCCAGGATTTGGTGTTGGGGAACTGTAGTTAAGGGAGAAGGTGAGGAGGTGTGGGAACATATGAAATGTTTCTCCTTTCTTGGTACCTGTTTTGGGGTGTAAGTAACGCATTGGTTAGCTAGGGCTTAGGGGGGTCCCCTGATGGAACTGTTTGTATTCAGCCAAAGGGTTGGAGGTCACTGTGGGCCCTTTTATGTGCTCAGGTTTCCATTGTTCAAATTGGTTGCCTCAAAGGGGACTCAGCAACCCCATTGCTTCCTTTCAGGCCTGCCATCCTGGGCCAACCTGCGGCATCTCCTTGGCTCCCTGCCGGATTCCCCCTTTGCTGCCTGTGTTAATTTCTTAGCGCTGTTGTGGCAAAGTGCTTGAACCAACTAAGATTTATTCTCTTACAGTTCAGAAGGCCAGAAGTCTGAAAGCAAGGAGTCAGCAGGTCTGGTCCTTTGGGAGGCTCTGAGGGAGAAATCTTCCCATGCCTCTCCCATCTTCTGGTGTTGCTGGCAGTCCTTGGCATTCCTTGGCTTGCAGCTTCACCACTCAAGCCGCAGCTAGCAATGTCACTGGCCTTCTTTTCTGTGTGTCTATTTCTCTGTGTCTTTTCTTGTAAAGACACCAGTCATAATAAATTAAGGGACCACCCTATTCCAGTGTGACTTCATCTTCAATTACAGCTTAATTACATCTGCAGAGATCCTATTTCTAATAATAAAAAAAAGTTACATTCACAGGTGCTAGGGGTTAGGATGTGCACTTACCATTTTGGAGGACATGATTCAGCCTACAACACTGCCTTATGGCCAGTTCTCTACAGGGCAGCAGATAGCAATCAGATATTGTCGTTCTTCTGTTCCAGACCTTTCAAGAGATACCCTGAGAGCACAGTTCAGAGACTTTACAGTAACCTTGTAGGCTCTGTTACTTGGTAGATCTCCCCTCCTCCCGCCCTCCTCCCTGCCAATTCACAGGCTTCGTGGCTGCTTTTAGCAGTGTGTCCCCAGGTGTTGCTCCTTCTGTAATTTATTATCAGTATCCGTGGTGGTGGTGAGCTTTGTCTGTTTCGTGAGTTTTTTTTTTTATTATTTTGGTCTTTTTTATAAAAAGATTATTTATTTATTTATTTGACAGACAGATCTCAAATAGGCAGAGAGGCAGGCAGAGAAGGAGAGAGGGAAGCAGGCTCCCCACTGAGATGCGGGGCTTGACCCCAGGACCCTGGGATCACGACCTGAGCCAAAGGCAGAGGCTTTAACCCACTGAGCCACCCAGGCACCCCTGTTTTATGCGACTTTGTAACCTTAGTGCCTGACAAGTGGCTCATTAAATTGTTGAATGAATGAATGAATGAGGCCCCAGTCAGGGAACTCCAGGTTTGCTAGGGACAGCTACCAGTAACCTGCGGCCTGGCAGGCAACGAGGACTGTAATCTCTAAGGGAACCGTGGAGTAGTAGAGGAGTGAGCCATCAGGCAGGACCTGGGCAAGGCTTCAGGAAGGAGACAGCTTCTGAATGGGACTTCTGGATGTCTTCATACAGTATCCCTCTTCTGCTTTTTCCCTTCTTTCTGTTCCTTTCCTGAGCAGGTTTTCTATTATTTTCTGGTGGGTACTGGTAGTTGGGCCTTCGGGCAGGTGGTATTTCCTTCTTTCATTGGAGGAGAGGTAAAGGGCCTACAGGGGCACACAGTTGTGGGTGGGGCTGTGTGTTTGGACCCTGTGGTGCCCTGAAGCTGCCTCACCTTCTTTATTTCCTAGTCCTTTGACTGTAGTGTACACAGTGGGTAAGCCTGGCGGTAACATGGGGCCCAGGACTGCTCATTGGTAAGACCAGGCATTGCTTCCTTGAATCAGTTTCAAGATTCCTCCCTTGGGCTGCTTTGGTGCGCTTTGGCAGTCTGACCATTTGGTAGTCTTAGCTCCTGGTAGGGTATGTTTTTGCAGCTGGAAGCTCATACTCCACCAAGATCAGGTAGGAAAAGGAAAAGGGGCCACTTTCAGTTACCAGACCTGTCCAAAGTGCAGTCCTACTCACTGGCCACATTGTATACTTGCACATTGTCTTCTAGCACCAGAGGAGCACTCTCCAGTTAGAAGTGTAGACCGTAGCTTAAAGCAGGAGACACGAGTCCTGTGGAATAGGGCTTGGCAAACCTAGCTTAGGGCTGACTTGCCTTCTACTTTTGTAACCAAGTCTTGTTGGAACCTAGTTCTGCCCATCCATTCAGTAATGTCTGTCGCGGCTTTTATAATTTGTTGGCCGAGTTGAATGGTTAAAACCGGACCTTGTAGTCCATAAAAATCAAGCGATATATCCTCTGGCTCTTCCTAGAAAAAGGTTTCTGTCCATGCATGGAGGGTGGCACCAAAGGGTTTCTGATGTCTTCCCCTCCTCCCTTTCCCCTCAACCCTCACATGTAAGACAAGATCGTATAGAACAAAACCATATCACTCTGCTGCTCCTCCAGCTGGCCTGCCTTGTGTCACGTGGTCTCTTCGCAGCACTGACGGGCTTTAGAACAAGGATGATATATGGCCCTATGTGCTCAGATGATGTAGGACGTGTTGGGCCCACTTGGAGTGGACAGTGGTGCTCCAGCCACAGTAACGCTGTCTAGGCATGTGTGTGCCTGGGAGATCAGCTGGGCATAGTATGATTTTTGGAAATAATGAAGCACAAAGGGTAACAATATGAGGTTTTCAGTCTTGTTTTTGGTGGGAAACGATCACCTTAAGGTAGATTTTCTGTCTCTAAAAGTTTAAATATTATTAGCATACAGCTGAATATTGAACTTGAAACTCGTAAACAGCAAATTCATTAATTGAGTTCATGTTTTGCTATCTTTTTCAGCAAAAAAAGCTTGCAGTAAATGCTTTCATTCTTATCCTGTGTTTTTTGATCATCTCTTATAGACCGAACAAATTCTTTCTCCTTTTGAAGTGACTTTGAACCACTAGGAGACAAGGAGCAGTCTCTGATCTGTGCCCTGCTCACAGTATCTGGCACAGAGTAGGTGTTTATTCATTTTACTGGTCTCTACCTGGACAGTGTTGGGGGAGGGGTGCCCACCCCAGAGCCTCTGATGGCACAAACTTGTTCCTCTAAAAATCTTGCCTCCTGGCAGGGAGGAGGTGAGATGGTGGAAGAATAGGGGCTTGTCTTGAATACAGCTAGTTATCGCATCATTCTGAAGGCCCAAGAGATCAGTCTGAGGTCTGAGAGAGCAAAAACTACAAGTCTACAAGTAGAAAAGTGATCACCTTTTGGAAGGTAGGAGGTGTGGAGAGTTGACTTAGGAATATATAACTGTGGGTACAGAGGCAGGGAGAGAGCCTGCTTATGGAGGTTACCACAAAGTATTTAAGCAGCAGAGTTCAAAATCGGAACTTTTAGAAGTCCACTACTGTGGGTCATGTCTCTTGCTAAAAGGTGCTCAGGTGGTGAAGCAGGGCAGAGTGCCAGGAGTGACAGGGTGGTCTGAGGATTCCCTGGGTTGCAGGAGGATTGGGTGGTGCCAAGGTGCTGTGCTGTTTCCTGGCAGAGGAGGGGGGATGCTAGCTGAGAGCAGCAGGCCTTGGTTCTGGCTTCCTGCTGTTTTGCTCTAAACTGCAAACTGCTGTGCGGTGGTGAGACTGCTTTCCTGGGATGGGCGGCAGATGGCAAAAGCGTGGGGGGACACTCCCCGAGAGAAACAGGGTGGGTCCATGCCATGGGGGTCCCTAATATTTAGTTTTGAAACTAAGTCATGTGCCTGAGATAAAAAAAAGCCTGGATACAGGCAGGGTGAATGCCGGGTTCTGATGGAAACTAGATACATGAGGGGTGATTGATTGCTCTTCCGTGAGGGCTCAGTGAAGAGTGGGGGTGTGAACTTTTGGCTCCAGGGCTAGTGTGTGGGTCACTGCCATATTCATCCTGCCCTGAAGGAAAGCCTTCAGGGAGCAAAATGCACCACCTAGTGGAGGCTGGTCTGCTTACACTGTCTTGCTTTCTTGTGTCCAGGTGCCCCATTTCCACTAGGGCAAGCCACCTGAGAATCAGCCCAGCAGGTCCCTACCCCCAGAAGACCAGCACAAACAACTGGCTGATACCAAGTCTACTAATCATAGAGTACTGCAAAGCTTCAGTGCTAGGGGAAGTAGGATCTAGCTTCCTTTTTCCTTTTATTCTTTATTTTTTTTATTACTCATTTATTTTCTTTTTTCTGTTCTTTTTAAATTATTTTTTAACTTATATGTATTTTAATATATTTTTTATTTTTTTGTTTTGATTTTATTAATTTAGTTTAAAAAAAAATTTTTTTAATATTTTATTTATTTGACAGAGAGAAATCACAACTAGGCAGAGAGGCAGGCAGAGAGAGAGGAGGAGCAGGCTCCCTGCGGAGCAGAGAGCCCGATGTGGGGCTCGATCCCAGGACCCTGGAATCATGACCTGAGCCAAAGGCAGAGGCTTTAACCCACTGAGCCACCCAGGTGCCCCTATTAATTTAGTTTTAAATATTTGAATCTAGATTCTTTTAACAAGCAGACCAAAACACACCCAAGATCTACTTTTCTTTTTGGGTATTTCTTCTGTGTTTTTTGTTCTTTTATTTATTTGTTTTTTCTGTCTTCTTTTCTTTTCTGGACAAAATGACAAGATGCAAAAATTCACCCCAGAAGAAAGAGAAAGAAATAGAACTCACAACCAGGGATTTAATAAATGTAGATATAAGTGAGATGTCTGAGCTAGAATTTAAAACAGTGATCATAAAGATACTAGCTGGGCTTGAAAAATGCATGAAAGACACAAGAGAATCTCTTATTGCAGAGATAAAAGAACTTAAAGCTAGTCAGGCCAAAATTAAAAATGGTATAACAAAAGATGCAATCCTAATGGAAGCCATAAAACTGAGGATGGACAAAGTAGAGGAGCAAATTTAGTGATATAGAAGATCAAATTATGGAAAATAATGAAACTGAAAAGAAGAGGGGAACAAAAGTAATGGATCATGAAGGTAGACTTAGGGAAGTCAGTGACTTATTAAAACGTAGTAATGTTTGTATCATGGGAGTCCCAGAAGATGGAGAGAAAAAGATATAGAAGGTTTATTTGAACATATTATAGCTAAAATTCCCTAAACTGGGGAAGAACAGACATCAAAATCTGAGAAGCACAGAGATCGCCCATTAAATTCAACAAAAGCCAACCCATCAACAAAGCATATCATAGTCAGACTCACAAAATACAAGACAAGGAAAGAATCCTGAAAGCAGCAAGGGGAAAAAAAATCCTTAACTTAAAAAGGAAAACATCAGATTCGCAGCATATCTGCCCACAGAAACTTGGTAGGCCATAAGAGAGTGGTAGGAGATCTTCACTGTGCTGAATGGGGAAAAATGTGCAGCCAAGAATTCAGTCTGTCAAAGCTGTCATTCAGAATAGGATACAGAGTTTCCTATACAAACAAAAACTAAAGAAGTTCGTGACCACTTAACCAGCCCTGTAAGAAATTTTAAAGGGGACTCTTTAAGTGGAGGAAAAAAGACCAAAAGCAACAAAGACTAGAAAGGACCAGAGAACATCACCAGAAACACCAGCTCTACAGGTTACACAGTGGCACTAAATTCATATCTTTCAGTAATCACTCTGAATGTAAATGGACTAGATGCTTCAATCAAGACACAGGGTATGAAAGTAGATTAAAAAAACAAAACAACGAGATCCATCTGTCTGTTGCCTATGAGACACTCATTTTAAACCTAAAGACACCTGCAGATTGAAAGTGAGGGGATGGATAACCATCTATCATGCTAATGGACGTCAAAAGAAAGCCATGGTAGCCATACTTATATTAGAAAAACTAGATTAAAGAGATTTTATCTCTTAACAAGAGATAAAAAGTGCATTGTATCATAATTAAGGGTCTGTTCATCAAGAAGATCTGACAGTTGTAAATATTTATGCCCCCAACTTGGGAGTGCCAAATATACAAATCAGTTTATAATAAACATAAATTCATTAGTAATAATATAATAGAAGGGGACTTTAACACCCTATTCACAGCAGTGGACAGATCATCTAAGCAGAAAATCAACAAGGAAACAGTGGTTTTGAGTCATACACTGGACCAGATGAACTTAAAGGATGTATCCAGAACATTTCATCCTAATGCAGCAGAATAGACATTTTTTTTTTTTTTGAGTGCACATGGAACATGCTCCAGAATAGATCACATATGGGGTCACAAATCAGCCCTCAGCAAGTACAAAAAGATCGAGATTATACCATGTATATCTTCAGTCCACACAACTCTTTGAAACTTGAAGTCGGCTATAAGAAAAAACTTGGAAACATCCCAAATACATGGAGTCTAAAGAGCATCCTACTAAAGAATGAATGGGTTAACAAGGAAATTAAAGACGACATAAAAAAAAATGCATGAAAGCAAATGAAAATCAAAACATGACAGTCCAGCACCTTTGAGATGTAGCAAAGGCCGTCCTGAAAAGGGAGTATATTGCAATATGGGGCTATCTCAAGAAAAGTCTTAAGTACGCAACTTAACCTTACACCTGAAGTACCTAGAAAAGGAACAGCAAATAAAGCCTAAAGCCGGCAGAAGAAGGGAAATAATAAAGATTAGAGCAGAAATAAATGATATAGAAACAAAAATCCCCCACTAGAACAGATTGATGAAACCAAAAGCTGGTTCTTTAAAGGAATTAATAAAATTGATAAACTCATAGCTGGATTTATCAAAAAAGAGAAGAAGGGACCCAAAGAGATACGATCACAAATGAAAGAGGAGAGATCACAACCAACACAATGGAAGTACAAACGGTTATGAGAGAGTACTATGAAAAATTATATGCCAATGAATTGGGAAATCTGAAAGAAATGGACAGTTTCCTAGAAAGTTACAGACTATCAAAACTGAAACAGAAAGAAATAGAAAATTTGAACAGACCCATAACCAGCAAAGAAATTGATTCAATAATAAAAAAATCTCCCAGCAAACAAAAGTCCTGGGCCAGGTGGCTTCCCAGGGGAATTTTACTAAACATTTAAAGAAGAAGAGTAATACCTGTTCTTCAGATTGTTCAAAAAAAAAAAAAAAATAGAAATGGAAGGGAAACTTCCGAACTCATTCTAGAAAGCCAGCATTACCCCGATTCCAAAACCAGACAAACCCTACTAAAAAGAATTACAGGCCAATATCCTTGATGAACACGGATGCAAAAATTCTCAACAAAATACTAGCAAATTGAATTCAGCAGTACATTAAAAGAATTATTCACCATGATCAAGTGGGATTTATTCTTGGGCTATAGGGGTGGTTCAGTATATGCAGATCAATCAATGTGATACACCACATTAATAAAAGAAAGAAAAAGAACCTGTCAAAGAACAAGATTCTGTCAGTAGATGCAGAAGAAGCGTTTGACAAAATACAGCATCCGTTCTTGATAAAAACCCTCAACAAAGTAGGGATAGATGGAACATACCTTAACATTATAAAGGCCATATACAAAGGACCCACAGCTAATATCCTCCTCAAAGGGGAAAAATTGAGAGCCTTTCTCTATGGTCAGCACAAGACAAGGATGGCTGCTCACACCATTACTGTTTAACATAGTACTGGAAGTCTTAGCCTCAGCAATGAGACAACAAAAAGAAATTAAAGACATCCATACCAGAAAGGAAGAAGTCAAACTTTGCCTATTTGGAGACAACATGAAATGTGAAAATGAAATGAAATGTGAAAGACGCCACCAAAAAATCGGTAGAACTGATACATGAATTCAGCAAAGTTGCAGAATATAAAATGACTGTGGAGAAATCTGTTGAATTTCTAAACACCAATGATGAAGCAGCAGCAAAAGAATTCAGGGAATCGATCCCATTTACAATTGCACCAAAACCAATAAGATACCTATGAACAAACCTAACTAAGGAAGTAAAAGATCTGTACTCTGGAAACTGTAGAACACTTGACGAAAGAAATTGAAGAGGACACAAAGAAATGGAAAATGTTCCGTGCTCATGGATTAGAAGAACAAACATTATTAAAATATCTATACTACACAGTAATGCAGTCCCTATCAAAATACCACCAGCATTTTTCACAGCTAGAATAAGCATTTGTAAAATTTGTATGGAACCACAAAAGACCTCAAACAGCCAAAGCAATACTGAAAAATAAAAATAAACTGGAGACATCACAATTCCAGACTTCAAGTTCTATTTCAAAGCTGTAATCATCAGACAGTATGGTATTGGGGCAAAAACAGTCCAATAGATCAATGTAACAGAATAGAGAACCCAGAAATGGACCCACGACTATATGGTCAACTAATCTTCTACAAAGCAAGAAAGAATATCCAATGGAGAAAAGACAGTCTCTTTAACAAATGGTATAGGGAAAACTGGATAGCAGCACACAGAAGAGTGAAAGCAGACCACTTTCTCACCCCATACACAAAATAAATTCAAAATGGATGAAAGACCTAAATGTGAGATAGGAACCCATCAGCATCCTAGAGGAGAACACAGGCAGCAACCTCTTTGACCTTGGCCATAGCAACTTCTTACCAGAAACATTGCTGGAGGCAGGTGAGACAAAAGTGAAAATAAACTTTTGGGACTTTATCAAGATACAAAGCTTCTGCACTGCAAAAGAAACAGTCAAAACTAAAAGGCAGTCTATGGAATGGGAGAAGATATTTGCAAATGATATCTCTGATAAAGAGTTAGTATGCAGAATCTATAAGGAATTTATCAAACTCAACACCCCAAAAAATAAGTAATCCAGTTAAGAAATGGGCAAAATACACAGATAGACATTTTTCCAAAGAAGATGTCCAGATGGCTAAGAGACACGTGAAAAGATGCTCAAGGTCACTTATCATCAAGGAAATACAAATCAAAACCATGATGAGATACCACCTCACACTTATCAGAATGGCTAAAATTAAGAAGACAAGAAACAACAGGTGATGGCGAGGATGTGTAGAAAGGGAAACCCTCTTACATTGCTGGTGGGAATGCAAACTGGTGCAGCTACTGTAGAGAACAATATGGAGGTTCTCAAAAAGTTAAAAATCAAGCTACCCTATAGCCCAGCAATCGCACTAGCAGAGGTACTACTAGCAACATAGATTCAAAGGGGTATATGCCCCCCGATGTTTATTGCAGCATTATCAACAATAGCAAACTGTGGAGAACCCAAATGTCCATCGACGGGTGAGTGGATATACTCATCCACTCATCCACAAAGAAGATGCGGTACATGCAATGGAATATTACTCAGCCATCAAAAAGAATGAAATCTTGGCATTTGCAATGACCTGGGTGGAACTAGAGCGTATCATGCTGAGTGAAATGAGTCAGTCAGAGAAAGGCAAATATCATATGATATCATGCATAGGTGGAATTTATGAAAGAAAACAGATGAACATACATTATGGAAGGGGGGAAAAGGAGAAAGGAAATAAACCATAAAGGACTCTTAATGACAGAGAAAAAACAGGGTTGCTAGAAAGAGGTCGGTGGGGGATGGGCTAGATGGGTGAAGGGCATTAAGGAAGGCACATGTTGTGGTGAGCATTGGGTGTTGTATGTAAATGATGAATCACTAAATTCTTTTGAAACCAGTATTGCTCTGAATGTTAACTAAAATTTAAATTAAAAAGGAAAATTAATTTAAAAAAGAGAGTGAAAGGCAAAAAAAATTCTTGACTCTATTCTGAGTGCTGAGTGCTCTGTACTTGACTCTACTAAGTGCTATTTCTTTTTGAAGGCTCGTATGTTAGAAAAGTAATTTTGACCATATTTTAGGCTAGTGAGTTTTTTCTTTGAAGCTAGGAATTTTAATGGTAAGGAAGATTACTTCCATAGTAATTGGAGGTCAGATTTCTTCTATATTTCAGAAGGGCCACATTTATTTTTTAGTTTTATTGCTTATCTGAAATAAGGATTGGTTAAACATATTCTGTTCCTATTTTCTTTATTTGGACACCTCTAGCTGGTGCCCTTCTGCAAAGTCATGGGGCGCTTGTTCACCTGGCAGAGCCCAGACCCCTTCAGGGGAATGGAGCTGTGTGTTCTCTTACAGGCTCAGATGAGATAGGCATCCTGCCCTCTGGGCTGTTGGCTAACTTGGGGGTGAGAGGGACCCAGAGGCACTTGGCACCCAGACTCTGTGATTAGCCTTCTCGCTGCTGTGCCCTTAATGATCTTGTTTGCTTCCCTCTTGGTTGTAATGTGGCCCTTCAGCATGCTTTAGAGTTTCCAACACTAAACTAAGCCTTTTATATGAAATACGTCTCAGAACTTGCTGTCAGCACTGTGATGCCAGCTTTTGTGACTGCTGTTCGTCTGTCCCGCTGTCCAACTCATGTAGCAGAGGGTCAGCCTACCTGATGGTCAGAAGATGCCAGAGCTTCCTTCTGTCGGGAAATGTGCCCCAGAACCTGCCACTGCCACCCTCAGGAGGAATCTGTGGCCACAGAAGCTTGGCTGAAACCTTGGGAAAGCAGCGTTGTGTTGTTTGTTTCCCTTTTAGGATTCCATCCCCGTGTCTACCTCCCTCCTCGGAGACACTTCTGACACCACCTCCACTGGCCTTGCGCAGCGCTTAGGTATGTACCTGTGGTGGCGGCGGCAGCAGCGGGACAGGGAGCTCGCTGTTCCGTGGAACCACGAGGCCAGGCCCTTCAGAAGGAAAGCATCCTCATACGGAGAGAGCAGCACAGGCTTTGATGTTGGGTCTTCTTTAAGGAGGGCTTGTCTGTGCCCGTGTCCCTGACCACTGTGTTGGCCAGCATGTTCCCAAGGGGCTCCCACGTCCTGCCTTGGCTGCGGTCCAGGCCGGCGGGTGACAAGGTGGCTTAGTTGTCTCCTGTAAGCACATTACGTCCTCATGGGAGGAGAGAGAGAGTGATGCCTGCAGTAACCCTCAGGCAGGGGCTCGGGGTTGCCTCCTGGTGATGCAGCCGAGCCTGTGGAGCGGGTGCCAGCACGGCGCAGGGGGGGCTGGCCTTCACTCTTTGGGCGGTGTCATGCAGAGCTGGCGAGAGGGTAGACGGGCCTGGCCTGAGTGCGGCTGAGAGAGTGATAAGCAAGAGAGGGAGGTTGAAGGCTCCACCCTCTCTCATGCCCTGGACACATGCTTCCTGAGACTAGCTGAGTGGTTCAGGTGAGGACGGCTGGGTCCTGCTCCTGCCGGTGTGCAGGGCGCCCGGGGACATGGGACGGCGGGGCAGCGTCTGTCTCCTCCTCCGTCTTTGTGTGCGCCAGTGCTCCCTGCAGGTGCCCTGGACGTGCCCGGCGCTGGAGGTGGAGGCGGAGGAGGATTTTTTAATCCCCCTAGTGTTGGGGAGTGGGTAATTGGGTGGTGCCGACCATTCTGTCTGCCTGACTCCTGCTCGGTGGGCGTTTCTATGCCAGTCACTCCGGGCAGCCCCCGAGTGACCAGCGTGGCCGCACAGTGGAGGGGGGCAGGGGTGTGGTGGCCCAGGTGAGGGTGGGTCTTTCTAGACCTGCTGCTCGGAGTTGCCTGCGTGCGGAGGGTGCAGACGTCATGGGCAGCTGTGGTGTTACAGGAGCACCCGCTGTCCTGTTTCTCTAGGCTGGAGTTAGAGAAACCTGGCTGGTAACTAGTGTGTGCTAGTCAGCCAATGAGCAAGTTACTTAGGTAATCTTATTAGGAAGTCGTTGCAAATTTACAGAAAATCTGCAGCAAAGATACAGGGAATTCCTGCTTGCCTTCCCCCAGATTCCCAGGTGTTACCATTTCCTATGTTGATGTTGTTATCTGTTTTCTGGGCCACGTGAAAGGAGGTTGAAGATGAGATGCCCCTTTGCTCCTTGGCATCGGCCAGTGTTGAAGGGCTGACATACTGTGTCACACTCTATCTGGTCAAGGGGAGGCACGGGTGTGCTTATGTTTATAGAGCTGAGCAACGGGGGGCATCGCCGCAGGGCAGGAGACAGATTCTGCTAGAGAAGGCTGGTGGGAGCTTGTTTGCTGTGCCACGAATAAATTGTTTATGCCAATAAAGTAAGATGGGCTCACAGGTGTCCTTGCAAAGGAAGCCTACAGCACTTTGTATATGCCAAACTAGTTTGTATTTTTTTGTTTTGTTCTTTGTATTTTTGGGGGTTTTTTTTGTTTGTTTTGTGCAAATGATTTTTTTATTAATATTTTTCTTGTGTGGTTTACGTCTATTGCTTATAACCTGTATAAATTGAATCAGAACCTAGACAAAAAAATATGTCCTCACTAACTTATTAAACTCAGCTATTAATGAAGGGTTGTCTCTTGCCTGTATCAGCAAAACCTGGCAGCCCTTAGCTATTCCCCAGCAAGGACGAGCACATGGAAAAGGCTGGAAAAGTCAGTGGTGTGATGTGGCTGCTGGCAGTGCCAAAGGGACTGGGGATGGATGGGTGCTGGGATCATGAAGGAGCCATCCAGCGCCGCCCTGTCCTGTGCTGGTCCTCTTGAGCTTAGGTCAGGACCCTGCAGTTGAAAATGCATCACTTGTCTAGAGGGGTAAAGGGAAGAGAGGTGTCCTGAAACAGTATCTTACATGGGGGATAATAGGAAGTAGGAAAAGAGACCTCGTGGGTTCAGAGTAACCCCAGAAGCACTGGAGGGCTTTGGTGTGCATGGGGCGCCCTTACTCAGTGCGACTTGGAGGGCAGAGCTGGGTCTGCTGGGTGGATGGTGCAGGCAGGCCTGGTTTTGCTCCCTGAAGATTCTGTCTTAGCAAGTAGAGTGATTGGAATCAGAGTGGCCTCTCCCTGGGAACAAGGAATTTCCTGCCACTGGACGACAGTAGACTGAGCAGGCTGTGACTTGGCTGTGCCAGCCTCCCCTCTCCTCACCTCATCATATGACAGGGCTGGCGTGGTCATCTGATGTCTGTCGGGATGTGGGTGTTCGCACTGGCCCTGTGTGTAGGGGGAGTCCAAGGGGGGAGGCCCCAGCACTGGTGTGGTCAGTATTGAACTGGTTTCAGGCTTCCTGCCCGATATGTGTTATGATTCTGGACATGTGACTGGGCTTGATTTTTGTAGTGGAGCAGTGCACTTCAACTATCATTGGTTCCGTAGAGAGGGGCTAACACATGTCTCCATCATGAAATTGAAAATCATATGTTTGTGTGTGCACACGTATAGACATATATGCATGTGTGTTATCCAAATGTGAATGTACAGACATGTAGGATTATCTCTGGGAAGGGAGTGGAGTTGGTAGAGAGGGTGTTACTGAAGGAGAACTTAAATATTTTATTTTAATTACTTTTATCTCTATTTTAAAAAAGTAAAAAACAAAACAAAACAAAAAACAAAGCAAGCCAACTTCTTAGGCAGAACAGCAGCATTCCACTGTTAGGGCATGGGTCTCCTGAGGGCTTGTGCATCTCTGGCTCTGCCCTCGGCCTCTCTAGCTCAGCTGGTCTGGGGTGGGGCCCGGGAATCCAAGTCTTTGACAAGTTCCAGATGCTGTAGCTGACTGGGGCCGCGCTTGCAGAACCAGTGGGAGGGGGTCTGCGTGACTGTGGTCTGCATTTGCAGCCACTGCCAGTGCGGAGCATTAAACACCAGAACCTTCTTCTCCCCTTGTGACCCCATTCTCTTTCCCCAGGCACGGTTCCACTGTCAGGGACATGTGATGCACACACAACCTCCAGGCCTTTCAGTCACTTCTGTGCTGATGTGTTTTGTCTTTTTAGCCAGGAAGACCAAGAAACAGGTGTTTGTCAGCTATAACCTTCAAAACACAGACAGTAACTTCGCATTACTGGTAGAAAACAGGATCAAGGAAGAAATGGAGGCTTTTCCGGAAAAGTTCTAGCAGAGTGGCAGAAGTGAGGATTTGTAACTTATGTACAATATACATTGAAATAAAGGGATTGAATTTCACTGTTTGTCATTAGGTTAATGTGTTTACATTTTGTTTTTAAATCTTAATCTAACTTTCCTTCTTCCGCTCACCAGAGTGTGGGCCAGAAAGCTGCAATCCACCAGCCTGGGGAAGGAGAAGAGCAAAATGGCAGGCGTGTGTGTGTGTGTGTGTGTGTGTGTGTGTGTGTGTCCGCTCAGCAATAGGAAACAGGTGTTAAAATGGGATTTTGTTGGGACTGCAAGAGGGCTAATCTGATAATGTAGGAAAGAGGTAAATTAGTCATGATTCTGCTGTGTACACTCCCGATTAGAAGTAAGGTACTGAGTCTATAAAATATGTGTCAGGTTATCTTCTTCCCGTCCCATTCCGGCCGAGCCCTTCCCTGGCACGGCTGTTCACCGCTGTTGCTGCTGTGTGCTCCCTTGGGCTTGGGTTTGAGCACCGCTCCACACTGCTCACTGGATTTATGGACTTGGTGAAGTCTCTACCTTCTCTGTTTCCTCACCTGTAAATTGGGAATAATCTCTGCCTTGCTGGGTTATTATTTTTAGGTTATTATTGTTACATATATACATGCTTCGCAGAAGGGGTATGCGGCATGGCAATTCAGCGTCAGTTATGGTATTTCTCTACTTCATTGTTATGAGTCCCAGTGCTTTAACTCCTCCTTGCTCATCTTGCTACCATTGTCTTTCTTTTCTCCAAAGTCCCAAGCATCTGCTTTGGTTACCTTAGCCTTTTTCTGCCTACCACTTGTAGTGGGTTCCAATCTCTAGTTCCACATGCTACACATTTTCTTTCACACTCCTTCCCAAAAGCCAGTATGTCATGGGCTAGGGGCTCCAAACTCGGGCTTCACGTTCGAATCCCTGAGGGTGGCCTTCACAGATTGCCCATGCCTGGCCCTTCCCCAGAGACTCAGAGGGGCTAGTGCCCAGGCTTTGGCAGATTTGGAGAGCTCCCCGTGTGCTGCCCGGTACAGGCGAGGTTGAGGACCACTGGCAAAGAACTTTCTAATCTTCAAGGCCCATCTGGTGGTGGATTGTTTAGAGCCCTGTAACAGGTTTCATGCAATGGCATAAGCCTTGTCTGGAGCCCGTGGTAGGCAGCCCGGGGTGGTTACACTTGGGTCAAGACATAAGGGCACTTATGAGGAGCAAGTCTGAGGTTCGAGACGCTTGCCTCCTTTACAGACTTCCTGTGCTGACCTCAGGCTGCGGCCACCACAGTCATAGCTTGGAAGCACAGTGGGCATCTCTCTAAGAAGAGTAAGGAAAACAAAATCAGGGCTATGGAGAGAAGAGTTTGGTATAAATACTTTATTAAAGAAATAGTGTTTTCTTGTTAAAAAATACTACATTAAAGAAGAGAGTTTTGGGTTATCAGAACTTCCTCACAGAATCACAGTGTAAGAGAGTCCTCTCTTGACCTCTCTAGGAACCATCAGGCCATGAGTTAGCAGGACATCAGTACACACGAGGAAAGAACTCTGCAGTTTGCTGATGGCCCTTGCTTCTCAGGTGGTCTGAGAACATCACTAAGGGAACAGTTTGCATGCAGTCTGACCTCTGCCTCTGCCTGCCTTTAAGATTAGGACCCTGCAAGCGAGGTGAGAGGCCGCCCACTGTCCCCTCGGGGTGAGAGCAAAGACTCGGTTTACAGAGGCGCTGAAGTAGGGACAGTGAGAGCTGCATAAACAGGTAGAGTTTTTATTACTTGTAGTCAATGGTTGTGAAATGCCCTTCATTGGATACCATCAGATGAGGTAGGGAAGACATTCCAGTGGAAATTTGTTAATGGGGCAACATTTTTTATTTCTGTACATTTACATACAAATTTTCCCCAAAGGTACAACAGATGTGACATCATGCAGACGTTTAGCTTTGAACGACAGTTCAGAACTCAGTTTAGGCTTGTGCTATGAATGAGCACCTCCAGAGGAACCCCGGTCGACACGTACAGTAACACGGTTCTTACACAGAAACCTCAGATGTGGGGGTTGCCGAGAGGACAGAAGGAGGGAAGTATTCCCCACTACACGTAACACACTGTACTGCTTTTCCAAAACACACAATACATTGAAGTGAGGTGTTCTTTAAAAGTTGAAGTGTGGGCTCCCCCAGCACGTGCTGTGCACCCGCGCGCCACTTAGGGGCCGGGCGATGCAGTGGTCACACGGGTCATTTAATGGCACTTCAGTCATTTCTTGTTTGGCTCTAGGAAGTGGTCATGTTTGAGTGCAGTTACTTCCTTTATGAGGTTTAGTTTTGCTCTCTTTCTCTTCTGTGGCCAAACAAACCTACCAGCCCCCTTCCCCTAGTCGCATGTGATATTACTCTTTTAGAAAATAAAGCGCTTAAAACAGTTTATTTGTCTGGGGCGCTAACGTTTCGGGTATGTGGTGTTACTGCTGACTTCTGGAAGAGAACAAAATGAAGTATCCAGCCCTGTCTCAGGTGTTCACATTTGTGCATAACTTATTGGAAGGGGATCACAGCTCCCTGTAGGATAGCAGGGTGCAGGAGTGGGTGGCGGAGGAGGAAGCTGGAGCACGTACCTTGGGATGTCTCCCCGGGCAGCTGGGGGTAGAGGTGGTGGGGAAGGCGGACTTGAAGTAGCAGGTGCCTGAGAAGTGTTTCCTCACTAAGCACGAAGGAAAGAGGACTGAGGAGTCCATGCATTACTGACCTGCGCCAGGGAGCTGGTGGCCGCAGCCCCCTCCCGTGCCAAGCAGGGCAGGTGCGGACGGCTCAGACTCTGGGGGGCCCCTGCTGCCTCGCTCACTTGGTATGGGATCGCCCTGAGCTCAGCCCACATGGAACCTTTCCTGCTCCACATCTCATAAAGGTGTTCATTCCTTAAGAGCTTCAGGTATCCCGAAGCCAAACCAGCAACAGAACAGGAGCTCAGCCTAAGCCTGTGGCTGCTGGGAGAGAAGAGTTGTGGGACCTCTTTGTTGAGACATTGCTGATTGTTGGTGAGTCAGCCATGTTCACATCTGCTAGACTTTGGTCCCAAGAGCCCAGCCCTCATAGCCAGCTTCTCTTCTAGTCCGGATCACTGAAGTGACAGGGTTGACAGCTGTCTCCTCTGGACTGGTCTTTACAGTTGTCTCGTCACGTGGAGATCAGAGACCGAGGAACAGGACTTTGTATGCGCCGTGCCTCGCCTCTGCCTTCCTGGCTAGAGATGACTGACGGCACTCGACAGCTTTGGGATGGTTCTCACAGAAGGTCCGTGCAGACGGCGAGCGAACATGCCCAAGTCCTGGAGGACAGCAAGTGGGCTGTCCTGGCCCTGGGGTGAGGGATGCAGACATATACCTGGCCAGGTGTGGCCCCGGGGGCCACGCAGGCTCCTTCCCCACTTCCCCACCCGCTCAGTGGCCTGCACATACTGGGTCTTGCCGCACGGTGGCTTTGTAATAAGTACTCTGAAAAAGGCAAACGGTATTCCCACAAGTTTGGCACATGAAGGCTGCAGAGATGTAAAGAAAGATCTCAAATTAAGGTGAAGGCAGACTAACATTGAAACATGGAATGAAAGTGACTTAAAAGAGATGAAGGGAGGTGCGGGTGAGCTGGGCTTGGAGCAGGTGGAGCTGGGGAGAGACTGCCAGGCGGCCTTCGTTCCCAGGCACCAGTGATGAAACAGATAATGCAGTTTACTCCCTGGAATCATGCATGCCTGCAAGTTTGCTCACCTCCTCACACTGTTTTCATCCCATCAGTAGGCTCGTACTGGGGTCTAGCAGTTTTGGAAGAGGCTGGTGGGTGGACTGCGAACAGACCAGTTGGAAAGCTGGACGGGGAGAAAGGGAAGTTTCGTCAGCCTCTTTCCTGCCCCTTTTGAGTTCTAGCAGCTGTCCGTTGGAAGTCACCTAACTGCTGCACAGACTCAAGACCACAATTTCCCAGGAAGAACACAGCTCACAGCAAAGACATGTGTCACAAAGTGTGGAGGTGGACAATTCTAGAAAGAAACCAGGCTGTCCAAAAAATCGGGTGCCTGTGTTGCTACAAGGCAGCGCCTACCTGCACCAATGAAGCTTGTTTGTTCGTGACCCCCGGGTGTCCTTGAGGAGGACCTCCAAGTCTCCCATGACGCGCCCCTCAGATAGGCGCAGAAAGTCTGACCTGGAAAGGCAGGACGAAGCCTTCACTGTCTGGGACGCAATGAGGAACACAAAGAAAACCCTTGGCTGTTGGGGGCGGGGTGGGTGTTGAACTTTGGTGAGTTATTGCTTTCTCTCAACTGGTCTTGATGCTTGGAGAGGTCGGAGGTCAGGTGGACTCACCTGTGAGAGTCCCACTCCTCGCCCTGAGCCCCACTCTGTGCTGACAGAAGTGACAGGAAGCAGGAAGCAGGCAAAAGGCAGGGCTGCATGGGGGAGTGGCTCCCACAGGCTTTGCAGTCTGTCAGTGTGAAGTCAGTGAGAGCTGACAGTTATCCAGGCTGGTGATTTCTACGCGGCGTGTGCTCGAGATGTGGGTGACGGGCCGTGTCCTGGAGAGCACCCCTCGCTCCTGTGGGCTTGCCTCAGTGGTCTATGTCAGTTTCCTATTGGTTTTCAGTTCAGAAAGTTGCCTCATGTTCAGGTTGTGCTGGCGAGGAAGCCGAGTGTGACGGAGGGGACTTTCCTGCTGGAGCTAAACCCGGGAAGGAGTATTACTGACGTTACCGTGCCTCACCTCTCCACACCTTTGCTTGTGGTGAGCTCGGCCAGGCGAACCCATGTTGACAAACTGTGGCCTTAGTACCACTCGTTACTTAAGATTTCTGGTGAAATGTTTACACTTTTCCCCAAGGAGCTTCCAGCGTCAAGTACAAAAGGATGATCTCGAAGGAAAGACTAAGCTGGTTTTAATGATATTTGGGAGCTGCTTTCCTCCAGCACATGGAACAGAAGCTCTTACCTCATAAACACACACACACACAAAAACCCTTTAAAAACCATACACAGACTCTCTAGCAAAAGCCTACTCATTTACATTTCACTCTGTCTACAATGCAGTCATGGAGCCACTCCATGACAGGTCAGTCTGTCCGCACACAGGCAGGCGGCCTTGCGGGGCGTGGGCCCAGAGTGAGTGACCCCTGGCTCCGCAGTGGGGTGCTGGGCGAGCGGGTGTGACCTCCAGGGCCGCTGTGCTGGCTACTTACAGCGTCCTCCTTGGCAACCGTGTCACTCTTCCGAAGGAGGTGGTTCTGTTTCGAGATCAGTTAGAGGAAAGGGAATAAAGTGCTTCTCGTAAAAATGACCAAAATAAATACAAACATTTCATGGCAGAAAAGAAAGTCTGAAGGGTTATTTTCAAAGAGTTTGCTTCCTCACATACATGATCCTTAAAGTTCTGGAAAGACAGAATTTACCCACACCAGTCGACGGTCTTGGAATCCAAGGCAGCAGCAGCAGAACCTGATTTTCCTGCCCCCCCAGCCACGTGTTTGGTCCCCGGTCTGTAAACCTGTGCGCAAACAGCCCCCAAGTCCCCGGTGCCCACAGTGCCCCCATAGGGAAGGCCATGCCCAGAGCTACATGGACTTCATGCCATTGGCTGTGGCATTCTCAGGCAGCCCGTCCCCTGCAGTGGCCGCATCGTGGAGGCCGGAGTAGTCCTTGAGCTCGGCATTGGTGAGCAGGAGGGGCTGCTCCCCCTTCTTGTGGGGCAGGAGCGGCTGCCGAGTGTAGTGCTCCCCGTTGGAGATGTTCTCGGGCAGGTTCTGGTTCCTGCTCTCCGGCAGCAGGAGGATGCAGATGATGCAGATGAGCGTGCAGCAGGCAAAAATTATGTGGTGCAGGAAGTAGCCTTTCTGGTTGTGCAGGTCGATGATGGGTGCCGTCAGCATGCCAAAGCCCGCGCTGGCCAGCACCAGCCCCAGCCCGCCGCACCTATGGGGAGAGCACAGGCACACGTGGTTAACGGCCGAGGTCCAAGCCTGCCGCAAGGGGGCACGGGACCTCCCAGAGTGAGGCCACGCGAGTGGGACCACGGGGCCGACGGGGGCCTGGCTCAGGCAGGACCCCCCCTACCAAGCGCATCTCACCTGTGGGATAGCCCAAACACCTTCACCTTAGCTATCTTTGTACCACTTCTAGTTAACATTGTCTCTTGCCAGCTCAACATTTTTTACTTTATTTCAAAAGGCAGTGTTACAATACTACTGTAAATGGAAAAGCACTCGCCATAAATAATATGCAATGACACAGTATTAGTAAACTGTACTATTTCCCCAAGTTTGCTCTTCATTTAGAAACAGGTCAGTTGGCAGGTGGGAGGTGGATTAATGGGTTAAAGAGGATGAGACAGACCTGCCAGCACTCACAGAGATCTCCAGCCAGAACTAGAGAGACCGGAAGATACTTCAAAAGATGGTACTTTTTCTCACTGTGAGTTCTTATTCATTGTTGTGTCCTGTGTATTTCCTAAAATCATTCTGCACACCACCAGTGGAAGCGGTCCCCTCTCTGAGCTACCGTGCCAGAGGCCATGTACTGTGACTGAGTGGGAGCCTAGAGCAGCATGTGCCATTTATCTCCACTCCTCTGCCATTTGGGGGAACCTACCAGAGTCCCAAAGAGATTAGGCGATACGCAACATTTAAAAAGTCCATCATCGCTCGAACATCTCTCCTTTGACATAAAAGTGTATTTTGGGGGAGAAGGTGTCTGTTGGTCTCTGGGAAGCAGTGCAGTGCTGGACTGCAGAAAAGTGGACCGTGATGTTCACGTGACAGGAAGTCATGGTCCCACAACGCACAGGCCAGGGAGGGCTGACTGGTCTCAAGGAAGGGGGAGTGGAGCTCTCTGCTTCCCGTCAGAGTGCGGACACACACCAGTGGGCAGAGGGTGTGGGGATGCGGGTCTTGGTCAGTTTAAAGAAGACCTTCCTCTGGAGTTGCTTAAGAGCTGTGCCCCACCCTTTAGCGAGGAGACCTTTATTCTTGTATGCCCCTAGGCAGAAGGCTCCTGCGGCAGGCTCTCGAGGAGCCTCTGATTGTCTTGGTTGGCACTACATGTGGCTCTGTCTCATCAAAATACTGACCTAAGATCAACAGACAAAAATCAACTATATGTCTACACGCTAGCAACAAAGAAGGTGAAAAATTAAGAAAATTCCATTTATCATAATTTCAAAGGAACAAGAAGGTACCTGGAAATAAGTAAAAAAAAAAAAAAAAAAAAGCAAGACTTGGGGCACCTGAGTGGCTCAGTCAATTAAGCATCTGACTCTTGATTTTGGCTCAGATTGTGATCTCAGGGTCATGGGATCGAGCCCACATTGGGTTCATGCTCGGCACAGAGTTTGCTTATCCCTCTCCCTCTGCTCCTCCCTGCACTCATACCTATACATCCACGCTCGCTCGCTCTCAAAGAAAGAAAATCTCAAAAGAGAAAAATGCAGGATTTGTATACTAAAAACTATAAATCACTCTTTAGAGAAAATCTGAAATATAAAATAAATGAAGAGACAGTCCATGTTTATGGATTGGAAGACCCAGTACCGTTAAAATGGCAATTCTTCCATCTTAGGTGGAATGTATAGATTTAACACAATCCCTATCAAATTTCCAGATGATAGGTCCCCCCCACCCCGCCAGAAATGATAATCTGATCCCAAGACTTACATGGGAATGCAAAAGACCCAGAACAGCCAATACAATTTTGAAACTTGGCGAAATTCAAGGACTTATTGTCCCAATTTCAGAACTTCATATAAAGCTATATTAATAGTGTGGTCTTGGTGTATCGACAGATCAGTGGAACAACTGAGGGTTCAGAAATAAACTCTCATATTCATGGTCATACTCATGGTCAAACTCTCATATTCATGGTCAACTGACTTTTGACAGAGGCAAATTCAATAGGGAAGAGTCCTTCAACAAGTGGCTGGGACAGCTGGTTATCCAGGCGCAAGAGAAAGCAGCTGGGCCTTTATGTAACATGATACATGAACTCAGAACTGAAATGAATGTAAGCGCTAAACCTGTAACACTTTTAGGAAGAAAATACAAAGGGAAATGGTGATCTTAGGTGAGGCAGATTTCTTACATATGACACCAAAAGCAGGATCTAGAAGAGAAAATGATCAAAAGGACTTCCTCAAAAAAAAAAAAAAAAAAAAAAAAACTTCTGCCCTCCTAAAGTGCAGAAGTTTTTTTTTTATTTCTCAAGAAAATGGAAAGAGAAAAAACAGACTGGGAGAACATGGTTACTGAGGATGTCTGAAAAAGGATCTGTATCCAGAATATATAAAGAACTGTCAACCAATTTAAATAATGGGCCAGGGGTTTGAATAGACATTTCTTCAAAAGACACTATACAAAGTATAAAACATTCAAAGCACCCGAGCAGATGTACAGTATCCCTGGACATTAGATGCATACCCCAACCACAATGAGATACCGCCTCACACCCACCAGGACAGCAACGATCAAAAAGGCAGAGAATGGGGGGTGCCTGGGAGGCTCAGTCGGTGAAGTGTCTGCCTTCGGCTCAGGTCATGATCCCAAGGTTCTGGGATCCAGCCCCACACTGGGCTCCCTGCTCATCAGGGAGTCTGCTTCTCCCTCTCCTTGTGTTCTCTCAAATAAAAAAATAGAATCTTAAACAAACAAACCAGAGTGACAAGTGTTCGTGAGGCTGCACAGAGAATGAGACCCCCAAACACCACCGCTAGGAAGGGAAAGGGGGGGCAGCGGCCGTGGAAGCGCTTGTCAGTATCTCAAACAGTTAAATGAGAACTCCGCTCTCATGAGACCTAGGAAACCTAGAGCCTACAGAAACTCAGAAGTGAATATTTGCTGCAGCATTATTCATAATAGCCCCAAATCCGACAGAATCCTGGCGTTTACCACCTGGTGAGATAAACTGTGGCACGTCCCGGACAACGGAACAGTACCCCAGAGTAAGGAGTGTAGCACTGACACCTGCCACAGCCTGGACGAGTTTCAGAAATGTTATACTACGTGACTGTAGACTCCATTTATACAAAATTTCGAAAAAATGACGGGGGTTGGGGGGTGGGGGACAGATCTACAGAGACCAAAAGCAGATTACTGATTGCCTGGGGCTGTGAGCGGGGACAGGGAGGATGGCAAAGGGCCAGGAGGGAACTCCCTGAGGGGATGGAAATGTTCGCCATCTGGATTTATGGGGATAATGGCGCCAAAGATTATTGACTTGTATGTTTAAAATGCATGCATTATATGGTATATAAATTATACTGCAGTAAATCTTAAAAAACACAAAAACCAACCCAACACTGTTCTATCTGTGGGGACTGGGGTGTCCTAACAAACCCCCAAAGCTTCCAGTGTGGGGCGGCCACCCAGGCCTCCCCTCTATCCCCCCTGCTGCTCAGGCTGGGGCGGGGGTTCTGCTCTGCTTGGCTCAGCAGTGGGCTCCCTCTTCCTGGGGCCTTCCCAGGGCCTTGCTGTCAACAGTGAACCAACAGTCCCTGCTGTCTACAGTAGGCCCTCTGGCTGGCCAGTCCTAGATCCACATGAGTGACAGAAACGAGGAGGGACTCGGTGTCTGGGGCTCCCTAGGTCAATAGCTGTCCCTAAAGGCCATCGTAAAGCGGATGAATCAGTTTGATGGTCAAGACATGAAGGAGCACAGAAAAGAAACACTGTTTCTCAGAGAGTGGACCAGAAGACTGACAATCACATGTGCATGCTTGGGACAATGTTGGGGGTGGGGTTCTCCCTTCCTCATTGGTCACGTTTCGTAGCAACAACGAAAGACACTGCTCTCTTTCCCTTCTCTCAGCCCCAAATAAGAAAAAGCCTTGTACCTCTGCTCACGGGAGGGGGTCCCTCACACCCTCGTGCTGGGTGGGGGGGGGGGGACACACTGACTTCAGGACAAAGCCAGAGCCTGGGAGTGGCCAGACTCTTCCCTGTCTTGGCCTCCTCTGTCCAGCCGCACCCAAGCCCCATGGCTTCCAGTTCGGCCAGTCTGGGTCACACTCCCCTAACTGGCATGTCTTGCATCCTTCCTACTCCCTGGGGCTCTTTCCTCACTGCTGACAAAGTGACTCTTCTAGAATGTGGAGTGGATCATGCCGCTCTCTTTTTCAGAGTCCTTCGAGGGCTCCCTCCCACCTCTAGCTGAGCCCTGGCCCCTGCACCTGCCTGACGTGCACCCCCAGACCCTGAGCTCCTTGGCTCTCTCCCTCACTCTCTCTGTGAGGAGGCTGTGACCTCTCTGCTCAGCTCAGGTCAGCCAGGCTCCCCGGGGGCAACAGTTTCCTCCGTTCTGCTGAGGAGGGAGCGGGGAGGCCCTTCCTGGTGGTCCCCAGGCCTGGCAGGGTTCCTGGCCCGGAGGCTCAGTGGGGTCAAGCCGGGCAGCAACTGCCACGTAGTGCAGCAGGCCCGTGTGCACATGCACAGGCCAGAGCAGCCACCAGACGCTCCCTGCTCCTCGGGCCGGAGTGCGCTGGTTACGAGCACAGGTCGGGAGCCAGTGGGCCTGGGTTCGAATCCTGCCTCCACCACCACGCAGGCTCACCTACCTGGGCCTCAGGGAGGATCTGACAGAGGGACAGGAAGGGCACATCAATGGAGACAGCGTGCTGGTGTCCCTGAGGCTGGGCCAGGCATTGCCAAGTGCATGCTGGCTGTTGTCATTCCCAGCTGTCTAAGCTCCTTCTCCCTTCTCTGTTGGCCTCCCAAGGCAGAAATCTCACTGTATTTTTAACGTCTTTTTTGCTGCATTAATGTTGAACAAGTGACAAAGTGCAGGAGGTGAAGGGAGGGCAGGGAGATCAGTGGGTTAGTTGGGGTGTTGCTGGTTCCTCCCGGGAGCGCCAGAGAGTGACGGCGGGCCCGGGGCTGAGCAAGTTCAAGCACTGGGAGGATGACAGGAAGATGGGTCCAGAGCCTCCCGAGATGACAGAGACCCAAAGGTGGGCAGAGCCTGCTGGCACCGCTCTGGTCCTTCCTCTTCCTCTTTCCCTGGGCCTCCCTATCCACACCCTGCACCTGATGCCTCCCGAAGCTGCCTCTCACCCACCCCCCACCCTCCTTCTAGGGACCCCTGCTCCTGCTCACTGTCCCTTCAGAACGAAGCCTCGCTCCCTCCCACTGCTTCTTCGCATACACACATCCCTCATGGGGGCCCCTCTCCCTCCAGTGTGCTCCCTGCAGCACCCCCCCAACCCCTGCCTGCTTCTTGTGCTTGTGTCTGTGGGTCCCTCACAGACTGAAGAGGCTTTCGGGGGTAGGGACCAGCTGGTTGCTAAAATGGCCCCAATGAGTCACACCTCCAAGCGTTCATACCTTTTTATCTTGAGTGTGAGTAATTTGCCTTTCACCATTAAAATATGGCAAAGGTAATGAGATGTCCCTTCCATGATTAGGTTATGAAAAGACTGACTTCTAGAAGATTCTCATGCTGGCTTTGATGAAGCAAGCTGTGATGTTATTACACTCCAGGTGGCGGGGAACTAGGGTGACCTCCAGCCAGCAGGGAACTGATGCTCTCAGTCCAATAGTGAGGAACCGAACCCTGTGTTCTGGTGGGAATGTCTGTCCTCCCACCCACCCCAATTCCTGTGTTGAGCTCCTGATCTTCAGTGTGATGGTGTCAGGAGGCCGGGAACTTCGGGAGGTGATTAGGTCTGGTTTGGGAGGTGATCAGGTGCCTTAGAAAAGGCACCCCAGAGAGCTCCCTCACCACTCCACCACGTGAGGACATGGAATCCCAAAGGGATAGAGGAAGGATGGCCACTGATAAACCAGGAAGCAGACCAACCAAACACCAAATCTGTGGATGCCTTGATCTTGGACTTGCAGCCTCCAGAAATAAATTACTGTCATTTATAAGCCACCCAGTCTGTGGTATTCTAGTTTAGCACGAACACACAAAGACCAAGTCCTGAATGAGCTTGAAGCCCGATGCTACCCTGGCTGACTGCAGCCCATGGGAGATCCTGAAGCAGAAGGCCCAGCTAGGCTTTGCCAACTCCTGCTCACAGACACTGTGAGACGACAAGCTGGTGTTCTTTTAAGCCACTAAGTTTTGGGATAATTTGTTACACAGCAATAGATAACTAGTACACACAGTGAGTGATGGAATTTCCTAGCCTTAGGTATGGAAGAAGACAGCCACCTCTCACCCAGACTGGGATGTGTCACCAGTCCTATGTGTTAGAAAGCCTTTTGCCAAGGGAGAGACGGGAAGGACTGTAGAGTAGGAACACAAGGAATAGCAATATTTTGGGGGAGGCATCCCCCAGATACAGCTCCCTTCCCAGGCAGACAGTCCCAAACCACCTTATGAAGACACTGCACCTTTCTGTTAGTATTTTTTCATATGCCTACCGTCCTTATTTAGTCTATGAGCTTGTCAAGGGCAAGGATTATTTTCTAGAATATCAACAAGCACGTATTATTTATGCTTAATAAATATTGGATGCTTATGGATTATGCTGGCTTCCTAGGTAGGAAGGTCAGCTCACCCGAATGAATGGGGCGGGTTAAAAATAGATGACCATCAGGAAGAGTGATGGGATGGGAACCAAGCATACGGACACCTAAAATAGCCCCTTCTTCTTTTCGGTCATTCTGGCCACTTGAGAAGCCGCAAGATGTTGCAAGGGACAGACGGATGCCAGGGATAATGGATGTGTTTCCTTGGGGCCCTTACTACCAGTAAGACATCCTTTTCTCTGCGACCTTCTGGATTTCCATGGGACCTTCCTGTCACTACATGTGGACGGCACTGACAAGCAGAGGGAGACTAGTCTTGCTCAGTGCATATGAATTCCACACCTGAGTTAACTTCAGGATGGGAGGTTCCACGGACCCATGGGGAAGGGTGCAAACAGTCACGGTCAAGGCGGCAGAAGTTAGCACGGGACAAAGTCTCGCATCATAATGCCAAAATAATACATTAATAATTCATGTCAAATATATTTATGGTAGGATTAGCTCACGTAAGTATCTGTGTATGCGTCTGTGTGTGTATAAATAAAACGCAGTCTACGTTTGTGTGCATATATAATATGCAATATTTCTTTATGTGTTTTTTTCCACAAAAGCAATTTTCTGTTTGCTTTTCGGTCAAGAATACCTTGAAATTATTCAGTAAGGTTAGGAACACCTTTGAAAGAATTTGGTATAGCATTCTTGGCTTTGTGTTGTCTTTTTGAAATCTCTGTTTAGAGAATGGAGTCCTTATTTCGTGCTTGGCTCTCAAGTGCTCACCTTTCTTTCTTCCCCTAAAATGCACTCTGTGCATGTCCTGCTTTTCTTTAGACTGTCACTAGAGGGCAGCATGTACCCACGTGTAAATAGAGCAGGCAGCAGGCTCAATTTACAGATAAAAGAACCAGGGGGCAAATTTTGCCTCCCTGTGCCTTAGGAGCACAGAAAATTTTAATATCCACCGGATATCTTTATTTCACTAGTAATAATATCTAAATTAAGGATATAAAAGCTGATACACAGGTAGACTTACTATTAGAAGTAGTAAGCTTAAATTAAGAATTCCAGAATCTTCAAATAATTCTTTTAAACATGGGAATACCGAGCATCTTGTATTTAAACAGAACAAACCTCCCATTTCTCACTTCCTCTTCCGTTTTACTTAATTTGTCTTGACTCCATTTCTGTGAAGTCAAGGATTAACAAATATTTGTGCCAGTTTTGCAGAAATAATATAACTGCCAGAAGTACTCGGGTAGGAATAATTAATAATATCCATTGTCATCACTGAGGCTGGATCCTCTCTACAGACTCCTTTTCCCCTCAGCATCACTACCCTGTATGTAACAAGGCCGTCAGTCATAACTTGTCTAGTGTTAGGGCAAAGAGATGAAGTCTGGCTGAAGGACTTGCCTAAGGCCACACGGAGGAAAGTGACCTCTGCGGTCACACACACAGCCACCTGCTCTCATGCCCAGATCCAAATCTGAGGCTCGAGGCCACATTCTCTATGCTTTGCTTGTTTTTTGTCCCTCTGTGGAACACCAAGCCTGCGTTCTGTGGCTCCTTGACCTTAGCATTTGTTGTTGTTGTTGTCTGTGTGTGTGTGTGTGTGTGTGTGTGTGTGTGTGTTTGTGTGTGTTATGTATATAATATATATATTTAAGACACAAATCTTTTAAAAAGTTAAATAGACTCCACATGTCTCATTACACAGGCCATCTTTGTCCTTGGTGCCTGTTCCTGAGGCACCTTTAGTAGGGAGGACAGCAGGGTCCAGGTTCTTAGTCCTGAGGCTTGAATAGGGAGGAATCACTGAGAAGGAAGTTCTCAGAGAAGGCAAATTCCAAGAAAGAAGTTTCTAGAGAAAGGAGTAGGACAGTGCAAAGGAGAGGAAGCCAAAGATATCAGGAAGGAGCAGCTGAGCTCAGACAGACCAGAGCATGAACAGCCAAGGCCTAGGGGCTTGGAGGGAGCCTGTGTGGAGCTGCTGGACAATGAAACGGGCTTGTGATCCCCCGCATCTGCCTCATCTCTGAACTTTGCTGAAGGGTGAGGAGGTAGGTGATGTCCTCACGGGCTCCTCTGCAGATGGACACTGCAGAGAAAAGATGGTGCTGCACCAAAAAAACACCCAGTTCTTCTAGATCAACCAGGCCCCGGGACCACTTCTAATTAAGCCCAAGGGCAGGGCTGCTGCAGACACAGGGTCCACCCCATCTGCCTGCAGAGGCACCCGAGTCCTGAAGCCTCGGGAAGCGAACTGAGGGAGGGTGTGTTGCCAGTGACGCCATCCAGACCAGGCCTGGGTGGGAGGGAAGCACTTTTCTCCAACAGAGAGTCTGATGGGATCTCACGACACGATGAATACATTCATCAGACCCTAGTGAGTGTGTCATTCCTGGACAACGGATTTCCACGAGCCCCTGTACGAAAAAGTTCTCATCCTCCGATTTGCTTCTTGTTAGTGAATCCAGGCATCTTCCCCTGGGCTACTGGTTCTGGGTCAGGAGGGAAGTTTTTAATAACAGCCTTGTAGAAAAAAGGTTCATTTCATATTAAGAAAAATGAAGCTCATGGAATACTGTATGTCAGTTACACTTCAGTGAGTAAAAGAGGAAGCTCGCACACCCCAAGCCGCTCACCCTCTTTTATCTGCGATTCAGCTGTGTGAAGGAGGGGGAGGGGAGGAAGGTCAATTTCTGTCCTGGGGACTCTGCAGGAACTGTCCCAGAATGTGTTTGCAAGAAAGAGCCAGGCCGCTGAAGGGGAGGGGTGCAGGAGTGACTCTAGGACCCCTTCCCTCCTGGCTGGAGACCCCGGTTGGCCTCGATTTCCTTTCATCCCTCTCTGAGTACAAAAACAGCACCAAAGGTCAAATATTTTTTCTAGTATGTCATCTTGGCAAGCCAAATCGAAGAATGTATTTGTTGAATTTCTATTCCCAAATGATCTTGGCAGGTCTGCATCAAAGAGGAAGAGGATAGTGCATTTCCTTCCGTTTAGCTTGTTAAGCAAAATCTAACAATGACTAATGAGGTCCACCACCAGCACAGTTAAGGGGTGGCCGCCCCCAGAGAAAGGTCCACAATAATGCCAATCTATAGGGAGACCAGCGGGAAAGCCAGAGATCCGACCTTGACTTCTGCTTTAATGAAAGAACCCTCTTTGCTGGATTCTTTGGTCAAGGAAGAAAATTTTAACTAGGAAAAAGAAAAGACACGGAGAGAAATACTGTCTGTTTGAGACATTTTGCAGCCTCGAGCATGAAATAAGGTTCAGGCTTTTTTCTTCACTTTGGCTTAGGAGAGGGTCGGTATAAGGTGAATTACTTGGCATTTAATTGCTTTTTTTCTTATATATATACCATCCCTTGGCATTGTACTCCACAAGCACCGAGTAGCCTTCAGACTTGGCGCGCATTGTAAAAATCTGGGAGAATGAAGCAAAATGAGGTCATGTGAAATTTCTCTTGTCAGCATGACTCCTAGAAATGTGGGAAGAAAGTCCATGAATCTACCTGCCTTCACCCAGAGCCCTTCCCAGCACCCAAGGGTCTAAAATAATTAGTCTGCACAAGTCTTGCCTTGACCTGTACTGGGCTCTCTTCTCTGCCCGTGTGGGAAAGTCAGGGTGGACGGGTGTTGTCATGCTGACTTCTGGGTTTTCTTTCACAGCTGAATAACTGCCTAATTGATTCACAGTTTATATGTTCGAAAAGCATGTGTGTTAGCAATGCTAATGATATTCCCATGCCAAGTTCAGTGTGATGTCAATCACAGTGAGCCCTTCTGTAAGTCACAAACAGTAATTACCAGGAAAATGACATGATTCCGTAGTTAAGTGATGCCCTTTTAACTGAAGGCAAACCCTTTTATTATGCTGTAATCTTAATAACATCAAAGGGTAGGTACCAGTTAGGTACCACTATCTGGGACTAGCACCAAGAAAGGATCAGACCTTACTCCGTGAACTAAGAAAAGATAGTTAAGCCCCAGGTAACACCCCCTTTCAGATGGAACCGTACACGGCTTCCTGCACCCTGAAAAGTTCCCTGCTCCCTGCTCCTCTGGCTCCTTGCCTGGACAGAGCCCAGGGTCAAGCTCTCAGCTGACTCTCGGTTGCCTCAGAGTCAAGGCAAAGCTCTTCAGCTGAAGGCCGGACATGCCCGGCATGCATGCTGTGCCCTGGTCTGGAGGCCAGGGCAGGACACAACGGATGCTGGTTCATTCCACAGGAGCCTCGCTCCACACCGAGCCCTCTCTTGAGTCCCAGAGAGAAGGTGCAGGTGGGGCCCGTCCTGTGACCTACCTGATTACCGTGGGGGTGATCTCGGCACAGAAGAATACACTGAGGCTTCCCACTGCGTGGGAGGCGAACATGCCCACGATGGAAAACGTGATGGAGAACTTGTCCTTGACACTATCACTCATACCTGAAGGAGAATCAGAGGGAGACAGTGAGGGGGCATGGGCAGAAGGGAAGGGAAAAGGAGGCTGGCAAGGCAGGTGGTGGGGGACGGTGCAGAGACAGCAGCGGGACAAGGGATGGGGGAGGGACCAGGTCCACACGAAGGGTCTTCCACCTTCCCCCTTCCCCAGTTCGGGGTGCAGCATGGGACACTCAGTTCCCTCTGGAGACCGAGGAGCACTTCTAGGTGTAACGGGTCAGACCCTCTTGGTAGAAGACTTTGTTGGGGGTTCCCGTGATTGCCTGTGGGCTGGGAATGCTGGAGCTCATGCGGATTCCAGATTCCAGAGGCCACAAGCCATGCCTGGCAGAGGGGAGGCTGGTGGTCTCCCCGTGACTCTAGCAATGTCCCTCTATCCCAGCCTTTGGAGGAACAAGGCCTCCGCCTCTAGAGAGCCCTGGCTACCATGGCCTCAGTTTTGACCCATCCAAAGCACAGGACAGGGTATGCCAGGTTGGACTGAAGGGAACAAAAACTCCAATAACCCAACAGAAGAATTTATGGCCTGGAGGGACAGTGCTTAACCCATCTGAGCACCCCGCAAATGGCACCAGAGTCTGACCGCACACCCAGGCAGCGTCTAGCACAGAGCACGGGCATGCGGTTGGGGTCGTACATTGGGGGCACAGCCCAGTTCCCTGCAAAGCACATCCTGAATACAGGGGCCCTCAGAGCAGACAGTCCTGGCAGCACGGGCTCGGACAGGCCAGGCACGTGCGGCCAGCATCTCTGCCATCCCCTTGGCCGAGAGCAGCCAGCTGCTGTGATGGACACGGGGACAGCAACTTCCCCTGGCGGCACAGTCGGCAGGGCGTCCGGCACTCCCTGGGGGTTTCTCATCTCACCCAGGCACCGTCCGTAAGACTGGCTGCAGCAGGGCTCCAGGCTGACTGACTGCCGAGGCTAGGGTGGGGGTGGGGTGGGGTTGGGGGGAGAGGCGAGGCCATGCGTGCAAGCCAGGCACAGACTGAGAAACGAGGTGCTCTTTCTAGAGGCAAGAGGGAGTAGAGAATACAAATGTATGCTTATAGTGTCCAACCTACGGCCAACTTCAGCTGCAACTCTTGAAGGATAAGGAGAGAGGGGGAGAGAGACAGGAGGAAACCACAGTCTGTGAGTCTTGACGAAAAGGCCCGTTTAGGTGCAATAAAAAGCGATCAAGTGCCCGGCGCGGGCCTCGGGACTCACCTGAGTCTGGATGCTGGCTGTACTTCCCAATCACTGCAGCGCGGGAAGTGACGGCCCCCGTGCGTTCGTGGGTGAAGACAGTGCGTGGAGAGGGGGAAAAGAAGGCCTGTTAGGTATGAAGCCGCTACCCTGCTTTCCCACGTGACTGGCTTCTCCGTGACCTCCCTTCCAGCCTGGGTGGGCCCCCTGCCCCCTGCCAGGCCCATGGGGAGCAGGGCCAATGCCTGCTGCGGGCCAGTTGTTAGGATGCAGAGGCCTGCGGGCAACAGCGCCCCTGGACACGGCCTGGCTTCCAGATGTGGGGGGAAATGGAACTCTTCAGGGCAGAGACCCTAGCAGCTCCTCTAGACCTCTAGCTGAAGGATTAATTTCACTGTGAACAATTCTCCCCCTGTCACTGCCGGTCTGTGCTGCAGGGAGCAGCAGCAAGGACCGCTGGGGCAGACCTGTCAGGCGGCATTTCTGTGTGCTCTGGGCCCTGAGGCTCACGGCTTCTCATGTGCACCTAGTTTCTGGAGCTTTCCGGCTCAGGGACAAGGAGCGCACCTGTGACACCCCCAAGGGGCTGCCCTTCCCTGCCCCAAGGCTCAGGAGCTTGCACGGGGCTCCCTGGAAGGGCAGCTTGGCGGCCCCCGCCAGGAGACAAACACCACTTCTCTGTTTCCTTATTTGTCACAGCTGAAAATAAGACCTGTCTTCCAGCAAGAGGCAGAATGCATGGGAACGTGACCAGATTAGGGAAATTGCTCCCGAGGCTGAAAGGAGCTGTTCTTTAATACAGTTTGCACAATGAGGTTGAGAAAATTTTGAGTTTTTTTTTTCTTTTTCTTCTGTTCGGGACACTGACTCGCCCATTTCGGAGCAGGAGAAGACTTTTTGTTTGGTTAGCAGCTCTGGTCTGTGCTGCACCTGGACAAGCCTCGAGTCCAAGTGGGCTCTCCTTGTGCAGGAGGGGAGCGATCCATGGCCTCTGTTCCTCACAGGGGCCAAGCCTGTGCAGGGAGCTCCGTGCTTGGTGAGAGAAGGCTCAGCTGCCTGGTTCTTTGGGGTCTCGCTCCCGGCCGGTCAGAGGGATGCCTGGTGCTATTTCCATGCATGAGGAGCCGTGACAAGTATGTCGCCTGGATTCCCTAGTTTTTCTGTGTTATTTTTAGCATTTACTGAGGAATTCTCTGGCCCAAAGATAAGCTGATAAACTTGGGAGGAGCTGCTGAAAAGCAGTATTCCAGTTCAAGGGTGTCAAAGGGCCCCCTGGTGTCCCGTGAAAGAGTGCATTGTTCTTCTAGTCACGTGACCTATGACAAAGACACAGCCTGGCCCTCTGTGAAGTCTCTCGCCCACTAGGACTCTGTGGGCCTCCCATGCAGGGAATGACCTGTAGCCAGGAAGGCTCCCAGGGGGAAGCACAGGGCACTCAATTGAGGGCAGTCACCATGGCCATTCCAGTCCTTCCCAAGGCACTTTCCTCAAACTGTTGATTCTGGAATAATAGCTCAGGTCACAGAAAACTTCCCTCCAGTCTCACCCAGCTCTGTCCAATATGCTTCGGTCACAGGCCAGCTCCCCTCCCCCACGCTCGCGCCCCCCCCCCCCCCCGGCCATCCACTCCCCTGACCCACTCACGGTTGAGGAGCCCAAGCTGCAGAAGCGAGGCCAGGGCGGTGAGGATCATGAAGAGCAGCAGCCCGCCCCTGCGCCCCAGGAGCCTGACCACCAAGCACATGGCCAGGCAGGACGCCAGGGCGATGCTGGCCACGGTGTAGTAGTCGGCATAGAAATTCTCCAGGAGCGGCACTTTCACCTCATGGCCCATCATGCTCCGGGCAAAGCAGTGGTGGATCCCGTAGCCCGTCAGCCTGTGGGGAGACGCACGGCCGAGGGGGCGGTGGGCCGGTGGACAAAGGCAGGAAGGCTCAGTGACCAGGAAACAGAGCGGCAACTCAGCATGTCCCGGAAAACATGCGCTCGCCACGAGCGAGTGCACGACCGGGCGCAAGGGCAGAGCGACTTCAGAGACATGACCAGAGCGGGCCCCTCTTGGGACGGGGGACTCGCTCTCCTTCACATTCCCTTTAGCAGAAGAGCGGGGCCACACAAGCAGCGAGACCTTCCGTTCGAACACCAGCCAACAAATCCATCCTGACAAAGCACTCCCCACGCCTCAAATCACTTCATCCCATGTGGGCACCTAGGAGCTCCTGTCAGACCCATTTCACAGATGGGCAAAAAGACCTAAGGAGAGTAAGCAGCTTGCACACCAGTCTACTGAGCGGACAGGTGACAACTTCGAAGGCATCCTGCCTGTCTGGGCCTCAGCTCTTCCTTTAGCACTCAGGGTTCTGCCAACTTGGGGATGAGTCCAGAGAACTACCGACTTAACCCATTCCTGCTGCTACTGACAGACATGCCCTGGGAAAGCTGTAGAAGTCAGGCCTGGTGAAGACGTCTGGTCTTGGAGACTCTGTCCATTCTTAACTTACACTCTTTCCCTTCCTTTGCCCTGGGTCAAGCCTCTTTCTTTCCTTCCCCCAGAGAATCCTATAAACCTGCTGGGACATGTGTGTCCGGATCGCCGGAGGCAGATGTCCAGTCTAGGAAATGGGATTCTGAACGCACCGGGGCCCCCCACCTCCACCGCCGCGGGAAGCTGCAGGTGCACACGCCCCACGAGGGCAGCCGTGAGAGCTCATTGGTGATGTCAGCCCTCGGCAGCCATCCCAGAGCTAAAAACTTCCTTCTCTCCCAAACCCTCTTCCGTGCTTTGGGGAAATCAATGTGCTTTTATCACACCATGAGGATGCGTCAAGGTCAACGGCAACAGACCCCTGCCCTGGTCGGAGGAGGCTGCCATTTGCCAAATGAACTCATTTCCATGTGGGAAATCCTCGGCAGAGGGCCTGCTGGGGCCGTCCTTTTATCATCGAGCAACTGGTGAGATCCGGTTCCTCTCTGGGGATCCCAGATGACTTTCTCTGCTGCTCAGACTACTGAGGTCTCAGGGAAATCTACCTTTTTGTTCTGGGAGGAAGGCAGTCTTCTGACCACAGCAGGGAACAAGGTCAGAGAGAGGCATCCCCCTTCCCCCAAAGAAGAAGCATTAAAATGGAAACTTGCCACCTCCTTTTTGTCACAATTTGTGTTTTTTTCCCCAAACTAAAAGTTGGAGAAGTCATTCCATTTTTAATGGTCCCACCAGCCTAACTAGCTAGTGTCTGTCTGCGACTGGACAGTGGCACGGTGGCCGGGTCCGGAGCTGGCTGTGAGTGTGGAGGCTGAGGCATCAGGGCTCCAGCTCTGACCCACTGTGTGCCTAGGGCCTCTGTCCCCCCAGGTGTAGGACAAGGGTGTAAGTAGGAACCCCAATATCAAGAACCGATTAAATGGCGCTGCTATTTAGATAGAAATAGCTGTGGGGACGGTTGGACCAGAGCCTTGACCGTGGGCCTCTTTCCTGGACAGCAGTCCGGAGGCCTTTCACAGCTGAGTGCAAAACTGCCCCCCACCATAGCCTCTAACACCAAATGGGGGTTAACACCCCACCGCCCCTTAGGTGACCTCTGACCCTGAGTGAAGGCCACCTTGTGTGGTCAGGGAAGGGTGGGGTAATTAAGCCATGGGTCAAAATGAGAAAGACCTTCTTGGTAACACTGATATTGGGGCTCAACCCAGGGCCTCTTGGTAAAGAGCAAAGCTCTCCGGGCTGGCCAAAGGCCTCTGCGTGGCTGTAATTCAGGATCCAGCTGTGGGAGGAGGAGGGTCCCACTATCCTCTCCTCCAGCCCCTCTTTCCCCCAGCCTCTCCCCGACACCCCCCCTCTCCGTGTCCCTCTTGCAACTCACGAGTTCACACACAGGACCACGATGTTTTTCCACAGGTTCCGGGTTCCCACCACTTTCACGATGCAGACCTTCTTGGGCCTCCGGGAAAGCTCCTTCTCCAGCTCTGCAGGGAAAGAGAGCCTGTGACCTCTCGGCAGGACCCCGGACAGGCGACCTCATGCACGTTCCCAGATGTGGGCATCATGACAAGGGAAACAATTTTTTTTTTTTTCTTTAAACCAGGAGATAGGGTCTGGCCCTCAGGTTAGAAAACGTGTCCACAGTCACTAGCTTTGCACTTCAAATTTCCTCGTGGGGCCAGAAGGGAGCCACGGCACGCCATCTGTGTCCCTTGCCACTGTAAAACCTTTCTTGCCAGAGAGGCAGGATCTGCACAAATAAGCCATCAGGGCAGACTCACTCCGCTCTGCCTGAGCTCAAAACTCAGTGACATTCTAGGTTACGGAGGCACCGATCAGGTTCTGGCTATGTGAAAATAAGTGGTTCCTTCCCGTCTAGGGTCTGATCTGTCTGCCTCATCCGCTGCTCAGAGGCCAGGAGAAGCGCACGCTCCTATGCTCCCTAACTTCGTGGGTGGCGATCTCCAAAAGAGAACCACACGCGCGAGTGCACACATGTGCACAGAAGGGCAGACATAAGCGTATGCACACATATGTATGTGTACGTCTTAGCGAACAAAGTTCTTTGCAACCTGAGCAAGACAGTGTTTTGCTCAGTGATGTGACCAACTCCAAGGTTATGAAAAAGAGTTTCTTGTGAGGCTCAGACTAGCTCTGAAAGCCGTTCTGAACGGACTCCAGCGGTCTGCAACGCCACATTCACAGGGTTAAGCGGTTTGCGGAAGCTGGGGTGTTGACGTGGCAGTTTCACAGGGAAGGTCAAAACAAGGAAATGCCCCAGCCTTCAGGGTCTGCCTGTGCTTCTGGGAGCAGAAATGTCCCACATTCAGCCTCCGAGGCCCCTCCCTGTAGGTCCTCAGGGAGTCATTCTCTACTCATGAGCTCAAAAAGGAAAAGGAGACCTGACCCACTGGTGGGTGGCCGGTGCTCCTCAAGACTGTCAAGGACACGAGAAATAAGGCACAGACCAGAGGAGGCTGGGGAGGCGTCACCATGAAGTGTGATCCTGGGACAGGAAATCATTAATGGAGAGACTGGTGACATCCAGGGAAAGGCTGGGGTCGGTTAGCCGCGCCGTTCCAGTGGCAGTTTCTCAAGTGAGACAAAGGTCCTGTGGTAGTACGTTAACAATAGGGGACATGGAGTGCAGGGGATTCAGAAATTCTGTACTAGGTTTGCGACTTTTCTGTAAACCTAAAAATATTCCAAAATAAGTTGACTAAGAAAACCCAACCAACCAAACCAACAGCAGCAATATGGGTGGGAAGGCCCAGTCTACTGAGGAGAGCTTCCGAGCTTGGAAAAAAGAGAACTGCCTCAGGAGAGACCCTAGAGCACCGTGTGCAAAGGGGACCGAGCTACTGAAGTGCTCTCTGGTATTCCTTAGGGCCATTCCCACCCTTGGACGTCCCCACTTCAACTCTCCTCTTGTACCTCCTTCCTGCCATCCCATGGCTGAAGGGACAAAAACCTTATTAGTTTGGAAGGAAAATATGTAGCTTAACCATGAGGACTTAGTAGTTACTTATTTAAACAACTTTTTTTGGGGGGGGGCGAGGGGGGATTAGTGTCACCAGCTGGGGCATTGAAGGGAGAAGGAAAAGTCTTTTGATGTCTGAGGGATGCCATGCCACCTGAGTTTCCAGAACTTTCTTCCTTCCCCTATTTAGATGCAAAATTGAGGTCTGTGCACAAGCCAGAACAGCTAGCACTTCAGCTGTCTATCCATGGCTTCCCCCCAGCTCCTGAGGCCTTCTGAACCTTTATTTTCCCCTCTGCAAACATTTGATTTGCTAATTTGATTTACAAACATTCTTTCCCGTTGGTTAAAATACTACAAAACTTTTAAAGAACATGGAAATAGTATGGTTAACAGATAAAATTTGATCCAATGGTCTGAGTATCTTCACTGTTATAAAAGTTATCAGCAGGTTGTGGGGCCAAGAGGGGCACACCTGGCTGGCTCAGTTGGCTAACCATCTACCTTCAGCTCAGGTTATGATTCCGGGGTGCTGGGATCAAGCCCCATGGTGGGCTTCCTGCTCGGTGGTGAGTCTGCTTCTTCCTCTCTCTCTGCCTCTCTCTCTGCTTCTCCCTCTCCCCCACCACCCCGGCTCACACACTCTCTCTCTCAAATAAATAAAATCTTTAAAAAAAAAAAATCAAACTCATTAGGAATCAACTACAGTAGCCACACTTGTTCACCATTGAAATCGCCCAAGAAGAAAACAGCTGTTAGAATGTTCATGTACGTTAAATTTTTTTTTTTTGTAATGTGGCCCACACTTAATGGCTAATACATTATTGTCTGAAACAGTTGTTTAAAGAAGCCACAGCAACTGTGACAGACCTGAGTGGTGGGTTTTGTTGTTGCAGTTGTTTTTTTAAATAACATTAAACTGGAGAGCCCAAGGTCTACAGAACTGATCACAATCTACAGAGGTAACTGCATTATTCTAAACAGAATGAAATTAACCTGTCTGGGGATATTGATATGTTGTTTCTGTTACACACAGCACTAGCCTATTAACAACAACATAAAACTTCCTCAGCATGAAGTCTGTGTCTCTGGGACAAAATCCCCCAGCTCTGAGTCGTAAGAACCATCAGAGAAATTTTTCCATCTCTCCAGTCATCAGACTGAAATCTGGGGTGTCCTTGAGTCCTTGGACGTGGCTGCACAGGAGTATAGAGGGGATGTGAGTTGATCAGACTCTGAAGCACCAAGGATGGGACTGTTAGAAGCATTTCCTCTCCCTCGCTCTCTTCCGAAGCTCTCTGACCCCCTGTCATGCCCTGTCCCGCCCCCCCACCCCCACCCCCTGGCACATTTCAGCTGGACCTGTCAGGTCACAGCCTCACCTGCGATGCAGCAAGCCTCACCTGCGATGACACACCTGGTAGGATCCCAGTGTTCATTGTTTGTGTTGAGCTTCCTTGGGAAAGCTGCTCTGCCTCTGTTCCTGGGCTGGTAAGTGGGGCAGCGCCCTGTCTTGGAGCATCGTTACAAGGACCAAACAAAGGAAGCGGGTGCAGCCTTGCATGGACCTGGTGAGCAGGTGCCCTTCCTGGCTGGTGCTTTGGCTGACCCAGGTGGTTCTGGCGTCCCCCCACCCCCACCCCCCACCAGCTGCAGAAGGAGACATGTCCCTGCAGACACACAGCAGTCATGACCTCAACAAACCGAAGAGATCCAGGTGAGGGGTCAACCATGCTTCTCCAGGACAGCACAGAGCAAGGAGAAGGTAGTGGCAGGTCACTCAAGCCTCAGAGATGCAGGGAAAATGCAGAGACGATATCTGCATTTGTTGGGAGTAGGGTGAGAGCAACTGGCTTTGCTCTTATACTTGTGTGCACTAACCCGTTCCTATGGACGCTGGAGAAACACCAGTTATGGAAACAGAAAAAGAGAAGAGGGGGAGAAGGAAGAGGAGCAGGAGCATAAGGAAGAGAAGCAACTGTAGCGGGAGGAGGTGGAGCAGCAGAAGAAAGAGGAGGAGCCGAAGCAGGAGCAACAGGAGTAGGAGGAGCAGCAGGAGGAGCAGCAGCAGCAGCAGGAGGAGGAGGAGGAGGGGGAGCAGGCAGAGGTGCAGCAGGAGCAGGAGGAGGAGGAGGGGCAGGAGAAGGAGGAAGAAGAACACGAGGAGGAGCGGCAGCCCCCTCGGCTACTGGAACCATTCCAAAAAAAAGCAGGTGCTACAGGCTCCAAGGCAGCAGCTCTGAGGCCGGGAGCCCAGGCGGAGCCCGAGCCCAGGCGGAGCCCGAGCCAGGCGGAGCCCGAGCTCAGAAACCCAGAAAGCACCTGCTGTCTCTTCCGCGCTGCCCCCCCCCCCCCCCCAGGTAGGGCTTTAGCCATGCGGGCACCTGGCCATTAGGATCAGTGGTTCCGGAGCAAGCCGTGGAGAACGCCTCCAGGGATCTTATCAAAGTCACCTCAGATAGCTCCCTCTTTAAAATCTACCCCACATTTTGACAAGTGACCCGGCAGCGCTGACCTCTGTACTTGCCTGTTATGGCACGTGGCCGCTGCTGGCCTGAAGCCCAGGGGAGGAGGAGTCGGCAGCTAGCGGGGTTAGCAGCAGGGCGCCGGAGTCAGCCGGCCGGGGCTAGCCTCTGTGTCCTCACTTGCTAGTGCTGAGGCTCTGGGCAAGTGACCTAACCCTGGGGACGTGGTGGTGGCTGGATGCATAGATCTGCTTCTCACCTCGGTTTCTGACCAGACCGACCAGACGAAGCGGGGCAGAAGAGGGCAGGAGAGGGCAGAATCCAAGCTCAATCATGGAAAAGGGCTGAGCAAAGCCCTGCGGGGCCTGATGGGGGGACTCGCCATCTCCCATCCCACCAATGCTGGGCCTGCCGGGCTTCTCGGGGGGCGCTGCCCAGAGAGGGCCTGATGCCCGAGGACAGAGGACACCCGCTCCCTGCACGGGGCTTGTTCCTTCCATGTGGAGGGACATCGGCAGCAGGCGGCAGTGCTCCCCAACACTTAGCCTGTCTGGGCCCTGCTGCCCCATTTGTCAAACGTGATTGATGTGCTGATTGACCTCACCAAGGCTCTGGCAAGAAGCAAATACGGGTGCAGTGTGTCTCCCAGGAAGACCTGGGGTGGGGACGGCCCTGCAGAGGGGAGGCCTTAGGTGCATTCTGAGAGCCTAATGCAGGCTGTAGAGTCTTCGAGAGGCAAGTAGAGGCGAGACAGGGTCCCGGAGCAGCTTCACTGAAGGTCATGGGGATCTAGCCCTGGGAGGCTGCTGAGAGATTTCTGAGCAGGCGGTGTGAGGGGAGGGGCAGCGAGAGGGAGACAAGGCAGATAGAACAGGTAAGGGACGGGGGATTGGTAGGTGGATGGGATGAGGTGTTGGGAAGAAGATTCCAAGCAGAAGAAAGCAGCCTCTGAAAGTTGGAAGTGGCCAATTCCGATGAAAGGGACACCTGCCTTCCCCCAGCACTGGCGTTGTTTGACAGAGAGGAGTGAGCAGAGGTCTGAGACAGATGCGAACCGTGTGTCCCCAGCAGTGAGGGCCATGACCACTCTCCCGAGGCGGGCAATGTCCCACGTGTCAGCCGTCTGCAGGGACTGCCACAAAACTCAGAAGCAAAGAAAGGAAAAAAGATTTCCTACCACTTTCCAAAAACAGGAGGACAATGAAGCAGTATAATTAGAACTGAGAAAACAAGCTTTCCCAGGCAGTATTTTAACCAGAAAGAAATGGAATGCGGTGATTCCATTAGGGAAACACCAGAAACAGATTATACTGTAGGACTTAAGAGCATTAACCAGCTAATGAACGGGGCTGGGAGAAGTTTGGGAAGATGGTGTGGACATTCTGAAATGAGCAAACAATTAATTTCCCCCAAAGGGGAAATTAATTCAATGCTCGTTCTTCTCTCCAGTGACAGTGGTGTCTCTGTCTGTGAGCTCCCCCTCCTCTCACAGAGCAGCAGAGCGGAGCTGCTTCTGCTGGACTTCCGGGGTTCAAGTCCCAGCTCAACTGCTTACTAGCTGTGTGACCTTTACCTAGATAATTCACCTCTCTATGCCTCAGTCTCCTCATCCACAATTCAGGATAATTACAGTACCTCTCTCGTAAGGCTGTTGTGAAGTATTCTAAGTTAATACATATAAAGCACTTATAATTAAATATTAAGTTAGTATTTGCAAATTATTTGGGAAAGTGATTGACATACAAGCATCATGTGAATATCATCCTATTCTCATTGTCACTGGATTAAAAGGAACCCCAGGTGCCCCTTTGCACAACACCAGCACTCAGTACTCTTCATGAAAAGCAGACCTGGCTCATGGGCTTCTTTATTCCAGTAAAGCAAGGGCTCCAGGCTTCCTGAGGCCTTCAGCATGTACCGGAGTGCCAGGCAGACCATGCCAGCCCCACAGGTGGGGGCAGCCCAGCCTTGCTGTCCCCATCTCCCAGGTTGGGGTCCAGGCCAAGATGTGGACGCCATCCTGGTCAAGCAGCAGTATCTGGGGACTTCTGTTGACCGTGAACCCTAGGTCTGAATCAGCAGTCTGCTGAAAAGCCTGTCTAGGAACCATGGGATAGACGGTTCCAGAAGCCCTTCCTGGCTAGCGTGATTCAGATTTCTCCGCTGTGTTCCTTCCCGCTTGTGAATGGAGCTATGACACGTTTATTCTCCTTCCTTGGTTAGGTCTCTGCTCACCTCTGTCCTTGGAGCCCGGCTCCCCCAAGCGTCTGTGAGCCCTCGCCACCACCCTCTATCTCTCCGCTCTGTGGATTTTTCTGACAGCATGCATCTCTCCTGATGGACTGTACATTCCATTGTTCCCTGTGTGCCTTCCCCTGCTTGCCCATAAGCTGCATGGAAGAAACAAGGCTTTGCTGGTTTCCTTCGGCTCTAGAACAGTGCCTGGTACACTGTGGGCATTTAGTAAATATCTGCTGGACAGAATTCCAGATTATGGTGGGGGGGGCGAGGCACATAGTCTCTCTCTGGCAGGCCCACAGAGTATTTTCCTGGGACATTTATAACAACAGTACTGTCGGGTTATTGCCGTGGGTCAGAGCCTGGGGTTGGCTTTCCTGGGACCTTCGAAGGGCGTGTCCAGCAGAACCTCTTCCAGAGCTTATTAATGGTGCAGTTTCTCAGAACTTACTCCAAATCTGCTGGAGCAGAGTCTGAGTACAACGGAGGGCACCGGGAACATGGATTTTTAACAACTTCCTGGTGAGATCCCCAGCCTGAAAGCTCCGATCTAGCTTCTGGTGAGGCTCTTGATACACACATTTGATGGCTCCGACCCCCGAAGTGAGTAATACATAGTATGTGAACTAACTCGAATGTAAATAAAAATCTAAAAAAAAAATAAATAAATAATAAAACGGATCTGAACTACTTTACAGAAAGACTTCACTTTCCTACTTCTTTAGATGCCCCCAAAAGAGGTCATGACAGAAACAGACAGTGGCATCCCCGAAGGTCCGCCCTGGGAAGACAGAGGCAGTGCGGACCAATGCCGCCCCATGCCAGGGCTCTGCGGGTGTATAAACCTGGCTGGCAGGCATGGCTGTGGGCCAGACTCAGGCTGGACCCTTCCCAAATATTCCCAGATGACGGGGTATGCATTAGGCTTGTGCCTCACGTCTGGGTCTAGATAGGCTAGGTGGGGCACCGCAGCACGTTAGACTTGAATCCAACACCAGAAGGCGGACAGAGTTTAATTCCTGTCTCATTCCCGGTCCAGCTGCAGACCAGCCGGGATGGAAACTTCAACGGCGAAGGTAGCTACTTGGTAAGACCGTGGGGACTCTTCGTCTGGGATGGGGGCACCTCTCCTGATTGGGGTGGGGTTGTGGGGCGAAGTGAGGGCGACTCACCGGGCATCACACCTTTGATGTCACTCTCAGGGCTCATGCAGTTCTTCTGCGTGAAGTGCAGGATGAGCTTCTTGGCGGCCTCAAACTGCTGGGTAGCCATCAGCCACCGCAGGGACTCGGGGAAGACCCTTCAAAGAAGCAAAGGGAAATGGGTGAAGGTCTTCGGTCTTGTAGGGCATCAAAAAACACAGCCTTGGGGCGCCTGGGTGGCTCAGTCTGTTAAGCATCTGCCTTCAGCTCAGGTCATGATCCCTGGTCCCTGGGATCGAGCCCCGCATCTGGCTCCTTGCTTTCGGGGGAGCCTGTTCTCCCTCTGTCTGCCACTCCCCCTTCTTGTGCTCTCTCTCTCTGACAAGCAAATAAATAAAATCATTACAAAAAACAAACAAAAAAAAAACATAGCCATTGTCTTGGGCCGGGAAGCTTCACAGATGGTAGCATCCAGTTTCCACCCATGGGAAGTGGAGGCCAGTGACTGCTCAGGGTTGTCATGAGCTGAATCAGAGAAGTGAAACTATGGGCAGGTGAAGGGGTCTAAATTTTTTAAAGAAAGTATAAAAACAACAATTTTCAAAATGTAGCAGATAGGACCAACAATCCTACCCATCGTGTCAAGAAATCAGTGTAAACTTGTCCCTAACTATGAATCTCTTCAGCAGGTTTAAGCAGTTTGTTGAAGGGCCGCTTCTGTTCTATTTTGTCACAAAGACCAAATATTAATAGAAGGATTAATTTAAAAAAAAAAGCCTGATGTGAGCAACCAGACAGTTACCTTCAGTTTTCAAACGTTTGAAGGCTTTCACAGGACTTACGGATAGAATTATTTTCATCTTCCTGCTAACCGCATGCTCCATCTCTCTGAGATGAGACTGCAGAACACAGCAGGTCTCGAGTTTTATTAGCAACAAAGTCCTTGTTTGTGTTAGGACGAGACCTTGGAGGAGTCCCAGTTTGAAAAAAACCCAAAAAACCAAAAAAACCACCAGCATTTTACTCTACAGTGCATTTTGTCAGCTTACTTTTATGACAGTATTTACAAGTCGATCAAAGAGAACAGGGTGCCCGTTTGGAGCGGGGGGTCAGTGCAATTTTTCTGGCCAATATTAATCAACATTCTAGACTTTGCAGACTGGTGAGGTCTCTGGTTAACCCCTCAACTGCCACGTGCCTGAGCACACCCGGACAACTCGTGCAGGAACAGGTGTGGTCATGTTCCCTCCAAACTTTCCAAGGGGCGAGGGGGCACCCCTAACAGGGAGGGAAGCACAGGCTGTTCCATCCAGCCTGGGCTCTAGTGATCGCCATGTCAGTTACACAGTATCAAGGAGTCCTGACTGATGTTGCTAAGAAGTTAGCCCCACAGCTAACCCGGGCAGCCCTGCAGGATCCGGAGAGCCTCTAATTAAAGTATTCCAGGAGCCCCACTGTAAATCTTCCGTTTGCTCATGCAGGATCCCACACACAACTATGAAATCGAGCTCATTTTCTGTGCTGTACTTTCTCTAAGAGGTCTGATCAAGTTACTGAGCACTGAGAGGTGGGTTCCGCTGCTCCTCTGACGGCAGATTTTAGTTCCTATTTGGGTGGAGCCCTCCTGGCAGCGGCCATTCGGAGTAGCCACACTGCTGTGTGCTCATCACACCATTGAGCGATGGCAGGACACCCCGGGTAGATCCGAAGTGTTTCTATAAACAACGCTGGGGAGGCTGGATAGAGAGCCCCAGGCCAGCCCAGAAGCATCCCCAAATTTCCAGATGCCCCATAGGATAGCCCCACTGTGGCAGGCCACCGGCCACGGCCCTTGACTACTGGGCCCAGGGAGGCTCTGCAGGGCTGTGGCCTCAATACTGGACCCGAGAGCTGCCTGGACTTCGGGGTGCCCTTCAGGGCGCCCCATTGCCAACACCAGCACAGAGCTGTTGCCTTCCTCAGCCAGGCACTGTCACGGGTGGTCCAATACACTTAGCTTAGATTCTTGGGGAGAATCTTTTAAAAAGGCATCTCAGAAAACCAGCTCGTACAGTCCTCTGATAGCACAAGATGTTTTGCAGGTGGTCTCTGAAGTGTAAAATACGATCTACAGCAGGAGAAAGTTTGGGTCCTTTTAAAAGTAATTTACCATAATTTACATCAAATGTTTATGGATCAAACTCTACAGCAGGGAACGGAATTTGAAAGTCAAGACCATAACGGAGCACAATGCACGAAGAACAGGGCCCAGAGCTGGGGAGGCAGAAGCTAGGAGAAGTGCAGCTCACCTCCACCCCTGGGGGGCCAGGATCCCCAGGTGCCCAGCGCTGCTGGCACAGAGCAAGTAAACAAGCAAGGAACGTCATCCACCAGAACACGGGTTTCCATGTCCCCCAGCAAGCTGAGGTCCTCTTCCTCTGTTTACCCGAAGCTTTGCCGACGGGGGTGGGGGGTGCTAGGTGGGGACAACAGTCGTGACATGCTCTGTGAACAGTTCTGAGCCCTCGACTGGGAGGTGAGTGGCAGTTCCAGGGAACTACAAAGCGATGTCTAGTTGATGTCACTTTGTCTTCAAGGTAAAGCCCTGCACTTTGCAGAAAAAGCCAATGTTTGGTTACTGAAATCCCATCAGTCTAGGCATTAAATCCTTCCAGGACCTCACAGCCCTAGTCCTTCAGGAGAAGACGCTCCTCCTCCCAGGTTTCAGAGCCACAGATGGAGACCAGGGTCCTGTGTGGTATGGAGGCACATGGGCTCGCGGGTCTCAGAGACGTTGCCCTACTCATGATGGCCCTGTCACCCTCTAGCACTCGTTTCTGTCGCCCCCAAATTGTGCAAGACACCAGACTTCGGATAACTAAAAATCGATATGGAAAAATAAACAGCCCTTATGAGAAATGACAACGAGCAAGTCTCTTCCTAAAGGATCTTTGAGAACTGCAAAGCTTGTAGGAGAGGGTTCAAGGACAGCACCATTTGCAAAGGCACGCCATGACCTTTGGATTTAAGAAGTGGGTGCCGGCCTCTTCTGGAGCTCAGACATTCTGTCCCCAAATTATTTTTATCCAATATGCGTCGAGGCATCCCACATGGCTACATCGCTGACCTCAAGCTAAGAGTCCTCCAGCGTCGGAGGGAATCTCTATACATAAATAGGCAGACAACTGAAGGACGAAAACACACGTGACTTACAAGTGATCTGGAGAGAAGTCTGTACAGTATGAGACACACTGGGGCCAAGAACTAGAGAGGGCCGTTGTAAGAAGGGGTGCTGGGGACACTTTGTAGGGTGGTGGTATGCTTGGGCTTCTCGGGAGATGAGCAGGTGCACACTGTGGGGCGTTTGGGGACAGGACCCCGAGAAGAGGCACAGGGCCATGAGGCACCATGTGTCTGCGGGGCTGCACGCGGGTAGAATGGGGATGCGGGGTGTGAGCTGAGAAGAGAGTGGTGGGGGCTCCCGAGCTCCAGGGAGTCTAATGAGCTGCGGCACCCGACCAGAAGGAACTGCGCTGACAACAGGGTGCTCTCCCAGAAGACTTGGACATAGGAATAAGGGCCGACTCCCATTAGCTACTCGGTCCCGCTTCCGGCAGCCAAGAGCATCGCGAACCGCCTGCCCCAGAACTGGATTTACAACCACCGGGTCCTCTTGCGCACGTTTCCCACGTACTGAATACTTTCCAGCTTGTGACGGGCCGTGATATTACCCCCATTTTACAGATGAGAACAATCAGGCACAGAAAGTTCGAGTACATTGTCTAGATGCCAGAGCTGTTCATTAGCAGAGCTTAACTGCACCCAGGCAGTCGGACTCATAGAGTCCACGTTCCTAACCTGGGGGGTGCGGCTAAGGAAACTCCCGCGCGCAGCCCAGAGGGCACACCGGTGACAGCAGCTTGGGGCACACGGTTCTAGGGCGGCCCCCTCAGGGGTTCCAGAACGGCCTGAGCCCAGAGGGTGCCTGTAGGGAAAGATGAAGTTTTATGATGCCCACCACTTACTTACATTTACAACAAAGCTATAAAGCACTCGCTGGACTACCGGCCTCGGAGAAAGCCCAGAGATGGCTTTCTAGTTCGGATAATGTGCAGAGTGGCCACATTACGGAAGCTTAACGATCTCTCTTCTGACAAGTACATAACGGAGTAGCACCATGCAAATTAAAAAGCCGACCAACAGCCCAGGACCTAGGAGGATTGTAGCTGAACCTTAGAGAAATTGATCGTTTTCAACAAAAGAAAAGAGTACGGGGGCGCCTGGGTGGCTCAGTGGGTTAAAGCCTCTGCCTTCGGCTCGGGTCATGATCCCAGGGTCCTGGGATTGAGCCCCGCATTGGGTTCTCTGCTCAGCAGGGAGCCTGCTTCCTCCTCTCTCTCTGCCTGCCTCTCTGCCTACTTGAAATCTCTGTCTGTCAAATAAATAAATAAAATCTTAAAAAAAAAAAAAGAGTACGGTAGGCAGCCGGTGACCGCGTCTGCAGCTGGTAAGAAAGTGACCTCGGAGGGTGACTTCTGCAACCAGGACAGGTCACCAGGCATGAAGGCCACAGAGGCTTCTCTGGGAGGTAGTTTCACAGTGGCCTGCGGCTGTGGTTCCTGGAAGAGGAAGCGGCCACGGGGCCAGTGGCTCGCCTCAGCCCACAGGAGCCGAGCAAGAAGTGTCGAAAGCTAGAAAAGATTTAATTCTTTCAAGCTCGTTATGTGGCAGTGGTATTATCATCCCTTTTGTGCAGGTGGGGAAGCTGAAGCAAAGGAAGCACAAGTACCTGGCCCAGAGGACACAGCTCTCAAGTGGGAGGGCTAGATTTGAACCCACGACTAGAAAGATGTTGAGGCTGGGATTGCTCCAAGCCAGGTGGTTCCGTGAGCCCCAGGGCTTCTGCCAGAAGGATGTGGGCCAAACTGCACTCCAGCTGCTCTGGTCCTAAACCCCACCTGGCAAGCGAGCGCAGAGCTGAGTGAGGGCGGAGGAGGGGCCCTGCTGAGGATTACAGGTGCCTCTCGCCCTGAGGCAGATGACGGATGGTGCTGAGGCCGTCTCCAAACCGAGTTCGAGATGGTTAGAAGGTCCACGATCCCGTAGTCATGATTCCAGAGTCCCAGAGGTTCCGAAACCCAAAAACCTTACTGTTTCACTCACTTGGCAAAGACACGGGCAAGGGCCTGACCTCTCCGGCGGCAGAACCACCCCGAACGGATGTCAGCATTCTGAGTCTTCGGGCGCCGCGCCCCCTTGGCTGTGGGAGCTTCGAGAATCTCCGAGAATCTCCGGCTGACTAGTTGAAGGCGTGACAGGGCGTGGACACCTCAGAACCTGGGACAGGCGACGGCGGAGCTGTGCCTGCCGGGGGTGGGCCGTGCTCACCGTGCTCCGTCTGCTCACCCCACAGCCTCCCGCCACAGTCAGAGGCAAGCCACCCGCTGTGCTGAGCGACCGCTGGGGATAGCGGATCAAAGCCTTTGGCTATGAAGTTAAATTTTCATTAAGAAAATCATAAATTGGGGTGCTTGGATGGCTCAGTGGGTTAAGCCTCTGCCTTTGGCTCAGGTCATGATCTCGGGGTCCTGGGATTGAGCCCCACGTCGGGCTCCTTGCTCAGCGGGGAGCCTGCTTCCTCCTCTCTCTCTGCCTGCCTCTCTGCCTACTTGTGATCTCTGTCAAATAAATAATAAATAAAAATCTTAAAAAAAAATCATAGATAAACCCATTCACTACTTCAAAACTAAAACAGGGGCGCCTGGGTGGCTCACTCCGTTGAGTGTCTGACTCTTGAATTCGGCTCAGACCGTGATCTCGCAGTCGTGGGATCACGCCCCACATCAGGCTCTGTGCTCAGTGTGGAGTCTGCTTCAGATTCTTTCTCCCTCTCCCTCTACCCCTCCCTGCCTCTGACTCAACCCAGCCCCTCGGGGCAAAGCACAGGGGCTGAGCCACTCCCATGCCTCGGGGTGCGTGTGGGGGGATGGTAACAGCGACAGGGTCAGACCTGGACCTTGGGCTTTAGACCTCTAGACCGGTATGATTTTCTCCACGTCACACGATCTTATAGCATTGCTTAAAAAGCAGCAAAGTCTATTTTAGAAAGATGCCCACCAACTGCTACACTGAAGTGCTGACTCTTGACAAGTTATATGGAAAATTTATTTACATGGAACCATGTTCCCAGTGGTATCGCGTAAATGCTGTTACTATGTCAAGGCTGATAAATTTTCCATGTTCTCCTAATTGCTACCACTAGATGGTTGTTCTTCAAAGCTGTTTGTCTGCGTGCCATTCAGACAAGGAGAACCCTATCTGCTTCTCTCCGCGTACTCCCTGATTGGCCACATGCTTTTCAGACCACCACTCTATGATTTAATAGTAATGTGTTGTTTCTGATACACTTTCCTGTGTTTGGCTTCATTCCTGCTTTTTCTGTTATTTGGCTAAGTCTTAAGCCCATCTGATTTTCATTCATGGATCTGCTTCACACCTATCACTGGGTAGAATTAGTAATTAAAACTCATTACTGGGACGCCTGGGTGGCTCAGTGGGTTAAGCCGCTGCCTTCAGCTCGGGTCATGATCCCAGAGTCCTGGGATCGAGTCCTGCATGGTCTCCTTGCTCGGCAGGGAGCCTGCTTCTCTCTCCACCTCTGCCTGCCTGTGTGCTCTCTCTCTCTCTCCTTCTCTCTGACAAATAAATAAAATATTAAAAAAAAAAAAACTCATTACTGTGATCCTGTCCTAATACTAGGCAGTCACTGTTTTTTTTCCTTGACATTTATAGATAAAACCAAGTATTCCTTCTACCCAACTGGAGAACCAGTCACAGGCCAGGATACTATCTACGCTGTCTTCTTGCTAATTCATTTAGCACTTGCTCAGATAAAATGCCAACTTGGCAATTCTCTGCATTAAAAAAAGCGTGTCTATAATTTTTAAATTACTGTCCTAGAATATTTATTCATAAAGAAAAAAATAGAAAGGAAGAGTAACAGTTTATACTCTATTAATTTTATCCTCAAGTTGTTTTTCTAAAGTATTAAATTTAGAGTGATACGTGTGTGGACATTCATGCTGTCAATGTCCATCATTCATGGGATCAGTGTGTACAGAGCATGATCAACCTGCCAGCAGGAAAAACATGTCAATTAATAGATGCCTTACAGGGTAAGAGCTTCCCTCCAGCAGGTCACCCAGTGTCGACGGAAGGACACAGGTGAGGTTGGGAGAGTTGAGTCATGGCAGGTTTTTAGAAGCGAAGTTTCCCTGAGTGTATGTGAAAAGCATCTCAGACCGTACTAAGACCATCACCTGATTTAAAGAGGTGATTCTAGCTGTTAGTACTTCAAGGTTAGTACTAATTACGAAGTATCACAGTGCTATGAAATTCTGAAAAGAGTCTCAAAATTTAAAGAATGAAATCAAAGTCTAGAGTTGAATGAAATACAAGTTGGGAGAACATTTTAAGTTTCTGGTCCAAAGCTCTTAGAAAAATATAGGCTTGGTTCCCGCAGATAAGCTTTCACTTGGATTTTTTTTTTTTAACTTTAGTTCTGTCTGGTGTGTGTGTGTGCATATATATATATATATATATATATATATATATATATATATAAAGGTAAGTCGGCTCAGTTCAGGAGATAGCAAGTGTATATGAATTAGTTCTTTCTAAAAAAATTCAAATTCATCATTTGAGTTAAACTTAGTAATTCAGGGAGGCAGGATGAATATCATAAAATTAAATAAAAATGGTTTTTAGGATAGTTAAACCCCAAAGTTTTCCTGATGTCTTCGAAATGTCTTCATAGAATATAAAATTCCTTCATAATGAAATGGGCATCCCACTTATTTGTCACATAAACTCAGAACTTTGTATCTCTGATATTTTCCAAAACGGTACACACCTAACTGCCATAATTCTTCCTTACAGAAAAATGATAAAGGGACTACATCAGGAGCCCCAGGTTTATACACCAGATTTGTGACCTTGGGCAGACCACTTAACCCTCTGGGCCTCAGTTTCCCCACATCTGTAGAAAAGGGCAGGGGTGTGGAAGGACACCAATGCCTTACCTGGCACCAACCTTCTCTATGTATATTTATTTCACGAGGTTAATAGTGACTGTTGCCTTCTTCCGAGAGGTGTAAAAGATGCCGATCATAGCCATGCACCGTACAAATATTTTAAGGCTGCCTTAGGTTTTTGGCCCGTGGATTGAAGTCAGTGCCGAGAATGTCTTAAGAATTGCCTTTTAAATAAGCAACCCAGAATATTTTACAATTGCGATAAATTTAAAATATTCCTCGGTTCACATTCGAAACATGAATGCTTGGAATTTACCTGAAAATGTTCTGTAGCCTTGAAAGTACCTGGGTTAATTTTCTCCACGTTCTCTCTCTTTATATCCTCTTTTCCCTGATCCCTTTTACTAATTTATCCAGGTAAGCAATTATCAGGCTGCAGAAAATATAAGGCTCCCAAGGGCATTAAAAAAATCACGCTGCAGGGGAATGAATCTGGCAGGCATTTTTGCAATGGATAAAAAAAAACCATGATGCTGAAGAAGGACCGGAGGAGAGAAGTGGGCAGCAGGCAGGCAGGCTGGAGGCTGTCACTGCCTCTAACTGGACTTTTTTTTTTTTTTTTTTTAATAGGGTCAAGCTGAGAAGAGTCCTCCTCAGTCAGCTTTTTTTTTTTAAAGATTTTATTTATTTATTTGACAGAGAGAGAGATCACAAGTAGGCAGAGAGGCAGGCAGAGAGAGAGGAGGAAGCAGTCTCCCTGCAGAGCAGAGAGCCCGATGCGGGGCTCGATCCCAGGACCCTGAGATCATGACCTGAGCCGAAGGCAGCGGCTTAATCCACTGAGCCACCCAGGCGCCCTCTAACTGGACTTTTATGGGACCTCTGTCTTAGCAGTGGTCCACGGAGTCCGGTCCACCTTCTCCCGGAGTCGGCCTCTCCTGACCTGCTGGCTCCCATCTTGATGTTAAAGGAGCCCACAGAGACCACAAATTCCTTGACTTGTCATCAGCGTGGCCCCTGCTGGTTCCACCCTGACCTCAGACCCGGCTCTGGAAAGCAGCAGGTTGTCATTGCCATGAGCACGCTCACCCCTCCCAAGCTCCACAGAAACGGTGTGGACGGAGTCAGGTCAGGCCAATCTGTCCGGGATCCCTGCTTCTTCTGGCGCCAGACATGCGCTCTTGCCAGAGCTCCCTGCTGATGGGGCTGGGCTCCTCCGCCTCACTCTTGTTTCCATCCACGTGGACGCCTGCCAGCGGCCAGCGGGGTAACCACTTAGCAGTCCTACCCTCTTTTTGCGGGCTGCCAGCAGTCCGTCCCCACCACTCCCACTGCGCACGCATTGGCTCACATCGCCCTGCCTGGTTTCGAGACTCCAGGATCCTCCAGCTTCCGCAGCGCAGCGAGATGGAATGTCAGAGCACATCCTGGTGTGCGCACAGTGAGCACTAAGGATCTGCTAACGCTGGCCTTCAGAGCAGAGGACGTGGAGCTGAAGGGCCGTGTTCCCACGTTCACAGATCGTCCTCCACTCAGACTTGGAAGCAGTTTTGTTGGCCACGGGGTTCCTATTATTTTACATAATCTCTGCAGACTCAGAAGTTAAAAATGGGGCATCCTCTTGCCTGCGGGCTCCGAAAATGCCATGCCATTAGCAAATCCCCAAACAGCAAGTCAGAGAACATTCTGATCTCACTTTTAATTGCTCACCCCATTGTCAGGATTGAAATGTGGGCTACCATTTTTATTGACGCATTGGCCTTGGTCATGATGAATCTAATCTTCCCCCATCTAGATAATCTGTGGACAAACAGGATTTGAGTAAACTTCTTTTTCGACTTTCAATTTCCCAGAAGTGTCCTCAAATTAATTATCTGATAACCTGTAAAAATAATTATTGCAGAATTTCAAGTTCCCAGAAGCTATATGGTTTTTATGATTCACTTCTTCCACTCTCCTTTGAGGGAAAGATTTTCTGGTGTGACTTCCCTGTTGGTATAACTGAATTCAGTTTTCCTCCTGCTGTGCTGGGAACCCGGCAGCCTTCCTTTACCAGTAATAGAGTTTGCAGCATGTGGTACTTTTGATTGGCTTCTGAAATAAAATGGCTTTTGATGGAAGAAGGTATTGTGTCCCTCAAGTGTGTGTGGGCAAGAAAAAAGACTGAGAATCGCTAGAATGAATATATATATATGTATATATATACACATATATATATATATGCACGCATGCGCGCGCGCACACACACACACACACACACACACACACATATATAATTTTAAGGGGTCTTTTAAAATCATTTCCACAATGACAAGAAGCAAAATTAATCCTTCCAGTTTTTGGGAGTCCCCGTTAGGGAAGGTACTGATCGCCCAATGATTTTAAGAAACGTTTTCGTACATGTTAGGGAAATGCTAAATAACAAGAGTAACTAGAAGATGAGACCCCCCCCTTGGTGAGAAGCGCCCTCTGTGCCCCGCGCATGGTGGCCCAGGGCTCTCCCCATCTGCCCAGCATGCTGGGTCCTACCCCGGGGGTCCAGAGGCACCGAAAGCGCCATGACTGAGAGGCTACTGGTCCTCATTCTGGCTCTGGGTTTTGCCTGCTGGCTTCCACGCCTTGGCTCCGGGTACCAGTTCTAGGACCATAAGGCAAGCTGCTGAATAGCTCTGTGCCTCAGTTTCTCCATCTGTACTAGAGGCCTTCCTAGCACCTCCTTCAGAGGCTCATCGGGAGGACCCAAGGGGCCAAATTATTGAAAGTGCTTGATGGTGCCTGGCTTGGAGCAAACCCTCCAGAAATGTTAAAAATGAGTATGATTCTGGCCAAAATATTTCTGATGATATTTGAAAAGAGCCAGTGACATTTAGGGCCATTTACATTTTTATGCTGGATATTTATCTAACCCGAGGCCATTTAAATGTTTCACAATGGCTCTTTTCTTGAAATTTTAAAAAAAATTAAAATCCCTTTTAGCACATACCTTTATCCTAAGAGTTTTGTTTTCCTCCTCTACCCTGTGAGCTCCTTATGACAGCGTGTTCTCATTTCCTCTGTTTGAAGGTTTACCTTTCAGTCAGGGAACTGATACTATTACTTATTCTCGGTGCTCTGCCATGCGGCTTGATCTTTCTCTAATTTCCTCCTTATTTCCCATATGGTTTATTATCTCCTTCTTACACCTTCCCAGATGCTTTTGATGATCAGGCTGATTGCCCGCAGCACTTTTTCTCTCATCAGGATGAAACTCCAGCTGAACAAAGCGCGGTTAATAATTCACCATCTTCACACATTTCCAGCCTGTCTGTCCTTTCTCGAAGCAGCTGGGGCAAAAAATCCACGTTTGGTGAGTCCCGGATGGGAATCCTCCCTAACTGGGTGCGTGGCTAAGGGTGTTGGAAGAGAGCAAAGGAAACTGCACCCGGTCACACCGAAGGCAAAAACTCAGGGAGGATGCCCCCAGCTGAGCCTCCTCAGAGGCCAGGACAGCGAGGGGGGAGAAACCTGTCCTTCCCATTACCCTTCAGCACAGGCTGTAACTTGAGACTCCAAAACACATACGCGTCTGGGTTTATGTTCTCATAGTGCGGATAAAATTGTTAGATCCGGGACCAAGGTTTTTTTTTTTTTTTTTTTTCTTTCTTTCATCTGTTCTGGGAATACCTATGATTTCTGCTGTCTGAGATGATAAGACGAATTTGTTCTCTGCAGTGGAATTGGATTGGACAGCCAGGCCTTGCACGATATCTCCCTCGTCCTCAAGGATGGGATCTGTTTCCTTTCCCTGCGGAACCGAGAAACCTCTTCCTACAAGAAGTGTGGCCCCTCCACAGCTGACTCGGATCTTCTTCATGCTTTGACACCATCTTTATTTTGGGGGTGTATTGGGTCCCTCAGTCCATGTGCAAGACATCTGGCCTTTATTCTGTGATGGACCCATCCTGCTTCTTGAATGTGAGCGCTCCTCAGCATCCCCTGGAGGGATTCTTGAGCCCCAGACCTGTGCCCCAGCCCAGACATGTGGACCCAGGCAGTAGGCCTAGGGTGGAGTCTGAGAATTTGGGTTTCTAGCGCGTTTCCAAGTGGAGATGAGGCCGCTGGTCCAGGGACCACACAAGGAGAACCACTGATGTTTGACAGCCAGCTTTTAGTGACTTTCTCACATTTTTGAGTGTTTTGGTGAAGCGCTTGGATGCCCTGGTTTCCCCAGCTAAAACCAGGAATAGACCCACCGACCAATTCCAAGGGTGAACGGTTACTGGAGGGTGACACGCAGAAGCTTGCTGCGGATCTCAGGAAAAGTGCCCTAAAATGCTGAGACACGTTAAAACCAAGGTATGTCCTGGGGTCTCTGCCACAGAGGAGGCCCAGGCTGTGAACATAGTGATGTTTCTCCTCCTGGCTGAGGGGTCCACTGTGTTCACGGCGACACCCCCACACCCAGCCAACGCCGCCTGCAGAAGGGTGGGTGTTCTCACGCGGCAATAGGAGCCCTCTCTGGGGATCTTACTGAGTCGGCACCACCACGGCCCCCCGGCACATGCCGGGTCCAAAGCTGACGCATACATGCTTGTTTTCGTGAATAATTGTGTGGACTTGGCATTAGCTTATGTTTGACGGTGTGGTAGGGTCACGTATCAGCATTTTGGAAGAGCGGCGTGGACATCTTCATCTCTCGCAATCCCTCCGCCGTGCTGTCCCCCGCCAACACTTCAGGCGGATACCCCATGGGGCCTTCTCACTCTGTCTTGGTCTCTCGTAGTCAGATTCACCCAGAAAACCTGAGGCCACCTGCCCTGTGTGTCATCTTCCCGATCTTCCACGCTGTGGTTTCCTAAGACGTTCTCACCTGACGCAGACCTGGATCCCCAGACGCACTGCCCCAGGCTGTGCCCTGCCCCAGGGCTCCTGGCGGAGGAGGACACTCTGTCACTGAGCTGTGTGTCCTGGGGCAGGCTGCCGCTAGCTGGCAGGGACAGTTTCGTACACTTTGTGGAATTAGAAAGCAGCAGCCCTCCCAACCACCCCTTCCTCCACTCTGGGCTCACCCGCCACTTGGCACATGGAAGCAGAGGTTCTCTTAGGCTCTCCCTTCGTCTGGTTTTGAACACCCGATCTGCGCTTTCCACCCCCAACCAGCCCCATTTGTTTTCTGTGCCCCTGGAAGAATTCCCCACTTATTCTGGAGAAAGGATAGGTCTGTATAGGTTCCTTCTGGATGACCCTGATGCTCTGCTGCCCTTCCTCAAGCGATCATGCATGTCCAAGTGAAATGACGAAGCAGGCACTTCTCTGAGGCTCTGGTGTCCTGAGGGACAAAAACAGTGGGGATCTTAGCCTCGGGCACTGGCAGCAACCGTGGAGTCACCCACCACCTCTGCCAGGATTCTCATTCACATGAGAAATCACCGTAGTCTCTCTCCTTCTGTTCTGGGTTCCTAACAATGTGCCTAGATTTGATTCTGTGAAGCGTCTCACATCCCAGCGAGCACACCCTTTCGTTTTCTTGGGCCGCTCAGCTTCCGAAGCTCTCCCTTCACCGAAGCCCCTGCAGGACAGCAGCTGGTTCCGCCTGGACCCGGAGTGAGCAGCACCCCCAGGCAGCGTGGGCAAGGATGCTCCTCTTTGATTGAGGCCCACCTGCGGGGGCGCAGATCACTGGCATTCCAAGTCCTCCCGGGATCCGCCTGCACTCATCTCAGCCCCTGCCAAACCCCCACCCGGTCCCTGGGCACATCACACCTCTGCTGACTGGTTTCTCCAGCCCCAGTCTCCCTTCCGTCCAGAACATTCTGTAACCCTGAAGCTGTTGTAGGGCTGTGCATTCATCATGCCTTTTTAGTTACTGTATTTTCTGATGTTTCTGGGAGGCAAGACAGCCCCCCACCCCAGATTAGCCAGTTCTTAGCAACAGCCAACAATCTTCTGTGAGCGCACCTTTCAAGTACAAACCCACCGACCAGAGCCCCAACTCCGCCGCCTTCTCCGTGGGCTCTCACACTCCAGCCACTGCCCAGCCGCTCTAGCCACCCCAGAGCCAGGTGCCGGACAGGCAGGGACAGGCCCTGAGTCACAGAGTCTGTAGAAATCACGCTAGTCAAGCCAGAGCCTGCTTACACCGTCCCACCCCTTTCTTCCGACCAGAACCACAGGAAAGGCTCCTGCCCTCATTCCTCTCCCTCCTTCTCCTTCTGCCACTTGACTGGCTGGTGCTTCCCTGTGGGGCTCCTGGGACGCGGCGTGCCCCCGCCCCCAGCTCTTGGGAACTGTCTTCTTGGTGGCCAGCATCTCCTGACCCACCAGCCTCCACCAGCCACCGCCCTGGGGAGTATTAAATCCACACTTCCGAATGGGCTGGGTTTCACTCAGGGCTCCCAGCCCCCTGCAGGGCCTCCTCCAATGTCCTCAGGACTCAAGATCACACCTTTCCTCTCACCAGCTCTCCCCTCATTTACTCTCTGATTCTCCTCTCAGGACAGGATTAGAGGCTCCAGTTTCCAGTGGGGTCTCTGTCCCACAGAGAGCCCTGGGTCCCCCCACCCAGGAAACAGCCCGGGGCCATGGCTCTCCTGCCCTCATGGGCCAAAGCAGACCCGCCAGCACCTCTCACTGGGGCTGCTCCTGAACGCACCTGGGCCTCAGGCCTCTCCAGGTGATCACCCTGTCCACTGCGGGGTGGGGGGCGGGGGGAACACCGCACTGTCTCCCTTGGTCCCACTCTTGGCCACCCTCGCACCAGCCCCAGAGGCAGACAGCCAGACCTTGTCAGAGCACATTCCTTCCCTGCTTAAACCTCCACGTGTCTGCGTGGCTTTTAGAACAAACCCATCATGGGACACCTGGCTGGCTCAGTCGGTTAAGTGTCTGCCTTTGGCTTAGGTCATGATCACAGGGTCCTGGGATTGAGTCCCATGTCAGGGTCCCTGCTCAGTGGTCCCTGCTTCTCCCTCTGCCTGCTGCTCCCCCTGCTTGTAGTCTCTCTCTGAAAAATAAATAAAATCTTAAGAAAAAAAAAAAAGGACCCATGGCGCTGAAGGCCGCACGTGGTCTGACCCGCCTGTGTGTCTGAGCTTGTCCTTCACACTCAGCCGCGCTGGTGGTCGTTCTCGTCTGGAAGTCACGCGGAAGCCAGCTTTGGCCCTGCTCTTCCCATTTGCCTATCTCTCCACCCAGAACGTCGTGTGACGTCCTCTTTCTGATCAGTATTTAGCTGTCAGCCTGAATGTCACTCCCTGAGACGCCTTTCCCCACCACTGCTTTATGTCATGTCTCCAGAATGTTATTCGCTCTAGTGTAGGTTTATGGTCTCTGGGCTTCCTCCGGCCTCCCCATGCCCACCATAATGCAGGTTTCAAAGGAGGAAGGATCTTTGCTCCCACGCATGTGCCGTGTCTGGAATATTTAGTAACTGGGACAGCATTTGGCACGAGGTGCTAATAACTATCTTAATAAATTATTTGAATCGACTTCTTTTTCAGATTGCTCTATTTCCTAGAGTTCCTGGGAGGCAAATTTCTCAACCGATAGCTTCAGGCCGTCAGAACAGAGTCCCAGGGACTTTGTGAGTTCATCCTTGGCAAGCATTTTCTTCCACGTGAATCCCGAGTGCCTGGTCCAGCAACTCTCCACGGGAGCTTCTGTTCTTGAGCCTGAGGGTCCAACGAGCTTCGCAGGTTCTGCCGTCCCTTTCTCAGCCTTACCGAGTGGCTGGGATCTGGGGCACACTGCCACGGGTGGTGCAGGACTCACGGCTCCGCTGTCCTACACGTGGCTTATTTCTGCCCACCATCCGAGGTATCAGCCAGCTTCGGAGGTGAGCCCCTGCGGCGGGCAACATTTCCGAATACTGTTGTTCGAGCAGGACAGTTCCTGGCTTCATTCCAGGAGCTCGGTTATATGTGTATGAAGGGCCTGGGGCCTTAGCTCCAGCCCTTGGGACCGGTTGTAAGATTCTAAGCTCTTTGGGCCTCTTTCTGGTCCAGATGCCCTGCCTGCTGCCTCCGTGTCCACTCCAGCTTGAATGTTCTCCTTGGCCTGGGCCCTGGGAGTTCCCCAGCAGCTCGCTGCATCCTGGCAAACTACACAGAGCATGTGGGGGTGAGGAGCTTCCTGCCTACCGTAGCACATGGGAGGGAGGCTGGCAAGAAAGAGCCAATGCTTCTTCCGGAGGCTTTCAAGGCGAGAGGTAAAGGTGGGCTGCGTCTCTCAGCACTGATTTCTTGGACCTGCCCCCCATTACACCCTGGATCATCGCTGTAAAGCAGCTCACATTTACGAGCACTTGTTGGTGGTCAGACTTGTGCCAAGCACCTTAGAAAATACTATCAATACAAAAGGATGATGACAATGATCACAGTTAAGATACCATATTTGGGAAGCGCTGGTCTACCCCGGACTGCGGTCCCAGAGCTGCGACCATGTGGCATCAGTGACTTAGAACCTTCGTCCACCTGCTGGTCTGCGTGCATGTTTTACTTGTCACGGTACCCTGGATGCCCTTTTCACTAGAAAATTTTGTTTTTACACTTGTGAGTTTCAAAGAATGTTTTTTCTTAGGTTTTATAGTATTATTTAAAGAAATGAATGTCTTACCCTCCACTATACCCTGATACGCTTTTTAAATTTAAGTAAACAAATACAATAAGATCAACAGGAACCCCAGTCCTTTACCATGTAGGTCAGTCCCTCAGACCTAATCCAAAGCCTTCCCTGCCGTTGCTTCCTGCCAGGAGTCCTCCTACCTGGCGCAGGTGGGACAGCACCTGGTGGAGACTCAAAGCCTAGCTCTTATAGGAGCCTGAGCCTCCAGGAGGCTGTGCCCATCCCCTTTCCAGGCCTCCGGCACTCCCCACCCCAAGGGGCCAGCAGACAGCCCCGGGGGCCCCTGGGCACTGCAGTGAGAGGAGGTGGGTGGGAGGATGCCAGACCTCACAGAGGATCCTCTGGGGCAACAGTGCTCCCTCCCAGGGCCAGGGCCCCCAGTGGTCAGAGACAAGAGACAGAAGCTCAGGGAAGGCAGGAGACAGCACTGCGTGTGGTCAGAGTGGCCTGGGTTCCAGGGCCAGCTGGGTGACCTCAGTTTTGTCATCTGTACAGTGGGGTGATGCATACGAAGCCTGGATAACCTACTATTTGTACAGGGCTTGTAACGTGTGCGACATGAACATGGTATCAGCATTTGTTCAATAACTAAGTGCCCTTGAATTCCAAAACAAGCAAGGCCCCGGTCTAGGTACAGCAAAGGAAGGAACAGGAAGGACTTGCCTAGAAGATAGAAGGAAGACCTATCCACTCTGTCCTGCTTTGGGAAACAATTTCATTCTTCACTTCTTAACACCCTGCTGGAGGGAGCAGGAGGTCCTGAAATATGCATGGCTCCTGTGGGAGGGGGTGATGTCCCGGCCCAGCTGGCAGGCAAGGCTGCAGGTGAGTGTTGGGGGGAGAGGAGCCCAGAAGGGGAGCAGTGCACAGTTTGGGCAGCTGTCCCTGACCAGCGGCTCCCCAGCAGGTGGCCTTTCTTCATCCCTTATTGCTAGCTCCCTGCTGTGGCTGCCCAGGTCCTTCTGACGCAGTCAGCATGAGCCAGCTCTGGAGGAAAATGCACCTGTTCCCTCCCTCACTGTGGTTTCTCTGCTGGAGGTCCTCCTACACGGTGGGGCTGGCGCCCAGCACCAGGAAGCTCACAGGTAGGGGCTTTCTTCCTGTCCCTGGCACTGCAGAAAAGGAAGCCCAATTAAGGAGCCTTCCCTGCTCCAGTGAACACTTACAGCTGGGACACAAACTTCTTGCCAGAAACTGGGTTTTCCTTAGTGACCAAGTAAGCGCAACATGGTGACACATGTATTCTCTACATGACAGGGTCTCGTACTCACACGTGAAGGGAGTGTTGGGGTGGGGAGGGGCAGGGAAAGAAAGAAAAAGAGTAATTTATTAAAAAAAAAAAAGTCCCAACATTCATTTTTTCCCCCTAAACATCTCTGTCCAAGAGTGGGGTTTTTCAACCTTGGCTAAGCATCAATCCTCTGGGGAGTTTAAAGAAAAAAAAAATCGAGCTGCCAGGTCATACCTCCCAACCTAGTGTGTTCAGTTGTTTTTTTCCCCGCCGTCAGCCAGCCAAAAGCTTAAGTTACACATGGTTCTCAAAGGCCTAGTGGACTCATCAGGAGCAGGGGTGGATAACTTCCCGGAACGGACCAGAGAGTAAATATTGGGCTTGGCAGGCCAACGAGACTGTTGTACCCTCCTCAACTCTGCCATTGTGGCATGAAAACAGCCCGAGATGACACGTGTAATCATGTGGGCATGACTGTGCTCCAATGACCTTTTTTTTTTTTTTTTTAACCAAAACAGATGGCAACCAGATTTGGTCCACGGACTCTGGTCTCTGCCCATCCCTAATCTAGAGGAGATAAGAGGGCTTTCCTAAATCACTCCTTGAATGTCTCTGCAGTTCTCCCTCCCAACACAAGAATCCTCCTTTTGCAAATCTATCCACAAGAATCCTATCAAAGTACCCCAGCAAGCAGGCCTCTGTCCAGACTGATGGAGGGTAGGTTCTTGGAGCGGGAGAAAGTGCACTCGGGGACTCACTCCACTCTCTCTTGCCCATTTTTGTGTGTGTTTCAACATTTCCCAGGATACCAGGTTTAAAAGGTGAGATTTTATAAAAGGGGAAAATGCCCTCACCAAAAAGAAATGCAAGCTGGAACAACAAACCAGAAGCCGGCAGACTGCGGGCCCCCAGTCGTTTGTGTCCCTCTTCTCCTCCCCCAGGGATGCACCCTTCAGAAAGCGTTGGCAGAAGCAGCAGGTGGTGAAGCCCGCGGGGAGGATACTCACGACCAATAGAGCAGCATGAGCAGGAAGGGACAGATGATGAGGGCCTGGAGGACCTGCCAGTCTCGGCACAGGACGGCCAGCCCGGGCATGAGGAACTGCCCCGCCATGGCCACGAAGCTCGCCACCATTGTGATCATGAACCGTTTTCCAGGGGGGCACAGCTCTATGCCTGGAACACAGAAGGGACAAGAGAGACATGAGTGCTGTGCCCTGTAGCCCAGAGGAGCCCCGGGGGCACCGGGGTCAGTGAACCTTCTCAAACAACCAAGCACTGTAAAATTGAATTGTAAATTTGCTGGCCGCCACGAGAGCTCTATGCTGTCCATCAATGTTGAGATCCTTGTTTTTACAGCTGGATGAGTTGGGGCCTGAACTGGGAAGGGAGAGATGGTTGCTCAAGGTCACGGAGCGAGTGAGCGGCAAAAGAACATTGTAATTCACAGTCGCCAAGCCCAGGAACCAGGAAACGCTGCTTCGTGTGTGGGGTGGTGTGCACACGGCACAATCCCACCTTCTCTGCTCTCGCGGTGCTACCGAGCTTGCTGGAGGGCGGGATCCCTCTCGTGCCCACCTGCTGCCATTCCCTCCTGGGACGATGCTGTGTTAGGGGACCCCCTCCACCTCTGGACAGCACACCCGGAACGTCCATCTGCTCACTCCCACCACCTGCGCCCTCCCTCCTTCTAGTCCCGGGCTCCTTTGCAACTCTGAGTTCCAGGCAATCTCTCTGCATTGTGAGACCAAGACAGACCAAGTGGCATGGCGGTTAATCTATTTGAACAAGACAAAACAACCCCCCCCCCCAAAAAAACAATCCATAAGGCAGATTTGGACTATGTAGTAAGCTTCTCCTCTCTGCTGGAATTCTGCAGCCTACTGTGACAAGGGGTGTCGCACGACCCCTTCTCTGTTCCCGTGAGATAGACAGCTCTTCTGGCAGAGGCAAGTCCAATTCATGTTCAGAGCTTCAAGACAGCACAGCTCTCTGCCTTCCATAAATGTCTCCCAAAAGGAGGGACACCATGGTCCCCCTTGCTGGCAAGAATCTATGCTCTTAATTTGACCTTGAGTAAAAAAAGACTTGAGACAGTCACAAAACCTTCAGCTGTAGCATCCGAGCACCAGCCAGTACAGACCCAGAATGTGAATTCCCATCATCAAGGTCTTCCACTCTAGAACCTACGCTGAGTTTGATACATTTTCCCCCCTACGGGGCATGTCGGTTTGTTTGCTAGTTATCTTCTATAACATGCAGTATTCCCGGAAGCTTGCTTTAAAAAAATAGAAGAAGTAGAGTTAAAAAAATGACCTTCTCAAAAAGAAGAGAGACCCTTGGGAGAGAGTACTTTTTATGCCTGTTTCCAGAGACCGAAGATCGTGACTGTAGCCGATGGGCTGCTGTTTTCTCATAGGAAAGGCAGTACGGAGGGAGCAGGTTGGAGGGGAACACAGACACATTACACTTGGCCATACGGACAGAATCAGGCCTAACAAGGGCAGGGCCCCAGGCTAGCCGATCTCCGCACCAGCTCCACTCTACGGAAAGAATACTATGGTCACCAGAACTTACTGCTACTTGGCCATAAACACACAGATGATCATCACGGCGATGGGCAAGTGGGAGAGAAAGCCGGCCTCGCTGGCCTATAGCTTATGAAGGACGTTTTGCCATTTAACTAAGAAAACAGGATGAAGCAGCCCTCTCCTGGCCATTTACTGCGACACCGTTCCTTTCAAAAAGCACAGGCTGGATTCATTCAAAGGATCGCTTCCTAGTGGGACGTGGGTATTCACTCCAGATCTGGCATTTCTGCTCTTAAAAATAACGGGTCAGGGTCTTTACAGAAAAGACCAACCAGCGCAGGTGCTTCCACTTAGTAGGCACAATCGGTAGAGGCGTCACGGAAACCATCAATGGGTACAAGCCAGGGTGAGTTTGTAACTCGGGGCTCAGCTCAGGCTGGTCTCAGAAGAGGAAATGTAGCCCTGGGCCACCCAGGTTAAGCTTTACACAGAGCCAGAGGGATGCCATGTCAGCGGGCTGGCGGGTGCAGCGGGCACGGCTTGCAGCCTGGGTTTGCTTTCCCTGCCTCTCTCTCTGATTCTGTGTAAGTGTGAGACCATCCGCAACTACCACAGCTCTACTACAGACCCCCTTCAGGACGTCTCATCCCACGCGCTAGTCTGTGCTCCGTATTGTCACACGTAGGATCCCAAGGCAACTTCCCCAACGAGGGTGTGGGTTTGTGGAGGCCAAAGGAAAGTCATCCCTTGATGAGCAAATGATTCTGCTGTCTGACTTCTGACCACGCCCCCCCGTGACATATGTCAGCGTTCCTGTCGACATGACAGTGATTAACTGTCATAGTTTCTCTCTCGCAGGGTTCTCGCGTCCCTCTCCCACAGGTGGGTGGAGGGCTTCTCTAATGCCTTGTGAGGTGTTGAAGTTTCTGCCTCACCTGAGAGCTTTTTAGAGATGCAGGATCTCAGTTTCCACTCGGACCTCCAGAATCAGCTTCTGCATTTTAGCAAGATCCCCGGGTGACCCATTGCAAGGCACAGGCTCATGGTACTTCCCCCAGTGGTTACCCCCACTGCAGCGCAAAAAACGTTTTCGCCTCCCAGACACAATCCCTGAGAACTGAATAAGTAACATCATTTCTTGAGCTCTCCACTCCCACTTTTGCAAGAAATGTTAGTGGAGATTTTACTTTGTTTCGCCAGGTAGAAAAATGGAGCCCTCTAGCTGATCCATGTATCATAGCATTCCTGCTGGGGCGATGGAAAAACACAGCGAGCCGATGGAAGGACACAGGTATGACGCTTGCATATAATGACCTTTCTGCCTGGACTCACCAGAAATCCCTTCCAAACTGCCCAAAATCCACTATGTTCTGAAGGTGGCTATAAAGATGTTTTAAAAAAAAAAGCAATTATCAAAGAACCGCAGGCACTTTAGGCTTGCCATTAATCACATGTTCCTTTTGGATGATGAGAAATCAGTTTTCCTGAAGTGGAAGAGAGGAAGAAATACAGCAGCGCATTAAAGCCTTGAGTCCTGGCATCCGGTAGCGGGGGACAGGGACGGCAGGTAGATGGTTTCCACCCACAAAGAGCCTGCTCCTGGGCTGTGTGAACAGGAGCACTTGGCAAGGGGTTCACACACCCTGGAGATGCCTACAGCCACGAGGTCAAGGCCACTGGCCTTGGTCTTGAAAGACAGGAGGGATGCCTGGGTGGCTCAATGGTTAAGTGTCTGCCTTTGGCTCGCGTCATGATCCCAGGGGCCTGGGATCGAGTCCTGCGTCGGGCCCCTTGCTCAGCAGGGAGTCTGCTTCTCTCTCTCCCTGTCACTCCCCCTGCTTGTACTCTTTCTTCGTCTCTCTGACAAATAAATGAATAAAATCTTGAAAGGCAGGGAAACCTGGCCACGGCAGGGAAACCTGGCCACAGCAGGGAACGATGTCCCCAGAGGCACCGCCTCCTCAGGACCTGAGGATCACGGAGAACAGGCCACCCCAGGCAGGCATCCATAGCTCTGCGCAGCCGGCTGGTCAGTAGCACTGGGGGCCGCCCGGGAGGTGTGCTCTGTACAGCACTCCTCACAGCCACTTTCGTGGGAGGCCTGCCCTAAAGTTATCTCAGCAGGTTTTCACTCACAGGCAGTGACTACTCCCCTTCCTTATGAAAAACAATTAAGTGTCTCTCAACAATTAAGTGTCTCTCTCTCTCTCTCTCACACACACACACAAACACACACATCATCTTAGGTGAGGCATTGTAGATTCAAATGTGACAAGCCTGGATTCTGGCGCCAAACGGCCTGTGGTTGACTCTGTCCCCAGCACTTATAAGCTTGTGACCTTGGTTTGGTCATCTGTGAGTTCTGTGCCTCAGTTTTGTCATCTGTAAAATGGGCTATTGTGAGCATTAAATAAACAGAGTGGCTGCATATAGAAAAATGTGATATGTTGGCTTTTTGAAGTAATAATATGGGTTATTACCATATATAATGATACAATTATTGCCAAGTCACTCTTTGGTCTCATTTGACCTCTTTATTATTCACCTGATCTGGTGAATTTCAGGGTAGGACTGAAGGGTGCCCGCTGGCTCAGCCTGTACAGCATGTGACCCTTCATCTCTGGGTTGTGAGTTCGAGCTCCACATTGGGTGTAGAGATTCCTTTAAAAAATATATAAGTGAGAAAATATATATATATATAAATGAATGAATGGATTCAGGGTAGGAATGAGTTTTGTTCGAAAAGTCTGAACAAGAGAACCTACAATGACACTCTACACTCTTTCTTTGCCATATATTTTCTTTCTTGGAGATTCTCTCAGGCCTAGCAACAATCCATCAATAAAAAAAATTTAAAAAACAGAACCAAGGGAATCCAAGAAAACCACATCAGAAATCACTACTCTTAAATGATTTTTCCCTTAATGCCCTAATGGAGAAGGCTGAAAAGCTACTCTTCCCAGCCTGATAGACGTGCACGGTAAGCAGAGGAACTACAGAACGTTACGAGAGTCAAAGAGCATGGAATGATGCCTCGGCGGAGGCACTGGGCCTGCGGAAGGGCAAGCGGGGACAGCCACCGCCTTCTGAGTACGCCGGGTACACGGGCAGCCCCACGCCGCTCTGCGACGTCTGTCGGAACCTGGTGTTGGGGCGGGAGATCTTTTCAGGGGCTGTAACTCTGCTGAGATTCGTTTTTCAGAAGCTTTCAGATCCTTACAAATTTCCTGGAGGACAAGAAGCGTGCTGGCCAGGTGAGCTGTTCCAGGTGATGGAGGACAAAGACCCAAGGGGAACTGGGTCATCACAGTGTGGGGCGCGTTAACCGGCCCACAGCTGCTCCACGGAAGGAGGGTGTGCGGGTCACCGTGATGGGTCAGCGTGCCTAGACTAGGCTCTCAGGGAGCCAATCAACAGTAATCCACGTGTTGCTCTTAAAGCCCAGAGTCAGTTGACTTCAAGTAAGGGCGATTATCCTAGATGATCTTGGCGAGCCTGACTCAATCGGTAGCAAGGCCTTACAAAAGAGAGCTGAGGCCTCCCTGAGGGAAAAAGAGAACATCCCGCCTGTGGACGGCAGCTTCACCCTGCGCCCGAGTGCCAGCCCGTCCTTCCTGCCAGCCTGCCCTCTGCGTTTCAATCTGCCTAACCTGCTCCCTCGACTCTGTAAGCCTATTCCTTGAGGAACATCTCTTCCTGCGCATCTCCGCTGCTTCTGTTTCTCTAGGCGAGCCTCGATACAGAGGTCGGGCTTCCTATGCTCACATGAGGTCGTGCAGGGTCCCCCCGTGAGGCCCTGGCTCTGAAGCTGTGGCCCCAGCCGGCCACCTGGCTTCCCACAGTGCCACCGGTATGGACGGACATCCCGTACCCTGTCTCCCCTTCCAGGCCATCCTGAATCTGCCTCCCCGGCCTCATCTGAACCAAAGCCTGTGAAGGCGGCGTCATCATTCTACTCTCCCGGTTAAGCACATAGATGGCCCTTAGATGGGTTCCCCGGGCTGGATGACAAAGGGGCACTGGGGACAGGCCAGGGCACGCAGCGTGGGCACCCTCCATCAGAGACAGGCCAGGCAGAGGAAAGTTTTAGAGTTGGGGGCGTGGGCAAAGCCTAAGAATTAACCCTCAGAGTTCCGAGAGGATTTCATCAATTCTGCACTAAGAAGGAAACACCACGATGGCTTTTATCTTCGTTTTAGGAGCAAGAGGCCAGGGAGAAGATGCTTCGTCCTGCTGACCGCCTTCCCACCAGGAAGTTGAGGGTCAGTGTGCAGAGGGAACAAACATCTCGCTAAGGGCCCATTTAGCTTGGACATTCCACATTCCACAAACCCACAAGAGCCCACAAGAGGCTTTACATGCAGGTGCGTCAAACTTCAAACAGCACCACTCAGAATGATTGCTTCAGAGCAGAAGTAGCTGAAACCAGCCACAGGGTCTGAATGTTTTATAAGGGTGCAGGGCCTCGAGGGTGGGTCCAGGTGGTTCCAATCCTTGAATCCAGCTCCCCTGGGACCTCTGAACTGGAAGCTCCCCAGTGTGGCTGCTACAAACCCCACGGGCTGGTTCCAGGACGCCTCTGGGGGAACCTGGCTAATCAAGAGACACTACAGGCAGAGCCTAGATGTCAGGTGATAGCTACAGAGTGAAGTTCTTCTAGAAAACGCCCCCGAACGTCCATCAAGAACCTCAACATATGCAATCCCCTCCTTTGGCAGAAACCAAAGTTTCCACCTTCTCGTTCATGCATAAATATGTCATCACATTCAGCCTGATGGGATTTAAAAGCCTACAGTTTAGGGTGCCTAGGTGGCTCCATTGGTTAAGCCACTGCCTTCAGCTCAGGTCATGATCCCGGACTCCCGGGATCGAGTCCTGCCTCTGGCTCCCAGCTCGGTGGGGAGTCCACTTCTCTCTCTGTCTCCCCTCTCATGCTCTCTCTCTCTCAAATAAATAAATAAAATCTAAAAAAATAAAAAAAATAAAAGCCTACAGGTCAGCTGGTATGCAACACCAAATAATAACTTTAGAAACCGCTCATACAGTTTAATTAGAAACGAAACACCCTGTTCAGGTGGAGCAGAGTCTCCCAGGATCCGCGCACTCAGTACTGGGTAAGGCGGTCAGCAGGACAAAGACCTGACCTCCTGCTCAGGGCCCCCTTGGGGGCGTGTGGCGTGTGGCTCAGTGTGTTGAGAAGATTCCAGGCAAGGAACGCTAGGTGAGAGGCAAAGCTATGTGCTGGCCTCAGACGAGCTCATCTGTGCGCTGGCGTCTGAGGGATTTGCTGGCAGGAAACAGTCTCTTCCCACCTTTCCAGCTCCCCCAGCACACTTACCTCACTATGCACTGGATTTGGGAATTATGATTGTTTAAGAAACAAAAAAAAAAACCCACTTTGGAACCAGGCTTAAAAAGACATGTCCCACCCTTCTAGAACATCTAAGTGAATAAAACACAGCCGTATCCTTTCTTACAATATCTGTCTCAAAACTGTGTCTGCCATGGAAGTCTGTATTTTCTTGGGATTGCTAAATGCTCCCAGCTTTTCTGATGTGAGCCTATGGGATTTTTCTGGATCTGAGCTGGCCAGCAGGGAAGGGACATATGGAGTCGGCTGACCGCACTGACACAAGAGGACGAGGAAATGCGCCCTGCACAGGGAGCTCGGTCGAGGCCCGGGATGGGGGACAGTGCGGTGAAATTCCTCCCCTGCCTCTTCCAGGGCAGGTGAAGCTGCTCACCCTCTTTACACTCCTGTCCTGTCCTCTGTGAAGGACATAGTAACTGTGCCCACGCAGCATGTCTAGCTGCTGTGGAAGGCTTCCCATTTGCTGTTGTCCTTGCAGACCTCAGGCCGCTTCCGCAAGGCTCTGCGTGGGCGCGTGTCGCCAAGACACTAACTCCAGTGAATCCAGTTCTTCCACAAGGGACCTAAACTACCCTGTGTTTTAGGCAAAACTTGGTCAGAATGGACCCAAACCATGTGGTATGACGTACAAGTCCCGTAGGATAGGATTCTTATTTCTCAACAGCCTCTGCGAGCCAGGGGAAGCTGACAAGGCTACCTGGAAAGAAGAGTCTCTTGTGGGAAGGGCCTTCACCAAGCCGAGGTTGTGAGACGCCAGCTGTCCCTCTCGTCCTGCCTCTCAGGTCCCCCTTGCGGAGCTTCATGCTAGCCATGAAGCCCATGCCCAGGCCTGCCTCTTCCTCCCACTAATCGATACAGTAGATTCCAAGGAAGGAAGCAGAGAGGGCTGCAGTGAGGAGAAATAGGCCTGTAGGTGTATAAAAGCACACACTCTGGGGCGCCTGGGTGGTTCAGTGGGTTAAGTGTCTGCCTTCAGCTCAGGTCATGGTCACAGTGTCCTGGGATCGAGCCCCGCATGGGTCTCCCTGCCCAGCAGGGAGCCTGCTTTCCCGTCTCCCTCTGCCTCTTCTCCCTACTCATGCTTGTTTGCTCTCTCAGATAAATAAAATCTTTAAATTAAAATAAAAGCACATGCTCCTTCTAACGGGTTTGGCACACTTCGATTGTACACCCTACTTCACGGGAGCAGCCGGCTCTCACAGCTTCCCCAGCTGCACGGCCCCGGCTCACCCTGACTGGACCCAGGACACCTGTCCACACAGGGTGAGCCGTCAGAGCGCCGGGCAGAGAGAGGCAAGACTCACTCAGGAAAGGACAGCCTCTCCCCAACACTGTGTTTAAAATACCAAAATTAAATGTGATTCCTGGGATGCCTGGGAAATGAGACCGCCAGCAACACAGGGTTGACGGGCCGCCATGCAAGGGGGAAGCCCACAGAGAGGCCAGCGGGGCCCGGTGCAAGAACACAAGCCACTCACGAGACCACCTGCACAAACTCTAGGTCCTTACACCGGAAGCCCACTCTCCCGTCCTCTGGCAGCCCTTCTCTATTATCAGTCAAACAGCTCAACAGCGCAAAACCGCCCCTGGGAGGAGCACCTGCTTTCCTCCCACCTCCCGTGGGAGACCTGCGTTGGCAACACCACCTGCCTCATTCGGGCTGGGACTCCCTCCAGCCTGCCCCAGCTCAGCCTTGAGGTTGCTGCTGCCCACCAGGATGCCACCAGATGCCCCTCCCAGCGGCCCCGGAACCCCTGTGGGTGCCCCCTCTCTCCCTTCCCAGCAAGGAGGAGAACTCCCTTCAGACCTCACGGGCCTCCTGCCTCCTGACACCTGCGAGCCTCTCCCCTCCTCAGGCCACTCGCCCTCCTTCCGGTCACTCGACCAGCTGGGCCTGTAAGTGAATGTGCCACTCAATAATTATGGCCCCGGCTGAGACCACAGGGCCCCCAGGATCCTGAAAAACAGACCTCTGGGCATGTGATTGTGGAATTCCTTATTATAGCAAGAGGGCCCGAAATTGCCAGTCATGTCGACTCAAATAGCATTCAAGGGTATGACTATGAAAGGTTGCTATTATCAGAACAGCTCTGAATCTTCCCTTCCCCGTGGAAAACTCCCTTTTCCTCCTCATTTAGGACCTGCCAACAGAAAGGAATGGTCAGAAGAGTCTGAAAGGCTGTTGCCTCTATTTAGAAAAAGAGAAAATTAGAAAACACAGCCACGGAGATATTTCTTACGAATCACATTCCAGTGTCTTCCAGACACGTGGAATAGGCATTTAAAGCTCAAATGTAGAAATACTGAATTAATGACCAGCTGAGTAACCTATTATAATGTCTCCACTGCTGGCCTGAGTCACCACTCCCACGCACTGTGGGCCAAGCGCTCTGGGAGGCACTTTTCACACATGAAACTCACTTCATCTGCACAGCGACTCCATGATGTAAGGGTTGTTTTTCATACTCATTTTATGCAAGAGGACCCTGCAGCTCAGAGTAATTAAGTGACTCGTCCAAGATCACAGAGCTAAGGAAGGAACGAGGTGGGAGTTGAAGCCAGAGACTCCCCCCACCTGGCCCCTTCCCGATTCTCAGGCAGGAGCTGTCTTCAAACAGAGCCCCTGGTGGGTACGGACTCTGTTCCTGCCAGAATCTAAGCTCCATGGAGACCAAGGCTTCTATGCTTTCACTCATCACCCTTCCTCAGAGCCTAGGATAGTGCCTGGCACACAGCAGGGGCTCAGATGTCTGTCAGATGAAAAGCTGCATAATGGGGGTACCTGGGTGGCTCAGTGGATTAAAGCCTCTGCCTTCAGCTCAGGTCATGATCTCAGGGTCCTGGGATAGAGCCTGGCATTGGGCTCTCTGCTCAGCGGGGAGCCTGCTTCCTCTTCTCTCTCTGCCTGCCTCTCTGCCTACTTGTGGTCTCTGTCAAATAAATAAATAAAATCTTTAAAAAAAAATTAAAAAAAAAAAAGCTGCATAATGCATTCTTCCTGTCTAGATCACTCGCTTTACCTATGTTCTTCCTTTCTTAGATTCCTACAGTGGGATCGATTGGAGTTATAGCAGCTGAGATCAGTTGGTAATCCACAGAAACTAGTCTTACATGTGAGCTCAACGTGATCCACACAGTCACAGGCTGATCAAAATTTGCGGACATGTCAACCGTAAAGCCCAGTTACCCAATATGAACCATAAAGTTGTTTCCTTTCCAAAAAATAAATTATTTCTACTAATTTACATTAAAAAAAATAACATTACAATTCCTCAAAAGGAGGAATGGGGATTTAAATGCTCCATAATGTTTCTGCTCAGAAACCCTGTTTAAAAACCAGCGACTGATGTTCAGTAGGACATGCTTAAGAATTTAAATTAATACTGCCTTTTTTTTTTTTTTTTGGTCTCCTGGTATTTAATAAGAAGAAAAATCCAAGACGAGAAATGACTTCAAACGCCCAAATGGCCTCAAGTCCACAGTAATCCTTGCAGTTCAGATCTACGGCTCCTTTTCAAGCTCAGTGAACACCCAAACAAAGATGCAGAGTGCATAGTACACACTTCAAAAGTTACTGTCCAGGTTTTCCAGTTGCCAGTTCCAAAGTAACAATCCTCAAACTTCATTTTCTCCAGTTCTGTCCACGCTACGGATCAAGATCACACTTACTGATTAATTCTGTTTGCATTATTAGATTATGCACTTGAGCCAAAGGAAGACTCCCAGGCTTTGCGATCTGAAACAGCAGGTGCGGCCAAAAAGAACAGTCCTAAATTAGTTCCAGCTCTGACTTCCAGCGGCATGCACTTAGCTCCCCAAATGTCTGAGGGCAGAGATTACCCAATATTTATTTCTCATCATCATCATTGCCTATATTGTCATTATTTTATGAGACTGGCAAGGGATCAAGAACTTTGGGGCTGGGTTTATGGTAAATAGAATGTATCACAATGTGAGTTCATAGTATCATTACTTGTAATATGTAGCAACAGTGAATGCATTTCACTCTTTGGAATAATTTTCCTAATTCGGGAAGAATTATTAGTAACTTAAGTCTTTCTAAACAGGGCTTTCCTTTTTTTTTTTATTTTCTCACCTTCCCATCTTCTCTTGTATTTGTACTTTAATAATAATAATAATAATAATAAAAACCCTAACTTTTGCAAGTTTGCATATTAAAGAGAGAAGAGTGTATTCAATCCTCATATACTACCTGGTAGGGCCAACAATGATCAGTGTTTTGCTTCTCTTGGTTCTTCTGCTTCTTTTCTCTCTTTCCTATAATATTTTAAATCAAATGCTTGAAATACTGTCATTTTACTTCTCAGCACTAATGTATGGATTGTTCTTTTTCAAAAGGACATTTTCTTATGTAAAGACAATACTGTCATCACATCTAAAAAATCAATAATTCTTTAATATTGTTTCATATCCAGTCCATATTCAAATTATTCAATTACCTCAAAAAAGTCTCCATCTGGTTGTACTTTAAAAAATCACGTCAATATGCTGCACATCCCTTAGGTTTCTTTCAAGCTAGAGAAGCCCCTTGCCATCTCCTCCTCCCCCATGACACTGACCTGGTGAAGAAACCAGAAGGGTTCTGGTCTTATGGGATTACCTTCCCACAGTTCCTTCATAACCTGAACTGGAAGCTAGACCTAAGGATCTGGTTGGACTCAAGTCCAATGGTTACGGAAGAAGGGTTCATTGGTAGGTCTGCACTTCCTGTCGCCTCCCCCACGAGGTGCACCGGCTTCCAATGATGTAAAGATCAATCAACCAGTCCAGTGGGGGCATCTCAGTCTCCTGTCCCGGAATCATCCACTAACATTCCTGCTACTGGTTTTGCCATCCTCTGATGATCAATACCCATGTCAGTTACTTTATTAGGGGGTACAAAATGGTGATTTGGTTTTCTAATTCCATCATTCATTTTTTCACCTTGAATTATTTTGCAAAGGACTTAGTTAATTTGGAAGAGGCAGCGGTGTATAATCATGATTGCTCCAGGTGATGGACAATTTCACACATCATGTCACCCTCCCACAGTACTCAGAGCAAAGCAAAGCCTTCCGTAATTACTCCAGTAAACCTCGTGTGATCTCCACCCCAGCCGCACCCCCCAGACCTCATCATCTGCCACTCACCTCCTCCTTCACATCACTCTGGCTACACTGGCCTCATTGCTGCACTTCCTGGCTGTCCCCTGTGCCTGGAACCCTGTCCAGTCACATGGCTCTCTCCTCCCTCCCTTCAGGTCTCTGTCCAAAGGTCACTCCACTAGGGGATCTCAGTCTAGGCTGGATAGCAATCCTCACCCCATCTCATGCCCCGAGTTCTCCCTGAGGATTTCTCTCACACTCTTCCTAGAACTCTGGTTCTCAAGTGTGGACCCAGACCGGCAACATAAGCATCCCCTGGGACCATAATGGAAACAGAAATTTTAGGGCCCTTCGCCAGACCCAGATCAAATCAGAATCTGGGGTCGAGTCCGGCAAGCTGTGTTAACCAAGCCTGCACCGGAGTCTGAGGATTGTCAACTTTCAGAACCGCTGCAGTGCCCTTGACAAATATTGGATCATTTCATCATTTCCTATCAACCTCTGAGGGGTATCATGATATCATATGATACCATGTCCTATGGTAACATTCCATTTTCAAGGCGACAGCACACAGCCTTCTGGGCCCCATGCCTGGGGATTTGGAGTCAAGGGGGTCTGGGGGCAGGGTCCCAGAATCTGCACTTATAACTAGTTCCCAGATGATGTGGGTTCAGGGACCACACTTTGAAAATCATTGCACTGAACACTGTAGGCAGAGTTTTAGACACCTTAAGCCTGAGATCCCATGATCAACTCTCCCTTTGCGGCATTAGCATATTAACAATAAAACATAACAAAGCTACTTTTCAGCTCATAACACCTGTTGGCCTATTGGCCTTGGAGTGACTGCATGCTTGCTTTTTTTCCTCCTATCATCAGACATGGGATTTTTCCCCCCACTGAAGAAAATAGTTTCTCCAAGGCCCAAACGGCAAGGCAGACAGGGGCACGAAAGACCTGGGGTTGCAAAGAAATTCAACTCTCCGTCTATTTCAGATGAAAGGAAACTCAGAGAACACCCACCGGGTTTCGGTGGAGTCAAATGCCAGGCAGATAAGAGACGTGTGAAACTGACCTGCCCGAGGGGCGGGGCCTGCGACAAATCAGCAGGTGCTTGCCCAGTTTAAAGGCCTTTAAGTTCAATTAGAAAATACAACACTGTCTGGTCACACAAAACATGCAGAGGGTCAGGGTCTGGCCACACACTTGCCCGCCTGCAGCCACTGAACCTCACCCAACCTGCTCATTTTATTCAAGGGGAAAGTAAGGTCATGGAGTGAGTTGGTAGTAGCAGAAGCAAGCACGAATTCCAAGCCTGGGGGTCCCTGGGCTTTACGACACGGACTCCGGAGAATACAGGTCACTTGGATTGCTCCTGGTTTGTTTATTTATTTTCATTTATTTATTTTTAAAAAAGATTTTATTTATTTATTTGACAGAGATCACAAGTAGGCAGAGAGAGAGAGAAAGAGAGAGAGAGAAAAGCAGGCTCCCTTCTGAGCAGAGAGCCCGATGCGGGACTCGATCCCAGGACCCTGGGATCATGACCTGAGCCGAAGGCAGAGTCTTTAACCCACTGAGCCACCCAGGCACCTGCTCCTGGTTTATTTTTAAATGGAGATGACGATAAAAACAAAAATCAAACTTGATGTGACATATGTCAGTTAAAATTAGCTCTCTCCTCCGCTACCAAATTGGAAAACCCCTTTGTGCCATATTCAAACTAACAGCATCTCCCAACTAAACAAAGGGTCAGATCAGGCCAACAACTGGGAAGGGATTTTCAAGAAATAGATCTCTGGTGAGGGGATATACTGGCCAGACGGACTCTAAGTGATTTTCCTCCCACTCCAAGTGTAATGGAGTGAGCGGGAGATTCTCAGATGGTTTAAGATCCAGCGCCATCTTGCCCCGGGGCCATCTTGTTTCTGACAAGAGTTTGTTTTACTTGGTGCTTGACCTTAGATTTCCCGTCCATGGGGTGAGGGTGGGGAGATGAGGAATTTGACACACAGAACACTAGTTCTCAGCCAAGTCCTGCTCTGGAAATTGGGAGACAATGCCTCCTCTGTGGCAAAGCCTCTCGTCCCAAGTGGGAACAAAGCCTCAGAGGGCGCAGCTCTCAAGTGCCATCTAGGGAACTCCCAAGGTCACCCTGCGTTCACCACACCCATGCCCTGCGGCGAGCACAACGTGGGCTCAGTATAGCCGCTGAGTAACACATTCATAAGCGTCAAGTAACAGAACACTCCTCGGCTTAAGTCCCCCACATGTTTGCCAAACTCCTCCACCACGGGACTGGAGTTCACGCCATCGGGCCAGGCCCTACTGTGACCCCATGGACAGCAGTGTGCCCTTGAGGCATCCCTTCAGCCTCTCAAACCCGATCAGGTGTCTCGCCTTTACAATGCGGAGTGTGACCTTCTCTGCCGGAAGTCAGGTGCTTGTCTTTCCTGGGGGGCTCCATCCGTCTGTCCCTCCAGGCACAGGATGTAGAGTTTATAATGTAGGGGACACAAATCTGGACCCTGGGGGAGCTCCACAGTCAAGTATTTCTCTGCTGCATCCTAGAGGTGGCTGCTGGAAGCCCCGGAAAGCACACACACTGAGGGGTGTGTGTCCCCCAGCCTGGCAGTTAGCAGATGTTTCCAGAACGTCTTCCTGATCATCCTCTCCAGGAGGCTGGAGGCAGAAGACAGAGTCTCTGTGGTGTGTTTCCTCTCCCGCCCGTGACATCTCTTATCCAGGCTGTTACCATAGCTTTGCAAGAAGGTTTTCCCCTTAACTCGCCTGACCCCACAGACAGATTACTGACCCTAATGCACAGCTCTGCTATGTTTCACTGTTGCCAAAAATGCCAAGTCACGTCCAAATTCCGAGCATGCCGGTGACGGTTCTCTCTGATTTTACCTTTCTGGCCATTCACCCTTACTTTGGGCTCTTCTCACATAACTCAATGTGCAGTGCCCAGGAGAACACTCCAAGTATTACACTGTGCCTCCCTGCCTCGCTCCGCCTCGCTCCACCCCTCCCCTCTGCCTCTGTCTGCTCAAATCCCTTCCCACCCATTAAGGCCCAGCTGTCCCTGCACCTTCCTTTGTCAGCTCCCAGACGGCCCAGCCAGATGCAACCTCCTCCTTCCGGATCCCTGGATGCTCAGCAAGTGCATTCTGGAACCTCTTACTCCGCCTCCCCCACTGCAACCCTGAGCTCCTTGAGAATGAAAACCAGACGTGCACCTCTCCGCGTCCTTCTTAATGTCTAGCATTGTGCTCAGCACCTACCAGATGCTCCATGAATGTGAGCTGAATTCAAACAACAGAAATTAAGAGAGGCACAGTTTTCCACAGGAGCCAGAGAATCCGGTTAATTAAGAAAGGACAGGAGGTTTTATGCAGCACGGTGATGTGAGGGCATGAGGATCGGTCATGAATGGAGCCTCTGAGGGCTCTCTGCACCAAACGCTGACACAATGAGCTCCTCAAAGCCACTCTACAGCATCAAAGCTTGCAGGCCTTTTGTTAGAGAAGATCTCCAGTCACTCCCACTCCTGCTAGGGCTCCCAGTGGCATCTGCTGCCTAAGGGAGAGCATTTACTGAGCTGCTGTGGTGGGGGGGGGGGGGATGGCATTTACCATTTACATAGGGCTTGTGTGTGCCTGTCATTGTGCATGGCATTTTTAATTTCTCTTCTTCTTCGAGATTGTATTTATTTTACTTGAGGGAGAGAGAGAGGGGGAGAACACAAGCAGGGGGAGCAACAAAGGGAGAGGGAGAAGCAGGCTCCCCACTGAGCAGGGAGCCCAAGCAGGGCTCGGTCCCAGGACCCAGATCATGAACGGAACTGAAGGCAGACGCTTAACTGACTGAGCCACCCAGGTGCCCTCTTCTTTTCTTCTTATTCTTGCAGGGAAACTATTGGGTCTGTGTTGCACAGATGGTATGAACAGGCTTGGACAGGCTCAGTAATGCACCCAGGTTCACGCACAGCAGGGCGGGGTTCTCCATATACATCTTGTGTGCATGGCATCTGCGTGACCCCCTCTTAGGTAGGTGTTAATGTTCTTGAGTGAGGCTCAGCAGAGTGACCGCACTGGCTCATACACCCACAGCTGGTAAAGGGAAGAGGCAGATTTGAAGCCCAGGTGTCTGTGCAGCCCAGCTGGGGAGGTACAGGAGAGTCCGGATTCCCTGCATGCTGATGTGCACAGGGTCTACAAAGGGTGTAGACAGCCAGTGTGGGAGACAGGCCCAGCGAGGCCCCGTGTCGGTATGGGCTTGGTGCCTGGCAAGTACTCCCCTGGGGACTAAGTTTTCTCATCTGTAAAAGGAAGGTTGGAGATGGGACCATGCACACCAGGATGCACCACTTTGGTGGTAGGACTGTATGGAGTTGAAAGCAGCTGAGACACAGTGGATACAGGAAAAGTCTCTCTGCCCTCCTTTCTGCCTAAAGGCCAGGCAATACATTTTCCTTTGTCCCCCTCTTGTCCCAGGAAGAGGAAAGGAGATAACTCTTAGAGCTGGAGATGGCACCAACTTGAGTCCTCATCACACAGATCTCTGAAAGAGCCTGATCTCCCATTACGTCCCGCATGGAATGACATCTCCACAATCTACCAACGCTAGGAGTCTGACCCCTTTGCCTTCTGCAGGCAATCTCTCCATAGATTATCATTTTTTGTTATAATTATATATAAGCTCTCAGAGCTAACGGAGAAGGCTACCCCTTCTTTGGGTTTTTGCTTTCGTCTCTGTGAGACTTGTGTACGTGAAACTTAAAATGTTAACATCAAATAAAATTTGCATGCCTTTTGTGAATTTAACTTACATGGCCCCAGATACTGAACCTAAGAGGGCAGAGGAAAAAGATCTTTCCTCCCCTATAGTTACATCACATGTTATAATTGTGATAATTTTTGGTAGTTATTATCAAAAAGGAACAATGTTGTTTGAGAAAGAAAAGTCTGTGCAAACTTAAGAGTGTTCAGTTATGCAAGAAGATGTAGATTTTTGGATTTGTTCCCTTTGTCTGAGAACGTTGGCTCTTCCCAGCCCAGAACACTATTCCATCAAGAATGCTGAGATGGAGAATAAGAAGCAAGAGAGATACCAAGGAAGGGGCTTTGGGAGGAGGGTTGGGGGGTGCTCCAAGAGGGCTTAATAGAGGACATGAATTCCTAAGCTGAAATCTAAGAGATGTGGTGGTGGTACCAGGTGGTGGGCTGGGGAGAGGACACGGAATGGTAGGATCAAAGGAGAGGGCAGCCATTCTCAGCAGACAGGATGGCTTTGTGGCTCATCATCCCACCACAATTAAAATCCACGCTGGCTTCCTGCCGGCCAATCAGAGTTTTGCATCCCTTAAAACGCTCCACCAATTCTGATTAAAAATAAAACCGGTAGGCTTCCCCCACCTCCTCACCCTCTCCCCAATCCAATAACCCGGCCCTATGCGCACAGGCCTTTGATGGAGACAGATGATGATCTGTCTTCAAAGAGTGTGCCAAGCTTCCCTATGAGGCCTTCTGTTTCTTGCCCACTCCCCAGGTGCATCCCAGTTCCCAGCCCTGACCCCATCTCTCCTGGGGTCAGAGCCTCAGTTTTCCAACTCATTCTGCCTCAGAGTAGCTGCCCACAGGCCAGGCTCCCGGTGCAGAAGTATGGGATTAAACATGACTGTATCCACAAGAATCCACCTTCCTTCTGCTTTCCCACCGGCTCTCCTACAAAAACAGTTTCATTAAGCAAGGTACTTAACATTCACGTGTCTCTCTTACGAAAGGATCATGAGTACCATCTGCAGGAACTGGAGCAAGAATGAAAGAAGATGATGATACGCTGTACCACGCCTGGACTGTCTGCTCTGCTCTCTTGAAACGGCCCATCAGTGTAATTCAGGGACGCAGTCCAACTGTGGGCCGGTGAAGGGGCCTGTTCACCACGGTAACAGAGGCTGTGACCAAATGCCCCATTAGTTCCAGGTAACCCTGATATAAAAGAACTTTTGTAGAAGTTTCTAACTCTTGCAAAACTTGGGGACGTTTTGCATAAGAATGGCAACTTCCAAAATGACTGGATTTCTAACCACAGTAGAAAGGCCTTGCTGAATGATCTACTGAGTAATGGGGGGGGGGTGGCGGATAAAAAGATTTCTAAGGTCCCCTGTGAAAAAGGATGAGATAACGGCCGTAGCAAATTTACAGAGCAACAGAGCGATTCTTTTTTTTTTTTTTTTTTTAAGTGTATGTTGCTCTGAGAGAGGATAGCAGGGGGAACCACCTTTTTTTTTTTTTTTAAGATTTTATTTATTTATTTGACAGACAGAGATCACAAGTAGGCAGAGAGGCAGGCAGAGAGAGAGGAGGAAGCAGGCTGTCCGCAGAGCAGAGAGCCCGATGCAGGGCTCGATCCCAGAACCCTGGGATCATGACTTGAGCCGAAGGCAGAGGCCCCAACCCACTGAGCCACCCAGGCGCCCCAACAGAGCGATTCTTATGGAAGACAGATGGGGCTGACGGGGAAAGCACAGCCCCAGAATGAGCAGAAGACGGCAGAGCAGGGATATCTCCCTCAGGTATCTGCGGATTTGGACGGACAGCCATTTGGAGAGGACACATTCACATTCGGAGAATGGAAGGAATGTGGGTCTAGAGTATTTATGTCTGAAAGAGTAGTGTTTTCACACTGCATTCCTTCTCTAGGAAGGAAGCAGAGGGGTCAGAAGCCCCTCGTTTACGTTCCATGTGCCCACGGTCATCAACGTCACATTCTGCACACAATGATGCCTTCCCATCATTTTATACTATTACAAATGGCCCGCTGGGAAGTCAGGGATTATATGGCTCCTTCGAGCTCCTGGTTCTGAGGGAAGAATGTTCAGAATACACAGTACTAGGAAAAGAGACGCGCTCCCCAGGCTGACCCGGCTCCCAGAACGCATTCCCTCGTGCCAAGTGGAGAGGAAAATAGTAAATCCGAAGGATTTAAAGTTTAGAAGAGTTATGCCACAGCGGTGTGTCGTTTCTGTTGTTCAGAAGATTTTATTCCCAAAGCCCGCCTTTTCTAGGGTGCAGGGGGCAGGTGCCAAGGCAAGTCTTGAGGGCACATGAAGCTCAGGGTTAGCGAGGTCAGACCTCACTGGCAAACTTCTAAGTGCGTTGGTTTTGTTCTCTCTCCCCGTCTCTTTGGTCCAGAACATAAAAACACAGAAAAAGCCACTCCATGCCTGCACTTTGGATGGGATGCAGCAGTCACTGGTTCATCATTTCTGTGGTGCCAGGCGACATTCAGATGTAAAGTCTGTCACACAAAATAACCCCAGACGCATGGGGGTAAACGGGCAGCCAGCCCTTCGCATTCACCCCGGGCTGCCTTGACAAAGTTGACAGAAGAGAAGGAGGCAAAGAGCGGAACCCAAATGAACAATTCATTTATCATCTCTGTGTATGACCAGAGCTTCCCTGCGGGCCGGGGGTGGGACAGAGGGCGCCAAGCACAAAGGGCGGGGGGGGGGGGGGGGATCCTCCCAGCCCCGGCCCATGTGGGGCTTGGGAAAAAAACCGCATTGAAATCAGAGTGATGTGCTTTATGCAAAATAAATAATTGATGTAAAGTCTTTAAAGAGAAAAGTTAAAAGTTTTTTTTAATTGTTTTTGTTTTGTTTTTTTGTTGTTGTTTTTTAAGCCATGTAACCAATCTCCATGTATTTCTGTCATTTCATAAACAGCTCCTAGGGCCCAAGGGATGAAAGGGATTTGGATTCGTGGAGAGAGGAAGCAATCTGCCTAGCAGAGTTAGGAAGATAATCTAAGTTTAATAACTCCTACGCTAGCCTTTTATTCTTCTAGGTAAATAGTATTGTTTAAATTCCAGGTGTGCCCGAGTGAAAACTTATTTTTAGTCACTGTTTTAAGCTGTATTTTGACCTCAGTCTGTGCTTCCTGATTAAGTTCTTCTTTCCAGCTCTCTCTGATCTCAGGGGGAAGACCCTGCAGGCACAGCGTCCCCTGTGAGAGCCAAAACTACCTCTTCCAGCAACAAGGACAATATGGAGCCAGCGGGATCCCCACAAGTGACCACAAGACAGTAATGACCTGATCTTCACCGTCCACCAGCAGGTACTCCCTGACCTCTGTCCCTCATTCTCCTTATGCAACCTGGAAGGGGACACCTGGGGGGCTCAGCCGGTTAAGCACCTGCCTTTGAGTCAGGTCATGATCTCAGGGTCCTGGGATCGAGCCCCACATAGAGATCTCTGCTCAGCAGGGAGTCTGCTTGATCCTCTCCCTCTGCTTCTCTCTCACTCATAAATATATTCCTTTCTTGCTTCACCACCCCTAGTCTCTCTGCCTGTGGATTTTGTCAGGGGTGAGTGGCTGGACCTGGTCTGTTTGGGCCCCTGGAGCCAGGTGGTCCTGCACCCCTGTGCCTCGGCTACAGTGGAACCCCGAATTTCAACTCAAACCCGTTACAGCTTGATATTTTAAGGATATATGCCTCCTTAACATAATTCAACCCTTTCAGAAAGTCTTTGTGTAGTGTTAAAAAGAAAATCATAGGCCCAAAATGGAGTCACTTTTGCCAGACCAAGTCACCAAACTGGGGTTTAATACCTAATCTGCGTGCTGTTTCAGCCTCCCCCAGGAATGCAGTTCTCCACCAGTCAGTCAGGAATTTTCTGGTCAACACCAATCAGGTCATCTGCCACAAGGGCCCTCTCCATCCCCCAAAGGAAGATGAAGTAATCTTCTAATAAAACCCCCTGCTCTTCCCCCCAAAGGAAGGTGACCTTGCCTGAAACAAGCCCTCATTTGTTTTTCTAATCACCTCCCTGTCCTGCCTGCCTTCCTCTAAAACCCTTCATTTTGTACACCTCCTAGGAGCTTCCCCTACTTGCTAGGTGAAATAATGCTGCCTGCATCACGAATCACTTAATAAGGCCAGTAAGATCTTTAAAATTTATACAGTTGAACTGTTGTTCTTTAACAGCAACTAGCAAATTGAGGTAACGCAAAACTAAAAAGAATATCTCATTTCATTTAGGCAACCAAATACTAAAATTAGGATTGAAATGCAGAATGAAGGACAGCCCAGACACTGTGCATGTGAACCTCCCTGGGTCATCCACTATGCTTTCTGACCCTTCCCCTACACAGAGGTCCCTGACAGCAGTGCTTCTCAAAGTGTGGTTGGTTCCCTTAACCCTCTGTATCAGACTCCCCTGGGGCCCTATGCCCAGATCTACAGAACCAAGACACTTTCAGGGTGGAGACCCAGAGGCCAGAGTTGAACAGGGGGTCCAAGAAATTCTGATGCACATTAAAGCCTGAGAACTTTTGTCATCAAGTGTCAGCAAAATTGCTGGATTTTCTATTTACCCCAAATCACCATTGTACAAGGAACGCTGTCTGTCACTTGTTAATGTTGGGGAGGAAAACTTTTTCCATATCCTCTTAGATTTAATTTAATTTGCAGACCCCAAACTAGACTGACAATAGACAGATTAGCAAGAGAAAAGACAAAGCTTATTGGTGAAGGTGTGTATGCAAGGACTCATAAAGAAGGCAGCTCAGGGAAGTGGTTAGAATTTAGGGATTATATAGCATCTTAACACGGGAAGTTAGGATTTTAAGGAATGACAAATGGTGGGAAATGATTGCAAAATAGATGAATGAAAGTACTGGAAGGCAAGGTTTGTTTTAATCAAGTCTGTCTGAGCAATTTCTCATCGTGGGTGACAGGAGTCACTCTTTCCCTCTGTTACGAGAAGCTTCTCTTAAAGGAGGATTTATGAGTTCTTCAGGAAGGATCTGCTTTTAGGCTGTCTGGGAGTACACAGAAGACCTCTTCCTGCATCTGTACATTCTCAGACGCCTTCATCACAAAATAATCCTCCTGGACCCTTCAATAGCAAACACCGCCACCGACATCACTGCATTTATTGCCAACTACATTCTTGTCAGGTAAACAAGAGTTATTCCCACGTTACAGGGCACCCCCAAGAAGCCAGCTGTCAAACAGGCTTCAGGCATATGGTTTATGATATCCAGGACTTGAATTCAGACCTTTCTGTTTTAAACACCATATTTATCCTTTAAGAACAAAGCAAACAACCCCACCCTCTGAACACACTAGCATCCTTTTAGTCATCTCTTTCCAATAAGACTAGCACAATTTATCACCATGACTCTTAACGAGACCAGCCCTTAATAAACTACACTTATCAACAAAGGCTCTATCCAGTGTTTGCAGAAACATCATTACACACTTGGCAACCAGCCAAATGTCTAAGGACCATAGGTTGCTCTTGAATTGTCCATCTGCTTCCAAACCTAATGACACTGATGCATGGCCTCAGGGACTAGGATGTAGTTAAACCTAGTGAAGAGCTAATCATTGTCAAACCCTAGTACCTGCCAGGGAGCAGCTCTTACACAGAAGGGAGGAAGAGGTTCCATTTGGAAAAGGACATGCAGATTTACAAGACGGCACAGGAAGGAAGTTATATTCTGTGAATATTAAAGATATTATTTCCTTCTGTAAATTTTAGATGTGGTTCATTAATTCCTACAGTATTTTAAGAGGATTTTTTCCCCTGAAGAATGATACACCAATTAGACTATATAGACCAGTGTCTGATATCATTGAAGGACTATCCTGGTTTCACAGTTTCTTTCTTTCAGAATTGTACCTGTCCAATATGGCGACCACATATGGCTATTTAAATTTAAACTTAAATTAATTAAAATTAACTACTGGACACTGGTCACATTCCAAGTGTTCTACTGGAAAGCACTGAGCTAAATTCAGATGTCAAAGTGTCAAAATAAAGACACTTTGCAAACATTCTCAATAAAATGTAAATACAAAGGAGGTCAAAACTGAACTCAATTTTTTTTTAAATCAGGAAATATTTCAAGTACAGTTGATCCTTGAATAGTGAGGGGTTTAGGGGAACTGCCCCCACAGTTGAAAACCTACATACAACTTTTGACTTCCCCTCCAAACTTAACTACCAATAGCTTACTCACTGTTGACTGGTAACATAACACATGTTGTAATTTATATGTTTTATATACTGGCTTCTTACAATAAAGTAGGAGAGAGAAAAAAACATTATTAAAGACATCATAAGGAAGAGAAAATGCATTTATGGTAATGCACCGTATCTACTGAAAAAAAAAAAAAAACCCGTATAAATGGATTGATACAATTCAGACCTGTGTTGTTCAAGGATCAATTGTATAGTGAAAAAGTGTAAGAAATAATAGAAAACATGTGGGTGACCAGTATTTGGGCTTGGTCAAATTTTTCCATTTGCCATCTTCCCTCTCCCCCCTTGCTTTCAGTGAGGATAAGAAAAAAAAACACAACAGATACAGAAGCCCCCACTGAACCCCTTTAATGAATCCAATAAACGCTCTACTGGAAGTTCAAAGTATATAAGCATATAAGCAGTGGTGTTCAACACAACCGCGTGGTTAAGATCCCGGGCTGTGGAGCCAGACAGCAGGGGTTCCGAGTTTCCTGGACAACTAAGATCAATTCTAGAATGTTGGGGGTTTTGTGGAAGGTTCAAGTGAAACTAAATTGAATGCAGAGAATGATTCATAAAGATCCTTCTTCTAGAGGTAGAAATGGACAGCACATCTTGGAAGAACCGATTTCAGACTTGAAGCATATTAACGTAAGTAACTGGTAAGCAATTCCTTCAGCATCAGAAGCTCTGGTCTCTATAACTTCAGGAACAAGCCTCTTGCAAGCTATCTGCTGCCTCCTTAAGACTAAAGGTGCTTGGGTAACTAAAAACAAATGCACAGGAAACACTGTTTTAACTTTTTTTTCAGCCCTGGGAACCTGGACTGAGGCAACCATCTCACTACTCTTGGTAAATCATTCAATACATTTTAAGTGTCAGGAAACCAGGGGACCCGTCATGGAGCAAGTTTCCATCATACAAAGGAAATGGTTATTTATCGTCCAATACTTGACAGAAGATGCATCGCTAAGTCTGTAATAAACAGGACCCCATGTCCAGATGTGAAGAACGAATGGCTTCGTCAGCATTCTTTATACTTGTCCACATTAATGTCCCTTCTATTATGCCTCACACCCAGGAGAGCCCAGGCATCAGCATTTGGGGAAGGAGCGCAGAGGCGTTTCCATGGCCACCGAGAGGCCAGTGTTTGAGAAACAAAAGCGAAAGCACGTGTTTAAGTTTCCTGCAATCCATCTTCACTCATCTGAAGAAAACAGTTTCTTAGCAGGAAGCCACTAACTTTTAAATGATAAAGAAAGTACACGTACATTCCATCTTTGCCAGGACAAGTGGGACTCTAGGGGCACAGACACGCAGTGGCACGGTCCACACGGTCAGAGCTGCTCATCACAGTCCCACGCGTCCGTTGTTTAGAAAGTTCTGCCCAGACGCTCATTGTAATAGAACTGACCTACCTGATGCCAAGCACGTTTCAGTTTTGTTTTTGTTTTATATTTAGAAACGGCTGGACACGGAGCTGAGCCCTTCTGTTATTTGGGGGTCTCGGATCCTCTCCGGCACGTGGTCTGCGGCAGGCTGCTTTGATTCTGGAGAGTTCTCCACGGGACTGAGGTGACACGGAGCCTAAGCTTGCTGTCGGCTGTCCTGTGCTACGAGGAGCTTCCGGTCCGGCATTTAAAATGTCCAAGGGCCGCCTGGCTGGCTCAGGCAGGAGCACGTGGGACTCTTGAACTCGGGGTTGTAAGGCCAAGCCCCACATTGGGTGTAGCTTACAAATAACATCTTTAAATAAAAAAACAAAAACCAAAAAAAACATATAATGTTCTACTTACAACCCGTGGGCAGTTTGCCCTGGTACCACTGAACCTCTTCCTCACTCCAACTGCTGGAAGCCACAGACGGGCTGCTCTGCCTTAGAGACGCTGACTACCCTCTGGTGTGAAGGCCGCCCCCTTGCCCTGCCAGCATGGTCTCCCCTCTAGGTTCCAGTGCTGCTTCTCTGCTGGCGAGTTTCTGCCACGTGGAAAACCCAATACAGAACATCTGGAACTAAATTTGCCACATCCCCTCCCCCACCCCAGAAGTCAAGCCTTCGCTGACCTCTTCTGTCTGTCAAAGGCATATGCACCCATTGGTCACCGCAGGTGAGAGCTGCAGGCCTCTTCCTGCCCCCACCTGGACTGCCTCTGGATCCCACAGGCTTTCTCACTACAGATCCTCTTCCATCTGACTGTCCTCCTCATGTCTATCATACTGCTCCGGCAGTGTCCTGGGGGGTTCATAGAATTCCAGTGCCTCCAGCGACTTTCCCCACCTTCCCACCATCCCCTGGGCAGTATACCGGAGCTGCTCTCATTCCTTGTGGTTCCCAGACTGCCTTCCGGTCTGTCCTCCTAGAAACATCCCGTCCTCATGGACCCCCAGGACAAATGCTCCCCGCTTGTCCAGATCCGGTGTGGAGTCCTAGGACCTGGTAAAACGGTTTGGGGTCAGGACACACATTGGACATACAGCATCGCATGTACATCGTAGCATTGAAGAACAACGTGCCCATTTTAACTTTAAACAGCAAGGCACATCGTACTGTAGGAGATTTTGAAAATACAGGTCTACACTGAGTGAATCACCAACAATCCAAATTACTAGTGTTCATATTTCTGAGTTTTAACTCTCAGTCTGTTAAAGAATTATTTAAAAAACAAAACTGGTGATCGACTTGCTTTCCTTATTCAGCATGACATTGGAAACATTTCCTCAAACATTCACTAGTCCCCTAAAATGTGATGTTTCGGGGCGCCTGGGTGGCTCAGTCAGTTGAGCGACTGGCTCTTGATTTCAGCTCTGATCATGATCTCAGGATTGCGAGACTGAGTCTGCTTGAGATTCTCTCTCCCTCTCCCTCTGCCCCTCCCCACACTCACAATCTCTCTTTCTCTCAGAGAAATAAACAAATAAAATCTTTAAAATGTGATGTTTCACGAGTGCATGAGGTGTGACTGATGGCTACACCATGAATTATCCTCCCCACTTCTTCACTGCTGGACATTCAGCCTCTTCCCATTTTTACACTTTATCTTATATGTATCTGTATTTATCTCCCCAGATGGACTCTAACTTGCTTCAGGGTCAGGTCCTTGTCTCATACTTCCTGGTAGTCTCCCAAGATCTTGTAAAAACCGACCCAGGCCGGGCCCCGGGTACATGTCAGTTGGCTGATGGACTTGAGCCCTGTACCTGCTAACGTGCGAGCCGCCTGGCACTCACTTCTGGCAGCAGAACTGTAAGCGGAGTGTGGAACTCAGCTGCAACAGAAACACCTGGTCATTTGCCTGGGGAACAGGAAGCAGGGACCCAACCATGGCATGAAGGTCTCAGTGGCTTGGATCTCTGGGTCTCGTGGGATCTCTCACAGTTTCTCTTCCAACTTCCCCTCCTTAGTAAGAAGCACCTGCTCTCACGCGCAGCTCATGCCGGAGACCTGCTGATTCTGTTCGACATCGTTCTCACCTTCTCAAGCCACCCTCGGTCCATGTCCTTTCCCTCTCTGTCTGTCCCCAGGCTGAGCTGCTCGGCTCTCCCAGCCTTAGAACGTTTGGGGCCGAAGCCTCTGCCCATATGCTCTTCTCCTGTCGTTCCCCTTGCGAACCCTCCAGGTCCCTGGAGCCCTTTTCTCTCTGCCCGTCATCTAAATCAGGTCTTCTCACGTTCCTTCATACCCCCTAGACTCCTCCTTCATAGCGGTTGTGCCACCTGGGGGACACACGTATCTGATTATCTGTATAATCAGACATAGATCTCTGGCCTTAGACCTACGGGAATACCATATCTTCAATACCATATCTCTAGCCCTCAGTGCCTGTACATTACAGGTGTTCTGTGCTTGGGGAAGAAAGGAAGTGGGGAAGGGACACAGGGAGTTTGTGACCACTGCCTGGGTTCAACTACTCTACCTTATGGGGTCCTAACTTTAAGCCTAAGCCCAGCTACCATCTTCCCTGGAGCAGGGACTACATTTTTCACGAGCTTCTGGTCCACCCTCTTGCCTCTGCAGGGGTGTGCTCTGGCTGATTTGTGGCCAGTGCCTTAGAATGCCTTATTCATTTTGCTCTCGTGATTCTGTATTTAGCCAGGCCACTTCCTGGTGACTGGCTCCCATCTGGGCACCTGAGAGAGTGCACACACAGGACACTGGCCATTCTGCATTTACTAATTCAGCAACTCCTTGAGTGTCCAGCACGTGTCAAACATGGAGCTGGGTGTGGTGCTTTTCGCTACTCCCAGGCCCCAGCTGCAAACACCTGAGGTTAGGCATCTCACGAGAGCCAATGTCCACTCACTCCAAAGCCAACTGGGAAACTGCCTGGGGGAAATGGGGCTGCAACTCTTTCACCTGCATGAAGAGTCACTGAACCTCGCAGCAAGGGTCCCTGACCACGAGGAGACAACCAACCAGCCTACAGGTCCTGGCCTACACGTCAAGGCCAGGGCTGTGGAGAAGATGTCTAGCGGGTCTAGATTCTTTGTTCTGGAAGGGAAGCAACGGATACTCTCTTCTCTTCCTCCCTTTACTTCACCCTTCATCACCACCCTGGAAATAGAAGCTAATCTTTCATTATCCCTTCAGAAGAGTAAACAGTTCTCCCTCGGGGCAAATAAGGAAGCCACAAAGCATCCTCTGAGCCAGAGAACATGGAAGCAGCTCTGCCAGCACTCCCTTGCTCCCAGCAGCTCCTCGATGGAACATTCCCCGCTCCTCGGTCAGAAGCATCCAGCTGGCTGGGGCTACTCCCTCTGCTCCTTTGTTCCTCTCAGTAGAGGCCTTCAAAGCTGAGAGGCCCAGAGCCCTCTAAGGAGGCTGCCTTCAGGCACCAGAAAGCACAGGGCTGGGTCTTCACACTGTTCAGTGGGAACCTCCAAACATGTTTCTGTTCCCCACCTTTCCTTCTTCCTCCCCACTCCCATTTTCTAGAACTGGCCCAAGGCAGGAAACTGAGGGTCAGTTTCACATGCCCTCCCTCCCTACCTTACCTATTGGCACACTTTTCAGCCCCACTGACTCTGACCACCAGAATGCAAAAGCCACAGCCCCAGGAGAGCCCTGGGGCTCCTGGAGTTTCTGGAACCCTCTCTAGAGTGTGGATGGCCTACAAGGCATCCCCTGTGGGCCCTGAATTATTATAGTGCCTGAATATTCCTTCCTTCCTCCTCCTCCACCTCCTCACAGCCTGGCTTGCAGTTAGGCTAACAGTTATGGTTGGCATAAGGTATTTTTATCAGATTAAAATGCTTCATCCCTCTTCCCCCACACAATTGTGTTTCTGTTTGGTGAAGAATACTGAATACCCAACCAAGTGCTTTAACTATCACGGAGTCTGGGAAGGCAGAAGAGCAGAGGGAAGAAGATGGATTCTTAGAACTACTTAGAAATAAATAAGCAAAACAGGGAAGTAGGAAATTCATTTTCAGTGGGCAGGGCCCCAAACAACCTGATATCATGAGGAGAGAGACTTGCTTATGGCTCTCGTCTCTCTCCAGCTATAGACCTAGGAGAGACAGCCTCGTTGTCTTGAGTCTTGCTTCCTCTAACACATGCCAGAAGATGACCACACTCCTCTCTGTTCCCTTCTCATTGGCTAACAACATTAGTACTCTGCTGATTGTGAGTCACTGTGTTCCTTGGGGTACACAAAAGTCTGGGGGTGGGGAGGGCCATGGCTGACAAAAAACATTAATTCCAAGTAGTGGACACAATGGCCCAATACATACATACCAACAACAAAAATTTCATGATACAACATCAGACTCTTACTATGTGTGCTGTGCTGAATTGTATTCTTTTTCTTTTAAGATGCTAGGAAGGATTCCCCCAAGATGGACCGTATAATTATAATATAACCAATTCATGTGTTAGGAGCTCCAGTTTTAAAATGCTGCTTTACGATCGGGTTGGGAATCATTTCTCCGCCAAGGCCGAGATCAAGGGTAGTGCAGAGCTAAGAAAACAATGACCTGTGGGCCAAATCCTGCCCATGGCCTGTTTTGCACCTCTTGCTACCTATTTTTAGTCAGCGTGGGAGCTAAGAATGGTTTTTTTTTCATTTTTAAATGGTTCAAAACAACCAAAAGAAGAATAATATTTCTGGTGTGAAATTTATGTGAAATTCACATTTTAGCGTCTGCCAACAACGTTTGGCTGGAACGCAGCCATGCTCATTCACTTCCAGACTGTGGCTGCTTTCACACCAGAGTGTCGGTGCAGAGTGGCTGTGACACAGCCTGGAGAGCCCATGTGGCCTGCAACGCTGAGTTCCTGACCCTTTACAGAACAAGTGTGCTGGTGGGTGTTCTAAGGCTCGGACAGGTGTACATGGAATTATCTGATTAATTTGTCGAATTGGTCGCCAGAGCTAGGATGTTATAGTTTTACTTCAGTTTGTAGCAGAAGAATCAGCAATATCACTTAAAGAAAGCAAATCATGATTTTTGTTGTGAGAACAGAGCCCTTGAGGAGGCTGAGCTACCTTCCTCGGGAAGAAAGAACACAAACAGAATTTCTCAGGGCATGGAGGAGACGGGCCTTCTCACTCCTGTGCTCCCACAGAGGGCAATGAGCTAGCTTCGTCAAAGGGCATTTTAATTTTTAATGCTCCTTTCTTACAGAGGCATTTAATTTGTGCTGGAAGAGAAAGATTTTTAAAAAGCTGTCCCTTTTGCATTTAGTAATGTACAATCCCAAGCCTGCATTTCCTCCACAAGAAGTCACACCAGGCGGATCAGAACAAATTTCACTTAAAATTCAAGAAACCAATGTCAGCTGAAAAGGACCCTCAGAGTGGCTGCAAACAAAGGCCTCGTAAAAGGCTAATGCCATTTGTATAGAATTACAGGAAAGAAAGTGAGAGCTGGGGAGGCCCCCGCAGCTTAAGCCCGGGCTTTTGTGAGGCTCCCACTGCCGAGAAAAGAAATCTCTCTGTAAGCATCACAGCCCAGTGTTCTTTGTCCCATGTAATCAGAGTACGGTGGAAAGTGCCGGGGATTTAGCCTCTTGGGGCAGAAAAAAGAGGGGAGAAGGAAGAGGTAAGGGAAAAACTAATCTGATGTTATCACTCAAGCTGGTGGAAAGACAAATGTCAAGATTTCGTGGGGGTGGGATGGCCGAGGTGGGCAGTGGACTCCCGACCTAGAGTTGTGCCTGAGGGTGCAGGGCCAATGTGAAGCGTTCGCCAATTGTGTACAGTTGGAACTAATGAGCAGTCATGCAGCTGAATAAATGGCCCTTTCTTCCCCCACCTCCGTTCCCACCCAACCCCAGCAGCTCCAGAAACCTCTCCTCTTTGCCTGTCCCAGCTTCAGCCCAGGAATGTGCCATTGGCCACTTTGAAAACTCACACATCTTCCCAACCCTGCTTGCTCGGCCGCCCCCACCCCCCGTGGTCCCATAGCAGTTGGCCTCATGGAGGTCGTCATTCTGCTGTTTGGTACCAAAATGGTAGCCAAAGAGCCTTGGTGCTTCCTTGTGGGCAGAGGCAAGAGACCAAGCTCTCACAGATTCTCATCAGATATGCACACCCCCACGTGGGCAGGATTAAGGAAAACAATGGCGAGGACTGCCCTGCTCTCTGCAGATGGTAGGACCCCCTTTACCCCCCCCACCAGGAGGCAGCCCTACTTCCCCTGTGGCCTCGGCAAACAGGAGAGCAGGAAGGAACGCTCAGGGCCGATGATGCTCACGGCTGATGATCGCCCACAGCCCAGCTGGCACGGCTGCTCCCTCTCCGAGGACCTGTGAGATGACAGCTGAGACAAAAGTTTCCCCACCCCCCTCTCTGCTGGAAGGTGCGTGAAAAAGGCAGAGAGCAAACCCCTGGCCTTTGGGGACCACAGACAATGGCAGGTGTGAAAGAAAAGTACAAGTGCCTCTTTCTTTCTACTCTGACAGGGGACGCACACACACACATACACGCACACATACACACACGCACGCACACACATGCACCCAAGACACACACACGCATCATGCATGTACACACACGCGCGCACGCACACACACACACACACACCGGTGGTGAGAGGCAGTGAGCACGCCAAGCTTCCAGTCTGACAAGGGTTTACAACAAAAGGGAAAAAAAGCCCACTGCAAGGGTTTCATTTCTACAGGCCCAGCTCTTTGTGTCTCTACCTCGGTCTCATTTTCCCATCTGTAAATCAGAAACCTCTACCGGGACTCACCTCAATCACGGAAAATGGAATCGCTTGGATCCCGAAACCATATTCTCACATTGTGCGGAAATCGCCAACTGGCTCAACAGCAAGTTTCTTTGAGTTCTAAGAACCAAGGGTGCTGTTTACCAGTATTTTTTTTTTTTTAAAGATTACAATTCTGTCATTCATTTTGAGTGAGGAAGTTTTGCTGGGAAGGAAAAGCACGCAGCAAAACCTCAGGCTTGCACAAGAGTTTGGAAACACACCTGGCCCTGCTGTGCACACAAGCGGAGAGGCCTGCAAACATCTGGGAGAAGGACAGATAGCCCCCCTGACCTTCCGGCTGCTGAAAGAACCAATCCCCGATGACTGGCTTTGTTTCCGCAGAATGTTGTTCCTGAGGAACAGGGCAAAAAGTCTTACTTAAAAGTGAAGGCGGTGAGTAAATACAACCACTGTACAAATATTGACTGTCCCACCACACATCAAGTGAAACGAAGACTTGCCAACATCCTGCTTAATCTAAAATTACATATAAGAATTGCCAGTGTCCAAAAGAATAACCCTTATCTTTTGGAAGAGATGGCAGAGGCCTGCAAAACACACACGCTTGGGGGCTTTACCTTGCTGCCCGGACGGAAACCTGCTTCTCCAATAAACGGACAAAAAAAGGAGAAGCTCCGGCTGTCAGATTCCCCACACCACCACCAGAATGCCAGTTAAGAGGTGCCCCTGTCCCCCCATTCTCCCAGTTGCCAAATTCACCCTTCTCTGTGGCTATTCTACTTTAAACAACTGCCCACGTCTCCCTAGAATCCTAGAATCTCTCAGGTCGTGTGGCCGAGTGGCCTGGATCATACCCAACCAGGAACATGGAGACTCTGGGCTATCAAACATCCCACTGCTCTGACAGAGGTGTCTGTTACCCTTCAAAAAAAAAAAAATCATATAGCCATCAGGAAAAAAGTTCAACTGAAAACACAAAGACTAGAACTACTGGGATTTTTTGTGGGGGAGGGGCAGAGGGAGAAGGAGAGAGAATCTTAAGTAAGGCTCCATGCCCAATGTGGAGCTGAATGCTGGGCTTGATCTCACAACCCCAAGATCATGACCTGAGGTGAAGTCAAGAGTCGGACGTTTAACTGACTGAACAATCCAGGGGCCCCTAGGACTACTGGGATTTTGGTCACCAAATCACCAAATGGGTCAAGTGTTTCTCTCCCAGGTGGGGTGGGGTGAGAGTTTGGGGGATGGCCCCCTCTTCTTCTCCTCATGGAAGCTCTGACAAGTTCGTTCTATTCCTCCCACTGCTACCCCAACGTGCTCGTGTGAGTCCTGCTTCCAGCATTGCTGTCCCCAAGGGCCCTGACTCAGGGAGCCCTGGCACCCTCTTTCTTAGTAGGGGAGGACCTCTCTCCTCTGCTGGTGAACGTTTCCCAGGACCCCAGCTCTGGCCTTGAACATAATGGCACTGAAGAAGCTCATGCAGGGGTTCTTTCCAAATCCTAGCCAGGGATTTTTCCAGATCTCCTGTGGGTGGGCTGTTCTGTTTTTTCTAGGAAGACAGCGGGGGGAAAACCCCACCATTCCTTGGGCAGGTTGACTGAATTCTCAAATGTGGTCCCTGAAGTGACGAGGAGTGAAACCATCTTCCTGATAAGGTAAAGCTCCTTGGCAGACTGGAATGGCTTGTGGGAACTTCAATGACAATCACACGTATCTATTCCTCAGAGAGCTGGCAAGTCCAAGACAAGAGCCCGGTGAAAGGGTCAGGGATACTTCCAAACCAGAAACTTACAGGCTGCTTAGCGGGACAGAATGGAACCGAGCCTTTCCCCCTTCAGGCAAAACACTCCTTTCAAGAGGACTCGGTGATGAATTCAATAGGAAATGTGCATTTGCCAAGAAGCTAGGAAATAAGGGCACTCAGACACACTCCCTTCTCCTGCCTCTGGTTCCACAGCACCTTTATCTAAAGGCAAATTAAGTGAAGGAAAGAAAATCTCAGGAAGTTTGAGATTCTCCTTCTCCCACGTCTCCACGGCATCTAGTATGTGCCTTGATCACAGCAAATACCGTACAGTGGTCAGTATCACAGTCACGCTAGAGGTTCTGTGCCTCAGTGGCAGGACAGTGTCTTTTCACCTTTAGAGCCCCAGCGTCCAGCAGGCACTCAATAAATGGTGGGTGTACCATCTGTCAGCGGATAAACTGACGCATAAACTGAAACACCGTCCCTGTGTTTTAGAAGATGCCCATTCAGAGTCTTAGGGGGAAAACGAGGAGTTGGAGGGCTTTTGATAATTTCAATTATTCACACCACCTCTAATTTCCTACTAATCAATCAAATAATTAGTGAATGTCTACAGTGGGGAAGGTACTATGCTGAGCCAAGTCACCATGTAATTGGTTGCTGAAGCTCATAATTCAATGTCATCCTCTTCAATTCATACTTGTCAATTAAGGTGGTGGCTTTGTCAGTTCGTGGGTAGACAAGATGGCGTAATAGAAAAAGTAATGATCGGAGGGCCAGAAGGGTTAGAGCACTGACTTGGCCCCTAAAAGCATGAAGCATTTGCATGCCTTTGTGCTGCATGTTTTGTTTGTTTGTTTTTAAAATAGAAAACAGGAAAAATACTGAGCCTTCTATTAGTGAGCTAACAAAATGAAAATGAAAACAACAACAACAACAAACTCCAAACAAAACAATGCCTCTGGGCCCATACAACCTGTTAGTATTTAAATCCTTATCTTCGGGTTCTTGTCCTCCAGCAGTTTGGAAATGGTCTCCTTCCCTTGTGGTGACTGCCCTCACCAATCAAAAAAATAATCTCCCTCCCCAATACTGACTAGAATCTCTTCATCTCTACATTGTAAAAGAACATGAACAGAGAGAGGCCCCAACACCATCAATTTCCTTATCTCCAAACTGAAAATCTGAAGTGAGAGCATCAGAGGCAAGAGATGAACTTATTATGTATGGTAGAAGCCTTTGAACTTAGAATAAAAAACAGGAGGAAGACAAATTTGCAAGCTTTCAATTTTAGCCCTGACGGAATAGAGCCACATTATGTCCTGGCTCACCCACTTCGCTCCTCTGCGAAGACCTGAGGCCCTGTTCAATCCTGAGTCCGCCCTAACTCTCACACCTGACATCACTCCAGCTCATTCCTTCTATCCCTGTCATCGCGTAGGAGCCTCCCCAACATGAAGCTGAGCTTTAAGAAAGAAAGAAAGAAAAAGGAAGTTCAGAAGAACAAAGACAATACAACAGCCCTTATTCTGAGTTTTTTTTTTTTAAGGACAAAGCAGCACCAGACAGCGTTCTAGATGCTGCTGAGGGATAAGCAGAGATGTTGTAGAACCAGCGGAACTTCACAGGGAGGAGGAACAGCAATGCAAAACTTCTGGAAACGGTGGGGCGGAGGAAGTCCTAGGGCGAGGGTCATACTATACTGATAAGGCTCTGTTTCTGGGTCTGGATAGTGGGTCCGCAGATATCTGACGTCTGAATTGGTTCATAGTTAATCCCAATAAAAGAAATCAAAGCACAGGTGTATCTCTGAGGGCCCCCCCGAAGACTGCCAGCCACTGGGATGTGGGCCACTGGCTACAGGAACTGCTCGGGACACGAGAGCAACTACACAGCCCTGGGAACCAGCTCATAAAACAGTGTATTAAACCCAACCTAACCTAACCAGCAAGGCTCAGGGGCCGCACCCCCAGCCTTCTCAGGAAGAGGAAGCCTCAGGGGCGTGATCCTGGTGGCCTCCCTCACTTCCTCATCTGCTTCTGAAAATACTGCTGACCCTACACTTAGCCACACCACGCTACCCTCCCCTGGGCTTCTCCCATTTCTCCCGGCCAACCTTTAGCTCCAGATATAGGCAAGTTTATTTTAGAACGGGGCCTGCAGGCCAGGCCCCCATGTGCGTGCAACCTCTCTTCCCAAGCCGGGAGCTTTGCTGTAACGGTGCCGTCTCCCTCCTCCCAGCGCAGCATAAGAACTGGCTGGCTTGCCCCCTGGCTTTGGAGACCAACAGCCTCCCATAATAGGTGTCCAGTTACGCCCAAGCCCTTCAAAGCAGCTTCAGAGGTGTTACCTCGTAGGCCCTTACCAGCTCCTATAAATAGGGATATGAAGTATTACCCCACTTCTAACATAGGAAACGGCCCCCTCAGAAGGTCAGTTCATGGGCACCGTGATGCCAAGTGGTACCTCCAAGAGAGGCACAGGTTTCTGGATTCCAACCCCTGGGGCAAGTCCCAGAGGCCGTGGCCGCCCAGCCAACACGGACAAAACATACAATCCAGCCCTGCAGCCTGGAAGGGAAACCCACAACAGAACAAGAAACATGAAACAAGGCGGGCACTGTAGGAAAGGCTCACATTCTGAGCAGCGCCCACATCACATTCCCGGTCTCAAAGATTCAGTGGTGCTGAAATGCCACGGGAATACTTATCACTGTTTTGGTCAAACAAACCCTCCCTTACCTTAAGCAAAGGTCAAATGCACTGTAAAACCCCCAGCGCAAACAACCAGCGAGGAGGACTGGCCACAGCCTGGGTAAAGTCTTTGCTAATAATTACCCAAACAGCCTTCCTATGTAAACACGCGCGGTCCAGCGATGGTGTACTGATGACTCCCCTTATAAATCGGCATGAGGAAGTGACTTCAAGCACACAGTAGGTGTGTTTTCCTTTGCTTTTTACACACGGCACTAGCCACACGTCTCAACTCTTTCAAAAACTCAACTCCCTACACTGGGTTGTTAATGCTTTTCTAAATAGCAAAAAGATACCTAAAAGCATGTCATAAATAAACATCTATTTTACAATCTTTCTTTCCTTTTTTTAACCAAATTAAAACCTCCTTGAGCCTATGGACAGTTCAACATCCCGTGCCCAGCTCCGGACCCAGAGAAAACACTGAATATGGGTGAATAAGGGAAAACAGAATACCGGTGGTGCATAATAAATGCATCCCTATGTACTTATGGAGCAAGGATGACACAGTGGCCAGGGGAGAGGCCAAGATGAGGAAGCTGCACTGGTGCCTTCCCAGCCCTGGGGCCGGCAGTCTGATGGGGGAGACACAGGCTCCCTAGCCGAAGCACACGCAGGTGTGAGGCCTCCGCTGCGGAGGTGAATCCTGGGGAGGCTTCCGAAGAGGGATCAGCATTTGGCTTTGACCCTGAGGGAGAACGTCAGTAGGGTTGTCCTGCCTGGTGGGTATGGGGGGAGGAGAGGGAGCGGACACAGATGGAGTGAGAGACAACTCCTGGAAAGGGGGACAGCGCAGAAGAAGCCGAGGGCACGGGTTTGGTGATCAGCACCACAAAGGCCCCAGGGAGGAGTCTGTGTCATCCAACCACTGGAGCAGCCAGAGCCGCAGCCCCCATGAACAAGCAGCTGGCAGGGACCTGCCTTTGCGAGGACAAGAAGGTGCTGGGAGATGTTGCCAGTTCTGCAGGAAGCTCCGGCCTCCCCTCAGGCCTCCAGCACCTGTGGTGTTTTCAGGTCAGGTTCGCTGTCCCCTCCTCCCCATCCCCCACCCTGGCGCACCCCACTCATTCAGCAGGACGGGACAAGAAGCCCCAGTTAGACAACGGCACAAAGGAACACTCCGGATGACTTCAGTGCCACAGACAGGACAGGTCCTGGCGACTGAGAACAGGATGGGTGCCTGGGAAGGGAGGAGGGCTCCCTGAACCACGTCCCTCTGGGGCAGGGCCAGCAGCAGCATCTCCGAGAGGATCCGCCACCCTCAGGTGGGCAGCAGACCCTGTGAGTCCGTCTGGCACCGTGGGAGCATCTAGCTTCTGTCATCGAGCGGTTCCTCTCAGGTCACACAACGTGAATCCCATATGGATAAGCATCTCAAGTTTAAAACAAAATGGAAAACGAAGATGATATACAGACCGCCAAGAAGCCCAGGGAAAGGAGCTCCATCTCACTGACCATTAGGGAAATGCAAATCCAAACCACTAAGAGATGGAAGCTCACAGCTGTTAGCCCCAGCAAGTCCACACATACCTGGATATAGACCCCAAATAACGAAAGTAGGGACTCAAAGCATACTTGTACACTCAGGTTCACAGCAGCATCATTCACAGTCGCCAAAAGGTGGGGACAACCCAAGTGGCCCCAGGCTAATGAATGGGTAGACAAAATGGGGTACCTAACCTGTAACAGAGGAGTGTTCTGTCTTAAAAAGGAAGGAACTTCTGACACAGGTCGCGACATGGACAGACCCTGAGGATATTATGCTCAGTGAAATAAGCCAGTCACGAAAGGATTAATACTGTATGATCCCATTGTCATGAGGTCCCCTACAGTCATCAGAACTATAGAGACAGGACTACGAGGGTGGCTGCCAGGGGCAGGTGGGAGAATGAGCAGTTTGTGTTTAATGGGTGCAGAATTTCAGTTTTGCGAGATGGAAAAGTTCTGGAGATGGCTGGAAGTCCAACAAGTAAAGCACTTAATGTCACTGAACGGTCCACCTTAAAATGGTTAAAATGGTAAATTTTATGTTCGGTGTATTTTACCATAATAAAGAAACTCCTCCTCCAGGCAAACAAACAAAAGCCTCCAGGCAAACAAATAAAAGCCTCCAGAAAATGTAAAGTGGGTGAACCTGCTCTTGGAAACTCTGACCCCTGGGGTCTGTGCCCACCCCAACCCCCAACCCTACCCACACAAGGATCCTCATGTTGGCCCCTCTTTTCCTTTAGGACGATCAGATAAACTCAATCTCCAAGAGGCGGGAGTAATTCACAGAGCTCGCTGTGTTCCCATTCTCGGTAGTCCATTCTCTGTCCCATGTGGCTTCAAAATAGAGAATTACATTTGAAGGGTCAGCTTTGGGGCACCAGCTCGGTCACAGGGGAGGTTGCTTCAAGGCCTTTTCGCCTTCTACGGTCACCCCTGACAATCTCATTCCACACATCGTTTCCCATATCTCTGCTTCGTGGCTCATCGGAACCTTAGATGCTGTCCCGGGTACTCAGGAAACAAAGAGGACCAGGAGCTGAGCCCTCCGAGATAGGGTCAGGCCAGAGTTGGGGGGACTCCCAGAGACACCACTGGTGATGGGGGCTTCCTGCCTGGACCAAGAGCAGGTGGAGTAGGGGGAGCTGAAGGAGGGGAAGGTGGGGTGCTCTAAGCTGGGAGGAGTACAGTGGGTCAGTAAGGGGAGGGCAGGGAGCAGAGGAGCGTGAGGCTGGGGGGACCCCACATCCAAGCTGCAGAGAGCACCCTATGTTTATGCTTCCATAGGTCACGTATTTTCTATTTCTATGCATTTCATGCGTGCCCCCAAGTTAAATGACTCGAACGACTTGGGACTTGAATCAGCTGGGATTCAGATCAGGGCTTCCTTCCCCCCAAAAAGCCCCGTAGCTGCATCTCACAAAATATACTCTCTGTATCGCCTTCTTTCCAAAATAACAACAACCACCCACAACCAAATGGCACTTTACGAGGGAGGATGCTGGGCCCTCCAAGCCCTTCCTTTTTAAGACATTTCAAGATGGTTCCTACATCATTTTTCATCTTTTTAAAAAGTAGGATGGGGGTGCCTGGGTGGCTCAGTGGGTTAAAGCCTCTGCCTTCAGCTCAGGTCATGCATGATCCCAGAGTCCTGGGATCAAGCCCTCCATTGGTCTCTCTGCTTGGCAGGGAGCCTGCTTCCCCCCCTCTCTCTGCCTGCCTCTCTGCCTACTTGTGATCTCTCTCTCTCTGTGTCAAATAAATAAATAAATTCTTAAAAAAAAAAAAAAAAAGTAGGATGAATTAAATCTGGCCAGTGGATGCTTTGTCCCCCATCCTGTTCTTCTCTGTCATAACTTTGAGTGCCTTGGGTCACCTCAAACAGTGTCATCATGGCCAGGTAAGGACCAACCCATCATGGTGATGGATGGGTCCAAAAGTTAGCAGCTGGGAGAAGTCACACAGGCCATGGTCCCGAGAGGGAGTGGGGATCCTAGTGTCATCTCCCAAATTTTGGGGTTTGGGTCTCCAGATTTATACTTTTCTCCCCAGTTTCATGAAAGGCAAGGAACTGGACAGATCTCTCCGCACCACCATCCCTCACTCTCCTCTGACAGGCTGGGCACACCGTCTCCACAAAGCACAGGCTTTACAACAGCATGCCCCATGTGATCCAAGAAAAACCCTCAACAGCTTTCTTTCCCAAAATTCTTTCTGTTGAGTCGCGCTCATTATTGGGGAACTAAGAAACACCAGGCCATCTCAGTAGATTACAATTCGCTAATGCTGTAAACACTAGTGAAGTGTGATACATGAGCCAATTCCCATGCTAACAGTTAAGAGCATACAGACACAGTTCCTACCCCGGGGGAACTACAGTCAGAGCCAGAAAACACCCCAGATCCAAATATCGCACTGCCTCGTGCTGCCACGCAGAGACCATAGAAACACAGAGGGAACACTTGGTTCACCTTCCTCCGAGTTTCATGTGCGGCTGAGTAAATGACGGGCTCTGGAAACCTCGATCAGGTAAGTATGTGCACACACACGTATAGTCAAATAACATCAGTACACGTTGTAATCGGGCACTGAAACACCCAAGGAGATCCTTCCTTGACCCAAATAGTTGCTCAACAGGCAAGGGTCTGCTGGGGTGCTCCAAGGGCTTCTAGAGCCAGGCTCTGTGGGATCAGGACTAATGACTCCCTCCCCGCCATCCCCCGAGCCAAAGCTCTAGACCCATCTTTTTAAAGAAAATAGTAGAGGACCAGAGTTCTGGGACCGGGAGGAGATCCCCAGTCTGTCATCCATGAATGTGGTCTGTCTCTCCACTGCTCAGACGGAACAGTGGAAAACAGCCAGGCCAGCTCTGGGCCCCAGAAGTGTACAGCACCCCATCACCAGGAGAGGAAATCCTAATTAAGTGTAGATGGGAGAGGACCATCAGATCAGGATTTCTGAGGGCAAGGGGAACAGGGCAGTGGGGAAAGTTCTGTACCAGCCTCTGCATGGGCCAGCCTCTCCGTTTCTATGGGTGTGAATGAAATATTAAACAGGCTCAGCCAATTAGCAGCCTTTCAATGACGGATGCTCAGAGGCTGAGGAACTGAGGTTTGATCCGCATTCTCGCTTGACGGCTCAGCGCTCAGCCGAGAAGAGTTTCCTGTTCTGTTGTTAGCATTCTGTTCACCCCACTTCCCACCAAGCTGGCAGCACTTAGCGGGATCTGTGCCCACCATGGCTTCCGGCGGTCTGTGGCCAGCCGAGGCAGCCTGATCCCTGTGCCTAAAGGAGGTAGCTGGCCTCCGCTCCCTAAGAAAGCCTAACAGGGGCCCCTGACTGCTACTTCCAGGGCCTGTCGTGCAGCCCACCGCCCATAACGTCTGATGAGGTCAGAAACGGGCTCTCCACACACAGCTGAGGACAGGAAGAGTCTTTTTTTTTTTTTTTTTGGCTGTGTTCCAATAAAACTTTATTTACAAAAACAGGTGGCGGGCCATAGTTTGCTAATCTCTGCTCCAGAGGCAGCAGTGGAAGGGGTCATCTTTAGCAGACAATTGCAGGAAACAGGGTGTAGTGTGTGGGAGATATAGAGATGGGGACCGGATTCAGTGGTTACAAACTGAGGCCAGAATGCCACATTCTTTCCCAGTTTGGAAGTTGTTCAATGACTATTTATTTAGGTTCACATTGTTAGGAACAGTAAGAGTGACAGTTGGGCCAGATTAGGAGAAACTTCACTTCTGTGGTTCTTCTAAGATGGGACAATGAGAACTACAATTTTCACGGTTTGAAATCTAACAGTTTGACCTCAGTTTTTTTTTTTTTTTTTTCCTTAAGGACCCTTTTCCTTGTTTAAAAAAAAAGTGTGAACACTTAAGCAGTGGCACTTTTCCTGCAACTTGGGTTTCTATTGTTTCAAAACAAACCAAAAAACATTAAGCAGTCGCCTCTCCTGTTGGTCAATTTTCTCTTTCTGTGCAGAACAGCAGGGGAGAAGCTCATACAGCCCCGTAACATCAGGGTAGATGGCTAGGGGGGTCTGTGCGGCTCTGTCCCAGGGACCAGGCCACCAGCCAAACAGGACGTATAAGACAAAGCCTGCCTGGGACCCCACAGCTTTCCGCCTCAGGGAACAGTGATGCCCCCGGGGGCAGAGGCTGGGGAGAGGCTGGGAGGGAAGATGGTGAGGGAGAAGGGGGAGGTAGGAACATGGCTCAGGGACTCAGTTCCCTGCTCATTGCCCGGCTGTCCATGGATGAGACAGGCTGCTTGCTGCCTGCAGTGAGCCCTGGGCCCAGTGTGGGGGCCCCGTGGCCACGGCTAGACTAGGATGTGGTACCCCCAGCATGGAGGGGCTTGCCTACTCTCTCCCAGGAGAATGGCACTCTGAAATGAAAACCAAGCACTCGGCCTGGCCCCTCCTTGTTCCAACCACAGTCACGTCCCGTCCCGGGGAGGAAGACATCGGCTGTTCCAGGGGCAGTGGCGGGAGGAGCCCATCTCAGCCTCTGCTCAGGCTCTACCTCAGCAATGACCTCCCTGCCCCCTGCCCCTCTTATCCTGGCACACTCAGGGGCACTGGTGTGACATTTCCGAGAGCACACAGGAACATGGGACAGAGCCAGTGACCGCCTGACCCCATGAGTCATTAGCCACTGCCAACGCACAAAGGGCACGCTTCAACTTTAGGCCAAAGATTCGAGTCTGGTCTAAGCGGTGGCCCAGATGGGCGCCAACTTTACCCGGCCTGCCCCACAGCCCAGGAAACACAGACCACGGCATGGCCCGACACCCACGGCCCGACATCCACACTGACGTCTGGCTCTCCTGGGGCACTTCCATCAGCCCCTCTGGGAGGGGGCAAAGGTAAGGCATATACAGAGAACAGCCCACCAGCCACTCTGCACACAAAGCTGCAATATTATCCCACTTGAAGATGAGTGCCAAGTGTTCAGACAAGGCCACTCGCACAGAGCTTTCTAGTCCTGAAAAGCCTTTCTGCACATGCAGGCACACCGGATCCCATGTCACAGAGTAACGTGGAGCAGGCACAATTCTCAGTTTGTATTTTAAGATGCGGAGAATCAGCTCTTTGCAGCAAGCCGGCCTAGGATACAAAGCTAAGGAAGGCCTGACTTTGGGACCGGAAGCCACGTTCTCAGACTCCTAGGTTAAGATCCTTTCATACTCAATTCCCTTCTTTAAACAAAAAACACAATAGTCAGGACCGGGGCTGGTTAAGCACCGTGGGATGGGGTCACACCTGTCGCACGCGCCCTGCTCACACGGGGTGAGGACATGCCTGGGTCTGGGACGTGATGGGTCTGGGGTTTAGAAAGGTCACCCTAGCGGTGGGGTAGAGAGCAGATCAGAGGGAGGACAAAGCTGTTCTGAGTCCCCGGGAGCCAAGAGGAAATGAAAGGAAAGAAAGAATAAGGTGCAGAGGTCTCCGCTGTGTCATGAAGGCGGTTAAACACTGGTCTCCCATCCTGTTTCCTGGGTCGGGGAGACACGGGAGGAGACCTCACACACCTATCTTGGCACAAAGCTCGGAGCAAGGACAGGACTTCCTGAAATGCTGGCTTCGAGATCTGTCCCATCGGTCACCAAGTATTTGCGGCATCCCCACTACATGCCCGTCCCTCTTCGGGTTCTGCAGACACAGCGGTGAACAAGGCACCCGCTCCCGGAGAGCACACATTCTCTGTTTGATAGCATTTCTGGCACGGAATTCACCACTAAAGAACACAGATCAAACCTATAACCACAGAAGCTGTCCATGATGGATTTTCCAGAATATGTCCATTAAAAAATCTTCTTTTCTGTTGTTACCGTAAGACAAGTGTCGAGCTGAGGTCCATGGAACTCATTCGGACCTACTCTGCGAGCAGAACGCCCACCCTGATATCAGTCCTAGGAGAGTACTAAACCACAGAGCTGACCCCAGCAGGAGCCGCTGTGGCCCTCAGAGCAATGGTAGGCACAGCTAGCTTAATTAAGCAAGTGGCCTCTGCGTCCCGCCCCGTCCTCTCCTTCAAAATAAAACCTCACTGAGATTTGTCAATGTTGCAGCCACCGCCCCTGGCATTTCCTCTAGAAGGAAAGGGCAGGGGACGTGCTCAAGTCTTAGGCAGTGAGCACACGAGCAGGATCCTTATGACACACAAACACGGCCCCAGGAGCTCCTGCTAAGACATCACCGTCAGCAAACCTTCAGAGAAAGTGCACGTGCAGTGAGAGGGAAATGCTCCTTTCCATGGGGCTTCCTGCTTTCCTGGGCTTCCTGGAGGTCACAGATGTTCTGGTCTCCTAGGCTTCAGAAAGTCAAAACACATTTCTTAAGCCATCCGGAAATCAAATTTTTGAGGCAGGAGGAGGGTCCTGGCAGGTGCAGTCAGGTGGCTCTTCAAAGCCTTCGGTCATCATTGAAAGTGTCAACTCTGTGGTCATCTCACTCTCTATGCACACCACGCCCCGTGCCCCCATGGCCACTCCAGCCAGCACAGAGTGCCGCCTGGGTCACGGAGAGTGAGAGGAGCCAGGCATTCACGACATGGCTTAACAACCATCCCGAGAGGGAAACATCAGTATTCATCATGTGGAAAGCCCATCACTGGGTTCCAGCGAGGGCAAGGAGACTGATGATGGGGAGTAGGGGTGGGAAGTCATGACCACAAGGTCCCCACCCTCCTGGACAAAAGATGTTTTCTGGTTCCAGGCTTGTCAACCAAATATTTGAATCCTTGGTTCTACAGGAGAAAAGATTTCTGGCACCTCCATCTTGGAAATACGCTTCCCTCCCTGGTCCTTCACACCCTGCCTCTCCCACGGGATCCCAGCATCTGGGACTCAAGTCAGGCTCCCCGTTTCCGGGCCCTCGTGCTCAACCAGAGCTGTGTGGTTTTCGTCCTGGGATTCACAGCTGTGTTTTAGGGATAACCATGAATATTCTGTACGTTTATGTGAAGCGTGATGGGCGCGTGCGTGCGAGCGTGCGAGTGTGCGTGTGGGCGTGCCTGTCAGATACACAATTTCCAGGGGAAGGGCCCGTAGTTTTCATCAAATTCTCAAAGGGGTCTCTGACCCAAAAAAGATTCAGAAGACTCCAAAGCACTGCTTTAAAAGGAGCTTTCGTTTCTGTCAAATTGGCCAAATTTCAACCTAAAGTGGGTCAGAGCGATTAAAAGCCGAAAAAAAGTCAAAGATGGGCCCTTCAATCTGTAAGATTTCAGGGAAATGAAAACAAACCCTCGGAGGCTATAAATGATGCAAAAGGATTCCAAGAAAAGGAGGGAATCACGGGCCGTGAGGGGGAGGGGGCACAAGGAGAGGAACCTGGAAAGGAGCCAGAGCAGCGGAAATAACAAAGGGAAGAAGAGGAAGCTCTGGGCGGGGCTGGCAGCAATTCCCCTTCAGAGATGGATGCCGTTCATGAAGTGGGCTCCCCAGCAGCTCGCTGATGTCACACATCAGTTCCTATTTTTACTTAAACGTACTGGGGAAAAAAATGTGTATACAGCGCAGAAGTCCTGGCATCCCCTCTGGGACCAACCTGCTGACACGTCAGAACCGCTCAGAGTGATGAGCTAATTAAAATTCTATGGTCTTTCCCAGAGATGACTCTATTTTTAACCTAATTCTGACTGTCACTTAAAGTGTGGGGTTTACTTTTTTTTTTTTTTAAGAAAATACTTTTTTTTTTCTTCCTTAATATTCCCATGGAAAATTGAACTTCGCTGATCACTCCTCCAGCCTCCTTGAAGCATTTCTTCACAAGACACAGAGGGACACTCCAGGCAGAAGGGGACTAATGAAGGCAGGTGAATCCTGTGTCCCACCCTGCAGGGTCCCTTATTAAAACACAAGGACAAAAAAAAATTACAAGCAAGGACTGTAGTCATCAACTCCCTATCATTTTCTTCCAATCCTATATTCAAGGCAAGCTCCACCTCTCAAATGCTTTCCAAAAGTTCATGTGCAACTTGCTTATTAGAAATAATAGTGGGGGCGCCTGGGTGGCTCAGTGGGTTAAGCCTCTGCCTTCGGCTCAGGTCGTGATCTCTGGGTTCTGGGATCAAGCCTCAGATCAGACTCTCTGCTCAGCAGGGAGCCTGCTTCCTCCTCTCTCTCTCTGCTTGTCTACTTGTAATCTTGCTCTCTGTGTCAAATAACCCCAATGTTTACAGCAGCAATGGCCACGGTCGCCAAACTGTGGAAAGAACCAAGATGCCCTTCAACGGATGAATGGATAAGGAAGATGTGGTCCATATACACAATGGAGTATTATGCCTCCATCAGAAAAGATGAATACCCAACTTTTGTAGCAACGTGGACGGGACTGGAAGAGATTATGCTGAGTGAAATAAGTCAAGCAGAGAGAGTCAAGTATCATATGGTTTCACTTATTTGTGGAACATAACAAATAACATGGAGGACATGGGGAGATGGAGAGGAGAAGGGAGTTGAGGGAAATTGGAAGGGGAGGTGAACCATGAGAGACTATGGACTCTGAAAAACAACCTGAGGGTCTAGAAGGGGTGGGGGGTGGGAGGTTGGGGGAACAAGGTGGTGGGTATTAGTGAGGGCACGTGTTGCATGGAGCACTGGGAGTGGTGCAAAAACAATGAACACTGTTATGCTGAAAATAAATAAATAAATAAATAAATAAATAAATAAATAAAAATCTTAAAAAGAAAGAAAGAAAGAATGGTGTAAATGCTTGTTCGGGTTCTCAATTCAAAGTGCTTTCTTTAAAGGCCCTGGCCTAGTCCACACAAGCATTTTAACACAAAGACAGCTGAAATGCTTCAGCCTTAAGATGTGTATGTGTTGAAACAATACTGCTTCAATATTCGAAGTGATTTTCAATGTATCTTAAGCATAACACTCTTCCTGTGACAATTTCCCTACCATATAGGTATACTTCCATACTTGAGAGAAAAAATAAAAATAAAAACTCAGTACACTGTAATCACAATTCATATTGCTGTGCATCACACTTCTCTTTCAGGAAAAAAGAGGTAAATTATACGAAAACAGATGCAATTTTGTGAGGATGACTGTTAGAGGACAGTGTGCTGAACCTCACTTTACAAAATAAATGCTTCTATAAAAAAAAAACAACCAGCTTGGTTGGGGAATTTTTTTCTTCTAAACCTATTTTTCCATTGATTTTCTGCCTAAAACTGAAGCTACATTTGGAATGCATAAAGTCTTTTTAAATTAGGTTTGGGGGGGGGAGGGGAGAAATGACTTGAGGGAAAATTATTTAATAAAACAATTATAAATGCCTAAAACAAGTCTTGAAGAATCTCGAATTCGTCCCTGAAGAACTTCAAGTTTTCTCGGGGGGTTGGGAGGGGAGGATTCTCCCCACAAACTTCCACGGGCAGGTGGCCCTTGCTGTTGGTTCTGACTTTGTAGGAAGCTTTCTCCACACAGGTGTCAAGAACAGTGCTCTCTCCCAAGACGCCTGGGCTCCAGAGAAAAACGGTGTCCGGGTGGTTGAGGAGGGAGCGCTGTAACTGGCAGAGCTAACGGGGCATCAGCCAGCTGTTCCAGATGTTGCAGCTGCGGCCGTAGGAAGCTCCTGGGATGCCTCCCATGTGACCTATTCTGCAGTGAGAGGCAGCAGAGCTCCTCACTCACCTCAGCACCCATCACCTGACTGTGGGCCCACGGACCCGACGGCTGGCTCAAACTCCAAGTTGAGCAAGTCCCCACAGTGACCTTGAGTGTGCCGATGCTTGCCTCCCTTGTAAACATTTAATGAGGAGGCAACATCGATCCTGGTTTAGTTCCAATCATTTGATTGATCTCTTGAAACCAACAAGGCCTTCAAAGCCAGGACATCGCGGATTCCTTTCTCCACACACCTGCTGAAGGGTCTTCCGACTGCTGGAACCCCGGGGTCTGCACTTGGCCCTGAGGCAGCTGTACCAGAGGCCTTCTGAGGGCAGACAAGCAGCAAGCTGGTATGTGTTCAGTTTCCTGAAAACATCTCCTACCCAAGACTCTTTCATCCACCTAGCCGCTCCTGGAATGTGGCCTCCTTCTTAGGAAATCACTTTATTTATTCTCTAAGAGATACTACAAGACGAATATGAGCATTTGAAAAAGTGCCTGGGAGAGTCTCTGTGACTGGTTTTCCTCTCCTTGAGCTTATGGACATTTTATTTTGATGTTTATCTGGTGCCATGGTAACCGGCACGACTTGAGGTTTATGTCTTAGACTGAGGACAGATTACAGAAAGTCAATTTAGCAGGCACTTACTGAGCGCCTACCAAGTATGGAAGATAAAACGATGAGCACGGAACTCTCTTTCCTCTAAAGGACACACATCAGAGTGCAAAGAGATACACCAGGGGTCGACAAATTTTCCCTTAAAAAGCCAAATGGCAAATGTTTCAGGCATTGTGTGCCCATGTGGTTTCTGAGGCATCCCCCCAACCCGCTGCCACAGCGGTGCAAAGGCTGCCACAAACTGTCAATGGATGAGCAGGGCTGTGTTCCAATAAAACTTTATTGAACAGACACTGAAACATCCATTTCTCATAATTTCCATGTGTCACAAAATATTACTCCTCTTCTGCTGTTTTGTAACTGGTAAAAAATGTAAAAATGAGTCAGAGCTCACAGATCACATTAAAAAGGCAACTGGCCAGAGCTGGCCGATGGGCCATAGCTTGCAGGCTCTGGATCTGCACTGGCTAGCTTGGGGGGCGGGTGGGGGGCAAGAAGGGAAGTTGCCCAGACTTCCCGAGCCCCACTTGGTCTAAGAATCTTTGTCTTATGAGTTTGAAAAATTAGACACCTAAACAAACAAACAAACAAACAGAACCATAGCTGATCTCCTCCCTGGAGGGGCGTCCTATTTGATGACAATGACATCGATAATGGCAATGATAACAAACAGTGCTGAACGTTTGTTTCCCGCGAGGCGTTGTGTTAAGGGCTACCAACTTCTACAGTATTTTGTCTCATCTATGGTGCTATCGATTCTATGATGCGCCAGTCCTGAACATACCACCGAGAAAGAGAAAGCTGCCGGTTCACCTCTGACACGGCACTGAGTATAAGATGTGTTCTGATCTCACAAATGCTGGAGTGTATGTGGGGGGGAGGGGGGGATGCACTTTAGAACCGACAGAAACAACATCTCTCTTAAGCCCAGAGCTATCCTGCGGCAAGGTACTACCTAGGACCTAGGTGGGGACGGTGATCGTCCCTACTGTACAGAGGAGGAAACCGAGAAACAGTTTCAGCCTCTACAGGAAAAGCTAAGGGTGTCAATGCTTTTTAACACAGGCAGGTTAACCGGGTCCAGAGTCGAAGCTCAGCCGTGAGGGCCTGAACACTGGGAAAAAGGCTGGAAATAGCTGGCACTTAAAGTATGCGATCCAGGTTGAGCAGTCTGGCACAGAGGAACTTCCTCCTCGGCGAGAGGACGTAACATCAAGCAAGTCAATCACGTCCCTTTGGTATTTCCAAGGTGGGTAGTAATGCAGCAAGAGGTAACAGGAAACAGGAATTCTAAAATGCAGAATAAAAATGGCGAGGCGCACTAACATCTAAGCTCGCATAATTCCTCTTAACAGCCGTCTTGGGAATTCTGTCCAGGTCATGGATAGAGCAGGGTAGAGGAGAAAGACAGGGAGAAGTTTCTAATCCTTGAGCTATAGTTTCTTGTGTGAAGGGAATGCTTGGGGGTGGAGTCCACAGGCCAGAGGCCAGCCTGCCGCTCTGCCACCCGGGTAGTCGTGCTCCTCTGGGTCTCCCATCCTGGCTGCATGGGGGGGGGGGGCAGGGACGGCTCAGGACGTGCTCTGGACGCCCAGCTCTGCCGTGCATGGCAGTCCCTGGGAGCTGGAAATGCAGTGCAGGGTGTTGGATGGAAGTCTGTGGGTGCAGAAATTACGGAACAATTTAGGCCAAAATTCTCTTTCAAATTCTGAATGGTTTTTCTCTCACATATCCTTCTCCCCATTATTATTTCATCACCAAATATTAATGAAGTGCTTAAAATATGCTCAAGGGGATGAGATTTCTCTTTTTCCTATGAAGTTCTAATTAGTCAAAAGCTTACCCAACATGTGGCTTTGGTCTAAGCTGTTGTGCATGAAGGACTCAACACAGACCGGAGACCGCTCTCGTTAGAAAGGTCTCCTCGCCCGGCTGGTCCCTGGCTGGCATCTGGGAACTTGGACTTCAGGAGTCCTACCATTCCCGAAGGCACAAGCATGGCTCACCACGGCTGCACGGTTTTGTACAGAGAATGTGGTTTATGCTGAGCACCTGCTTTCCTTTGGAGAGTCTGGAATTTGGGACGTGCTCAGCAGAGGGTGCCCGTGTGACCAGCCTCCAGGAAAAAGCTTGGGCGCTGGGTCACTAATGAGCTTCCCTGGTAGACAGCATTTATCACGTGTCGTCACGATTCACTGCCGGAGCGATGAAGCGCGTCCTGCATGACCCCACCAGGAGAGGACTCTGGGAAGTTTGAGCCTGGTTTCCTCCGGACTTCGCCTCATACGTTTTTTCCCTTTGCTGATTTTGCTCTGTACCCTTTAGCTGTAATAAATCACAGCCAAACTAGATGCTGGGATGCTGAGTCCTGTAAGTCCTAGTGACTCCCCCATCCATCCTGGGGACTCCTGACAAAACCATCCTCGGTCAATTCACTTGGCCACGGTGCTGGGCCAGGTTCAGCGAGCGGGAGGCCACTCGCCCTACGGATCCTGAAGCACGAGTGCTTGGGGAACCTACTGTCCCATTCCGTGTTGACCAAGCAGGCATCCCACGCTCCGTGAGATACTGACCTTATGATTTATGTCCTTGAAATCTGCAGTCAAGCGCAAGAGAGGATGGCGGGGAGGACTATGAGGATGAGGATGATGGCAGGTGGGGGTGATCGGAGCTAACACTTCCCTGGTGCTTGCCGCAGGGGAGCCACTCCTGAGCACTTTAGGAGTCAATTCATGTAATTTCGACAGCAACCCTGGGGTGGAGGGGGCACTCTTCCTACTTCCCTCCTTACAGGTGAGGATGCCTAGCACATCAAGGGCAAGTACCGCCCCAGGTCGCAGAACTAGTTAATGGCAACATATCCTCTGGCTTCAGTATCTGAGTTCTGGACTAGCATAAACAGGCTCAATTGTATCCACATCTTTAACAACCATAATATTTGTTACATACCCGCTCAGCATTAAAATTGTTGTTTTTTTTAAATGTGTGTGTGTGAGAGTGTTTAAAGATTTTATTTATTTATTTGTCAGAGAGAGAGAGAGAGAGAGAGGCAGAGAGAGCATGGGCAGGGGTACCAGCAGGCAGAGGGAGAAGCAAACTCCCTGCTGAGCAGGGAGCCAGACGTGGATCTCGATCCCAGGACCCTGGCATCATGACCTGAGCTGAAGGTGGACGCTTAATGGACTGAGTCACCCAGGCATCCTGCATTAAAATTATTTGTACCCATGTTTTAATGCCTGTGCTAGACTCTAAGCTGCGTGGCCAGGCTCCTGCCCAGCGCCCTTCTGGTCTCCGCCACGGCACCATACTTGGCCTATGGTAAGCACTCAGATGCACACGGATGGCAGAGAACTAGCATTCAGGAGAGGGAGGGCAGCACAGTCCAGAGCAGCAAGGACAGGTCTCAGGAGGACTGAGGGAGATCTCAAAGGTAAGTTCTGAAGAGTCAGCAGGGAAAAGAGGCAATCTGCACAGTGGTAACAGCATGAGCAGAGGTGGACCCAGCAGTGAACACTGCGGGGTGAGGACAGCAAGAGACGACTGGCTGGAGGGAGGGGTGTGCCTTGCTAAAATGGAGTGAAATCCAATGATGACAACCCTGAAGAGTTAGAGTTTAAAACTGATGGGCAGCCAGTGAGCCAGGGTGTGACAGGCTCAAAGGGGAGCAGAAGGGACAGATGGCTTGATGGGCTGGAGCCCTGGAGCACGGTGGAGAGGAGAGAGGCTTTTAGATGATGCGATGCCTCCCAGGTCAAGGTGTGGCCAGAGCCTGAGACTGAAGGCGGGGTAAGGTCTGCTGGGAAGACACACAGGGTCCTGGACAATGCAGCCCACGGGGGGGACCCCTGACCATCTCAGACATTCCTTCCCTCTCTGGCTCTTCAGGATTCCAACAGATTCGAGCTGGAATGAGGATGGGAGCTGTGGGTTTTAAGAGTCATTCTGAAGAGAGAACGGATGGAATCTGGTCACTAATTATGGCAGCAAGGGTGTCAAAGGTGGGCCCGGGGGACCAAGGGAGTCATGGCGATACGGACAGGAGTAAAGAAGTCTGGGCAGGAAATACAGACATTCTCTATTTCACTCAAAAAATATGTTTTAATACGAACGGTCTTAAGAGCTGTAAGAAGTGAGACTTTAAGGGACAATAAGCTACAAGGAAAAGAAACGGGTAGAAAAAATTTAAAAGCAAGCCCAAGAGGAAATGATTTAGTTGATAGTTGCTTTATCCCCCCCATTCATCCTTTAACATTTCCAGTACGCCCGGCTTCCAAACAAACCACCCCCTGTCAAAATATTGCTTACAACCACTGTAGTTGGGTCTGATTAATTCTCCTGATTCTATCTGAGCACATTCTGTGTTTGGAAACAGAGGATCAGCTACTGACCCTCTGGAAGCTAATTGCTTTCCCACATTTCCTGCCCGGTGACGCAGCCCACTAAGCCATTCGCCATGACGGTGGCAGGGAGCTTTATCAATGGGGAGCACCGGGGGCCAGGAGGCCAGGGCCCGAGCTCCCAGGATGGCGAGAGACGGGCTCCGGGGAGGCTGGCTCAGTCCTACCACACAACCTCTTTTCAGCATGTCATTTACTGCTCCATGTATGGTCTGTCTCTCCCGGGAGGGTACCTAGAGCCTCGGATGTGTGTACCTGCGCTGCCTATACAAAGCTGGTGTTAAATATTACAGGATTTAGCAACGTTGCAAAATGGCCCCCTTCCAGTTAATTATCTTACCTTGAACACATATACTAGGTCACTACTGGCAAGGACCGATTTCTGGTTTAATGGGGCAGAAAGAAGGGATCCAGACAGAAATGTCTATCAACTGTCTCGAGCCTGATTAAAACATTCCCCTTAGAGGAAATCACATGCCTCTTCTGTAGACTTGAATTTGCCTTTTAAGTAGATGGGAAACTAGGAAGTTTTAAAAGTGGGGATAAATTCATTTGGTGCTGTGTGTATTTCAATTCCATTTCCAGCGAGCATTAGGAAGCCTTTTCTATATTTCGTCTTTGAATACTTTAGAGCCAGATATATTTCCCTGGAAAAACACTGCATTTGGGGTAATAAAGCTTCTGCAGATTTCATTAAACAATTGTACCAGGAAGAGCAGAGCAGTAACACCACAGCTGGCTTCGGAATACAAACGTCTACTGTGCCCTCTTTTCAGAGTGGCATCCACTAGTGAGAACCCAGGCCAAGGACTGGTCACCCAGCCTCCTCCTCCTCCCTCATCCTTTCACGGTCTGATCTGAGCAATTCATGTCACCATCACTGTGCCCTGGCCAAGTAAGGCCAACACCAAATTATGGTGCAAAGTGACCCACCCCCACCCCCCAGAGTCCTCCTCTTAAGCCGACCTTCCAGAGCCACGTTTGAGCCCCGAGCAGCCCTGCCACCTTCCACTGTCCCCATACTCATTCTCTGCAGCTGGCAGCTGGCGCTGTCACCAAGCTCTTCTTCCACTCAAGAATGTGCCATCTCATCCCTGCCATGAAATAGCTCCAGCCCACCTTCCCGCAGGACGGCCTGCTCAGTTCTCAACACTCAAGTCCTCCCGCTCCTGCGTTTCCGTGACTTAGCCACCCTGCATCGATCTTGAATTCATGCATCGTATTTCCAATATGTTAGTGTCTGTCACATACAGTTCAGTGTACTTAGCTGCAGTTCACTGTACACACACCGTGCCGGGTCCGTTGGACAAAACCCAGTGGGACGCACATCGACCCTGCTGGCTGGCTGGAGATGGAAGGGACACTGATCATACAAAAGACAAATCAAGCGGGGCAGGGGCTCAGAGAGTGAGGGGCCCACACGCCTGCTTGGAGGTGGGGAGCTGGGGGATCTGCGCAGGAAAAGGGCCTTTTGTGCTCACCTGGGCAGCCCGTGTACTGAAACCAGGCGGCACAGAGAAGATCGGTGTAGCCCCTGCATGAGATGACAGGCAAAGTCATGAAGCACTCCTTGTTTTAAAAAAGGAGGAAAAGGGGGGCGCATGGGTGGCTCAGTGGGTTAAAGCCTCTGCCTTCGGCTCAGGTCATGATCCCAGGGTCCTGGGATCGAGCCCCGCATCAGGCTCTCTGCTCCACAGGGAGCCTGCTTCCTCCTCTCTCTCTGCCTGCCTCCTTGCCTAGTTGTGATTTCTCTCTGTCAAATAAATAAAATATTTAAAAAAAAAAAAAAAGGAGGAAAAGGGGCACCTGGGTGGCTCAGTTGGTCAGGTGACTGCCTTCGGCTCAGGTCATGGTCCCGGGGTCCTGGGATTGGGCCCCACATCAGGTTCCCTGCTCCTCGGGGAGCCTGCTTCTCCCTCTCCCCCTGCCTGCGCTCTCTATCTCTCTTGTCAAATAAATAAAATCTTTAAAAAAAAAAAAAGGAGAAAAGAAAGGCCTTCTGACTTGCCTCAATGAGAAGCAGATAGAATTTGGAAATGCAAAGGGCAGATGGAAGGAAAAGGCATTTCAGGTAGGAGTAAGGGTACAGATGAAGGTGTGGGGAAGAAGGCTGGGAGCAGAGTGGAGAGGGAGTCCGAAGGGAGGAGAGCCCTGGGGAAGGGGTGAAAGAGCCCTCCCACTAATACGACAGCACCTCCTCCACGGAGGCCTCCATCCTCCTGGTTGGGGCACTTGCCCCCGCAGGGCACCAACTGTGCCGAGCCTGCACCAGATTCCTCCTCCTCTCTCTGGCCCATGAGCAACATGAGGATGGGCAGCTACCCCTCTCCCCTGGCTTTAGGGTGGGTCACACCTAGGGCAGCCACACTGTAACAGAGAAGTCAGGCTGTTCCTGCAATTGCAGGTTGCGACAAACTCAGCTAACCTGCAGAATCAGAGTGAACATGCTGTGTTCTAGAAAGACCCACGGGGGCCCCGAGTCCTACTGGCGAAGTAAGAGGCTAGCGCATGGGAAGAGTCAGGAGACCACTGAGACAGGCAGGACCTCCTGTAGGTGGGGCAGTGGCTCTGGGAAGGAGGTGCAGATGCCTCACACCTGGGGTCCTCTCTCCTGCAGAGAACGCTTGCTCTGGGAGCACCTCAAGGTCCTTCCGTGGCCTGGCAGCCCCTCCGACAGCAGGAGATACACCGTCTGCCTGGCTGAGACATTGCTGGTCAGCAGCTCCCGGGAATGCTTCTGCGACCACCCAGGACACGCATGTCAGCGCTGGGTGACATCTCTCCATGGGGTCGGTTTACCTGGAAAGCATCAGTGATAGCACACACTCCTGCATTTTCAACTCTCTTTAACACTCGGTACTGCTGCCGCTCCAGACAGCCCTTCCGGCCAGGCCTGCACTCGGGCGGGGGTGCGCTGGGAGCGGGGTCTGCCAGGAGGCCAGAGGTCAACATGGCCGACAGGTCACTGTGGTCATCAGGCGTACTCAGGGAAAACGTGGCCAGTTCTTCCAGGAATTAAAGGCCAACCAGATATGAACCCCTCAGCCTCAGCCGTGTTGTCAGCTCTCTGTCCTGCAAGACTCGAGGGGTGCTGAAACAAAACTTTTTACAGACATCCATTACTGGCGTTACTCCTCAGGCAAGAGGCCGCCATTTTCCTTGAGAAGCATCAGTTCTCTTTCCTGTACATATTCCCTGACAACTCCGACCTCCCTTCACTCTCTGAGGGCCATGAGACTGTTACTCAGAGGTCTCTGTTATGACCTGGGTTCAGACACCCTCTGTGTGGCCATACGTCCGTCTCTTAACTTCTTGTCCCGGCAGATTTTAATAGGAAGGACGAGCTGGGCTGCAGTCTGGGCCCGGAGCTGCAGCTCCAGCAAAGCCCATCTTTATAGGCCGGGCTGGCCTGGGCCCCCACCAGCCTGCCCCTGTCTGCGCTGTTTTCTCCATGATGTTAAGTCCCTTTCCCTTAATGAGTTCCCTGGAGATGCTCTCCTGTACCTGGTCGGCCTCTGAGAGAAGTTCTGCTCTCTCACGCTGCGCGTAGAGTGGAGCAGAAATTTACAACATCTTTCTCTTCCACCAAAGGGCCTTAAGTGTCTTCTCCCCCAGAGATGCTCTTTCTTCTTGGCAAACGTCTTAGAATCTACTAGATTAGAAGCCCTCTGAGGGAAAGGCCCACTTTTTAATGAGAATCTATACACCTTAAACATCATCAAATGCTCCCTGGGAAAGCTCAGGGTATGCCTCTCATTTTCAAGGATGAAATCTGTCTCTCTTGCCATGCGACGCTCTCAGTGAACCCAAGCACCCCAAGCAGCGAACTCAAGGTATCGCACTTGCCAGGCGCAGGGGTAGGAGAGGAGAGGGCGGACAGCACTCCTACTTAGTTCTGGAAATTTTAGCTTCTGTGAAAGAGAAAGACAAACATACCTCGTGGGGATTGGAACGTTGCCATGTTTCCTTTCCCTCAATATTAAATTTCTCCCACTAATTCTACCCCTGCTCTGTATCACCTTGAACACAAGTTGAAAGCCTAAACCTCTGGAGGACGTGCTTAAGTCGGAAACTTATGCAATTCCCACTTGAAGTCATGCAGTTGGGTGGGCTCAGATTACTGACGACTGCTCCAGTGTCCCTCGGTTCCCAGCAGAAGCGTTTCCAAGGGTTCCTGAGGTTTTGTTCATTAGGGATGATGGATAACGTGCAGACATTTCCCCAGTGTTTGGGATCTTAGAATAGGATCAGTTTAAATCTTTGGGGGAGGGGGCAAGGGAGAGGGAGAGAGAATGCCTGTGTGTGAGCAAGAGAAAAAGAAGACTATCAAAAACATGATAACAGATAAGGGGAGAGAAGGTGAGAGATACAGAAATCCTAAGTGTTCAAGACACAATGACAGAAAACAGGTTCTGGGCTGGAACAGTGCTTGACATGTGAGCAACACGGTAACTGTACAGGGCCAACGGGGTGAATGGTCTGCCCAAACTTGACAAGTTGAGCAGGTTTTGGAAATATTTAGGTGGATGTTGCAAATGAACAGAGGTCAGTTTGGGCAAACAGGAGCGATGCTGTTGAACCAGCACCTGCACGAGCTACCTCCCCTGTAAGGGCAGACACAGTTGCATCAGCCATGGGCAGAAGGTCTTCCTCTAGATCCCAGGAACAAGGAATTGACAGGAAGTATATCAAGGGAGTAACTTGCATGTACCGGTTAACAGTATTTCTATACATCTGTGTCCCCTAACAAGGGTCTGTCAATGAAACAAACATTTCTTGACAGTATCAGGAAATCAGCCATTTTGGTATAGGACTTTATAAAAAGTCTTACAGAACTGGACCCCGATTTTGGAACTTATTTCTTCTCTACAAAACTCTACACACCCAAGGTCGACACTAATATTCTCTCACGCTAGTCCTAACTCACATCAAGTAATAATAATAAAAAAAAGTTGTACAGACGAGCTGTTTGCAAGGACAGAAAAGGGCTACAGGCTTGTGTGTTAGGTGTGAGCTATGTCCTGGGGCAGTTCCAATCAATTCGCCACAATTTCAGAGCCTTATGACACTATAAGTTTATTTCTTGCTCACACTATGTGCCCAATGAGGGTTGGCGGGGGGCTCTGCTCATCACTGTCACTTGGGGTGCAGGTTCAGAGAGCAGATACCATCTTGAATGTTGCTGGTTGACGTGTTACAGGCCTCAAAGCTGTCTCCTTGGTAATGAAATGCTCCAGACCAGAAGGGACATGTCCATTCCGCTCACAGCTCATTGGCCAGAACTAGACACACGGGCCTGTCCCATCTCAAGGGAAATCCTGACAAAAGGCACCAATGACATCCACAGTTTGTTATGCACGGCTCATTCTTTTAAAATATTTCAAATACACATCATACGGGAAGACACTGATATGATTTCCCGGCTGCTCTGTGTCCTTAGAGAAACGGCTGACATCTTGAGACCACTTTCTATGTTAATTACGGGAGCGCAGAATGGGGCTGACTAAGTCACCTCAGTGGTGAGAGGTTTCAGGAACATTCCCCGGTAACAGTGTAACAACAGCCAGACAAAGCCTCAGGACCAAACCACAAGCAGGGATCTGGCGAAGGGCAGGCACTCTCCGGCTAGACACTGTACAGCGATCCTGGTTCCACCACTTACCAACCAAGCAGTCCTGGTCAAGTGACATGCCTTCTTCACTTTACTCACCATCTATCTGTGAGTGGGGACAGTGACAGTACCTTCCCCCAGGTCACTGTCAGAGTGGAAGGAGGAGTAAGGAGCTAAAACAGTGCCTGGCAATGCCTGACGAGCACTGGCTTCTGTCAATCCTCTTCTTTTTCTTATCCTCATCATCCAGACTTCCCTCAGCCATATTTCTTTCAAACTAATTTGCTACTGCAATGAGCAAATTGCATTCCACAATAATCCTGTGAAGCAGGTGTAAGTATCCCTGCTTAAATCATGAGAGGACCAGGGCTGACTCAGGTTTCAAATCTATCCGTCCGAGGCTGCCTTCTTTCCCTGCAACATACTGCCTGGTGTGCTCCCCTGTCGTGAATGCGAGGGGGTCCACGTCATTGTAAGGAAAATGACCCAGTCCATGTTATTCCCCCACTTGTACTCAGAGCTCTCCAAAGAAGCTGTTCTGCTCAACCCGACACGTAGAAGTCAGTGTTTTTCCTCCATCGGGCTATATGCACTGAGTTTGGCAGAGCTAAGACCCCAACTCGCAGTTCTCTGTTGCAGGGTCTGCCAGGAACCAGGGAAGAAAGGGTTGGGATGGGCGATGGAAAGGTGGGGATCCAAACTCTGTCCCAGCCTGCAACTCAAATATTACAGTAGTATTTTTTCCATGCCTTCTGTCTGTATGCTATATACATACATCATTTATATGTTCTATACATGCATGACAACTTCAAAGATGCATTTTGGTCCTAGTCTGAACGTTGCTACTTTTCCACCTTGACCATGAACATATCATTTTGCCTTGGGGCCTGATAAGGTGTTTGTCCTTGTCCATACTAGGCTGGGAGGGTCAGCCTGGAAGGCCCACGGTGATCAAGCAGCAGTACTGGTCAACAGGTAATCAGACGGTCTGGACCAGCAGGGACGTGTCAGTTCTGCTCACAGCTCCTTGGTCAGAACTAGACACAGAATCAGGGAAGTTCCGTGGAGCAGAGGTTGGCACCCTATGGGTTATGGGCCAAATTTGGCCCAATGCTTATTTTTGTGAACAAAGTGTTACTGGACCGCCCATCTGTTTATATACCATTTGTGGCTGCTTTCACACTACAGTGGCAGAGCTGAGCACTTACATGAGAAACCATATGGCTCCCAAAGCCAGAAATAGTTACTGTCTGGCCTGGTACAGAAAAAGTTTGCTGAGCCCTGGTCCTGAGTGCTGCCATAAGTGGGGGGGGTGGGGCACAGGGAGCAAAGGCCTCTGCCAAGCAAAAAGAGGGTTGTGTTGGGGTGCCTGGGTGGCTCAGTCGGTTAAGGGTCTGACTTTTGGTTTCGGCTCAGGTCGTGATCTCGGGGTTGTGAGATTGAGCCCCGTGTCGGGCTCCGCATTTAGTCAGGAGTCTGCTTAAGGTTCTCTCTCTTCCCTCCCTCGTCCCCTCCCCCAGCGCATGCTTGCACACCCCTCCCCCAACGTGCACATGTGCACACACTTTCTCCCTCTCTCTCTAATAAGTAAATTCATAAAATCTTAAAAAAAACAAAAAACAAAGAATGGGGTTGCGTTGATTACCATCCACAGGCAATCCCTGAGACCGAAGGGCATAGGGCTCGCTTCACAAATATTTTCTTATGTGGCAGATACTAGGACACAACAGTGAGCAAGAGAAACTCAATCTTTGTCCTTTGGGAATTTGAAACTGTGTGTTGGGATAAAGATGGGGCCTAAGGGAAAGAGAAGGCACAGAAATATGTAAAAAGGCAGTGACAGGCCAAATCATGGTGGCATAGTCACATAGCAGTGAAACCCAGGAGCTGTAGCCATGAAGGTCAACAGAGATGCATCTCGAGAGTCATGGGGATGGAAAAAAGCACAGAAAACACGCGCCGTATGACTGGATTTACCCAAAGCCCCAAGCCAGGCAAAACAAAATGCTGTATTATCTATGGATCCCAAAAGACGAGGCAAATTATAAAGAAAAGCAGGGTGAGGAGAAGAGCATGGCCAGGCTCATGGTCAGTGGGAGGGTAGCAGGGAGACAGGATGGCTGTGGAGGGGCTGTGCAGGGCACTTCAGAAGTCATGACCACATATTCCTCTTCTAGAATTGGCTGGCGAGTACACAAAGGTACATGGCATTGGAATCTTTTCTAGCTGACCTGTATTTCATTAGCCCTTTTATGTCTACTTGATATTGAATCCAACTGAATGTTTTAAGTAGAAACAATGTGACGAGCGCTAGGATGCGGTAAGAAAGACCCTAGAGGGTACCGCGGATGCACAGTGGAGGGACCGCTAACTTGGATGCTGGGGCCAAGAGAGAATCCCTATGGAAAACGGCACATGTCTCATGAGGACTGGAGCAAATTTCACCCCAAGAAGAAGGCAGGAAAGAGCATTCCAGCAAAGAAGAGCCCGTGCGAGAGTCCAGAGACGCAACAGATTGCAAAGTTTTCAAGGAACTGAAACCAGCAAGCAAAGTGCTGTGTCGGGAAAGCAGGGCTGGTGAGGGTCCCCTGGGGCCATGCTTGTGAGCCTCGTGAGCCACAGTGAGAAATGTGTACTTTATTCCAAAAGCAACTGGAGCCTTTGAAGGATTTCAGCCAGGGAATACAGACACATGATCAGCGTTGTCTTGGTGTGCTAACATTGGTTTACTCGGCTAGCCTCACATCCCCTCTGGTCGCCGCAGGGCTGAGAATAAGGCCAGTTCCTGTATATGTGTAGCAATGGCCAACACCCCTACTGCTTAAACAAGTGAACAAAGACAAGAGGGTGTCAGGCCAAAGTCAGCAGGCACGTCATTAATATGGCAGATGCTTATTGACTATAGACCACGAGAAGCAGGAACACGAAAGTTTTGTGTAGCTCAATTTTTTGTAGGTTGAAGTGAATACCAGTGACTAGTACAGATAAACGTGAGTGCCCCAGCTGACGATGGTAGAGACGCTCCATGGTGTCTTTGCAAAGCGAAGCACATGATCCTTCTCTAAAATAAAGAATCTCCTACCATATGTCAACGTTATAATAATAGATCCTAATCTATCATCCTCATCTTATTTTTTCAAGATTTTCTTTATTTATTTGAGAGAGAGAGACGGGGAGAGCAAGCACAAGCAAGGGGAATGGCAGGCAGGGGAGAAGCAGATTCCCTGAGGAGCAAGGAGCCTGAAGAGGGGGTCGATGCCAGGAACCCAGGATCATAACCTGAGCCAAAGGCAGTATCTAAAAATGCCTAATTCTAAAAAAATAAAAAAATAAATAGATAAAAAATAAAAATGCTTAATTCTTTAAAAGTATACGTAAGTGAAGACTAAAAATGCTATAAGGGAGTTGCTTTTAAATCACAGCAACGGGAAAAATCAGTTAAAAACCACTTCTCGGGTGCCTGGGTGGCTCAGTTGGTAGGGGATTGCCTTTGGCTCAGGTCATGATCCCGGAGTCCTGGGATCGAGTCCCATGTCGGGCTCCCTGCTCAGTGGGGAGTCTGCTTCTCCCTCTGACTCTCTGTCCTCCTGTGCTCACTCTCTCTCATTTTCTCTCTCTCTAGTAAATAAATAAAATCTTAAAACACACACACACACACACACATACACACACACACACACATTCTCTAGCGGCAAGAATAAACATGGGTATACATGAGGCTACCAAGAAAACAAAAAATAAGACCAGCCCTGTCTTCTGGTTTTGTCATCACACCCCCTCGTTCAAACTTGGACCTTAATTACTCAATAATGACCATGCATTGTCCCCTCCTGTTACTTCTGATGGAAACACTGTCAGTGTCACCTTTTACTTATTAATGCCTACAGTAGGTTAGGCCAGATCTCCAAAGATCTTCTCCAAAGGACATAGTGATGTTAAGAGTTCTCAGTGACCCAGCAACTCTACTTCAGAGTACGGATCTAAAAGCAGTGAAAGCAGGGTCTCAAACCCATGTTCAGACAGCCACATTCAGAGCAACGGTACTCACAACAGCCCAAAGGTAGCAGAAATCCCAGCATCCATCCCCAGAGAAATGGATACACAAAATGTGGTGTGGGCGACCACAGAGCATTCATTATTCAGCCTTAACAAGGAACTTCGGACACAGCCTACATCATGGCCAAACCCTGAAGACCAAGTAAAGAAAGCCAGTCACAAAAGGACAAATGCTGAATGATTCCACTGACATGAGGAACCTGGAGGAGTCAGATTCATGGAGACAGAAAGTACAAGTGTGCATGCCAGGGTCTAGGGGGAGGCGGCGGGGGAGTTAGCGTTTAACGGGTGTAGAATATCAGTTTGGCAAGATGAAGTCCCAAGAAGGATGGTGGAGACTTCGTACAAGGGGGTGAGGGACTTAATGTCAGTGAGCTGTATGCTTAAATATGGCTATGTTGGTAAATTCTAGGTTGTATATATTTTATCACAGTAAAACAAAAAGTTCCAAAAGATGGCTGACTTAACTGAGCCACACACAGCTGAGTTTATTACAGACTAGACTTGCCCCTGGTTGTTGGATTCAATTGTCTTGGTTCCCTTAAAAATCTGTGGGTTCCTTGGGGAAGTCCCCCACGTTCACAGCAAGTGCTTGGCCAGGTCAGGGCACCCCATCCGTCTAGTTGTGGTAGCCCACACGGTACCCCACACGGGAGCCCACACAAGCGCCTGCTACCAGCCTGTATGGAAAACTTTAGAAACCCCTGTCCTCAGGGCAAAACATGCCTCAGAGAACACCTGGTCACCAGGACGGAGAGCTGCCTTAGAGGGGGGGATGCTGTGAGGGCAAATCTGGTCACCTCGTTTTTTTCAGTCCATCTTCTCTAAACAGCATCCACAGAATAATCCATGAGGCTGCCAAAACACTGCAGCAAGTGACCCCGCTCTGAGGTCAAGCAGCACGGGCCCAAATTAAATACATCGCACCCTAACTGACCCGGTGAGCACACTCCCTGAAAACATCGGTCCCTGCTGGACTCGGAGAAGAGACAGCAATACTATGTTTTTAGAAGTACCTTTCCTAGGGGCGCCTGGGAGGCTCAGTCGGTTAAGTGTCTGCCTTCGGCTCAGGTCCTGGTCTCAGCATCCTGGGATGAGTCTCACGTTGGGAATCTATGCTTAGTGGGGAGTCTGCTTCTCCCACTCCAACTCTCCCCCCTGCTTGTGCTCTCTCTCTCTCTCTCACGTGAATAAATTTAAAAAACAATCTTAAAAAACAAAACAAAACCCAAAACCTTTCCTAGGTCTTTACTTCCTTGGCAAGATGGATTTTTAAATGACTCAGCTCAACATTAGCTAGAACCATGACATTGGCATCACCGAGGCTGAGCGAGCACCTTAGGTTCAGAAAGGGGGGGAGGGGAGGGGAGAGAGGGAGGCAGGAAGGGCTGCTGGGTGGGGGGGTGGTTGGAAGACGGCCCTGGCAAGCACTGCGGGAGGCAGACAGGCCTCTCAACTGAAAAGAGAGAAGGAAAAAGAAACACCCACTTGTTCCATGGACACCATCAACAGAGCCAGCATCTATGAACTCTGAAGAGCCACCTGTAACACATTTCTCCCTATTCCTCCTCCAAAAGTTGGCTTCTTTGAAAAGTCCGGTGAGGGGCTCAGAACAAAGCAGCCACAGGAGGCTCACGGTCCTTCTGAGAGTCCTGTTCTTAGTGCCACAGAGGAGGCGGGCCGGAGGCTCTGAGGGCCCTTGTTCCCCAGCTCCCCACTGGTCACGCCAAGCGTGGTTGGACACAGCCCCGGAGCCCGAGCGGGCTTTGAGGACCAGCTCTTTTGTTCCCCAGATGAAGCAAGGGCATTGGCAGGACGCAGCAACCCCACTTGTGGATACGTGCCCCGAAGAACTGGAAGCAGTGTTTGCTGTCGTGGCCGCTGTGGTGTGATTCCTGATACCCAGGAGGTGGAAAGACCCCCAAGACGCCATCACAGAATGGGCAAACAAACTGTAGTCTGTACCTGTAAGGGAGTACTACTCAGGCGTAAAGAGTAAAGTCGGACACAGGCTACGATACGGGTGAGCCCAGAGGACATTATGCCGAGAAATAAGCCAGTCACAAAAGGACACACGCTGGATAAGTCTTCTTTTGGAGGTCCCTGGCATCACCAAATTCACTGAGACACAAAACAGAAGGGCAGGGGCCAGGGGCTGGGGCGAGGGCAGAGGGCATTGGTGTTTACTGGTGACAGAATTTCAGCCAGAATGGATGGTGCTCATAAGTTGCCCAACAACGCGAATGTACTGAACACAGCTGAGCTTCACACTCAGACATGGTTGAGACAATTTTATGCATTGTTTTTTTTTTTAACCACAACTGAAAATTTTTTTAAGTATATGCAAAGAACTGGAGTGTGAACGGAGAAATAAGCTAGTGAATTCGGAGTGGACATCACGGAAGGCCCCTCTGAGGAGGGAGGAAGGGAAGAGGGCAGAGGTCTCTGGCGTCTTTCATTTCTGATGCTCTCTGACCGCCCCACGTCTTTACCTTTTCAGGCTGTTTTCCGGCCACACCCCCAGCCCCCACTGTCCCACGCAGGTCTGAATTCAGCAGGGTATGGAGCTAAGACATCTCACAGACGTTGTGAGAACCTCTGAAGTTCCCCACATGGGCCAGCCGTAAGGGGAAAGGGTGCACTGAGGTCCCGGCCAGCCCCTGGAGACCTACCCGAGGGAGGCAGGTGTTAGTGCAGGACTGCCTTGCCAGAACAAGCTCTGCAGAACAAGATTTGCCCCACTAGTGCCCATTCTTGCTAATGCTGCCAACTTGAGGTCGCTTGTCTCCAAAAGGTAATACTCGGCCAGAAAAAGGGTGAGCTAATGCATGAAAGGGACATCATAATTCTGTGTTTCAGAAACAGGCCCAGTGTGGGATGAGAGGAATGGACTTCTCCTGGCATCGGCGTTCCTAGGGCAGTTGCCACCATCCATCCATGAGCTCATCTGGAACAGTCACCAGCTGAAAGCCACGGCCAGGCATAAGGGAATGGGACTCTCTTGACAGCCTCTTGGCCTAAACTAAATCTCACACCCAGTGGACACTGAAGAAAAAAAGATCTGGAAGAAAAATTCATGACTGCCCGGGAAATTTACAGATGCTCGACCACCTTAGGTAACTGGCTTCAAATCACAGAACACACGAGTTCCGGTGTTTAAAGATTCCCTTCTGTGAGAATGGAGAGACACCTAGGCACCTCCTGTTTCCCTCTACCTACCTCACTGCCTCTTTCCTCTGGGCCCGAAGCCTAGTAAATCCTCATTCAAAACCGACATGTGCAGGCCAAGGACGCCCTTCATGTCTGCAGTGACCTCAGTCTGCAGGCTCTCCATGAGCAAATGTCCTCAGAGCCCAGAGTAAACCTCCTTCTCTCAGGGGGCCAGACTGATGGCGTCTACTTCATGCTCACATGCGGGTTTAAATATCCCCTAATGAAGGAGTGATCCAAGCTGAAGGCAGCCCCTATAGCTACCCAAGCTCCAATTCACCATCCATCTGTGTTCTGTAAGAACATCTGGATAAAAACTGGGGAGCTGGCCTGTACCCCCATGGGACACTTGCTTGCTTTATTTTCAAAACAGTAGTTGCAGGTCCTACAGGCTTAAATAAAATGCTGGCTGTGGGTCAAACTGTTGGCTGGACAGATTTGGAGCCAACGACTCTCACATGGATGCTGGAGTCCTGCCTAAAAGCCCCACATGCCAATATGATTGATCCAATACGTACTGTTGAGATCGGTTCAGGTGTTTAAGCGCGTCTGGTCAACTGTGTGGATGGAACACAGAGGGACAGTACCCTGACCCTTTATAATGATGAAGAGTTTCTCAGACTTACCAGAAATCCCTGATGAGACTGTTTCCATATTTCAGAGATGCATCACTTCTCCCTCAAAAGTTCTTACTGGGTTACTGGGTATCTACTGGGCAGGTACTGTGCGACACACAGAGGAGGCAAGATCAGCTCTGTCCCCTTGCTCATGGAGCTATAAGGAAGATAACGGCAACGACCCATGTGGAAATCAACTAAAAATGGCAGGGAAAAGGACGATGAGGACCCTATGTCATCATTCATTCTTGACCAGCCCCTAACTTTATGCTCATTGAAACATGATTTGCACACAGACGCCCTCCCCGAGTCACTGAGACCTTATTCTGACTGCTAGCAGTTCCCTCATCAATAGTCGTGGGACATGGATGAGCTCACTTTGAAGTCCAGCCAGCTCTTCTGGTGTCCTGTCCGAACCGATTTAGCTCAGGAGGACATCATGAGAAATCTCGGCACATTACTTCTAGTATTGATAAGCAGCTAAATGATAACTTCAGCTGTCCCTTATGCTCCCCCTTACCATGGGGACACTGAGCACACCCGGCTTCACGATTTTACACTACACCCACGTCTCTTCCATACTACTGCTGCCTACATTTCCATCCTGTTTGGGGCATTCACTCACCCAACCGACCCGTATTTAGGTGCCCTTTCTGGCCAGGTACAGAGGACACAGCAGAGAAAAGGAATGATAAGGTCCTGCTTTTGTGCAGTCTGCTCTAGAGTAGGTGAATAGTATTCAGGGAAATGCAAATAAATAAACATATTTTCAAGGAGTGGTAGACGTTTAAAACATGGCAGGTGATTCTAAAGGAAATTGTTTTTTCCTAAAAGAATTTGTGTGTGCTGAACGGACAGGTGGTCTGAGAAAAGTCTGCAGAGGTCACAAGTGGAATCACAGTGACAAGACGTGGCTGGGCCCATAGAGATCGGGGATGGAACACTTCTGGCAGAGGAAAAGGCTCGCACAAATGATCTCGGGAACAAGTGAGAGCTCAGCATGGAAAGAACCAGAAGGTCAGATTGGCTGGAATACAGCGTGGGAGCTGCGGGGTCAGACCACCCAGAACCTTGGCGGCCATGGTGAGGGGTCTACACCGCATGATAAAAGCCGTTGGAAGACTCGGCAAAGACCATCTGTCACCCCCGACCCCTCCTCTCCCCCTCTTCCTGCAGGCATATTTCTATACAAAATAAGACAGCACTTCCCAGCCATGCCTGCCATTGTGGGATGGTGGGGGTCCAGGTTACCAAGCTGTGGCCAGTGGATGTTCAGAGTGGCACCTACCGGTGCCGGGAAGTGACCTTAATGGAAAGAAGTGCTCTCTCCCCTTCAGTGCCACCCCTCCAGCTGGCTGGAGTATGGACACGACGGCGGGTTAGCAAACACCCTGGTGTCAGCAGACTGTCCCTGCCAGCCCTAGACTGATCACACTGATGGCAGAAATGGACTTCTATGTTGTTTAAATCCCTGTTGTTTTGGCTTTCAGCCCATAGTGAGGCTCTTGCTAACTGACACAGAGTGAAGTAGGCAGTAGGAGGTCTGACTCATGTTGTAGAAATATGCCCGTGGTTGTAAGTGAAGAATGGGCTGTAGAGGTTCGGGCAGGAAGTGGGCAGACCAGACAGGAAGTGACTGTGATTATCCAGGCAAGAAGTGAAAGGCTTTCCTCGGGGGGCTTCTGCAGAGGTGGAGAGAGATGCAGGGACTCAGAGTACCATCTGGGGGGAAGAGCTGAGGGGACAGGCTGATCATGAGCGAGGGCAGAAGGGGCGACTGGAACACCTCTGCCTGGGCTCCTGCCTGGGGGGCAGTTCTCCTCACAGAGATTGGAGAAGACCAGGGAGCAGGAGCTTTGAGCATGTGGGAGGATGACGGTGCTGTGTCGGCCACAACGGAACTTAAATGCCTATGGACTAGCCACTAGGCAGCTGGACAGATGAATTTAGAACTTGGTAGGGCAGTCAAAATTGATGATCTAAATCGTACGGAAACAACTCAATGCCATGTTTCTAGCAGATCCTCCAATACAGTGGGTCACCAGCCACCTGGAGCTACTTAAATTTAACCAATTAAAATGAACAAAAATTCCAGATTCACCTCCTCAGTCAGGCTAGCCACATCTCCAGTGTGACTGATGTTTAGAGTGCTGGCCAGTGCAGGCAGAGAACATGTCCATCATTACAGCAAGTTCTCTCAAAAAGCTCTGGTGCAAACCTCTTTAGAAATCATTTAAGGGGCACCCAGGTGGCTCAGTCAGTTCAGTGACCGAATCTTGGTGTCACCACAGGTCGTGAACTCAGTGTCACAAGATCGAGCCTCGAGTCGGGCTCCGTGCTTAGCTCTGAGTCTGCTTGGGAGTCTCTCCCTCTCTCTCCTTCTGCCCTTCTCCCTGCTCTCTCTCTCTCTCTGTCTCTCTTCCTCCATCCCTCCATCCCTCCCTCCAAAATAAATAAATCTTTAAAAAAAGAAATGGTTTATTATGATCGATTTGCCTTGCCTCATGGGATCACGTGTGCGTGAGAACGGCACAGAAAAAAGCAGCCTGCATTTTCCCATTTGGTTTCCTTTTTTCTTTTTAACAGAGACACGCAACAGCTTTGCTCCTCCTCGTTTGCCCAAATGCTTCCGGTTCGGGTTTATAAACCGTTCCTCATAATTTTCAACATTTGAAGACACCATAGGGCTGCATACCTTTTCAGAAGGTTAATTGTCCTAAGGTTGTCATTTGTTCTTTCATTCCAAGTTATGATCCCCTTTCAAAGGGTGGACAGAGGCGAAGGTGATCCTGCAGCCCACCCGAGGTGGCCTCGCCTGCGCCCTGGACGGCCCCCTCTCCCCGCTCCGCACAGACGCCGGAGCGGCCGCGAGGGAGTGGAAAAGCCAACTATGCAAACATTCGCTTCCACCGTCACAAGACTGAAAGGAAAAATGCCAAAAAGGAGAGCTTGGCAAAACAGCAAAAGAGCAATTATCCCCTGAAGAGAACATGAAATAAGACCCTCCAGTGACCCCACAAAGGAAATGGAAAATCAGATCCAACCTCAAACAGCTCAGCGAACAGCACCGCGTTCTTGGGTAATGATTACAAAGCGAAAAATGGGACTTGGGCTCCGGGGCAGCCCGTGACTTCAGCGTGGGCCTCACTGGCTGGTGCCTTCTGTAATTCCACTAAACCCTTTTAAAGAACGAGATTCATGCAATCCTAGAGTCATGGGATGTTCCCTGACGATTCCAAACTCACGTGAAAGTTCTAAAGCTATCCTGACACGCGGCTCCTAGGCTCTATGTGCGTGAGACTCAAGAAACCATCTAGAACATGAGGAAGCTGTGTGAGAATTCCAAAGACCACTGTCTTTTCAGTGGCAAAACCGTGAAGAAGAGAAATGGTTTGGGACCCTAAGCTGGAGCCAGCCCCAGGCCGAAGTTCCTCTTTAGCTAAGTTTTCCAAACTTGCTGTGAGCTCAGAGAGGCCCTCACCTGAGAAGGCCCTCTTGGAAGAGAAAAGCATTGACTATCCCAACATAGGACGTCTGCTTTCAGCAGAACAGCGGCTGCCACATGACAAGGAACAGGCACCCAAGCAGCACGCCCACGATTTCTCTGGGCTGAGGTCTGCTGATGGTGATCACAGGCATCCCCTCTGCACCATCCTTCAGAGGTGAGAAAATGGATTGAGTTGTTAAGTCCCCCGGCCCAAGACCCCAGTGGGGGAGTGGTGAGGCACAGCTCGCAACCCACATTGGGGTACCCTCCCAGGGGCTTTTCCACTGCTATGTGCTTGCACACGCATGTGTGTACGTGTGCATGGGAAGGAGGGTGGGTGTGGTCTTCAGACGCTGCCTTCAGTGTGAGCAACACAGCATCATGGGGAGAACAAAACTGCATCTCTAATTCATGGCGGCTCTGAATGCCCAGTTACTGAGCTGGGAAAATGAACTGTTTCAGGTGACTTCGAGGAAAAACAGTCATTACAGATTTGCCTTCCCATTCAATTTTTTCTACCCAATTTTAACGAACATTTACCACTGTTAAAAAGGGATTTCCGTGCACAGCAATGTGGATGTGCTTAAGCCACTGAACTGTACACTTAACGGTGAAATGGTAAATTTTACACTTATGCACATTTAACTATGATAAAAAAAAAAGTTATTTTCTTTCTTAAATACTTGACATCAGGATAAGACAATAGTCCTGCGGGGAAAACACGAAGTAAAATCCATGCCTGAAATTGTGTCAATTACGTTAATCACTAAATTGACCGACAGTTGCTTTTGCCCTCATTGCCTCTGCCCTACTGGGCCATCATTGCTTCATCCGATGGACATTTCTCAATCCTGGTCTTGCATCACTTGACACTCTGCTCTGCCCCTTTCCTAGCTCCCTGGGCGTCAGCCTATTCGGACTTCCACTCGCTTCTCAAGCTATCCCCTCTCATCTCCCCCAACTGGTTCTTCTACCTCGGCCCATTTATTGCTCACGTTACACAATCTCCGGGTGATCTCAGTTATGCCGCGGTCCTTAACTGCAGAGAGACGCTGAAGACATGCGGACCTTGCTCCTGAACTTCTGAAGAGTCACTCACTCACTTGCGGAATCAAGAGCCTTGGCAACCCCGAAGGCACCACCAAGTCATCAGATCTGAACTGACTGTGTCATCTTTCCCTGCCAAACCTGCCAGAGGAAGGGAGTGGCCAGGAGCTTCAAAATCTACAGGACCTGGAATCAGGATGCCTGGGCTGCACCCTAGCCCTACCAGTGGGAGGGAAATCCTGTCCAAGCTGGTCATCTATCCCCCGCCCATCCTTTACCCCTTTCTTCAGTCAGCTAGACTGTGGACTGCGTCTCCTTATTTCTCCCTCCTTATGTCCACGGCCTTCCTCAGAATCTTCTCCTTCCTGCAACAGCCTCCCAGCTTTGAGCTTGGCCTTCTTCCTTGGTCTGCTCTCCTCTGCTGCAGCCTGATGATCCCCCAGAGCACATAGAGCTTTGCCTTTCTTGCTGGAGACCCTTCGTGAGCTTGGCGCTGGCCTGGGGTCATGGAGGAGAGGATCTTTGAGCATGGTCCCAGCCTTCTTCCCAGCCACAGGACCCAGTGTGTACTAGGCTCTCTGGCTTCTGAGTACCCAGTCTAAGCAGCAAACACCCACTCCCCCTGACCCCACCAAACCCACATTCAGGGGTCGCTTTCTGATGCTCTCACTTCAACCGGGGCCTGTCCCTGCATCGTTACCCACTGACCTCTGAGTGTCCCGGATCACAGGCAGGTGTGTCTGCCTCTGTGTGCTCAGCACCTGACAGTGTCCCTGTAAGGCTCGCAGTGTGCCCCTGTAAGTACTCGCCTATTTGCCAAGTGAATGAGTGAAAGAGAAAGTAGTCCTGTGTTTCCAAGAAGGTCATCCAAACCCAAAACATAAACCATTCAAAGTAGAGTTTTCCTGGCATGACACGGTCATACCATCCAAGGGCCACGCCCAGTTGCTGGGCTTCATGCCTCCCTCTCTCCAAACCCCACTGAAGCACAACTTAGAATTCAAGAGAAGGTACGGTAGAGACCAGTGGTTTTCCATTTGGTTTGGTGGTTACTGACGTACCGTTAGAGCAGTAGTAAATGTTGTCATAAAGGAGCCACAGGGGGTTGTTGTTGGTGGTGTTTCCCATCCATGTTCCCCACAAACGGGTCTAGGAAAGGATCACATGGCTCCCCAGGACGTAGCGGGAAAGCCTGTGCCATGACTTGAGAGCCAGGGAAGACAGAAGCCTACAGATAAAGCAGCTTATCACTGATGCAGACTCGGTCCACAGCAGAGCGCACAACATCGCTAGGATCTCCCGATTTCCAGACCTTTCTACTTCCCGTTAGTGTGGCGAACTGATTTGCTTCAATGGAAGCACCATGAAAATCCCAATATGGGGAAAACCCAATCCTGAAGGAATCACACACAGCTTTTACAAAATGCTCCACTCCATGGAAAAGGCATCCAAATATTCTAATTTCAAAATGCCAGGTATCCAAATTTCTGTTTTTCCCTCTGATTTGAAGATAAGACTATCTTGCAAATTTAAAACATCCAAAGAAATAGGCATTCTGAAGCCTACCTATCTTTAGGCAATATACACATGCTGTCTCGCCCGAACTTCTGGACAGAGGCACACTGGCTGTGTGGGTCTCGATGGCAGTTCTGAGGACGAGCCCCGTGTTCCACCTCCACCTGCAAGGGAGGCGATAACTCCTCACATGCTCTTCAGACATACATTGTATTTCCGCCCCCCCCCCCCCAGAGGAAAGTCTCAATATAAACTCAAGTTTGGGCTAACACGTAAGTAGGGGTAGAGAAGTTCATTCATGTTTTACTTGAGGTTTGAGAAAAATTAGTTGTCAGTGGCATTTTCTGGCTCTCT